>NC_067405.1:98288231-98912398 GCF_009764475.1 Pristis pectinata | reverse complement strand
TTTAAAATGTTGTTGTTAAATGCATTTCTCAAAAGAGTTGATTTCAAATTAAAATCAGAGTGGGGAAATTTAGATGCAATTTGGGGATTCCAGTGAAGACTTCAGCCACTAAAATCTGGGATATTTCTGCTTATGTGAGACCAGTAGGAACTCCTTCCCAAGAATATAATCAGGACTGAGAGAAGTTGGTTTGGTTGGCAGCCTGACTCGGGAAAGGATCAGCTCTGTCCTTCAGCATCTCTTTAGCATTTAAGAATACAGGTGAACAAAGGAGATGCACAAGAGCAGTCTGTGAGCTGTTAAACAGGAGACTGCAGAATACAAGCCAAGTTTAGGCTGAAGTGCACTAGTCCAGTCTTATTCAACCTGGAGTTCTCTGAAATAGAGTCATGTCAAAAACCACCAAGTCAGTCCACAAGGGCAGGGGGCATTGCTTAAGATTTTTCTTCATTTACCAAGGAAGGAAATTGAAATCAAACAAAGTAGAATTTCTTTTGACAGAGCAGAGCAGAACAACTGGCCTTGTAACAGGCACAGCCTCTGAAGATCTTGGCTGAATTCATAAAAATTTGGGCTGACTGGAGCAGCATTCCGATTGGAAAACTGCTGGGAATTTTCAGCATCATTATACTCCAAACAGCAGTGACAGGTTAATCCCATTCCAAACTCAATCAGGAGCAAATGGAAATTCATGAAACTAAAAGGCCAAAACAAATGTCTTCACCTCTCTGCAATTACATGTATATGTTATTAACTTTTGACATGTTGAAAAAGTCTTTGCAGGAGTCCCTTGAGAATGTAAATTTTTGATTCAAAATGGTCACATTAGCCAACACTGTTCCAGTAAACATATTTGCTGAAAGTTTTGTCATTGGAATATAGACGTAGTATTCTTCTCTCTAATCCTCAAAACCAATTAATAAAATATTTATTTATTATTTATAAAATATTTTATCACGTGTAGGCATACCGCACAAATTGCAGCCTGTCTGCACATCAGCACATTTTAAGACATGTGCTGACCAGATAGCTTTTCATTTCAAACCTCCTGGACAGAGGCTGCATTGTGCACGGACGGGAGGGCAATCACTGATAGCACCACAGCTAAACAAAGTACAGTCTGTCAAGGCATTGCTGAACCGCTCAGGAATGTGAAATGCTGCTCAACAATATTACAGGTACTTTCTCGACCTTACTTTGCACAGAAGGCTTGCTGGGTCTCAGAATAAAAACTGCACACGTTGGAATATCAGGATTGCTTGCAATCGCACCCTGGCTTTTACAAACAAAATCCAGTCTAAAAATGGCAGAGGAATAATTTTCGATATGGCTTTCCCAGTTTCTCTTACTCCCTCACAAGAGGAAATCGGTGGACGCTATGATGTAACACTTATTACAAACTTAATAATACGTTATCATTCATTAGGAGAATGTGTGAGATGAAATATTTGTCACGTACTTAGCCTGAAGTATAAAAGAAGTCCAAATGGAAGGTGTCTAAGCCTTAAAACTTCCTTTGTGTAGTAAACCACCATTTCTTAATGACTGGCCCCAATTTAGCTTGTTTCAAGAGTGTGTTATATGGTGGTGAGAGGAGTGGGAAGAAGGAGAGAGGGAGTGGTGATGGTTGGGGGTGGGAGTGAAGGGAGGCCACAATGCTACCAGTGCGAATATTGGTTCCTTTTTCATTCCAGAGCCATTAGCATCATATCGAAAGATGGACTCCTGCCCAAAACTTATGGGTATGATGTGTCTGGGAGCTTTGGGAAGAAGACAAGGAAACAGTGAATGGTGAAGGGGCTCGATGTGGACTCAGAGCCAAAGGTAATCACAGTTGGCAGCTCCAGGCTGGAGGTGTCTGATCAGGTTTGGATATGGTTTCCTCGTGAAGATGACCAAAAGAATGTTTGAAGTTTAGATGTAAACTCCCACTTGGCTCAATGTTACATGCCTCAGCATTGTGCCAACTAAAATAACTGGGAGTTAAAATCATGACAAATCCATACCTTGATTCTTAAATATCAATGAGAGGTCTGCCTGTGGAGACTAGCCCTGAAGATCAGCAGTTAAAATGGTAACAAGCACAATTGTAGCAGCAAATCATTATTTTTGACCCTCCACATTCCCCCACATTGCCCAAAGGCACTGTTAAAATCAGAACCCTACAGGAAAATGGTGCTAACATTAGTGAAGATGACTGTACAGTAATAGAATTTATTAAGGCATATTACCATGCAAAGAACCAGTGATTTGGCAGATCTCTCCAACTCAATAAAATTCCATTTTTATTTATCCTCATTATTATTGGAATTAACTTTTATTGCAAAGTATAACAAGACTTATTTTAGTTGGCTCTTGTACTTCTAACAGTGTGTTGAGAAACCTCATTCTGGCATGCTCCCAAACTAGCAATGGTGTGGCGCTCGTGGCCTCTAATACCAACTTCTTCCCCATCTACCTATCCCCATCATTCAATAGTTAACGGTCCATCCCAGAAAAGAGACATAGTTCTAAGCTGCAGTGCCTGATATCTTAACTCAATAATTTGATCTGTTGATCTCTGAGAAATGAACCTCTGTTTCTCTACAGGGAATGGTTTTTCCATCCTTCTTAACCAGTCGCTCCTCTGTGGATCTTGGCTGCAAATTAACAATGTGGTAAATGAATGAACATTTTCCTACCATACCTCAGTGTTTGTACTTCAAAAATATTTCATTGGCTGTAAAGCACTTTGGGACACCCTGAGGTTGTAAAAAGCAATATGTAAGCACATATTTTTAAGCTTTTGACATTGCTCAAGGCCTGGATATTTAAAAGTTCCCTCTCTTTTTACGTTGTTGGTATCAAAGCTTGTACATTATTTATTTATGGATTGATTGACCTGAATTAAAGAAGCATTGTTTTCCCATTCAATTTATAAGTAAAAGAACAATTCTACTCCTAGCTCTTATTTCTTATGTTCTAATGCTCTTATTCATGAGCTAAGATTGGGAAAATGTTGAGTTCAGAGTCAAAGTTATGCAGCAGTGTCAGGTGTTATGTCAAGAGAGCTCAAGTACCACGGGTCTGTCTGCTTGGTCTTAAGAAACTCTATTGTAACCAGTCATTACCTACAGTTTATAGGATTATTCAGTGCTCACAATGGAAAAGCAAATCCCTTAACAAAGAAAAGTATTCACTTATTCTTCTGCCATTTGCATCATCAATGATGATGAAAACATAATCCAAATTTGCCAAGTAGCCAGAAGCCTGGTTGAACTTCTGTTCTACAATGTCTGGCTACTGCATACGTTACAGGGCCATCTCACAACCCTTATCCACAACTCTCTCAATAAGTTATAGTCAACTACAATGCAATGACACATACAGCACCAAAGGCAGAATCAGGTTCAGAGGGGCTGTGTCTGTGAAGTGCACCCAAGCTTTTTTTGTCTTTGTGGGTCTTTAAGTGCGTGCCACAGTGCCTCCTGAACTGAATTCAAAGTTTATACTTTTTCCATTAATCCATTAATTTTACATTTTTCTGCATGTGAGGGGACACAATAACTTTAGCCTTACCCAAACCTCCAGCGCCATGGAATGCAAATAGGATGAGTCAATGAAACAAAAATTGCAAAAAGACTGTTACCTGGGATTTTCTAGTTTTGTGACCTATAACCTATCACATGGATATCCCATTGCTCTGTGTGCAATGTCATCCAAAGGGCATTTAAGATGTCAATGGTAAATTCCAGACACTACAAATGTTAAGAAGCAGACACACACCCGTCAGAAAGGCCCTGCTAATTCCTTGATGTGCAATGTATGTTAATATGTGACCTGCCTGAGTGCTCAAAAGATCTTTCTTGAGAACTGCAGGATGTTTGCAAGAGACTGCAACTTTGCAATTCTCCACTTCTGCAGCAATTGCATCAGCCATCCACACAAGGACATCATGAGGCAACATTTCCAAAGGCTCTCCCTAGTCTAATTGCAAAGGCAGGTTGTTTTGGAAAGAACTTTTATTCTCTAATTTTAATTACTATGCCAAGAATGTTGCACATTTGTACCATATTTATTGCCTGCTCTAAAAAGCACTGTGATGTACTTTGGAAAGATCAGTGATATGAAGATTAAGATTCCATGTGGTATCACTGCAGACTTGCATTTGCAATATATAACTAAGACTCTGAGAGAACAGATCACATTTGAAATAGACAGCTGTAAACCACAACAATGTAAAAAGACCTCCTTAATCTGCTTTCTTCTCAGATTTAATGGTCACCTGATCAGAGCCAAATGAGTAATCTTGCACCATGAGAGGTTGCACTGAGTTGTGATATCTGTATCTGTTTTTCCTTAAGAAAATCTCTTAGGCAACTACAAATGTTATCCAAAATTACGGTTATCTCGGATCAGGATTATCAAAGGCAATAGTCTCTTCCATCAGATACCCCATGTCTTCAACCTATTGAACTTCCTTATGGATACATTAAAATGTTTAATGGATACATTAAACCTTTACTTTAGGGACAACGATGGAGAGGAATTTCATATACCTTCAGTGGTCTGGTCATGAACCTGTTGTTTCTGTGATAGAAAAGGATCCCCTGACATCCTTAATCTTTTTATTTCCAGAATTATTGTTTGTGAAGGCAGATTCATTCTGATAATGGTCCAAGACTTCTATTGATGATTTACATCTTCACAGATTATTTAATGAGTCAGTCCCATTGCTAATTATTTTAACAAGTGTTCCAGGCCAAGTGTTTTGCTTTACTCTACAGAGAGCATTTTAATTTCCAACCATGTAGGCATAGTTTTGACTTTGTGTGCTGCCCTGCATTAACATATGGGACGCTATTCACTTAGATTGATGGCAAAGTTTGTATATAAAAAAATGCTCAGCATCCAAATACAACTTCAATGAAGATCATCAATGGCAAAGTAATTGTTCCTGGCCAATCATTTGAGTTGGAAGATGGGTCTTGTAGTTTCAAGGATTATTCAACTAATCAAACAACCAATTCATAAAAGTGAAACAAGCTGCCAAAAATCAAATCCAGACGCCAAACAATTTGCTACATTTCTTCAGTACTCCTCCAGACACTGCAGAAGAAGTATCCTTTGGGGACTGGAAGAGGTTTTCAGATTTTATCTACTTTTTTATGTCATCTTCAAAATGTGTTTATAAAATTTCAGAATGGACAAAGAGACAGAGGAAGGCAGATTATTGGTCAATGTTTAGCTCAGTGAGGATTTTTTTTGACAAAGTCATCAAAATCCTACCAAAATACTCAAATGATCAATTAATCCAATCAACAGATATATAAGGCTCTGATCTGAACTCATTAACGAAAGAGATTTTCACTTCAGTTATCAGTGCTGAATTTGAAATTGTAAGCAAAATTTGACATGTGGTGTATAATTAATTCATACCTGTCCTAACAAGTATATTGTCTTTGAATATGTTTTTTGGAATCTGTGAATCGCTGGCAAGGCCAAAATTTATTTTCCATCTCTAACTGCCCTTAAGAAATGGTGGTGAGTCACCTTCTTGAATGGCTGCAGTCCTTCTCTGGTGAATATGCTCCCACAGTACTGATGCGAAGGGAGTTCAACAACCTAGTCCCAGTGATGATGAAGGAATGGACAAGTTTCCAAATTAGGATGGTATTTGGCTTGGAAGGGGATCTGCAGGTAGTAGTGATCCCATGCATCTGCTACCATTGTCCTTCTTGGTGGTAGAGGTTTGGGAGGCGCTATTGGAGTAGCCAAAGTGAGTAACTATGGTGCATTTTGAATATCGCACACATGCAGCCACAGAGCCACAGTGTCCAGAGAATCAATGCCTACTAAATGGGCTCAGCTTTATCCTTGATGGTGTTGAGCTTCTTGAGTGGTTCTATAGCTGCACACGTCCAGGAAAGTGTTCTATCATGCTCCTGATTTATGTCTTGTAGAAATCAGAAGAGTTTTGTGGTACTAGGGGGTGAGTTGTTCACAGCAGGATACCTAGCCACTAACCTGTTCTTGTAGCCACAATAATTATGTAATTGGTTTTGAGTTTCTCTAGTTTTCTTAGAAGTCTCCTTTCTTCGTATTGAAAACTAGCTGCCACAGAGAAAACAACGAATCGAAATTAATGGGTCATTTTCATGCTGTTACTAGTGGAGTACACTAGGGATCAGTTCTTGACCCTCAGTTGGTTACTATTTACATTAATTAATGACCTGGAGAAGGGAACAAAATGTAATGTTTCCAATTTTGCCGAGGATACCAAAATAGGCAGAAGGGCATATTGTGATGAGGACATTGTGGTTCTGAGACAGGATACAGATAGATTAGGCGAAGACCTAGCAAATTAATATGGGGAAGTGTGAGGTCATGCACTTCCCCACAGGAGGAATCAAAAGGCAGATTATTATCTAAATGGAGAGAGAGTGCAAATGAGTGAAATTCAGAGGGATCTGGGTATTTTAGTGCATGAATCACATTAAGTAGTTAAGAGGCAAATGGCATGTAGGGTTTCATTGTGAAGGAGTTGGAGTTTAAGAATTAGGGAGGCTTTGTTACAGTTATATAGGGCATTGATGAGACCACACCTGGAATACTGTTTTGATCCCTTTGCCTAAAAAAGGATAAAGTAGAATTGGAGGCATTCCAAAGGACATTCACTGGGCTAATTCCTGGGTTGAGAGGGTTGTTCTATCAAGAGCAGCTAGACAGTTTGGGTCTGTATTCCTTGAAGTTTAGAAGAATGAGGGGTGATCTTATTCAGACATACAAGATCATAAGAGGGCTTGACAGGATAGATGTTGATAAGTTTTCACTTGTGGGAGAGTTACAAACAAGGGGATATTACCACAAGATCATATAACAATTGAGATGCATAGAAATTTCTTCTCTGAAGGTAGTGAATCTCTGTGATTCTCTGCCACTGAGGGTGGTGGAGTCCAGATCTTTAGATATACTTAAGGTGGAGATAGACCAATATTAGAAAGATTGAGGAATTGAGGGCAATGGGGAAGTGGCCACAAAAGAGGAATTGAGGCCAGCATGGATCAACCATGAACATATTGAATGGCAGAGCAGACTTGGGGGGGGGTTGCTGAGTACCTTACTCCTGCTCCTATTTTATTGTGTTCTTGAGTCTTATAGATATTCAGTTGTTTTCCTGACTGCCAAACATTCAGCATAAAATCTTGGTTTATTAAGGGTTAATTTTAGGATAAAGATATTATTATGATAAATATCTGTGGTCATGTTGTAGTAAAATGACTGAATGAGCAAAGCTAGCAAGGCTTTCCTTGGGAAATATATTCTATTATTGTCTTTCACTGAGGTGATTTTGAAATCAAGTCTTATATTTTCCAAAGTGAATGTAATGAACCAAGAATGGAGAAATACTTCGAATTAAAATCCATCCTGCTGGGAAACTTAAAATTACATTAAGTTCCATTCACTGGAGTCGCCAGCCTTTCTTCCTTCTGATGTAATTTGATTCAGACACAGATGAGTGGTCTTTCATGCCAGAATCTAGACAGACCTAGTGCACCTCAGTTTCCCACTACAATACTTTTATGAGACTGGTCTTCTGATTATGGTAAAGGAAAAAATGCCCATGAAAATTCTTTCGGAGAAAAACGGGGAATTTTCTGGAAAGAATGTACTGTACTGCTGGAATCACGTGTAAAAAGGAAACATTCTTCACATAACAAAAGAATGAATATTGTGACTACCTTCAAAGCAATATTCCCGGCAAAACCAAATTCCCGCTAGATGATCCATTTTTAGTTCCTTCCTACAAACTTAGTTGTGTCTGTCATGGAAAAGCCTTAAATAATGCTGAGGGGAACATATGGTGAACTAATGTGCAGCGTGTCATTCCACAAACAAGTGCTGGAACTTTATGTTTTAGCTGTTGATTACCACACTCTCAAGAGTATTATGACGACTGCTGATTTCATTTTAACATATTCCTGTGGTTGTATGCACAATAAACTACCACTTTCAGAGAAGCAGCAGCCAGTACTTTTTAAACTGGTGAGATCAGTATTACCTACATGGAGTGTGCATAATTTCAGTCAATTTTGTTGTGCTTGGCTCCAGTAACCAATGTTTCTGCCTACCAAGAGACTCCTTCAATAGGTTTCTCTCCCGGCCAATAGTATTTACTGAATGGGGAAAAATCATGAGCAGCGTGAATAATTGAATGGAACATTCACTATTGTCTCTGCTCTCCATTCAAAATCCCACTTCCAATAAATCTAGATTGACACTGCAGTGCAGTATTGAGTTTTTTCTTTAAAAACTTTATCCACATGTACTTTTGCTTTTATTGTGTTTGCAGAAATTTGGAAAACCATAAGAGAAGTTTAATAGAGTCATAGAGCTGTACAGTACTGAAACTGGAGCTTTGGACCAACGGGTCCACGCCAACCAAATTGCCTAACAGAGCTAGTCCCATTTGTCTGTGTTTGGCCCATATCTCTCTGAACCTTTCCTATCCAATGGAATTCTGTAAGTAAAGTTATACTCCATTATGGTAGTGTAGCAGTTAGCGTAATGCTTTACAGCGCCAGCAACCCGGGTTCAATTCCGGCTGCTGTCTGTAAGGAGTATGTACGTTCTCCCCGTGTCTGCGTGGGTTTCCTCCGGGTGCTCCGGTTTCCTCCCACATTCCAAAAAAAATGTACGGGTTAGGAAGTTGTGGGCATGCTATGTTGGCACCGGAAGCGTGGCGACACTTGCGGGCTGCCCCCAGAACACTCGATGCGAAAAAGATGCATTTCACTGTGTGTTTCGATGTACATGTGACTAATAAAGAAATCTTATCCTATCTTATATTCCATTTCTAAGTCAAATTGGTCAAAGCCTCTCCACTATTTAAATACAAGCATGACAGACAAGGTGCTATAGAAAATGCAAGACAACGGAAAAGATTTTCCAATTGCCAAAAACAACTGGAAAAAAAGCATTAACTGTTGTAAGCCAAACATACTGCAACCCTTCCACTTATCACAATTTTTCATTGTAAAAGATCATTCAAGAGGATTACAATTTCACAAAATGGGCAGAGTGAAGAATTGTTTCTTGATATTAACTTTTCAGTTATACTCAGCTGTAATACATTATTAATTACATTTAAGATCATGAGCCAGCAATAAATAACCTATACAACTTTTCTTCTCCTTATCATGTTGACTTGTACAGCTGAAAATGAAATAAGTGAGAAGTTTCTAGGATTTAAATGAATTACTCAAACAATTGATTTTGATACCAATTACCTTGTTTCCTTTTGATAGGCTTTGTGTTTGTAAAGTGTATAGTATAACTTCTATATTGATGAGATTCTTTTTGTAAAATCCTTTACATCATTAGTTTGTAGTACATTTGTTGGCAACTCCACTACTGTATTGTGGTCTGAATTTAACTTCATTTACTTGTCCCCAGGATTTACACACCCACCATTGAACATATCCATATTGTGACAAAAAAAGTTAAACTTATGTAAAGTTATGCCAAATATGCAAAAAAAAAAGTGATGCTGATGCAAAAAATAACATTGCAAAGTTTGGGCTCATGTCTGTCTGTTGGAATGGTGGTGACAGAATGAATATTTAAAACTTTGAAAAAAGGCTTTAAAACTGCTGGTCTCCAAACCAATACAGGGCATCATTCCTACAAACAAACATGGAAAAAGGATCCTTTTGATTGCCACTCCAGTTTTTGGCTATCTTATCACATTTATTCTGCCACCTTAGTCAAGCTGACTGTATCTGGTATTGCCAGCCAGCCTCCCCTCCAAGCACCAAAGTAGCTTAGTTTCCGAGATCAAACATTTTTAACTGTAAGGCCACTGGCAAGAGGTTAAACCCAATGTGGGATTCAAAACCATGAAGCAGAGTTTAAGAGTCCCCACTGAGCTTGTTGGTTTGTATATCACTGTCAGTGGCACCATATTTCATATCAAGAGCATATGCATTGTTGTATGTACTGACTTTCGTATTGAAACTATGTGTACTGTCAGTGGCACTGCCTTTTGTACTGAGAGCGTGTGTACTCTCAGAGGTACCATCTTGTAATCTGAAAGGGTGTATTCTGTTGAACGTACCACCTTCCATATTGAGATCATGTGCATTGTCAGAGTCGTACAGAAAGCATGCACACTCTTGAAGGTACCGCCTTTCACACTGTGAGTATGCGGACTGTTAGTGGCACCATCTTTTGTACTGTGAGTTTGTGCAGTTTTTGTACTGAGGAGTGCACTCTCAAAGGTATGTCTTTCATAATGAGTGCATGTGCAGCATCAGAAGTACAGCCTTTCAGCTTGTGACCTTTAATCAAGACCTTGTTTGCTCTCAGAAGGGTTTGAATGACCCCATTGCACTACTTCAAAGTAGTGCAGGTTAGTTTTCCCTGTGGCCAGACATTTACATGCATTTCTCAATAGCGTTACTAAATTATAACAGATTATCCAGCTGTTGCTGTTTGTGGAGTTTGATATGAGCAAATTGGTTGTCATTTTTCATACTTCACAATATTTCAAAAGTATTTAGTTGTGTTGTCACATGATTTGATGCCCTGATTTTTTTCAAGTCCTTCATTTGTTTTCAAAAGCAACACTCTTGCTCAAAGTATGAGGAAATATCACTTCTATTTGGATTCATGGAATAATGCAACAGGATGGAGGTATTTGAGCCAATCTTACCCATGCTGACTGTTTAACAGAGCTTTCCAATTTGTCTCACTCCCAGGTTCTGTCCCCACAGTCCTATAAACGATTTGTATGGGAGTACTTTTCCAATTTCCCTTTGAAAGTAACCATTAAACCTTGTTCCATTATGTTCTTAGCCAGAACATTCCTGCATACAACAAATGCTGTGAGTTTGTTTTTTCTCATTGTTCCATTGGGTTCTTTCCCCTGAAACTCAGGCCCTCTGGTTTCTGCCTTTTTTGCTGCTATAAATAGTTTTTCCATCTTTACAGACTTGTCTATAAATCATAACGCACCTGAAACTGCACCTTGCAGATATGCTGCTCGGGCCCTAGCCTTGTTTTGTGTGAGGCTCCCACCTCCAATGTTCAATCACACACACAAGGCCTGAGGCAGTGTTTGCAAGAGAATAGGACTTGCATGAGGACACTCAGACAAGTCTGTAATCCACCACCATTGCAAAGAATGGACTTCGCAGGGGAAATGAATTTAATGACAGTCTGAGGATCGGTGAGTGTTGACTGGAGGATCAGGCAAAAGGACAATGGGGAGGGGTGAGAAGAACATAGAAGATAGAAATAAAAGAGCAGAGGGGGACAGAGAGGGAGAAAGGGGCAGAAAGGGAGAGATGTGGACTCACAGAGAGAGGGGCAGAGAGGGAGGGGGCAGGTGAGAAGGGACAGAAAGAGAGGGAGACTGAAAGAGAGAGCAAGAGAGAGACAAAAAGGCAGAGTAAGAGAGGGGGATAGGGACCGAGATGGGGAGAGGGGAATTTAATTTGGTTCTTGATTACAAATATTGAGGTCATATGCCTCCTTTGCTTTAAATTTTGTATATAATTTCAGTCATCCATGGAGCTCTGCTTTGGATATCTTTCCTTTCTCTTTCATGGGATTGTTTCTGCTGTGTGCCTATAGCATCTCCTCTTTGATGGGTCTCCCATTTTTTTAATTGTTGTTTTGCCTCCTGATGGTTGAATCCAATCTATCTGAGCCACATTCCTTTTCTACTTAAAATTAGTTTTCTTTCAGTTGGGAAATTTCTTTGCTAGATTATTCCTTGCCCTTTTCTATAATTATTTTAATTCTATTGATTTCTTAAAATTTATTTCTTCAAATAGTCTCCCAGTAAAATCTGATGACTTGCCCACTTTATTTCCCAGAATGACAGATTATAGATTCAGTTGACCATCAGAGGCTTGTTGCTTTCTCATCTCTTGTTTAAGAACCTAAGGGAGCATGGCAAGGTAGGTGTTGAGATGTTTCCACTTGTGGGAGAATCTCATACGATGGGACATACTTGCGAGAAAAGAGGCAGTCATTTAAAACCGAGGTGCTTCGGAACTTCTCACAGAAGGTGGTGAATCTCTGGAGGGCTCTGGAGACTGGATCACTGGAGGTATTTCAAAGGGATCAGCCATGATCATATTGAATGGTGGGACAGGACCAAGATGGCAAGTTGGTCTTCTCCTTCTTCTATCTTTTTATGTTTTTGTGTCTTCCTGAGTTTACATTGCCTTAAATATGCTCTATATCTAAAGCCAACATCATTACTATATATCAATAGTAACCAGTTTACTATTTATCGTCTCTTACCTGTAATAAATACCTAATTTATTATTCCTGTTACGGGGGGAAAATGGATTAAGGTTAAATTAAATTAAATCATAAAAACATTTGTACCTATTTTGCTGAATAACAATGCAAGTTGTTACTCCTGTTTTATCATGCAGCAGACAGCCTCTTGAGAAGACAGACAGGAGGCAAGGTCAAGAACTCGGGGACTTTTTTTTTACATACTGCATGCCTGAATTTTCAGCCATATAGGGATAAAGTTAATGTGCACAGGTTTTGTGGCCCAATAATTTATTGCACAATGACCCCACCGAGAGCTAACAATTATTTTAATAAACAGATTCTGCCAAACTCACTGATCCTAACAGATTGACTTTCCAAGCCAACATTCCAAGTATGCAGTTTACAACCTATTTATGTAAATTAATTATCCATTCAGGGCTCTGCCAACTGAGAGTTTAACAAGTACCTCCAGGATACTATTGTACATTAAAAATGCTGAGCTTTTGTAACTAGAAGTGTCGACAATCTAGATTTATTTGGATAATGGAAGGATAAAATGTAGTTATTCCAATTCTAAAACCAAGATTATACCTTGACTGGATTTGCAGGGATTGTGTTCACATTTAACACTCTAATTCCTTTCAGCAGATTAGCTGGATTGCAACTCTCTTCAGATCTTGAGTGCAAAATACCACAAGGTAAAAATCACTGGATCGTAATAGAAAGCCACCTCATTTTATTTCTCATACTTTCTTATGACACAGGAGTCTATTTGGCCCATTGAGTCGATGCCAGCCCTCAGATCAGGTCACATCAGTCCTATCCCACACTCATTTCCCTGTTAACTGTTCTCTCTCACATGCCCATCAACTCCCTCTTGATTTTCCTGCCAGCCACCTACACTAGGGTAATTTACAGCAGCCAATTAACCTATCAACAGCACATCTTTGGGATGTGGGAGGAAACCAGAGCACCTGGAGGAAACCCACACAGTGACAGGGAGAATATGCAAACTCCATACAGACAGCATCAGAGGTCAGGAATAAACTTAAGTTATAGGAGCTGATGCATCAGCACTAACCTGCTGCAAAGTTGTGTTGCCCTGTAATATATTTTTAAAACCTCAATCGCTTTATATGCAGTGGTACAAATCACTAATCATTTTTTTGCACCAATATAGGCAGACAAATTCCTCTGATGTTGATGATTGAGGTCACAATATTTTTTCAGTATTTTGTCCAATGAGGCAGTAATGGCCAAGTAATTTCACATTGTTCTGATTTCCATCAACAATTTCGATCAGTCATTGAAACCAAAGTCAGTTTAAAATTCTCCCATCCACTTTTTGGGAATGGAGAGAATTAGACTGGGCATTAAAAACCTCTGCAGTCCAGTGCTAGGTCAGATCCAACACTGTTAATCTCAGTGACGAACATGGGGCAAAGATGTAGGAGGCAAAAATAAGTTTGAAAAAATTACATTTTACTTTAAATTTAAATATTTGTTGAGTGTTTGCAATTACTAGTTATATTTGCTTTTTAAATCTTGTCATGAAATTTTAATTGTTTTAATTGCTGATTTCAATTTTAATATTTAAGTATCAAGAGCCATTTATTAAAATTGAGACAAGAGACTGCAGATGCTGTAATCCGGAGCAAAAAAAAACAAAGTACTGGAGGAACTCAGTGGGTCGAGCAGCATCCGTGGAGGCAAAGAGATTGTCAACGTTTCATTCCTGATGCAGGGTCTTGACCTGAAATGTTGATTATCCCTTTGCCCCCACAGATGCTGCTCAACCCACTGAGTTCCTCCAGTAGTTTGGTCCTTTGCTCTATTTACTGAAATTACTGACAGTTTTTACAGCTGACAAAGCCCTCTACCCAGCTGTCAAAAATTGTTTAAGGGTACAGTGGAGCAGCGTCTCCCTAAAGCACTGCCTGATGCTCTGCAGGGGCCAAGACCAGACTGCCGAAACCTGGACTTTGGTTTACCTGTGAGATAGACACTCCACAGCCCAGGCCAAGCAAGCACAAGCTTCGGAGAACCACAATGGTGATTCCGGATATGGCGACAAGATTAGCAAGATCCCATCCTTTATTCTTCAGTGGGTGCTGCTGCTTACCAGATGTTATTCTGGAACTCTGGTAAATAACAATGGGTCAGGACTCGCTGGATCCCACCCGTGCCTCATGTTGAGTCCTCTGTGCTAGCATCATGCTCTCACTTAGCACTTACAACCACCCAGCTCCTGATGCCCTCCTGGTATTAATTATGATGTGGTTCACAAGTGACAACTCGGACCCAAGTAGTAGACGTACAGGCCACACCTCACCCTGGGACTGCCCTGATTACCTTCTGACAGCTTGCGCTGTCTAAGGCCAAAACTGTTCTTCAAACATGTCTGAACATTAGAATTTTTTTTTTATTTACAGCGTGGTAACAGGCCCTTCCAGCCCAACAAGTCTGCGCTGCCCATTTTAAACCCAAATTAGCCTACCCGTACGTCTTTGCATAGTGATGCATAGTCTTTGCATTGTAGTTTGGGATAGTAGAAAAACAAGAAATTCAAAACTTTATCAAAATAAAAAATAATTCACTTATTTAAACACACATTAAAATTATAAAGATAATAAAAAATCATTAAACAAATATAGTAAAAAAAATGCAATCCAATTACCTTCAGTTACATTTTTACAGCCACAGTTGGAGTAAAATGGAGAGGCCAAAAACAAGGTGTATCCAGCCTCCCATCTCAGGACATTACAGAAGGTCCATGGGCAACCAATGCTGGTTTTGTTTGTGGTGGTCAGAACAAATTTTTAGAAATCTCAGCCATTCGTGATCTTATTGAATGGCAAAAGGTGTTCAAAAAGCTAATTAGCTGATAATCCATGTTCCTATTTTACTTTATGCATTTGCACAAAAGGAATTTTAATAGAAATAGTTTCAGATATTGAAAAATACATCTGGAGTTAGAATTAAAGGTCAATCAATATAAACATCTGTAAAATGCTATCCAACCCCTCTGGGGTTTCTGGAGAGTTAGAATATGGGTCAATTAATTATATTATTAAATTTTGAGGAGTGTTCTTTTTTTGTCACTGGAAGACACTATTGCACTAACAGACAAAAATGCTTAAATAATCGTCCATTGACTCAAATGTCAGAGGCACTGTCTTTATCTCTCAACCGGAGTCTGCAGGTTTCCTGTGGGGTAAGTTCTATCTACATTCTCTTGCCCAGTAGTTAAAAGATAGGGCAACCCCAATCAGAGCTGTACAAGATTCTTTAATCATTTGTTCCCTTTTCAGTTTTATTTGACTGATGCAGGAGTCAATCAGTAAAAACAGAAGTTTGCATGACTGTTTCTTAAATAAATACTGCTTCTGTTTATCTGGTTCTTATCACAGTGAAGTTCAAGGTCAGCACTAAATTACCAAGAAATTTGCTATCACTAAGTGGGAAGCAAATTATCTGGAAAAATTGAGTCCAAGAATGTTTGTATTTTGACATTGTGGGATGGTCTTTACTACTTAAAGCCATTTTCATATTGGGAACATTGAGAGCAGAATCAAGCTGTTCAGTTCCTCCAGCCACTTCAACTAAATTATAGCAAACCTCCATTTCCACACAATTTAACACAATTAACCCCTGTCTCCCTTTACTCCATTGGTCATACCTAATAAAAATCCATCAGTCCCAGCATCCATGGGCTCTGTGTAGTGAGTAAAGAATGCCAAGTGTCCACTACCCTTTAGCTGAACCTATATCATTTGCAGAGGATAGGTCTCCAATAGGATAGAAATATAGAAAATAATAGTTAGGCATGGAAATCTAAAGGTCTCCACTCCACATGCAATGACACATGTGGAGTGGAGACCTTTTTATTTCCATGCCTAACTTTGAAAGAAAACCAATTCAGGAGCTGATTATACCATGACCACCGCCACCCTCAGCTCTATCCCACTCCCAGTCTTTTTCTCATGATTCACAAATAACTTTCAATCTTTTCAAGTTAGTAGCAAGTGAATAGCAAGAACATTATGTTATGTATAGAAGGGACAACTGGGTTGAGCATCTCATTTAAAAACTATTTATTAATCAAACACTGAATCACCATTAAGAAAAGATTTCTGCAATTCGGCCCATGCTTTATGTAAAGTCATTCCCCTAGGGTTGACAACACATTGCAGACATCCTTTCAATGATTTCATCCAGCCTACACACAGCCAGTGGAGTATCAAGCAATCTACTTGGTTTCCCTGCACGGAAATGCAATAATCAGCTGGTTAGCCAGAGCTGTTCCCTGGTAACTTCCTGCTCCAAATTCCCATGGCTCTTCTTGCTTATTGGCCAATGCACTAATGGAGTATATACAGCTGGAGAAGAAGGTCAACATTTTGTTCAGCTTACCACATTGTTTAGTCTTTAATACATTCATATCTACTGAAGTAGATTAATCCACTGGTAAAGAATGAAAAATATACTTACATTAATGAACAGTTTCATTCATCAAACTGACCTTGTGTCACCAATAAGTTGTATAATAGGGTTGCTGGCTTTCACAAGGCCCAAGTTAAGATTTTCTTTTCACCAAGCACTGACAATAAACCATCTCATGTAATGCCTTCCATTGTGACAGTTGTCTGGTTTGCAAAGGATCACACAACTCAAAGCAAGATATTTTGGATTTTTCTCAATATATTCGTCCTTCCAAATTTGGCCCTCGCTGACCTCTTCAAAGAGCATCAGGTCAAAGAATTGATTCTGGGAGACAACTCTACCCCTGCTCCAGTAGGCAGTGTCTCCATTAATTTTTAGCTGAGCTATGACAAAGGAGCTCTGCCATGCCTCATTGGTAGGCCCATCAATGTCTTAAGGATGCAGTTTAACTGCCTGGACAGATGCAGAAGTTCTTGACCTTTCTTCAGATCAAGTGTCATACTGTGCTCTTCCCAGCTTCACCATACAAACTGAGCTAAGCTTCAATCCCTCATGAAAGACAGCACAGATACTCTTCAGAATCAGAATCACTATCACCAACTTGGATGAGGTGAAATTTGTTGTTTTACGGTAGCAGTACAGTGCAAAGGACATAAAATTACTATTAATTACAAAAATAAATAAATAGTGCAAGAAAAAAGGCATAATGAGGTAATGTTCAGGGGTTCATGGACCATTTAGAAATCTGATGGTGGAGGAATTCTCTTGAAACCAAAACTACAAGAAAGACCCCATCACTATGATGTTCTTCCATGCGAGAACAAAGTGCCTCTCAGCATTAAAGTCTATTCTATGTAGCACAGCTTCCCTTTGACACCAACACTTTATCTCCTTCACTATGACTTTCAAAGGGACCTTCTCCCTCATGTATTACCCATCCTGCTGCATCAACCCTTTATGCCTTTATGTGACTGTGCTAATCACTGAGATTTTGGTACCTCAAGTACTCCCTCTCCTGTCTGGCTCTAGCCTTCATGAATAGCAAAGCACAACATCAATAGGCATTGTACTGTATTATAATATGACCACGTCAACCTGTTCCTCTGATGAGAAATCCCTGGACTTACCCCTTTCGTGCTTCTCTTTAGTTGGTATTACAGGAAGTGGATGGAAGTGGCCAATAGGTTGAAACAGACCAAGAAATTGAGGGGGACTTCTCATGGCAGCTTCCTTCTGGGAGGGAGTTACTGTTGTCTGCACCTTGAGAGTCAGCCACTTATTGATAATGGTATTTTAAAATTTGTCCACAAGATCCAGGCATTACAAACAATGCCAGCATTTATTGCCCCTCTCTCATTGGCACCACATCTCCTTGGTTATTTTACTGGGCCTGGAGTTACATATAACCCAGACTGGATAATAATGGCAGATTTGCTTCCCTGAAGAACATCGTTTTGAAACAATGCAACAACTTAATGGCCGTCATTATTAAAAGTAGAAAACAAGTGACTGTCGCATACATCCCAAACTCCCTGTGCTGTGTTGGTCACTCAGAAGTACACCCTCACTAACTTTAGTGTATGGCAGTTCAAGTGAGACAGAGTTGAGATGGGTCAGTACAGAAGAAGTCCTGGAGAAGATCTCCACAAGAACTCACTAATGAGCTTGACTCAACCTATCCTAATCAACCACCTCATCAGGGTTATGGCTCAAAAGGAGTTTGTTGGCTCTCTGTTATTTCCCCTCCTTTTATCACCCTTATTGCTGTGGTGGATCTGCAAGAAAGAAGGTTATAGTGAGACCTCTAACAAGGGAAGGGCTCAAGGCATAGTATTGTGTGATGATTTGCAAGAACAAAAAGTCAGCAATGCTGTGATTAGTCACTAAAATGGCATTGCCAATATGTGTCCCAACCTTGTTGGACTCCACAAAAAGTAAAGTAATTCTCCATCAGTTTGTATTGGATGATATCAATATGCATGATGAGAATTTATTGGCCTGGGCCTTTTCTGACTGCCTATTATGTCCTGCTGCTTTGCTAAGCTAATGTGTTCCAGCATTAAATTGTAGATACCCTGGTAAGGGTGGAGAAAATATTTACTAAATGTTTCAAGGATAAAGCATGTCAGCATAATGTTAGCCTGGGATTGTTCTCTTTGGAGAAAAGGAGGTTGAGAAGTAATTTGATAAAACTGTACAAAATCATGACCACTATCAAGAGGTTAAATAGAGAGAAGCTGTTCCTGTTCAAGGATCAAGAGTTGGATTTTTAAAATTTTGGCCAAAAACTACAAGGCAGATATGAGGCAACACTTTTTTTTTTAAACAGAGTGTGTCATTGATCTGGATTTTGCTGCCTGTATGGTCAGTGGATCAAATGGGACTTTCAAGAGGGATAGGCACTCAAGTGAGTATAATCTTTTTAGACTCATGGGGAAAGAGCAAAGAATGGGACTGACAGAATTGGGCTCCTTAATGCAGCACAGGCTGAATGAATTGAATATCCTCCTTCTGTACCGCAACAATTCAATGCTCTTAAAATTGGTACAAAATGACCAATCTTATCGCTTAACCAATCTCATAGAGCTTTTCGAGAAAGTTACCAAGAAGGTCAATGAGGGAAAGGCAGTGGACATTGTCAAAGGCCTTGCTAAAGTCCATGTAGACAAAGTCCCACATGGGAGGCTGGCCCAGAAGGTTAAGTCGCTTGGCATTCAGGATGAAGTAGTCAATTGGATTCAACATTGGCTTAGCAGGAGAAGCCAAAGAGTGGAAGTAGATGGTTACCTCTCTGACTGGAGGCCTCTGTCTAGTGGTGTGCCACAGGGATCGCTGTTGGGTCCGTTGTTGTTTATCATCTATATTATTGATTTAGATGATAATGTGGTAAACTGGATCAGCAAATTTGCAGATGACACCAAGATTAGGGGCGTAGTGGACAGTGAGGAAGGCTATCAAAGCTTGCAGCATGTTCTTGACCAGCTAAGTAAATGGGCTTAAAAATGGCAAATGGAATTTAATGCAGACAGATGTGAGATGTTGCACTTTGGGAGGACAAATCAGGGTAAGATTTGCACAGTGAATGGTAGGATTCTGAGGTGTGCGGTAGAACAAAGGGACCTGGGAATACAGATCCATAGTTCCTTCAAAGTAGCGTCACAGGTAGATAGGGTCGTAAGGAGAGCTTTTGGCACTTTGGCCCTCATAAATCAGGGCATTGAGTACAGGAGTTGGGATATTATGTTGAAGTTGTACGAGATATTGATGAGGCCGAATTTAGAGTATTGTGTGCAGTTCTGGTCACCTACCTACAGGAAAGATATCAGTAAGTTTGAAAGAGTGCACAGAAAATTTACAAGGATGTTGCTGGGACTTGAGGACCTGAGTTATAGGGAAAGTTTGAACAGTTTAGGAGTGCAGGAGAATGAGGGGAGATCTTATAGAGTTATACAAAATTATGAGGGATATAGATGTATGCAGGCTTTTCTCCCTCAGGTTGGGTGAGGCTAGAACTAGATGACATATGTTATGGGTAAAAGGTGAAATATCTGAGGGTGAATCTGAGGGGAAACTTCTTCACTCAGAGGGTGGTGCAAGTGTGGAACGAGCTGCCAGTGGAAGTGGTAGATGCAGGTTTAATTGTAACATTTAAGAAAAGTTTGGATAGGTGCACAGATGGGAGGGGTTTGGAGGGATATGGTCCAGGTGCAGGTAGATGGGACTAGGCAGAAGATCAGGCAGCATGGACCCGATGGGCCGAAGGGCCTGTTTCTGTGCTGTAGTACTCTATGACTGTAATGACTGATGAAAGATGCAGTGAAGTTAAAGGCCAGGTACATAAGCCAAAGGCAACAGCAGGCTCCCGAGCTTGTCACAGTATGTGGCTGCATTGTTCCCTCAGACTAGCATTTTTTGTTTCCGTAAGTCTTCACCTAAACTTATCCCACAATCTAAATGTCACTTCATTCGTCTTGTTGACCATTCTTGTGACATCTTCAAAATACTCCAAAATGTGAGTAATAGCAAGGCCTGATTCTAATTGCTATGTTGCCAAGTAGATCGCAGCCATTTTACACTGATTTTATTCCAAATACTTCACTAAAGGATTAGCAATAAACTAAACCCCATGAATTCTTCCAAACCATCAACAGGCATATTTTTTTCCTCTACTGATGCAGAGGAGCTGCAGCTAAACCTCCAGAAACTTTAGACCTCTGCTTGGAGGTCGCACTCTCCACCGAGCCCTTAATTACATCTGTGATCCTGAAAGAGTATCTGCTAAAAATGGTGGGACAGAATCCTTCAGTGACAGAGCACTTGGGTAATCACAGCTTGCAGGGTAAAGAGCAAACTGTGTGGTACTGGAGCTGTTTGTTAGTTGCTTTTCTCTCAGGAAATCCAATTTAGATTCAGAGATTGAACATGCAGTATCTCTTACCACTCTCAGGCCCAGTACAGAAAATTATGCGCAGTTGTGTCCGGTAACATTTATCATGAACAGCTAATGTCAACTGCGAGGATGATAGGCATTCCATTGGATATGGAAAGATAAAATATGAACTTAGTATCTATTCAAGACTTCTGAATGGCACTTTGGGATGTATTGCATTGGACCCACCCCAAGTTTTGCATTCATCTCTCATGAGATCTTGTATTCATACTTAGCTTTCACAACCTTACAGTTCCCAACATCTTGCTGGTCTCACTACTGTCACCGTTCCAGGAGGCAGTGGTCATAAGTGATGATAAAGCCACAGACAGTGGTAACTAAGGCTTGCCCATATACAGTTAGAGGCCTTTCCCACTGTTCCTAAGTGTGTCCGGTAAACAAAAGACATTTATTGGTATATTATTGTCACTTGTATGGAGGTACAGTGAAACACTTGTCTTGCATACCGTTCGTACAGATCAATTCATTACACAGTGCATTGAGGCAGTACAGGGTGAAAACAATAACAGAATACAGAGTAAAGTGTCATAGCTACAAGGAAGTGCATTGCAGGTAGACAGTAAGGTGCAAGGTCAAACAAGGTAGATTGTGAGGTCAAGAGTCCATCTCATCGTATAAGGGAACCATTCAATAGTCTTATCACAATGGGATAGAAGCTGTCCTTGAGCCTGGTGGTATGTGCCCTCAGGCTCCTGTATCTTCTGCCTGATGAAACAGCTGAAAACAAAAATAATTGTAAACAAAAATAAAAAACTGAGAAAAATTAAAGACACGTTCAACTTTCACGAATTAAAGAAAGAAAATGTCATTTAGCATTTTAGTGAACATCGGCCAATTTCGATATAAAGAGATAATTGATGGTAGCTATTACCCAGCTTGGACTTGTTTACAACCATATTCTTAGTCGTTTTTAGCACTGGTTGGCTTTTAACAAACTAAGTAAAGAGTCAAGCCTTCACTAACTTAAAGAACGTGAAGCTTTCTTGAGTTTATTTACTTCATCCATCTTTACAGAAAGCTGAATAACTGAAATTACAAAATGATTAACATTTTGGCCTTTTCAGACATCCCTGAATCTTTCTTATCCTCTCATCCCAGCCAATACAACATCCAAGAATCATTTCCTCTTCATATGGAACCTAAATCCAAACTGCTGCTATTGAATCAACCAAAACATCAACAGCATTTCCTTCTAAATGTCCAGCGTGCCACCTTTCCTCCTGTTTTGTCAACCTCATTGCTTCATGAAAGTCAAAACCATACGATTATAATCTCCTAGTCAATGTTTAAACCAACAATGCCTTTGTTTTTCGTATTGTATTGCATCAACCTACTGCTTCCATTATGCCTTGGAAAGTTAAGTCACTATTTTAATCATTAAAACTGCTGAATGTGAATTTCCACAGGTAGAATGTGCCCACTTAACATTCAAATTCTATGCCCTTGGAGAAAAAATGTTGCCTGTGTCTAATTAGTAACCAGCAAACTTGAATTTACAAAAATATTTCATACTTGATTTTTTGAAACAATGTAAAATACATTTGAGTTCATATGGGATAAAATAAATCAAACCTATTTCTGCCAAATAAGAATACAGAAGTATATTAAAGCAAGCTGTAAGATTAATAAACAATTCCATGCTCATTTACTTCTGCCTATTTATTTGCTTTAACTTGAAAGGAAACAGTAGGTTGGTGCATAATAATAAATTATTATTGGTGGTTAAGAATAATAAAGGGTCGTCCAAGTTTAAACATTAACTGGGAGATTATAATGTCATGGTTTCAAGCTTCTAGAGGCAATACATCACCCCTCCCTTTGCCTTTTTCCCCATCCAGTTTCATTTAATCTTGAATACATGACTGCATGTGAACTACTAATGCATAGCATCATAAAATTATTATAGCAAAAATTAGGCTATTCAGTCTATTGAGTTTATAGAGTCTTAGAATTGTACAGCATAGAAGCAGGCCCTTCAGCCCACCATCATATCTATTTATACTGATCCCAGCTGCCTGCATTAATTCCATATCCCTCAATGCCCTGAACGTTCAAATACCTGAAAGATGCCTCTTAAATGTTGTTACTGTTCCTGCCTCCACCATCTCCTTTGGCAGCTCATTCCAGATACCAACTACTCTTTGTGTGAAAAATTTACCCCTCAGATCCCCTTTAAACCCCCTCCCCCTCATCTTAAAAATATGCCCTCTAATTTTAGACTCCCCTATCATGGGAAACAGACTCTGGTTATCTAACCTCTCTCTGCCACTCATAATTTTACATACTTCCATCATGTCACCTCTCAGCCTCCTTCAAAATCCAGGAAAATCAAACCCAACCTATCCAATCTCTCCTGATGACTCAAGACCGGCAATCCAGGCAACATCCTTGTGAACTTTTTCCTCTAGTTTAATCACATCTTTCCTGCAGTGTAGTGACCAGAACTGTACACAATATTCCAAGTGCAGCTGAACCAAAGTTTTAAACAACTGTATTTCATTGTACTCAATGCCAACCCTCCATAGAATACTCCCATCTGTCTGACTCCACTATCTCCCCGCCCCACCCCCAAAATTTCTACATACCTCAGCAAATGATTTTCCCTCATTTGCTGATCCAATTTCCTTTTGAAAGCCTTGATTGATTTTGGTTCAACCACCCTTACAGGGAGAGGGGTGCAGATCATATACTCTCACTGTATACAAGAAGATTCTTCTCTCATGTTCCACTTGTATCTCTTACCCATCATTTTGAATCAGTCCTCCCAGTCTTTGAACCATCTGCTAATGGAAACAGGTCCTCTCTGTTACCCTATCTAAAATCATTATCATTTATACATGTAATATTGTGTCATATAATTAATGTATTTGCTCATTTACACATATTATGTTTTTAAGTCATAGGCCAAGATTTCAAGAAAAGCATTAAGAAAAGCCCAGACATTTTGCCATAGAAAGCAGGGATCTTAGCAGTGGTGGAGTGGTTGAAGAAGTTATTGACTGGTTGTATCATGGCCTCAGACGGCAATTCCAAAGCACAGGAATGCAAGAGGCTGCAGAGAGTAGTAGACGTAGCCCAGTCCATCATGAGCACAGCCCTCCCCTCCACTGACAGCACCTACAGGAGGCACTGCCTCAAGAAGGGCGCATCTATTCCCAAGCAACCCCACCTCTTCTCACTGCTACTGTTAGGCAGGATGTACAGAAGCCTGATGTCCCACACAACCAGGTACAAGAACAGCTGCTTTCAAACTATCAGGTTCATGAACCGACCTGCACAACCCTAACCTTACCTCAGCAATGGAATGTTACGGATCACTTCTTGCACAACCATGGTCTTATCTCTGGTTGCACTAAGATCCTGTTTTTGCACAAAAAAAACGATCATTTTTCTCTCTATTCACTATCTTGCCTAATTTATGTACAATTTATATTCTGTGTGTTGGCTGTACCTACGTGTCTGTGATGCTGCTGCAAGCAAGTTTTTCATTGTACCTGTACCTTGCCATACTTGTGCACATGACAATAAACTTGATTTGACTACTGTCTTATACAAATAACTAGGAAATGCTTAACCACTTAAATGGTAAAAGGGACAACACAACTCATTAAACTTTGGCTTCAATACACAGCACTCTGTGCAAAATCAAAGCATTTTGTTTGTTACAGGTATGCTGTATTACTGGTTCAAATTCTGAGTGATAGTAGCTACAAAACTCAATCTCAGAAGCATCTATTTAAAATATTGTAAGGAAGGGCAGATGATGAACTGAGAGTTCGCATGTAACATACACTAAAGACTTTTTATTAAATCACTACATTGTTATTCATTGTTTATTATGGCAATAAATTGGAGGATTTCCTATGGAATATTGGGGATTAATTGGTTGCCACTCATTCTCCATACTGTTGGCTAGTATTTTGACTATAATGACATGAAATTGCCAGAGTTCACAGTTACTGAAACTAACAGAATTAGGATTTTCAGCACAATAATACTTTAATGTAGAAATCTGTTTTGAAGCCTTCTCCAGCTTAATCAAGGAAGATTTCAGGTATTTCCAAACTATACTGTTGCAAAACAGCTTGGAAATCTTAAACTCTGTTTGTGAATGAGATTTTAATGGTGAAATAAGCCACAATGACTGATCAGCAAACTGCAGGGCCCTGAGAAAAGGTATGTATGTGGATTGTAGTTCCTGAGATAAATATTTCAAAACATAAGGGCCAGAGTTTAGCAGACAGTAACAAGCCACTGCACTAACTGCTCACCTTCAGAAGTCATCCATGCTGAAGCAGTGCAGAGTTCCCAAAGGAAATTTGTTATGCAAAATCAACTCCATCCTTAATGGCAAGGCCCTATTTGGTGCTGAGTCTTCTGGGTACAAATCCCATCACGTGACTAAAATAGGCCCCACCCACACAATACTCAGAGCCATTACCATGGCCCTGGTTTAACTGGCTGCCAAATCTGCCGAACACACTGAATGTTTTTGAATGTTTCTGACAATCAGAAATTATCCAGAAACATTAAAAGTATCCAAGATGTCATAAAAAATTTTAAACAAAATAATCACAACCTATTAAAAATAATAGAAAAACATAAATTAGTTAGTATTGACCCATGTTTCTCATAACCATCTCCTTCTATTTAAATGACAGGACCCACCGTTTCTGCACCAGATCCAACCTGCACAAGTTGGAGACCATGTAGCACGGAAACAGGCCCTTCGCCACACCAAAGCCACACTGATCATCAAGCACCCATGTACACTGATCTGATTTTCATTCTCCCCACATTCTCTTCATGTCACCTCAGATTTTAACCACTAACCTACTCTCATGACAACTTAAAGTGGAGAATTAACCTACCAACCAATATATCTTTGGGATTGGGGGGAGGGGGCGGGAAACTAGAAGACCTGGGAGAAATACCCAAAAAGTGCTGGAGGAACTCAGCAGGTCAGGCAGCATCTATGGAGGGAAATAAACAGTTGACGTTTTGGGCCGAGACCCTTCATCAGTACTGGAAAGGAGGAGGGCAGAAGCCAGAATAAGAAGGTAGGGGGAGGGGGAGGAGTACACACAGGCAGGGGATAGGCGAGTCCAGATGAGAGGGAGAAGGTAGTGGGTGGGGGAGGGGAAGAAGATGTAATAAGCTGAAAGGTGATAGTTAGAAGAGGCAAAGGGCCGAAAAAGAAGGAATCCAGTAGGAGAGGGCGGTGGACCATGGAATAAAGGATGGGGGAGGGGAGGAGAGGAGATGGGCAGGTCATCAAGGCAGGGGAAGGGACCCATAGGAATAAGGGAAGACAAAGGAGTGGGGAGGGGAAAGAAAAAGAAAGGGTAGAGTTACCGGAAGTTAGAGAAATCAATGTTGAGGCCATCAGGTTGGAGACTCCCAAGGTGGAATATGAGGTGTTGTTCCTCCAACCTGTGTCTGGCCTCAACGTGGCAGTAGAGGAGGCCATGGATAGACATGTCACTACGGGAATGGGATGGGGAATTGAAGTGGGTGGCCACCGGGAGGTCTCGAAACCCACATGGTCTCAAGGAGAACATACAACCTCCACACAGAGAACACTGGAGGTCAGGATTTAACCCAAGCCACTAGGGTCATGTAGCAGTAACTCTACTAACATAAATACAAAGAAATTGCCACAGCATTTGTCACCTATAGACTCCATGCAGAATCCAGTGATAGAGGATGGTTTAGGGAATGCTGGTGAATATGTTCCAGCAGTTTGAAGACCCCCACATATGTAGGGGCACAAATCAGGAATCCCACACTTAGTGACACTTAGGCCGAGAAATACTTTCAGTAATGCCTTTCCCTGCAAAATCCAGGCCAGTGGACTTTAAAATAATAACGTTATTATTTTTATTATGATTACTTAAATAATTGATATTTTAATAATTGATATTTAATGATACTTTATCATCATTATTTTTATTTATATAATAATGATAGTTCACCTTCTTTCCTATGCCTATGTTCCGGTCTTTATTTTCTTTTCTGTAAAATGTTTTTAAAAATTGCTAATATTTGTGGAGTTTTTTTCTACCTTGCATAAATTCTTGAACATTATTAGCAGGTTGATAACAGGTTGAAGCCAGATGCCATGGATTCTAGCAGCCACCAAAATCAGGAAAGGTACAATGCAGGACTCACTCTTCTTGTGTCTTCTGCCAACAATCTAACGGCAGTAATGGCTTGTGATGGAGCCTTCCACTCTCCCAGATACAGTATGGAAGAAATATGGTCCATTAAAGGCCAAAAGCACTGAAACAAACTAAGTGTGATTTGGTGGAGTATAATTTTAAATAGGTTCATGATGTAAATTTTAAATGCTGCTCTTAAGCTCAGCTTTGCGATAAGCATTTGAAAACTCTTTAAAAGACGTCCAAATATTGAGAACAAAGTAATGCAATCACAATGTCAAGACAATTTCGGGAATTAATCTGTTAAACAGTCACAGAACCATTTATTTGGGATAGTGCCAACATCGATTCTCTCAATTCAAATCGCAAATTTCTTTGAGGATTGTACACCTTTACAGATAAAACAGAAGCAGCCAAGGGTATCACACTTACACAACTTCATAAAAAATGAAGATTTGGAGAATTACAGAACAATATGTTTTGTTCTGTATACATCTGTCACAGGGTCTGAAATGTTCCAAAATATGAACAAGAGTATATAAACAGAAAATATGTGCCAACCCATTAATAATACAGAACAGTCTTAACATTAAAGTCTTTTGTTTTGAACAGGGCCCGGTGAAAGCCATTTCAAACAGAGTTTCAAATATCAAAACCATTGAATTGAGCTTATTTCAACACTGTGCAGCAGAAGGGTAAAGAAGTTTTGATTTGGGTCATGCTGGGCAACTAATGTTGTAGTAGAGGCTCAAATACTCCAGTGGTTGGGGGGTGGAGAGGGTTCTGAGCACCAGAAAGGTCTAGTTTTAACCAAAGGAACCATTCACAAATCCAAAGAAACCCCTTATGAAGTGTCTTTTGATGGTGTCAGGCAGTGCCTGCTTGCCTTAGAAACAACATTTTTTTTGTAAAAGAAAAGGAGGAAAAGTAATAATATGCATTTCTGTAGTTCCTTTGTTGATCTCAAGTTTTCTCAAAGCTCTTTAATCAGTAAGGTCACAACTGAGCAATGTAATAAGCTGCTTCTCTTATTGATGTTTATAGGGGAGTAGATAAAGGCCAGGATACCTGGGGGATCTTCCCAGCTTTACGAATAGTGTTGAGAGATCTTCTACATCCAGATGACAAAACAGATAGGGTCAAGGTTTAACATCTCATTTGACAGGCAGCAACTTCAGTAATGTGCCACTCCCTCATTAATACAATGGAACAAGACATGAAAGCCCAACCTTCTGATTCAAAGGTGGGAGTGTTATCACTGTTCACTTCCAGCTTTGGGAATGGCATCCTGTGAGTGTAGGGCCTGCTAAAGCTCAAAGTCTAGTCTCAAAGTGTCCAGCTGGGTGTCATACCAGACAGTGATCAGGATCAGTGGAAGTGGACCTCAGGGGAAGGTTACATATTGGTGGAAAGTGAAGGAAGAAAGAAAAATTACACAGCAGTGTAATGATTGTTGTGGTAGGAGGATGAGTCATCATTTCAGTATGGCTCAGTAAAACAAGAAAAAATAAACTCAGTGTACATCACATTGCTAACAACAAATCATGAAAGAAAATAGTTCATGAGAAAGTTTTAATATTCATATTCTTCTGTGGCATACTTAGCCAAGGTAAAATTTTAGTGAGAAATATTGCAGCTATAATAAATAGAACACCACAAACTGAACAGTATTGCACTGCATTATTCCATCAAAAGAGTAATGTGAGAAAATTGTGTTCTTATTGACTGAACCAGTATGATTTCTCACTGTAACTTTCCCCACAAGCTGTCTGAATGGACCCTTTCCTTGGAGTTGTCAGCAATAATCCAGCTGGAGCTGACACCATTGCTTTGTCAGTCCACAGGAGCCGGAGAGGACAGTGGATTTCAGTCCAGCTACTCAAAACAAAAATCCACCTCATGAACATTTCATTGATGTACCTACCTCCTAGGTTTTGATGATTTATCCTATGCTGCAAAATTTTGTGAATTTGAAATGCTGCAGAATTCAAAATGGCAATATTAACATGAGAGGGGAAGATACTAATAAGTCAGGTACCTTTTCACTCCATGATCTGGAAAAAAAAACACCCCAAAACCTAAAATTGGAAGAACTCTGAAACAGTGGCCAGTGGGGAGGGGAAGTGAGGTGAGGGGAGATTTTGATCTATTAACTAACAGTATTCTCCCAAATGAAAAGAAATCATTGCTCTTGCCTGCCACTAAATTATCTTACTATATATGGAACATTGTGGAATAGTCAAGAGCTTCCATTTTTGGCCTGCTGATGTGCTCGGGAGTATCTGTGTGACACACATTCCCATCGCTCTGTGTCTGACCTCCAGCTCTCAGTAGCGGAAGCAATCTTTCATAAAACATTAACATTTCTTATCCCAACTCAGTCCTTTTATTGCGTGTTTGCAACATGCAGAGGGAACTCAGATATCAGACCTAACTTCGTAATGCCTCATCTTATTTTACTTTAGTGATTCATTCATCCAAACTGGGTATTATGCTCACAAAAAAATGAAAACATTTCATCCGTAGATCCAATGAGGTTATTCATGAAATACTGACTAGAACGAGCTTTAAAAATAACCATCAAAATGAAATATGCACAGCACAGTGAATCTTTAAACTATTTACCAAGTAGTAATAGGACATTGCAGCACAGAAGTTTAAGTTTGTGTTGCATGAGTAAACAATTTCAAGCTCCTGTCTCATAAATTTTTCATTATTTCACAATAATCCTTTTACTTGTCATCATTTTTGTTGTGGAACCAAACAGAAAAACTAATAAATTTAAAAACAGAAGTTTAAAAAGGGAGAAAGAATAAGTTCAGTTGAAAAAAAATGCAATGTAGGAATTTAGAAGATATATTCTAAAAAAAACAGCAGTGAGGCCAGCCACCAGTCTAGTGAAGAAAATAAAAAGTGTTTCCTGACACTGGAAATCTTTGGCCTGGTTCCACTGAATTCAATCACATTGCTTTGCAGGTCTGCGTGTCTTCCCAACTCCCCCATGCTTCAACCCAGTCTAATCATTCATTAGGAATCCGGCAAAGGACCCAGAATGGTCACGATTGCGATGTGGGGGTAGGGAACAAATTGTTCATTTGAGCAGATCAGACTGTTAAGTTTCATTAACTCTAACTGTGCTGCAAAGGGAAAAATAACTGTTTCATTATTCCCATAAAACTTCATTATTTGGATATAAAGATCACAGTTATGTAGTTATACAGTACGGAAACAGGCCCTTCGGCCCAATAGTCCATGCTGACCAAGTTGTCTAATTGGGGTAGTCCCATTTCCCTGTGTATGGCCCCTATCCTTCTAAATCATTCCTATCCATGTACCTGTTCAATTGTCTTTTAAACTTTATTATTGTGAAGTTATTTTGTAAAGTTAAATTGTAAAGCACCTCTACCACTTCCTCTGGGAGCTCATTCCATATATGCATTATGTTAGGCTATTGTTTATTGACTACAGCTCCACCTTCAATACTATAATTCCAAGCAAACTCATCTCCAGACTTCTAGACTTGGGACTCAAAACCTCCCTTTGCAACTGGATCCTTGACTTCCTGACCAACAGACTGTAATCAGTAAGGGTAGGCAGCAACACCTCCGCCACAATTATCCTCAACACTGGTACCCCACGAGGCTGCGTCCTCAGCCCCCTACTCTACTCTCTGTACACTGACAGCTGCGTGGCCAGATTCTGCTCTAACTCCATCCACAAGTTTGCAGATGAAACCACTGTAGTGGGCTGAATCTCAAATAATAATGAGTTGGAGAACAGGAAGGAGACAGAGAGCCTAGTGACATGGTGTCATGACAACAACCTTTCCCTCAATGTCAGCAAAACAGAACAGCTGGTCATTGACTTCAGGAAGGGGAGTGGTGCACATTCTCCAGTTTAGATCAACGGTGCTGAGGTCGAGAGAGTTGAGAGCTTCAAGTTCCTAGGACTGAACATTAAAAATATTCTGTTCTGGTCCAACCATGTAGATGCCATGGCCAAGTAAGCTCACCAGTGCCTCTACTCCCTCAGGAAGCTAAAGAAATTTGGCATGTCCCCTTTGATACTCACCAATTTTTATCGATGGCCCATAGAAAGCATCCTATCTGGATGCATCAAGGCCTGGTCGGACAACTGCTCTGCCCAAGACCACAAGAAACTACAGGAAGTTGTGGACACAGCTCAGCACATCACGGAAACCAGCCTCCTCTCCATGGACTTTGTCTACACTTCTCACTACCTCGTTAAAGCAGCCAACATAATCAAAGATCCCTCCTACCCTGGACATTTTCTCTTCTCCCCCCTCCCACTGAGCAGAAGATACAAAAGCTTGAAAGCACACCCCACCAGGCTCAAGGACAGCTGCTATCCTGTTATAAGACTATTGAACCATCCCCTAGTACGATAAGATGGACTCTTGGCTTCACAATCGACCTTGTTCTGGCCTTTCACCTTATTGTCTGCCTGCACTGCACTTTCTCTGTAACTGTAACACTTTATTCTGCATTCTGTTATTGTTTTCCCTTGTACTACCTCAATGCACTGATGTGATGAAATGATCTGTATGGAAGGCATGTAAAACAAAGTTTTTCACTATACCTCGGTACATGTGACAATAATAAATTAATATCAATTTCTAATACCCTCTGTGTGAAAAAAATTGCTCCTCAGGTCCCTTTTAAATCTTTCCCCTCCCATCTCATGTGAATCCTTCATTGTCGGGTGAAATTCATCAGAGGCACTGAGGAGGGATAACATAAATTAAGCAACAGCGAATCGGCAGCCCAATTCCCAAGTTGCCCATTTTCATTCCTCCAAGGGCAAACTTATCTCCGTGGCATCAGGTACATTAATTGCTGCACATGTCTGTCACAACGATAATAGCTGCCAAAAACAATGAAAGCTCTTTGAACTTCCCATGACTTTCGACCATCCTCTCTCACAGTATAAGGGTCGCCCTGAAAATCCACAGAAAATATTTCTCTGCATTGATTCACTGTGAACACCAGTGCACAGTCGTGACATGAAGGGTGCACGTAGGTAACACCTGGGGTGGGGCTCAAACTTATAACCTTTTTACACATGGACAAGAGATACACCAACTATGTCATGGCAGACACAAAATTAAAGGAGCTATCCATCAAAGTGCTCTCAGCAACATATATCACAAATAACCGATTCACTGACATGCTCTTGGGTTCTGCCTGAATCCAAGTAAAACTACAGCTGCCTTCTGCCCCCTCCTCTGCCTTCCCTTAGAGCCCTGCAAACTCTTTCCTTTAAAATACTTATCCAGCTCACATTTGAGTTCCACAATTGAATCTACCTCCAACACTATACCTGGCAGTGCATTCCAATTCTATTGCTGTACTTAAAAAAAGTTCCTTGTGACACTTTTGATCTTTTGTCACTCTACGTCCTCTAGTCCTTGGGAACTGTTTCTCCTAATCTCCTCTGTCTAAACACTTCATGGTTTTAAATACTTCTATCAGATCTCCTTTCAGTCCCCTTTTATCCAATCTTCTCCAGTCCATCCACATAGCTGAAGTCCCTCATCTCTAGAGTTACTCTAATAAATCTCTCCTGCACCCTCACCAAGGCCTTCATTTCTTTCTTAAGGTGTGACAGTCAGAACTGAGCATAATGCTCCACTTGTGGAAAAAAACATTTAATAAATGTCCATTGCGATTTCTTTGCTTGTATTCAGGACTTTGCAAGTTTGCCTACCTCCAGGCTTGTTCCAGACCTGAATACCACAGGGCAGTGAGAATAATGCCTCTTAGTTTTCAGATCAAGATCAGCAATCTTCTGACTAAAAAAATGCCCAAGCAAAGAAAAGTTCAGTTAATTCAAAGGGAACTTCCTCCCAATGTCTGATGAAAAAGTTGTATGTTGGATTTCAGTCATCACAAGCTCAGAACACTATCACTGAATTCCTAAGAGAACATAGAACATAGAACACTACAGCACAGTACAGGCCCTTCGGCCCACAATGTTGTACCAACATTTTATCCTGCTTTAAGATCTATCTAACCCTTCCCTACCACATAGCCCCTTATTTTTCTATCATTCATGTGTCTATCTAAGAGTCTCTTAAATGTCCCTAATGTATCTGCACAACCTTTGCAGGCAATGTACCCACAACCTCTGCAGGCAGTGCCTTCCACGCACCCACCACTCTCTGTGTAAAAAACATACCCTTGGTATCCCCTTTATACCTTCCTCCAATCACCCTAAAATTATGTTCCCTCGTGTTAGCCATTGTCGCACTGGGAAAAAGTCTTTGACTGTCCACTCGATCTATGCCTCTTATCGTCTTGTACACCTCTATCAAGTCACCTCTCATCCTCCTTCGCTCCAAAGAGAAAAGCCCCAGCTCGCTCAACCTATGCTCATAAGACATGCTCTCCAATCCAGGCAACATCCTGGTAAATCTTCTCTGCACCTTCTCTAAAGCTTCCACATCAATCCCATAATGAGGCGACCAAAACTGAACACAATACTCCAAGTGTGGTCTGACCAGAGTTCTATAGAGCTGCAACATTACTTCGTGGCTCTTGAACTCAATACCCCGGCTAATGAAGGCCAACACTCCATACGCCTTCTTAACAAACCTATCGACCTGCGTGGCAACCTTGAGGGATCTATGGACGTGGACCCCAAGATCCCTCTGTTCCTCCACACTGCTAAGAGTCCTGCCATTAACCTTGTATTCTGCCTTCAAATTCGATCTCCTGAAGTGTATCACTTCGCACTTATCCGGGTTGAACTCCATCTGCCACTTCTCAGCCCAGCTGTGACTTTGAGTCAACAATTTTCAAACACCTGAGCAACCATCCTTCTCCAGCCAAAAATTAGGAGGGGAACCATTCACTGGTGATTCCATAGGGTTCTGCTTTGGATCACAACTTCTCTTGAGCCCACACTACCCTACCACAGAACCTGGACAACACCCAGATTCAGGCTAATAAATGGCAGGTAACATTTACTAAACAGTCCTTTTAAGTAAAGAACATCATGAAGTTAACTGACTAATCTTGTTATAGCTCCAATAGATTTTTGGATTCTAAGGGAATCAAGGGATATGTGGTCCAAATGGAAAAATAGATGGGAGGATCAATCATGATCTTATTTAACAACAGAACTGGCTCAAGGGGCTATATGGCTTACTTGTTCTCACATTTCTTATATTCTTTTGCTCTTACACAAATGTATCTGTAAATCATTAGTTCAGTTTTATGGCCAGCAAGTGAAGCATTCAGCTCAGAATCTGTTTCATATCGTCAGTGTTCTGCAAAAAAAAATGATCCCAACTGAACATTTTTCAGTGTGTAGTTAAAGTAGGTAATGAATTCTAGGCCAAATATCCTTCTATATCTCGACAAGTTCACTGAGAAAGTCAAACTCCCAAATGGCATTTAGAACTGTTGTAGCCAAACTCAAAAATGAAGAAAACGCCCTTGAGGTTTGGAGTGGCCTCATGCTGGACATAAATTGCTCTATAAGTAAAGGGCCAGACGTGTATGTCTCCACAACAATCAATGGAAGATTTAGTAAAGTGCTTATGGAATTTGATACAGTGACTCCAATGTAAATTAATCTCAGATTGATGAGAAGTTTAACACCCCACAGCTGAACATTTGGTAGAACTTTCCCAAATCATCCCATCCCTTAAAATTATGGGGCACTCAGTCTTGCCCTTTGAATAGCAATTGCATCAGATCACTCAGAGGAAGAGGCTTTGCTCAAAAATGTTAACAATGGATTTAAAATAAAGATTGGAAAAGATGAGCACCAAGTGAAAAATAACAGCTTAGTGATATCAGGAGGGGTGGGTGTGATTCCGCCCATAACTGAACTGTATTTAAATGAGAGCAATAAATTGCACAATAATCGAACTTCCCCTTCCTACAATGGATATTTTCAAGACATGGTAGTTAATTCTCCCACAAATATTCTTCCACCTTGCCTCTCTCCATCCCATCTTGGAGGTGATGCCTTGTGGCAGCTGTTCACGCTCTGACACCATTCGGATGTCCATTATTTGAGAGGGAGCCTTTTGCAACCTCAGGGACATCAAGGCTGAGTTGGATCTATTCCAAGCCTGCTTGAGCCTCCTGTAGGAACTATTGCATATTTCGAGAGCAGGAACCCTGCCTGATTTATCCTCCTAAATAAACCCTTGTAATTCCCATATCCCACTGTGGCAGAGATCAATTAACACAATGTAGTCCAGGATTATTTCCTTGTCTTTGTGGCTTTGTTACTGATCATTTACACAGGTAATCACCTAGGCTACCTGGTTTACAGTATTCCCTGAGTTTATCAGCACATTGTTATTGCAGGACAGAGTGATCAGCAATGTTGAATATAATAACCAATGACAAAACCTTTCACAAAGGACTACAACTGTTGACAACCGTTGTTTGTGAAACTGCCTGGAGAAGAAAGAGAGAAGAAAATTGATTACCAGCGATTCATTAGGTTTACAAGAATATAAACTTAAAAGCCTTGGATCTTCTGGACATCATGCTCCACATATAGACAATCAAGCCTACATTAATTGAAAAGCAAAAAAAATGCAAATACTGGATACATGAAGTAAGAAAAAAGAGATAATACTGGAAATACTTAACTGGTCACAGTGTGTCTGTGGAGAGAGAAACAGAGTTAACATTTCAGGTTCATGATTTTTCATCAGATTGGGGGGAGTTTAGAAACTGAATATGTTTTAAATTGCATGGCAGGGAGTGGAATGGAGAGAACAAGAGAAGTGTCTATGCTAGGGTGAAGCTAAAACTATCACTGAATGTCTTTGGCTTCATAATTCTCTTGGTCTCCAACCTCTCACAAACATTTCTCTTGTTCTCTCCACTCCTCCCCTGTCTATGCTACTGAAAATATGTTCAATTTCTGACCTTTCCCAGTTCTGATAAAAAGTCATCATCCTGAAATGTTAACTCTGATTTTCTTTCCACAGATGCTGCCTGATCAGCTGACTATTTCTAGCATTTGCTGTTTTCGATGAGGTTTACACCCCTGAAATAGTGTCACACACACTAGGTTTTGGACTCATCCTTCAGAGTCCTGAGTGTCTTAGTGGAGATTTCCAGGAGATAAAGAGGAAGGATCACTTAAAAATCTGTTCATAAATCAAAGCCCTTTTTATTTCAACTTAGTTTTAAGCCTAGGAATGTTACATTAATTATCATTGGTGTCCAGCTTTAAGTATGATTTCTTCATTAACAGTGCAAACTTCCAGGTGCATGTCTTGATTCTCAACCCATCTCAATTCTCAATTCAATAAAAATTGATTCCTATAAATAATAGTTGACTATTTCTCATCTGAAGACTTTACTCTCATGCATACCCATTGCCTTCACCTCACTTAATGCAAACTGAATAGCGTAAAATATTATTGGCAGGACAAAGAAGGTGTATGATATAAAGGCAAAACCTTTCTTAAAGGAAATAAACTATTTATATATAGTATGTATTGCAACTTTGGGGCACCATACAACACTTTACTATTAATTACAGATTCAACGTGTCATTACTGTTGGGAAATGCAACAGAAATTTGGTGCAAAGCAAGATCCCAAACAAGACATAATCCATTTCAGTGGAGGGATAAACATTAGCCAGGATATGCAGTGGACTCACCTGCTCTCCTTTGAATAGTGTATGGATCTTTGACCTCAATTTAAGAGGCTTGAGAACATTATGTACTCAAGTTTCTGAAGAGCAGCTTGAACCCATGACTTTTTGACCAAAGAGAAACAAGTGCTATCACTACGCCAAGCCTGATACTTTCATTCAAGCACACAGCGAATAGGTCAAACAAATAAATCACATTTGATACAACATGCATCCCACGCTAATCCACTTGCATAATCAACGGGACAAATGTTGCACATCAGTTTGCAAGACTCAACACATCTTCTAATACCCAAACAACCGGGTACTCAAATAGATAATAGGAAAAGAATGTGCTAACAAAAAGTTAAGCACAGGAAAATGACAGAAACTGATTCCTAGATTCATAATTTTGATGCACAGTTATTTTGGGGAAATCATTCTTGATGTTCGCAGGTTATACAACCATTGAACACATACTTAAAAAAAAAGTATATGGCAAAAACATACATTATACGCTCCTAGGAAATTTAGCATAGAAGTAGACATAATCTCCTAATCACACTAAGATTTATATTGAGCTTGGTGGGGGATGGTTGCCGGCAGATGATGGGAAGGTCTTCGCCTCAACTCAGAACTCCCATCAGTGTGCTGGCATACACTGAAAATGCTGAACACAAGAGAAGATCATGTGAACAGGAGGCACTGACGCACATTCCCAAGAAATGCCTTGATCTCTATTGGCAACTATTCACAAGAATGGTGGCGGTTCTTCTGACACTCAACAGGCAAGGTAACCATCAAGTGGGATCAGAACCAGGGAACACAGCGCCCATCCCAACTATCAGTTTTCACTGTGCTCTAAAATGCAATGTAATCTGAGGAATCATCTGTAGAAAGCCAAGCAAAACCAGTCTGCATAGGAAGAGCAACGTCTTGAGGTAATCTTATCTTTAGAATTTTCCTCATATTTATAATCATCTACTTGCCACTTAAATCTCTAATTATTTACCAATATAATTCCAATATGGCTGGTTTTGACCTGTGGGAGAACCTAGCAGTGGTGTTGTTCCCATGCACTTATTGCCCTTAGTGATCAAGGTTGTAAGTTGTCACAGTGTATTGGGAAGAGAGTTCAAACCAAAACACTGGGAGTTGATATGAGAAGATGACTGCTTAAGCAAGTAAATGAGAGGCTGATCAAGTGGACGGCAATGACCTAATATGACGAGTTTTGTTTTAAAATTAATTCACAGTATATAGGTGTCACTAGCAAGGCTGGTGTTCATTGCTCATCGATGGTTGCCCTCAGGCAGGTGATGATATGTATTCTTGAACCTTTGCATTCCATGTGATAAAGTTACTCTCAAAGTGTTGCTGGAAAAATCCAGGATTTTGGCATCGCAGCAATGAAGGAATAATGATATATTTTCAAATCATGATGGTATGTAGCTTGAGGGTATGTGACACGAGTCTGTTACTATTGTCCTTCTTAATGCTGGGGATGGGACATGCATGTTTGGGAGATGGCACTGAAGACCCCGGTGAATACTACAGAACATCCTGTAACTAATAGATACAACAGTCATGGTGTACTGATGATGGAGGGATAGTGGATGAAGGGCCAACTGGCAGGTTGTGTTATCTTGTTGTGTTGCTTGATTATCCTTATGGCTGTGACCATCCAGGCAGATGGAGAGTATCCTATCATGCTCCTGACTTGTGCCTATTAGGCACTGGAAAGTCTGGATGTAATACAATTGCTTTTATAGTGAGCCTCTGTCTTTCCATGGGATCCATCCAGTTTCTTTTTGGTTTAGTGATGACCTCCAGAATGTTGACTGTGTAGTGCGAGGCAATGATAATGCCAATGACTATCAAGGGTGTGGGGGGGGGGGGGGGGGGGGGTGGGGGGGAACAAGAATACTAGGCTCTCTTATGCTGGTCATTGCCTGGCACCTATAGGTACTTGTCACTAATCAGTCCAAGCCTGGATGGCATACAGCGCTTGTTACCTGCAGCCAAATGTGGCTTCATAAACAGAGAACATGGAAATGAATCTCAGCACAGTGTAATCATCAACACACATCTTGACCTCTGATCTTATGTGCAGAGAATGTCTTTGATGAAACTGCTGAATGTAGTTGACTGAAGGACGTTGCTCTGGGGAATGCCTGCACTGAGGTCAGTGTAAGGTGATTGGCCTGCAATAACCACAGCCATTGTCCCTTGTGTTGGGCCTGGCTCCTCCCACTGAACAGGTTTCACTGTGCTCATCGTTGCCTTCAGTTTTGCTCAAGATCTTTGCAGCAGCTGTGCCCAGAGCAGACTCTCTTGCCTCTCTTCTGGAGTGCACCAAGGTTGTAGTACAGTCTAGAACAAACCCGGTCTGAACACTGGAGACAGGCTACTGGTTAATGCAAAAATGCTGGCATCTTTATCCTTCTCTTTCCTGATTTTTTGGATGAACTAATGTTGCGGTATCTGGTTTGGATGGATTGTCCTGTTCCTTTTTTTCAGAAAACACCTCAGGCATTTTCCCTATTATTGGCACTGTGACTGGAACAGTTCAGAGTGTGCTATTTCTATAGTGGAGGTCTTTAGTTCTGCAGCCAAGTAGTACCCATAGCCTTGTTTAAATAATGCACTCAGTGATTTCTTAATGTCACGTGTACAGACTCAGATTAGGTGATTACTGCCACTTCTAACAATCAGGACCTCAGGAGAAGGCCTATCCCTTGAACAACTGCGCTTGTGTAATTGTAGGGTAAAAACATAATCTGTAGATTCAAAAGTCAAGCCACAAGTCAATGCTTTAGTAACTTCTATCTTTCCTCATATCATTAGATTCCACTGATTATAAGGGAGTCAAACGTGCACGACTTGATTAAAAGCAGCAGCTGATCCTCTCCCCTGTGTCTAGCACTAGCCATCAACAAGAAATCTCTCCTCCAATGTTTTCAGAGTGGAAAGTTGTCCTTGGTTGCTGAGGCTGGACCTAATATTCTACTTCTGAAATTCAATCCCATTGCCTTTGGTGGAACAAAATTTCCAAAGTTCTGTGCAATCCACAGTCCGTGCTACACTGCATGCTCAGCAGAGATAACCAAGGATGAATTTCAACCCCTTCGCATCCTCTTAAGCCACACAAATGCAAAATATGGTTTGAATCTACTTCCACTTGAATGTATATCTGTGCCAGTAACAAATAAATCTGCAAAGATTATTGGGTAATTTAATCTCATATATCATAAGTCTAAAATATTATTAGCATGATCTTTGCCAAGAAAATAAAAGTGCAGGTGGCCTGCTGAACTTTGGCATGTAAGACTCCTTCAAGAAGATTTCTCAACACACAGATGGCCACATGAACTATTTCTACTAAATCTGTTTTCCAGAGCAGCCAAGTCTCCTGAAAAGAAGATTGTTCATAAATTATATTTTAGGAGGGGATAAGGAGAGGGAAATATGGTATCAAGTATTATTACGTACAGTTCATTCAAAGAGGTAATTTTCCCATGCAGATTGTCAATTTAAAAATCGCATGTGCTCGGCATAACAAAATCCAACTGCACTTCAGAAAATTGTCCCTCCATTCAGATGGTACAGATGGAGGTAGAATCAAAGGAGAGGTTATTTGCTTGAAATTATGGTAGTCATTGCCACAAAGAATTAAAATCAATCTCTGTGGGAGAGGCCTGCTTTCTTTCACTAATAGAAAATATAAATGATGTCTTCCTCTTTTTTTGAGTAATGTGGGTGCTTACACACAAAAAACAAAAACAAATTATGCTTATGGCTATTGTGTTTTCTGCTTTTCAAATTACTTTTATGTTTAACATGTAGAACATAGATCATAGTCCAGCACAGTACGAGCCCTTCTTGAGACATTTCACAGAATCTCAAGATGTGAAACGTAAAATTAATTTCAAAAGCTGAAAACACAATAGCCATAAGCATAAGGTTGAAAGATCAGTTAGCTTGATTTTTGTGGGACTCATGGAGGACAAAATTTTGACCTGGGAAATGCAGAGAAATAGTATACATAACAGGTAGAAGCACAGGTTCTGACAGAAGGGAGTTACCAGCAGAACAAAGCTGGCATCCCCGTCCATACTCAGAAATTAAGTGATGAGATGAGAGATTTCAGCTGCAAGGTTAGAACTGGAAAAAAAACTTGTTCTTGGAGCAGAGAAGGCTGAAAAGAGATGTGATTGGCGTATACAAGATCACAATGGATTCAGGTAAGGTAAACAGAGGGAGGATGATACCATTAGTGAATGGTTCAACAACCAGGGCCATTGAAGTAATGGCAGAAAGAAATACAAGTGGGGTGTGAGAAAAAGTTTGCTTTTATATAGAATGTAGCTGTGATCTGGACCTCACTGCCTGCAAAGGGGTTGGAAATAGTCAATCAAGTCTTTCAAAATAAAAGATAGACTCTTGAAAGAAAATAATGCAGGGTAGTGGGGGAAGAGGGGTGAATGGGACTGACTGGGCACCTCCACAAAAAGCCAGTGCACATTGGATGGGCTGAATTGCCTTCTTGTGTGCAGTAACGATTCTGTTATTATATTCTAAGGCTCACCATTAAAATTATGGAGCAGAAGTGGATATCATTAGTAGATGTTAGCAATAGCTATGTAACGCCAAGCACTCCAAAATCCAAACATATATTTTCAAATACATAGTTAGGTTGAAATGATTTCAATAGGAACTCCACATCTATTTTTCATTACTGCAAGGAACAATTGCCAAGAATCAGAAAATAATGATCTACAGACGCAAAAGAACATTCATGTGTGCATTTGTTTCTCTTGAAACTAAAAAAATAAAGATAAGTTAACGAGATGTGAGTATTGCAACTCAATTCAAAATAGTTCAGAACAACTCATTGAAATTCTGTCACACAGAGCAACATTTTATGTGATCAGATTTAATAAGAAAATGGATCACAGGATGTAATTGGGAGTTTGTATATAAGCAGAGCATTTCCATTGCAGCAATTATTCTACACACATAGCTCATGTACACCTGAAGGCCATCAGAAGTCTGCAGTGATATCAAACTGCATACAACACACGGTAGATATCACTGCGTATTTTTTTAATCTTCCAAGAACATTTAACAAGTGGCATGGGCCTTGAACACTGGAGTAAGTACAATTGGATGGTTAAAGCTACTCCCATGTTTCTTAAAGGTTCCACACCTACCTGACCCATTCTGTAATGGAGGCACATACAATCTCCTCCTCCCACCAAATTATTCCCTCCCAACACACAGACACACACTCCACTCTCCACACTATCTACTCACCCTCAGACACATACAGATACACATAATCACACACACACACACACACACACACACACACACACACACACACACACACACACACACACACACACACACACACACACACACACACACACAGCCAAACCCCCATACTGCAATTCCCTGCCACACTCTAATCACACCCCACCACCCTCATCTTACCCCCACCACCCTCATCTTACCCTCAACACCAATCTGCACTCCAGTCATCCCTCCAGCAATCATTCCAACCCCTGCTGCCCCTATGATCTTCTCCCTACTCCTCTCTAGTCCACTCCTCTTGATATTTTCTCAACCCCTTCAACCTTCTCCCCACTATTCTCCCCCTAATCTTCCCCTCCACGGCAGGGCGGCAAGCCTACCATATGATGCACCAGGGAGCCTCATACCAAACTGGCACAGATGTCTTTCACAGCACCACTGCCTCTTGCAACTGAAGGCTGAATTACGAAGAACCTTCTGCCATTTTTGAACCTACAGTACTTCTCACTGAATCCATGATAATATAGAATTGCAGAATCCTATAGGTGGAGAGCAGCCTTTCAACCTATCACCTCTGTCTCTTTGGACTTTTTGAAAGTTATTCATTTAATCTGACTCTTCTTCAGTGCTCTGTTCATGCTCCCTTTTCAAGTGTATATGCAATTCCCTTTTCAGAGTTACTATTGAATCTGCTTCCACACTTGCAGTCAGTGAGTTCTGGATAGCAACAGCTTGTTGTGTGAAGTACAAACTTCTCTTCATTTTTCTCTTAGTTTCTTGCCAATTATCAAAAGTTTCCTTGTATAAGTCCGTTCATTCTGGATCAACATGAACATTTTTTTAAAACCACTTAATTTGACAGTTTTTAAAAAGAGCTTGCAGTTACTGTACAAGAGACAATGATTAACCCTTTAAAGCCCGGGCAAACCATTCAGTTGTCATGAAGGCAGCTCACCACAAGCTTCAGGTCAGGCAACATCAATGGAGGGAAATGGACAGTTAATAATTTGGGTCAAGACCCTTTATTTGGTCTAGATGAAGGGTCTTGACCTGAAATGTTGACAGTCCATTTCCCTCCACAGATGCTGCCTGACTCGCTGAGTTCCTCCAGCAGTTTGTTTGTTGCTCCAGATTCCGGCATCTACAGAATCTCTGTGACACCACTACCTTCTCCAGACCAATAGAAATGAGCAATTACTGCCTGCTGTGACAGCAGCACCACATACCATAGATGAATCAAGGAATGCATGTCCTTCCCTGTGCTATGTTCAAGGGTTTGGCTGCAAAGATGTGGATTGCAAACATCCACACAGAAGGAGATGAAATGTAGTCAAAACAGGATGCTAACACATAGCTCCACACTTCAGCATTGGCACTTCCAACAGTCTAAAATTTTTAATAAAACCACACACGTATGCACAAGCATGCACACAAACGCAGACAGACAGTCACACACTTGCTCTCACACTGTCTCTCAAATATGCATACACTTCAAAGCAGTAGGTTTGTCCTGCTGTTTTCAGAAGTAATAATCAGATAAACCTGCAGCTGTAGTCAACAACAGAAGTAATGCTGAAGTGATGCACTGACGGTTTTCAAATCGTTTGTGTCAAGAATGACTGCACATTTAGAAATGAATGTTTCCTTCTCTCTTGGCAAACGTTCTATTTCTTCAATTACCAGCCTTTCTTAAAAACAATCTTTTTCTCAATGTCACTGGCAGTTGTGTTGAAGAATCTGATTAAGCTGATTATCAAGGTTTTTTTTCCGACACCAACAATATACAGTTACACTTCTTAATTTCAATGTTTTTTTGGAATTCTTTTACTGGGGAATCTCCTATTTTGAGTGTAGCATCATCTTTAAGTATAAAAACTAAAGACTGGAAATAAAAAAGAATGCAGATGGATATCAGAAATAAAAACAGAAATTGCTGGAAACAGTCAGCAGGTCAGGCAGCATCTGTGGAAAGAGAAACACTGAACATTCCTGGTCCGCAATCCTTTGTCAGAACTAAGCACTGCAGCAAAGGGATGAGTCATTTCTAAATGCCAGCAATTAATTCTGAAAGGGGTTGAATCAAAAACCTGCATTTATATTGGACACAGTTAACACCTACCAACACTTACGGCTTTGGTGTCACACATATCCATCTAAGAGACTAATTCCAACATAGTCACCTGTGGGAAGGAAAATGGTTTAATTGGTGATAATACTTAATGTAAACCTCATAAAAACCACCTTACATTTAAATGCACCATAGAATCCAATATTAACTTCATGGATAAAAAAAAACAATATAGCATTCAATTCTCTCCATCACTTCACAGAGATACCTTTCAAATGTTATCAAGTTTTAATACATGTAAGGTAAATTAGCACACAATTTGTCCACAAATAGTAAATCATAATTGAAGTTCGGATTTCTTGTCCGAAACACAACCTATGTATGTTCGGAATGTGAGCACTATAAGGGGTTCAACCAATAGACAATACTGAAAAAGGAGAATCAAGTGTTTGAAAACATGCGGTGATTTTGTTGATAAATAGAGATGACAACTGGTTACCATCAAATCAGAGATTGCACATGTTCACCAGTGCGTAAGTGTAGCTAATCATGTGCAATCATGTAGAGATTAAGTGATCAAACTTCCTAAAGTGTGAGATTCAGGACATGCAATCATTCAGTTCACAGAAGTAAAATAAAAATGAGTTAAATATTTTAATAAACAACAAATATTTTAATAAACAACAAAAATAAAGTGGATAAGTGCATTATATATTTAGTACATGATAATTCATTAATTTATGTTCAGCGGTATTTATTAAGTGTACAGGACATTTACCTGGAAATTCATTCTCAATTGGTAATGCAAAATGTACTAAATAGTAACGTCAACATGCTGTAGTCTCCGTCCAAAATTTCATTACACAAGTTTCAATAAAATGAGTTTTGGAGGGACACATTCCTATTCTCAGACAGCAGCCCCTACCACAGCACTGCCTTTCTCACTCTGGCCAACACTTGATTGGCTCCATTTACCAAATGGTGAACAGATACACTCTGTTTAGTGGTAAAAAGACTGATCATGCTTCTCACTACAAAATCAGTGCATGTTTTCACATATGGGATTTTTTTTTCAGTACTGTGCATCAGTTGAAGCTCCTAGGATTTCCAAAATACTTCTCAGCAATCTGCAGGATTACCAGAAAACTGTCAAAATGTGAATTTAAAACAATAGGGGTTTGTATATTTTAATCTGACGTTTTACTGTCGTTTGGCCAGGTAATTTTCTTATAATGACATCTTCCATTTATGTAGCACCTTTCATGTTACAAAAGCATCCCAAGACAGGCAGCAGAGGTTTGGATGACTTCTGACTTACAGAATGAGGGAGACCCGCCAACTGTCTGTTGGGAGATTTAAGTCTTGCGCAAGCAAAAGCATTGAGACATGACCGGAATCATGCAGTATTACAGAGTTAGAGATAGTAATGGATATGAGGTTCAAAACTCAATCTGAGGTCATATATGACACCTAGTTTATAATAAGCATATTTGGAAACTATTCATGAAAAGTCTGTTTCAGTTTCAAAGTATTGCCAGCCAGAAGGATGATCTTCTAATCATGAGTGACATTAATGACTTCAGTTTTCCCAAATTTAGTTAATGGAAAGTTCAGCTTATCCAGTACTGGATGTTGGATAAACAGTCTGACAATTTACAATAAGTAAAAGGGTCAAAAGAGGTTTGCAGTTCAATTTATACTTACTTAACATTTCGAGGCATTTTTGAAATTACAGCTTGTCACATTAGATTTTCTTTCCAATAGAAAAGGCATAGATGTGTATATTATCTTTATATTCCACCAATATTAATTTTATTTTCTTGCCTTCAGTTCAGCATAATAATCCTTAATATAAATATTTTGTAATTTAATGAAGTTAATGTGTTCAAGGATGTTTTAATTCTGATGTAAAATATTTCAAGCTTAAAAAGCTTAAAGAAATCCTCAATAAGTATTAAGATCTTTTCTTTTGGTCATGAGTTTTTTTTTGTTGGACCTCAGCCCTCAGTTGCCTGTAAATCTGTTTGTCTCTTTTGAGATCTGACGGTAACTCTAGGCCATGAAGGTCTTGTGTTTGTAATAACTTAGTTCCTGGATCTCCCAGTCATTCTCATCAAATCAGTCACGAAGTTTTCTTAGAGAAACTAAGAGTTTCTTCAAAAGGTGCTACTTATGATGGACTTCAGACAAAAGAAACACCTCAGACATTCTGCAACTCCTGTTGCTTGGGAGTCATCAGGTTGTATGTGAGGTGCTGACCAAAAAGAGCTTTCTTTGTGGGCTCCTTGAGACCTTTGATGTTGATTTTCTTTGGGTTGAGCTTCTGTCACCACTGTTTGTTCAAAGATGGCAATGAAGCACAATTCAAGCCACAAATTATTATTGCATAGCCGGCATTTTATTCTCGAGATACTCACAGTACTGGGATCCCAGCTTATTGGGGGCAGACTTTGTAAATAGGCCATTTTATGAATATTACCCTGTATTCCATTAGACTTCAGTTACTTTTTCATTCCTCACAGTAATTACTAGGCAGCAGATTCCTTGATGTTTTATCGATATTTTTCCATAGATCTGATGGATAGTGTAACAACCGGAGATTTAAGTGAAAGCTTTGTTTCCACCTGTTGAAATTCCCCTATCATCACCATTCATTCTTTACTCTCCTTGATGCTGAAGCAAACAAACATTATCAACATTCACCTCCATCTCACTGGCTACTTTGTTGACTATTACTCCTCATTAGAAAGGTCTTGACAGATCTAAAATGCTGAATTTTACTAAGCAATCTAATCTCTAGCGACAAGTGAAGTGGTGACAATTGCTTCATAAATGTGGCTCTAAGTGCAATGACATTTATGATCGAGACCAACAGCTAACAGACAAAGTGGTAACAGTTAAACCAAACTTTATGGGCATTTAGTAGAAGACAGAGAGTGAAGAAAAACTAGTGGCGGAAGAAGATAAACGGACAACCATTTTTATTTCAAAATGTATAAACCAGTCCTTTTAAGTTGATTACAACTGCAGCTATCCTTTACAGAACATCCACCTGTCAGTTGCTCCAAGGATCCTATAAGAGGGCATAGGTTTGTGAGAGGAAGGAGTTTTAACGGGGATTTGAGGGGAAAGTTTTTTTCTGCACAGTTTTTTTCTGTTGATATCTGAAACTTGCTGCCAAAGGAGATGGTGGAGACAGATATAATCATGATGTTTAGGAGACATTTAGACAGGCACTTCAATAAGCAGGCATAGACGGATATGGAGTTAGTGCAGGCAAATGGGATGAGTGTAGATGGGCCAAAAGGTTGGCATGGACATGATGGGCCGAAGGGCTGTTTCTGTGCAGTACAACTCCATGATTATATTACTAACAGAATTATACCTTTCAGTTAACCACCCGGGTTCATCCTTCACCATCCTGGGTATCTTGGGATAGCACATGACAGGGATGGCAGTGGGCAAATTAACAATAAATGGGTGGTGGAGAGTTCCTCAACAAAGGCAAGGCCCAATTTGTGAGTACAAAAGACAAGGCAGGCACATTGGCAACCATCTACAGTCAGCAAAGCCAAGTCAATGAGTCATATTAAGTGTCCTGAAGTCCCCATCAGTGCCAGAACCTGTCTTCTGCTGTGCATAACTCCAGATGAGAGAGGACACTGGGTATAACAAAGGCTATGGGCCTGATCATCTTTCATCCATCTAATCCTGAAGAATTATGCTCCACAACTTCCTGCACTTATAACCTTGTTCCTCCATGCAGCAACAGCATTAGCATCTACCCAAAAGAGTACAAAATTGCCCATAGAAAGCTCAAGAAATCAGTTTTGGTCAATTACCCCAAAGTCATCCCATGCTCAATAATGGAATAGGCCATTGATCCTACCATCTCACACTTACACACCATGCACTAAATGCTCAGTTTGGGTTCTATTAGCTCTATTCAGCTCCAGACTTCATCGTGGTCTTTTTCTAAACATGGCTAAGTTCCAGCAGTAAGAGTTTCTGCCCTTGACTGAGTTAGCCATAAGAGAATCTTTGTAAAATCTTAAGACAGTGGAAGTCAGAGAGAAAACTCTCTGCCAATTGTTGTCTTACCTGGCAGAAAGGTAACTGTTTGTGCTTGTTCAGTTCCACTTGTATTTCCTCAGTAAGGTCACAGGCAGCAAGACTTCAACAATGATTGGGCTTGGGCTTGCGAGTTTCAAGTAACATTTGCACTAACAATTGCCAGGCCAGGACCATCACCACCAAGACAAAGTCTAACAAACACCCTGTAACATTCAGCTGTTGTCCAGCAGCAACATCCTGGGGGCGGGGAGTCACCAGTTATTGAGAACTCCTGCAATGCTCACTGTGCATCATTACCACTCCATCCTCTTCAATTTCCCCCTTCAAAAATACCTTACAAGCCTTCACTGTCTACCACCTAGAAATTCAAGGGCAGAGATGCAAGAAAACATCACCAACCAATGAATCCCCTACATTGCATTAATCTTCCTTCATCATTGCTGAGTCAAACTCCAAGAATGTCTTCCCCAGAAGCACTGTGAAAGTACTTCATCACAGTGATTATCAAGAAGGCAGCTCATGACCATCTTGGTGATGGCCAGCAACATCCACATTCCATGAGCAAATAAAACAAAAGCTGCTGATTGACTTCTGTTATTGCTTGCTGATTCAGCAAGTGCTTGAAACTCTTGAGTTTGTTTTAAAGTTATGAAATGTTTCAAGCACTGCTGTCTCAACTTCAAGGCTTCTGCACAAACTAGCTGTACCTTCCCTTTGATCAAGAGAGCATATAGAGCTGGGTAAGGGACAATGGGGAGAAAGGCGTTCATTTGAAGACTATATCTACCCTGGGTGCACAGGGAACAAGCCTCCTACCTGAGCCAAAGCTCAGAAAAGCATGTGAGACATCTGTATTTTTGTGAGGATCGCCTCCTAGATGTGCATCATGTGTTCCCGCCTGATCTGCAAATCACAGAGCACAGGAAGGACTACAATGACGGTGGTTATCATGGCAATAAACTTTATGAGTTGTGATCCTATCAGGTTAGAGGTGAGTATAATTGCAACATCTCACAGAATACATCTAGTCTTGATCTCCCAATCTACTTTGCCGTGGCCCTTGCACTTTATTTGTTTACCTGCACTGTAGTCATTCTGTAGCTGCAACTCTATATTCTGCATTCTGTTTTCTTTTTTCTACCACAATGTACTTATGTATGGCATGATCTGCCTGGATGGCACACAGACTAAGTTCTTCACTGTACCTCGGTACATGTGACAATAATAAACCCAACAAATCAAAACAGTCTTGTATAAAGTTACTGAGGCTCTCCACTCCGGGACAGTTGACTAGTTTTCATTCCTATTTGCTTGAGATGGAGACTTATTGCATCACAAAGGGTTTACGCTTTTCCATGGTGCAGGATGGTATTGAGCACACATGTGTCACACTGTAAGTACTCAAATCAGCTCTGATATACTCCACAACTGAAAGATTATCCATTGTGTGTGATCATAGGCAGTGTAGCATGCATATTAAAGCCTATCGCTTTGGCAGCAGTCACGATGCCTTCACTCTGCACCCGCCCACTCTTCTATCTGGCTCCTGTGGTGCCTGGACTGGCCTTGAGGAATCCTGTGGTTTTTTTGCTGCACAACTCGCCATCTTGACTTGCTCAGCCCTTGCCCTGTAACATTGGATGAGGTGCTGCAGAGTGGGTGAATGAGGGCCTTGAGGAGGGGAGACGAGGGGAGGAAGCTATCTAAAGCCATCAGTTAGATCAGTGACAACAACCAAATGCTGGGAAAACTGAAGCCAACTGTCCTTGGTGTCCATTGGAAACTCCATTCACAAGCCAGCTAACCCATCCATCGTCTTGGCATCTCTCTGAAACTGAACCAGACTGTTCGCCCTCTCATGATATACTTGATCCCATATAGTTGTGCTATCACTAGGAATACTTATCCATACATTGTCCAAATTTTACCCCTGCTTCAATTCACTGCTGCTGACTCCCTAGCTACATTTTTGTTACCTCCTAGCAAGAAGATTCCAACAAATTCCTGGTCAGTCTCTTTTATTCTACCCTCTGTTAATTCAAAGACAGTCAAAAAAAGGGCACCATGGTCATATGAGTTTTGGTCGATGGAATTTCTTGGTAGGTGAATGGGCAAGCATGATGATTGAGCAGGATGTGAGGCTGATAGTGTTGTTTGTGTGTAAAATCATCCAAAATTGCATTCACTGGCCTTGACTACACAATTGAAGACATTGAGCATTTTGCAGCATTGCATCCAGGTAGAGGGTTTGACACCTGACATTCCCCACCACTGCACTTTCCTACCACTGTCTTTATTGTGCTGTCTGGTGGGCATCCTCATCCCTTGTACAGAGTTCACATCCTCCATTGGCCTCCAGAGTTGCATCCAAAACAACACTGAGCCACTCTTTCCTATGGTATGCCGTTATGACAACTTTATCTGTAACTTCCATCACCTATCTCAGCCGAAAGGCACCACACCTTCAGAGGATGCAAGTTAACTTCAAACATCCGAGGCTAGCTTTAACTTGTGCCAGCCACTCATGAAAGTGGGACTCCTTCTGAGGCAAACAGCCAATAAGCAGTACACTTAGAGGAAGTGGCATGCAGTAATCATTTAAATGAGCAGACAGCACAAAAGTGGTGGAGCAGGGTTTAATTCCACATCACAGGCTGTACATCCTTTCTCAGGAGCTACACAAAATGATTTTCAAAAGCTTCATATCAACTTAACACAGGTCATTGACCCCGTGAAGCAATAAATTACTTTATAGCTGTATTAACACATCATTAGTACAAAATCCATAGACAGCTCAAACAAGTAAGTGAAAATGAATGTGAACTGATTAATTTGAAGTAATATTTTTGAAGTACCTATTACTCAAAGCTGGGAAGAAAAGGAAAGCAAACACATTTTAAAACTATAAATATAAGACCTTCTGGCAGCATTATCTGGATCTGATCACAAGATGTTGTTTTGGAGAAGACTATTGCGTAATTATTACAATGCTGCTCACTATTCGGCCTGGAATATAACCAAAATCTAAACTAATTTTCACAAATTATAGTTTATTCAATTCAGAGCAATATTCCTCACAACCACATAAATGGAACTTCTATCAGAAACATTTTTTAAAACAATCATTATTCATCTAAATGTTTATATTCCTGTCAATGAGGAAGATGCAATTCTGAACAGATTTGAAGTACAATTACAATAGGCAAGTTCTATGGATAAAATTGTTCGTGTTTTTACTTAAGATTTACTATGATTTAAAACTGGGCCAGTGGACAATTTGCGTATTTTAGCTATTTCAATGAAGACATCATCAAATAATTTATGTTTCCAGTAAATATTGAGTCACTGACTAGAATTATGAGATAAACCCATTGGCTAAAGAGCCCAGTATTGCTGGAGCAGGACATCTATGGTTGAACATTTTTTTCCTGCACCCTTCAACTCAAAATATTTGTGCATTGTAACCTTCTGGATGTGCAAGCTGAAAAAAATCCATGTGCAGTTTTATCTGCCTGGGTAAGGAACAACAGCCAACAACGAGTTAGTGAAAATCTTGATAGTGCTGGAAGAGGAGAAACCAACTGGTTCAGCGCAATCATGCGATCCTATGAGCTTACAGTATCTTCCCAATCTATTAACTTACTGGCTCTTAAATCTTTACAAAGAAAATTAAAATTATGATCAGATGAGAGAACTACTGGGAGGAAAATACTGAGAATGCTTAGCAGATTGGATGGCATCTATGGAGACAGACATGGAGACAGAATTAACATTTTAGGTTGATCAGAATTGACATTGGCACTTTATCAGAGATAATTTTTGATGAAAGGTCAATGATCTGAAACATTAACTATGTTTTTTGCTCCACAGATGGTGCCTGACATGCTAAATATTTCCAACATTGTCTGGTTTTATACTAAACACTGAACTGTGCTTCCAAAATGAGGCTTCTGAACTGTACCAACAACAACACAGTAAGTTTCAAATCAAAGGAAAGAAAATAACTGGCACCAGCATTCTAGTAAAGGAATTATCACATCAACTAATCATCACTGAATGAGAATTCTTATTTGTCAGTACTGTATATTTTAAATCGTACTCGGTAAACCTGTTAGAAATGCATATTTGTGATTATGTTCCTCCTCAAACACTTCAGAAAGAGGTCTGCTTACTTCACCATTCATGCCTCCAGTGCTCTACACTTTAGTTACCTTCAACACTGAAGATATGTGTTGTTTTACTTCAGTTCAGCCCTCATCTTCACAGAAGTTCCTGGAGATCCAAAGTACTTGTCTGTTTTTTTTATGATTGGGTGTCTAATTTTAATTAAAATGCATTTTCTCTGCATCTACCAACTAAAACAACACCAGTGATTGTTCTTAAAGACAATTTGAAACGCATAATTCAAGTCTTTTCCATGAGTACAAATTGATTTGCAAAACTAGACACAGGTAAATTGATGTTGTAATTAGAAAGTCATCAGGGAAATGTATTGTTAATGTTTAATTGGTAATTCAGTGGACACCAACTAAAAATAAACAAATTGTCATAAATAGAGTTTAAAATCTGGCCCTATAATCAGAAAGGGTTTCCTGGAAGAAAAGCTAAGAGACAAGAATTCATTTCTTGTTCCAGAGTTAATATTTACTGTTTTATAAACATACTTAAAGAGCACAACTTAAACCAGTTAACACACCAGAATAGCTTGTCAAGATAACTTGATGTATTTCTGAATAAATCACACACATTGTGAGATGAAATAGAGAATCAGGCATTGAATAAGCAGTCACCTGACAACTAAGTCACAACAGTTCTTAAGTAATTATTTGAAAGTCCTTGACCTGAACCATCGATCTTCCTCTACAGGTGATGCCTATGTTTTTCTGTGTTTATTTCATATCTGCAATATTATGATTTCTGGTCAAATAAATCTTGTTGCAGCATTGTAAGAATTGTCAGATTTGATGTCTCAGCTATTATTACTAAATTTGCCAAAACAATTAATTTGTCAAAATTACTTCATTAATATAATTCAATTTCAACTAAAATCACAATTTAGTTATTAAACATGTCACTACTCGAAAATAAAAACTGAAAGTTCATTCTGTAAAAGTTCTGATCAAGATGTTCTCAACTTTCTGGACAAATTATTAAAAGGCTTATAAATGCCAATGTAGATAAGTATGAGGATATTACAGTTGGGCAGCAGGAATAAAGAGGTCACCAATTACTTGGACAATATCTAAATGGAACAGAGGAGCAAAAGGAGTTGGGAGTACAAACACATAAATCATTGAAAGTTGTGACACAGGTTGATAAGGCCATAAGAGTAAAAACCAAGCACAAAACAATAAAAAGTAGTGTTGAACTTGTATTGAACCTTGGTTAGATCACTCTTGGAGTATTGTAAATAGTTTTCACATATTTTCTCTCAACATAGATGGAGACATTTGACCCATCAAGCTCATGCCAGATCTCACAGCATTCCCATCAATCCCATTCCCCACTTATTTCCCTTCAACTTATTCTCTCTCACATGGTCATTAGCTTCCCTCCCATGATACCTCCACCATCCATCTACACCAGGGGGATTTTAAGACGCGAGTTACATGCCAGCATGTCTTTGGGATGTGAATGCCTGTGGGAAACCCATGCAGTGACAGGGAGAATATGCATGAAGTCCATACAGACAGAACCCAAGGCCAGGATTGAACCTTGGTCATGGAAACTGCAAGGCAGCAGCACAAGCTGCTGGGCTTCTGTGCTGACTCTGGTTGGCACATCATAAGAAGGGTACAGGAGCCTGCAGAGGGTACAAAAAAAGATTTGAAAGTGCGATACAGAAGTGTCATACGAAAAACAGATTGGGTTTCCTATCCCTGAAATGCAAAGTGTGAAGGGTGCCTATCAAGACTTTTTAAAAGCATGAAAGGTTTTTGATAGGGTAGACAAGCTGGAAGCTATCAACACAAAGTTGTCACCTAAAGATCAAAAAGGGAAAGTCTTTACTCAGAGAGAGAATGTTTAATGGCTGTCAAGGGGTGTTTGAAGTAAAAAGCATAAATGTATTTAAGGGAAAGTGAGATAAGAACTTGTGTGGAAAAGGAATAAAGGATTCTGCTAATTGAGTTAAATGAGAGAGAATGGGAAGAGGCTCAAGTTGACCATAAGTGCAGAAACGGTTCGGCCAAATGGCCCAAGTCCGAATTAATTAATCGATGTAATTTTATGTAAACTGGATCTCAGATTCAGTGCTGGTTTACCACTCCCAGATATCACCAGCTTAAAAATATGTCAGACTGTTTACGAATCCAATAAAACTGATGTTTCCCACCAAATTTTGACTGCCTCTCCCCAGTGTTAAATGTTCTGGAGGAACTCATGCTTTTTTTTATCATAATAAAACACAAAATTCTTGAACTAAATCCAAAGTTTTGACTTTCGTAAGTTTGTTTGAAATAAACAGGCCCAACATACAGTTGGGTAAGGCCACTTGTTTAGTTCATTCGCATAATGTTTGTGTGGCTGCTGCTTTGATCAAATACTACCACAATGCTCACTGGCATTAAAGGAATGATATGTCCACCTCCTTATATGTTCCATATAATATCTGAGGTGAAAATTCACTGTCATCAATCCTTATATAGTGAAGTCCAGGGCATCAGAGCACAAAGTTCCTTGTAAAGTGTCAAGCAAGAGAGAGGGCAGGAAAAGTTAGAGGACAAGTCAAGGAATGAGTATCCAACATCCTTCTTGGCCAATTTAGAATAAGCTTTGCAAAGATCATGGTTTCCCTTTTGTTTGGAAAACATTACATGAAATTGGAAAGGCTGAGGAAACTGCAGAAGCATGATGTTTAAGCAGCTCACATTTCCTCAGAGCACAGCACACAATAAATCTGGGGCCTAGAGTAATGTTCCTGATGTTTGGCATAGCCTTGCTGCAGCCTTAATTTGACAGGCAACCATTTATCGGAGTAATAGAACAAGAAATAACTCAAGCAACTTTCAGCTGGCTGACACTGCATACCTGACAAATATAGGACCCACAAATATGATTGCAAAAGGAGAAAGGGCTTATCTTCCTTCAAATTGTGAAATTTAACTGTGGTTTGGAACTTGGGATAAGAAAAAAATACTAACATAGAAAGCAACTTTGTATTGGAGCATTGAAATAATACACAAATCTGTTGGGTACTCATCCCTTGACTTGCCCTATAATATTTCCTGTTCTCTCTCTTGGTTGAAACTTTGCAATGTACCTCATGCTCTGGTGCCCTGGACTTCACTTTATAAGTATCTGTGATACTTGTTATAACACTTGTGGGTGTAAGGGAATGGTAACCAACCAACAGTGCAGAGCTGGATTTGACAGTGGGAATGCCATTGAATCACAAATGGAAGTGATTTGTCTCACTAATGGTTATTGCCCAGCAGGGGTATGACCAGAAAGCTATTTGCCATTCCTCAACCTAAGCCTTTCTTTGAATTTGCTCGTTCAGTAGATTTGGACATAACTGACAATGCCCCCATTTACTACCGATCCCCTAATTACCACTGAACTGAAAAGACAGTTAAGAGTCAACAATGTCCATTGGTCTGGAGTCACATAGAGGCCAAACTGGGCAAGTATGGCAGACTTCCCCTGAAGACCATTAGTGAACCAGATAGGTTTTACAACAAACTGCTGGTTACTGTTGGTGAAACTAATCTTTTGTTTCAATTCCAGATTTATTTAATTACTTGAATGTAGATTCATTGGGTATTATAGTGGGATTTGAACTCATCCCCCTTGGATTGATGATGCTAGTGAGCAATTTAACTACTAAATTATCATATCCTCAGCCTGAATATGTCCAATCTCTCAACGTATGTGGGTGTAGACTGCTTCATTATCTGGTAAACTGCAAATGGGGCAGAAAATGTACAGTTGTCAGTGAGTAGCCCCAACTCTTTCTTACTTTCTGTAGCTTGACCTTCTGTCTTCTGGAAGCATTCTGTATCCAAGACCTACCACAGAAGAGTTTTATACTCAAAATCTTCTCTGCGTGAAAAATTGTAATGGAGAAATGATCAATATCACTATGTGTCAAATGTGAACAGCAAACTGCCGACTGCCTCTTCCTTCTTGTCACTGGCTCCCTTTGATTAGCAGGGACCAATGCAATGTTCGGGCGAGGATTCATTTTTGGCCTCTTGTACCTAACCTGTGCAAGAAAATCACTTGTGTGCACTTGGTTCTGTTGAAATCAAAGACAAATTTGTCCCCAGCATTTCAATAAAGAGTAAATCAGGGAGGGTACATAATGTTTAGAAACCTTAGAGTTTTGAAAAGCCAGTCCCAGAAAGGGCAAATAGATCATAGAGGAACTTTTTTGCAGATTTCTCCAAGTTACCTGCAAAAAGTAAATAGAGGTGTTGAACAATTTGTCCTGAAATCCCTTGGACATTGAAGAGGGTTTCTTGCCATAACTGCCTGAAAAATTGGGACAAAGTGCAAATGGTTCTCTCTGAAACAATAGCAGCTGTTTTCAGAGGAACAGAAATGTGAAAGCTGTGTTAATAGTTCCAGGGAAAAAGGTGCAGATAATTATAAATATGGCAGAAAATCCCAAATAAATATTTGAATTCAAAAGTTCACTTGTTTCCTGGTGGTAGTTAAATCAAATATTATATCCCTTAACAACATTGTGATTAATTCCATGAACGGTTCTGCAGATTTGTACAGGAAGCATTCAGTGAGCAGAGATAACTGCTGGAAAATGAATATGCAACAGTCGCTACCACTTAGAGTGCCCCTATAATCTCTGTGTTTTAGTCAAGTCACTTCCTTGTAGATCAGTTATCCTTTGTCTAGGATCTCTAATATACAGGCAGTCACCAGGTTGCATAAGGGTTCTGTTCCCAAGAACTGTCCAGAAGCCAATTTTTCGGTGGTCAGAAATATTCACTTTCTATAGCTACCCATATTGTATCGCTCTATATACGCTTGCTATAATTCTTTCATTTTATTGAATAATCACCCCAACACCACACATAATAAGATAAGATATAATTAAACTCATGGAATGTATACTGTATCCAGTCATTAATGAATACCATGAAATATTTTATTGTTATTATTATTGGCTTGAAAAATGCTTTAAAATGTGTGGAGAACATGTGGAAAGTCAGATTTCTGTAAGTCAGGTCATTCGTAACCTAGTGAGCCCCTATACTTCTGGCCTCTCAATGTTTCCTGAATCATGTGTCCTAATTCACTCAATGTGCTGAACTTCAGTTGGAGGCTTCTTCAATCCCTGCCTGTGATTGGTTAACCAAAGTGCAAACATTTTTGTTTGTAACTATTGTCAGAACACTCTAAGAAATACTGACATCGAATCGGAGTTTTGGCTTTGCAGCAATGTAACAAGAGTTGCTATAACTCTTTGTTTAATGGACAAATTTAAGAGTTTAAGAGTTGTTACGTGTCTGCGTGGGTTTCCTCCGGGTGCTCCACTTTCCTCCCACATTCTAAAGACGTACGGGTAGGTTAATATGGGGGTTTAAAATGGGCGGCGCGGACTCGTTGGGCCAGAAGGGCCTGTTAACATGCTGTAAATAAAATTTTTAAATAATTTAAATAATGCTTGGGGAAATAAGATATCTTGAATTCAATCCCTTCAGTTTACACTGCTGTCAGGTTGTACAACAATCTGCTCCATTTACTTGGCCCCTTCACCAATCTTGAGCAAAATATAATGAGCTTCTCAACTGCCTTAGCTGAGGACTCGTTATACATTTCACAAGGGGAAATCAATTTATGCTGGTGGAACACCTAAATCTCAGGTGGGAGTCATTCTGTCCACGACAATCAAAAATGGATTTGGAGTTAATCCCACTTCCCAGTTCTTGGTTCAGGGTGTGACATGAGGTGTTTCTTCAAGTGCTCACCAGGTACTTGCTAAATGTAGGGGCAGAAATATGTTAACTCTTCTCCAGAGGTGAAAGTGTGCTGGCACAGCTGGCTGCTAAATGACCAAATCTGTTTTCATGATACAACCATACTGCTCAGAAATTTAGGTTACTTTCACTGTACTTACATTGTTCTTCGTGTCATAGAGTCATACAACATGGAAATGGGTGCTTCGCCCCACTGGGTCCATGCCGACTATAATCATCTATACTCATCTCATTTACCAGCACTTTGTCCACAGCCTTCTGTGCCTTGGGGATTCAAGTGCCCTTCCAGATGCCCTTTAAATGCTGTGAGAGTACCTGTCTCCACCACCTTCATCAGCAGTATTTTCCAGATTACAACTGGAATGAAAAAATTCCTGTGGATAACAAAAATTCCTCCCCAGATCTTTTCTAACCTTCCTACTCCTCAACTTAAACCTATGCCCTCTGGTCTTAAACTTGTCCATTGTGGAGAAATCTTTCTCACTATCTACTCCATCTATGCCCCTCATAATTTTGCATGCCTTTATAGGACCCCCCCCCCACCAACCCAGTCTCCTCTAAGGAAAACAAACCCACCCTGTCCAGTCTTTCCTCAAAACTGAAACATTCCATCACAGACAACATCCTGGTAAGTCTCCTCTGCACCCTCTCCGGTGCATTCACATCCTTCCTGTAGTGTGTTGACCAGAACTTCACACAATGCTCCGGCTGTGGCCTACCCAAAGTGTTATAAAGTTGTACGTTGACCTTCCTGCTTTTATATTCTATGCCCCATCTGATGGAGGCCAGCATCCTGTGTTTTCTTCCCACCTTCTCTACCTGTGCTGCCACCTTTAACGATCTAGGCTCTTGTGCGCCAAGATTCCTCTGTTCCTCAATACTCCCGAGGGCACTACCCTTCATGATGTTTATCCTAACTTTAACTCCCAAAATTCATCACCCCGCACCTATCAGGATTAAATCCATCTGCCATTACTCCACCCAATTTACCAGCCGACCGATATCATTATGTAACCTAAGACTATCCTCCTCCTTACAAATCCAGGCCAGGTGTAAGTTAAGTGGTTTCTGAGGTCATCTTTTATTTAATCATTTAAGTGCCACTAAAAGCTGTAACAGGTACAAGTTGCCACCATTAAAATGAAAAAAAAACCTCATACGGTATCTGCAAAAAATGGATAAAGTCATCGAACACATCTTGGATCCTTCCATGACTGCCTGGAAAACTGGCACTAACTGGAAATGTTTCTCTGTATCAGCAGCAGCTGTATTCAAAGGGCCTCTGCACAAAATGGAAGCAGCGTTAATAGTTCCAAGAAAAGAAATGCAGATGGTTGCAGATATGGCAGACAGCCACAAATAAATATTTGGACTTGAAAGTTAAATTGTTTCCCGGAAGTAGTTCAAATCAAACGCTATATCCCTTAATGACATTATAATAAATTCCTCCAATATTTTCACAGGTTTCTGCTGGGGAAATGAAGTCAGAAGATCTGAGCCTCAGCTATGGAATTCAGTTGCAGGGTTTTTTGAGTGGTCTCTAAAAGAGCATGCTCAACTTCCTCGGAGGGCAGTCAATATAAGTTAAGAATAACTTTCAGTCAAAAGGAGTACACAATGGATGATCATAGTGCACTATTAAAGCTTGATTAGAGATGAGAATAAATGAAATTGCACTTCTTTCACTCAGCATCATATACTTAAATCTACATTCCTAACAAAATCTCAGGACTTTCCAAAACACTTTACAACCAATGATGTACTTTTCAACTTTAATCACTGCTGTAATGGTAACCCGTTTGTCCACTGCAATGAGATGGATGGTTATTTGCTCTGTTTTAGTGATGTTGGTTGAGAGGGGGAAATTAGTCAGAATACCAAAAAAAAACTCCCCTCCTCTTCTTCAAAATAGTGTCATGTGATCTTTTCTGAGAGAGCAGACAGGAGGTAGGTTTATCATCCCATCCAAAGGATGGATGCAGATCAACTTCAAACGTTCCTTCAGCATTTGCTTATATGTCCAGAGTTTGCAGACCAAGTATGATATGAAACAGCATGGCTATGTGCGTGTAGAATATGAGATAAATTATGTTGATCTACACCATGGCCCTGGTAACCCTATGCAAATAAATTACAGTTAAGCAGAGTCATGTTGACATAATAAATGTACACATTTTGTTAGAAATGGAAACTTCTTTGTGAATGAATGTAAAACTATCAATCACCAACAAAAACAGAAAGATATTAGAAAGTCTGCAACTGAGGCACCAACTTTACAGAAAGGGAAAATGTTGGTGTTTCACCCATGGCCAAGGCTTGCACTTTGTAGACAGTCAGTGGACACTTACTGTTACTTTACCTTTGGAAGGAAAAGTCAGTCTTCCAAAGAGGACAAAGTATAAAACTGGCAGTGAGTGGGGAAGGAGATGTAATTGCTTGCTCAAAGAGTGATCATTGGCTGAATTTTAGACTTGTCCAATGTGAGTCCAACCAGTTACTACCATAATTTTTTCCTTTACAGAACATCCTAATGTGGACATCCTTAAATCCTATTTTCTTGCATGTGGGCTCTTCCACCCATTGGTTGTGCCCTTGATCCCAGTCCACTTCTTGGAGAAGAACTATTAGCATATTGAGAGCAGATAAGAGAGTGGACAAGGAAAATCCTTTTCAAACTTAATAAGTCAGCACAACCCAAGTTTTCTTGTGAATTCTAGTACTAGCTAATATTTCAAATAATTGGTCCCAAGTTTTATTTATCTAAGAAATTGAAGCTAACTGACCACCTTAACCTCTCCATCTATAATAAATGCAAAACAAGAGAAATCGATTACTGCTCCTGCTATGTGACGTTCTGAAGTTTCTTTTAATGATCCAGAATTTCAGGGCAGTATGGAACAGCCCATACACAGTGAGCCTCTACTATTGGGTCTGCACTTACTGCAGTGGATCTTCAAGCAAAAACTTCCTGCATAAAGACAGTGCCAGTGTAGTCATTGAGATCCTGGGCAGCATAAGGTCTTATGGTCAGAAAAGGTATCAAGCTGTATGTATCAAGTATTGGACAGCTAGCTAAAACATGAACCCATGATAACTACTTCATTATTCCTTTTTTTTTGCACTATTTATTTATTTTGTAATTTTATGTCTTTGCACTGTACTGCTGCAGCAAAACAACAAATTTCACGACATATAAGTAAGTGATAATAAACCTGATTCTGATTCTGACTATGCCCAAGGGTTAGCTGGCTGTTGAAACCTGCAATTGTTCCTGGCATTCACAAATGTTCAAAAACTATTTGAAGTAGTCACAGCATTATAAACTTCAAAATTTACTAGAAAATTAAAAAAAAATTAATATCTCCCCAAAACACTCAAAACACAAGTATAATAAAATAATTCAAGTTTATTAATTTAAAAAATGTAAATTCCCTGATATTTACCTTTCTTCCTTGCAGCCACCCCTCTCCAATAAAATGAATGAAGACCTGCAGGCAGTTTTTCCAATGTAACTGTTGAGGAAATGCGGGGAGTTGTCACGCTGCCAAAGAACCTAACGTCGGTGTGCAGTGAGAACACGACTGGCAAGCTCCCGTCAGGAAGGTTGAGACTTTCATACGCATGCAATCTTGTGCAGAATCATGAGCTTCCTGGCAACAATGGAGGAAATGGCTATTTTTCTTGTGGAACTATCAGAGTATATCAGGAAAATCTGCACCACTCTACCTTTAGGTGTAATGGAATATTTCTGCATGACAAGTGGGCAAAATCCTTTCAATCCTTTGGATTTTAGAAAAGTAACAACTCTTCTATTTGGTAAATGGATTCCCCAGGTGCAGTACAGAAGCCAAGAGGTAGTAAAGTCCAATATTCAATTGTTGTACTGTTCCAAGCTAGTTGGATGCCACCCAAGGCAACAGCAGTGGTGCAATATCTAGTTATAGCATTTCCCAGACAAAAGAGGAAAAAAATTGGCCAGCATTTCTGTCCAATTACAGGAAGCACTGGATGGGGAAAGTATCAGGTCCATGATGGACTTTTCCAACCCTTAACCTCACCCAGAAGTCCAAGCAGAGGGTGTTGAAAGAGATATCAGATGTTGAGAGGCTAATAGACAGGAAATTATTATGCAGCCGTGTAGATTTCCATGAATAATTTGTTTTGTTTTGATAATATTTCAATTTCAGTTGGATGTTACAAACTTAGCACTTCGTTTTTAAATTACACTAACAAGTCCAAACTGACTCATGACTATGGGAATGCTCGTCCCAGCTACTCCCATGACATTTCTCAAGGCACAAGTGGATTTGACTTCTTTTCACTTATTTTTTGTTGAAAAATAGGCATAACTGGTAAGAGAACATTATTTAATTGGCATTACATCTGCAATAATCCCAAGGGAGCATACATGACAGAAAATGAAATTGTTCAATATAATTTTTTATTTTCTTTGAGGTTAACCAACTCCATACATCTCCTGGGATGACAAGGCCATTGTATGAGGAGAGATTGGATTGCTCTAGAACATTTTCACTAGAGTTCAGAAAAGTAACATGAGATCTGAGTGAAATGCACAAAATTTTGACAGGAATCAACAGGCTGGATACAGGGATGAATGTTTCCCCTGACTGAGGCAGCGGGTTAGAACTTGTGGTCACAGTCTCAGAAATATGGGATAATATACTTAGGTCTGACCTGTGAAGACATTCCATCGCTGGAAGCGTGCTGAAACTGGAATTAGCTTCCACACAATGCTATGGAAGTCAAATCACTCAATGTACTTAAGAAGGAGGTAGAGAAATGTCCAGAGACAAAATGCATCAAGGGTGATGAGGAGAGAGCAGGAATATGGCATTGATATCAGCCATGTTTATATTGAAAACAGAACAGACTTGAAGGGCTGAATGGCCTGCTCCTGGCATGATTTCTATGATTCTATGACTGCTCATGGAAAAGCATTTGCATTTAATTTTAAAAAGGAATTAGATCTTGAAGTAAATCCTTATAAATTAAATTACACTCACAAGTCTCTCAAGATACCCAAAGGACTGAAATGGATATGTCTGAAAAATATTGAAAATTTGGAAGGATAATCCAAATATAAACATACTGGGTTAATTTTCACCTTCACCAGGAAAGTGCATCTCTCATTCCTTACACAAACCTTCACGGCTCCCATTTGAATTGAGTTCAATGGAGTTAACATCAGGCAATTTCTATAATGAGTGGGCAATCCACTCCATTAATTCACGGACCAAATGGTGAAAGTCAAAGTAAATCACTGAGAGCTTGACAAATAGAAGAGCATGAATTACCCTGAATTTGAAGGATTGGTTCCAAAGTAAGCAATCCGCAGAATCCTCAGGACATAACAGACATGAACTCTCATTTCTATGGAAAAGAGTTGAACATTTTTCATATAGATTTCAAACAGACTGAAGAGCAATACAATCTGATTGAATTCCATGAACTGAATTGATGGACGTTGGTTGATTACAATGCAATCTCCTGACCCTTCAATATGAGTCAAACAATTAAATAACCCCTTTGCCTGTGTCAATTGTGAAAAATGGGAATCCAACCAAGGAGTGCAGAGACGCACGTAGTAGCTGAAAGAAACAGATTTATACAGAAAGCCCTATATGTTGTAAGATTTCTAGTAGAGATACAAATAATGGTTAACTTCTAAGTAGACTGATTAAATCAGCAACGTAGCTTTCACTGAAGGAACATTACATTACTGCAATTCTCATGTCCTGTGAACTAATTTCTGAAAAGTATTTTTAATCAATCAGGCAGTGTAATTTGCCTAAAGTTTGACTCCACTTTGAAAATACATCCTGGGCTTTAGAATATCATTTAAAGCCCCATATAAATATTAGTTTTTTTTCATATTATCAAGAATGTTCTTCAGAAAATGAGTAATATGAGCCCAGGAATAATCTCTTTTGGAAATAGCGATTGCATTTATGATTTCGTTTTTATAACAGTAATAAATTCCGTAAAGTTAATCTGCCTTGAAAACTTAAAGGGTTCTAATCACTAAACTCTTCAAAATTCGGAAAGCCACCAGATCAGATTTACTTCAAGCTGGTGGCTTACAGAATGTGCCAAAGTTAAATCAATCACAACTTTTACCATTAAACTCTAACAAAGAATGAGTTAACACAAATCTTCAGGAAGAGGGATGCAATACCCTGTTTCTTTCTCCTAATCTAATTCTATTTTGCTTTCACCTGATTGGTCTCCAATAAACTAAGGATAGGTCTGGCAATAGTAAGTTACCCTGAGTCTTGGTGGTGGTAGGAAAATCAGAGAGGAGCTGACAGCCATGTAAGAGAGTATAAGTTATGGGGAATGGCAGTGATGGGTTTGCTCTGAAAGTGAGCATGGACTCAGTGGGCCAAATGGCCTCTTTCTATGATGTGAGATAATATGAGAAATAAAGTCATTTATTAGTCAACTAGACTTTCTATGGTGAGTTCAATGAGCAAACGATGTACAAATCCAGTTGGATCAAGAAAAGTACAGTGCAGTTAAGGGGAGCGATACTAATTTTGTGACCCTGACCGCAAAGTGGCACACATCGGCCGACAATTTGCGGCGGTCTGTAACTCACTGAGTATACATTCTTTGCCACAAGTTACAGGCCAATTTGTGCATTAATAATGGCACGTGTCGTTCACACATCATTATTTTTTAACAAAATCTGGACTCACAGTTCCAAAGCATCTAAATGTGCACCATTAGATCATGTCATTCTCATACATTTGCCAAGAACATCTTCATAAACAGATTTATTGAGTTCACCCTTAAATTGGAATGTAACTTTTAAAATATAAAATGTAGCCTTTCACGTTATTTGCCAAAGATCAATTTTGAAAAAAATAAGTTAAAGTCCATGACGTGAAACAGACCTTCTGCAACATTAAATCTACTGCGTGAGGAGTGAACTGGTGAAGATATATGTCTGGCAGTGGAGCAGAAACTGTCAGTAAAACAGGAAGAAGATTGTCAAAGTTGGCAAATCAGGAAGGGAGTTGAGGAGATTTTTTTTTCACAGACAGAATGCCTTTCCTGTTCACATAGTGTAAGCTGCCTCCAAAAGTAACTTCAGAGGGAGTTGGAAAGTTACTTGAGGAAGAGGAAGTTCAGGGTAATGGACAGAGAGGAGGATGCCTCCCTCTGTCTGATTTGTCGGTGGTTCTGTGTTTCCAATGAAAGCTCATTGGCTGAGATATTGACAGGGAGGTGGGAAGTTTGGTGGAGAGTCTAGTGTAGAGCTAGTCAGTATCAGAAGAATACAGACTGTCTGAATTTAATGGCAAGGCCTTACTTAAATAAATCAAGACAGACCCACCTTTCCGGCTGACTTGATTGCCTGGCTAATTATGGGGAGTGTAGTTTAGTGGTTGCAACAAGGAACACGTTGAGGCAGCTGTCAGCAATCAAGGGCAAAGGGCTCTTGGCCGCACTGGAGTTGAGAAGGTCAGAGTCTTCCTTGCACTATTGGGGAGTATTCTTGGTCTTCCAGAACCAATGAAGAGTGAGCAATTATGTAAAACTTGAATCTCTTGTGACTTGGTGGTAAGCTATTATATGAAATCATTTGAATGGACCAGTACAATGTAAATTAAACTTACATTTGTCCAACCTGTCTGCAGTGTTCAATGCTTCCATATAATTCTTAAAACCCTGGGCACATTCATTGGGAATGGGAGCTTCAGCTCTCTTTCTTCTTGTGGACCCAAATATAATGAAAAGCCCTTTCCTAAATGAAGAATCAGAAAAAAGAATTAGCTGTCAGACTGCCCGTGTCTAGTTCTGCACCGTTAGTGTTTATTAGAAGGACGGGAAAGGGTAAGAGTGGAAAGAAGAAAGTAAGACTGCAAGACTAAAGATGTTTCTATGTTGCAGTCTCACCTACTCTGCAAGGATCAAATACAGTGTGCTTACTTCAGGGCAAAGGCAGTTATTTAATTATGGGCACCTTCAGGGAACCAAGAATCAAGTTGCACCCCACAATAATCAGACATCCTCATCACTGGGCATTCTCAAATAGCAAGTTGTGTTCCAAATTTTAATAAACAAATCCCTTAGAACACATTCCAAACACTATGCCTCAGCTGTAATGTTTGGGAGTGAAGGTGTGTGAAGGAGAGCGATACATAACAAATTAACTACTTTCCCACAACTAAATAGTCTGATGTGCAATCACAAGCAGCTATCTTAAATTTAGTCAACGAGTTTAAAAAAAATGCCTGTGTTCTGGTCTGATACACGGTGTGACCTCACTTTTGGCTAAGAACGATTGAATGTTCTTCAATAAGTGGCAATCAGATCAGACCTCACAGCATAACAGTAAGAAACCCTTCACCACGCTCAGAGCTTAGACAACAGAAAAATGATGAGGCAGTCATTTTGAAGCTGTGACCAAAGTGACATTGCTTGCCTTTGCTGAGGAAAAGGTAACTTGAGGTTAGCAATTCAGCTGAATACTCCTCACCTCCGTCAGTATATTATAGGGTTATGACTCAGATCTATTGACTAAAATTGGAAGAGTGACTGGTAAAATAAGAGTAAATATTGCCTACAATCTGAATTACACAGGGGGATAACCAGTGAATTGGTACTTAGGTTATATTTGAATTAGTTATATTTTCCAAAAATATTATCAAGAAAATATTGCATGAGAAAGTTAATAAATGGAGAAGAATATGAGATTATTCACATGTTCTTAGTCCGTGTTTTTAAAACATTACTAAGAACAATAGATGAATTCCCAAGAGGGTTCTGCTGGTCAGTTGGGATTGGTGTTGACACTGTCTATCAGAGTCTCAGTGCATTTTCAAATAACAGTGGGCCATCAGGAGAAGCCCTGTGGGAATTCATTCTGAAGTAATTAGAACCCTGCTTCCCTCAAGGTCTTCCTGCAATCTGCTGGCTATTTGCAAACATCATTGGAGTATTTCTGCCTTTCATCATCCATGGATCAAGTTCAGGAAATAGGCAAAAAAGAAAACATCCACAAAATGTACTCATTGTTTAAAGATTGGAACAAATAAAGCAGCATTTCTTTTGCATAAATCCAATAAAGGAAACATGGAAGCAAAATGAATAGTTTTCTAGCTTCAGTCAAATATAACTCAGCAACATCAGTCTCTTGCAATACACAAAATGCTGGAGGAACTCAGCAGGTCAGGCAGGATCCATCGAGGGAAATGAACAGTCCACGTTTCAGACTGAGACCCTTCATCGGGACTGGAAAGAAAGAGGGCAGAAGCCAGAATAAAAAGGTGGGGGGAGAGGGAGGAGCACGAGCTGGCAGGTGATAGGTGAATCCAGGTGAGTGGGGAAGATAGGTAGGTGGGGGAGGATGGGGAAGTGGGAATGATGCGAGAAGCATCATTGTGATAGGTGGAAGAGGCAAAAGGCAAAGGTGATAGGAGGAAGACGCAAAGGAAGAAGATGAAAACTGATAGGAGAGGACAGTGGACCATGGAATAAAGGGAAGGAGGTGGGAAACGAGAGGGAGGAAGATGTGGATGATGGCAGGTTGTGAGGGTGGGGGAGAAGAAAGAGAAGGGGCGATGGGGCCAGAGGGATAAGGGAAAACAAAGGGGGGAGGGTGGGAGAAAGGAGTGATAACTGGAAGTGGGAGAAATCAATGATGATGCCGGCAGGTTGAAAACTCCCAAGACTGGTATTGGTGTTGGTTTATTATTGTCACTTGTACCGAGGTACAATGAAAAACTTGTCTTGCACACCGATCGTACAGGTCAATTCATTACACAGTGCAGTTACATTGAGTCAGTACAGAGTCCATTGATGTAATACAGGTAAAAACAATAACAGTACAAATGGAATATGAGGTATTGTTCCTCTAATCTGTGTCTGGCCTCAACTTGGCAGTAGAGGAGGCCACGGATAGACATGTCAGTGTGGGAATGGGAAGTGGAATTGAAGTGGCTGGTCACTGGGAGATCCTGGCTGTTACGGCGGATGGAGCGAAGGTGCTCAATGAAGCAATCCCCCAATCTGCGTCGGGTCTCACTGATGTAGAGGAGGCCGCACTGGGAGTGCCGGATGCAATAATGACACCGATGGATTCACATGTCAAGGATTGCCTCACCTGGGAGGACTGCTTTGGGTCCTGAATACTGGTAAGGGAGGAGGTGCAGGGGCAGGTGTAACATGTGGGATGATTGCAGTAATCTCTTGTCCTCTCGGTATTAGTCAAGCCTGACTACAGCTTTTACATTTTGGCTCTGACATGAGGGGATCATTTCGTAAAAGAGCAGGATTTTCCCAGACAAGTGAACTGACCACTGGAGATGACAGAGATGAACCCTGTCGCATAAAACTTACGAATTAAGAGCAGGAGGAGGCCACTCAGCCCTTGACCCTGCTCTGCCATTTAGTAAGATTGTGGCTGATCTGGCTGCAACCTCAGCTTCACATTCCTAACTATCCCCAGTAAACTTTCACACCCTTGCTGATCAAGAACTGATCTGCCTCTGCCTTGAAAGCATTCAAAGGCTTGTCTTCCACTTCACTTTAAGGAAGAGAGTACTGAAGATTCATGACTGTGTGAGGAAAAAGAATTTTACCCTCCAGGAAAAACAACTGCCTTAAAACGGCAAACTCTTATTTTAAAACAGTGAGCTCTATGTCTAACTTCTCCTACAAGAGAAAATATCCACTCCACATCCACTCCGTAAGGACCCCACAGGACATTATAGAAGTCATAGTCATGGAATTGTTCAATTCAATTTATATCCGCACCAGCTCTTTGTGGGAGCTGCACGTCAATCTCACTGCTCTGCCTTTTGTCCATTTTTTTTCTCCATTTCAAGTCTACATCCAATTCTCTTTGCAAATTATTGTTGAATCAGCTTTCACCACCCTTTTAGGGAATCTCTTTTTCTACTTAACAGCCCATGGGCATTATTTGCCCATTCTAATTTCCTTTGAGAAAATGGTGGTGAGTCATCTTCATGAAGTGCTGCTGTGCTCATGGTGAGGTATGCCCACTGTGCTGTTCAGTAAAGATGTTCAGGATTTTAACCAGCAATGATGAAAGAATGATGATATATTTCCAAGTCAGGATGGTGTGTGACTTGAAGGCAAACTTGCATTGTGCGTGTGGCCTTTGATCTTTTTACATGGCATTGATCGTAAGCTGAAGAGGTGCTGTCTAAGAAGTGTTGCTAGTTTCCAGATTGTCGAAGACTCGCTCCCTTACAACCACCCAAGTGATCCAGCAGGATTAACTGGATCATCATCAGGAACAATTGTCAAATGCAGTATTTGCTACTTAACCCAGGAATACAGAGAGCAACTTTATGAGACCCATTACAACTCTGATTAAATGTAATAACTAGCTGTGGGCCAGAGATCAAAGATTGGACATTTCTGGTCTGTTTAACTCAATATCACACCACAAGGCAGCATTGGACTGCTAAGCATTAGGAATCCATGAAACCCTTTGAAATATATTTAACTCTGACAGATTTGACACACCTTTACTACAGAACTGCTTCTCTTTGGGTGGCCTGGTATCACAGGTGGTGGAACACCTGCCTCCAAGCTAAGTTTATGTAAGTTCATCCCAAGTGCTCGTTTCCTTTATTACTTCAGGCTTCACGTTTGAACTTTGCAAATACTATCACATTACCTCAGCAGCAATTCTATCACACACTAACATTTCTATTTCCCATTTTATGAGAAACATGTAGCTTACATTATGAAACAAAAGTTAAAGTTAGGATCGTAGCAACCAACCTGCAGGTTCACAGATTGAGATGAAAAACTCATCAGTCAATGTTTTCTAATCCTTTTGAAAGAGATTTCATGTTCTCAATTAAAATGATATACATACTAAGTGTTCTGCTTACAGCTTTCATGTTCAATGCACTGAAACAACAAGATATAGAGATGTACTGCCTTACCCTAAAACCAATTTGATTCCCCAAATACAGAGGTCATGCAGTGCAGCCTAGGGATATATTAATGAGTGAAGCTCTACGTGAATGAACTGTATAGTTCAGGTAGATCTTCAATTAATTCCTGGAAGGTCTTCCTTTGTTCTTTCCTTGCAATAAAATCTGAACCACATTTGTCATGCATGTAGCTATGTTCATCACATCACTGGTGACATCACAGCCACACGGGCTGTACCAGCTGCAGCTAGAAATTAAAAGTGAACATTGAATGAGCAGCCACATCTTGTTCCTGCTCCTGATTCTTCATCTATTTCCTGTAACATGCTTCAATCTGGCTTCTCTGGGAACAGGCGATGAGGATGGGATCCTGTCAAGCGCAGTCTGCATGAAGAAAATGTTCATGATGGAAACCGTACAGGCCATCTTGCGTCAGCACTGGAGGAACTCATGAGAAACTATGAACAATGTTCACAACACATGGATTGCCAGAAATACTCGTGACTGACAAATGGACCACAAATATCTTCCACCCAAGTTTGAAAGATTCATGCACTTGAATGTTTTAAATGCATTTTCACATCTCTGTACCGCATGAATCAAATGGGGAGGCTGTGCATTCTGTCCACACTGTGGAGGAGGCACTCAAAGGACAGGTCACATTTGCCCAAGTAGCATAAATTGGCTGCTTTCCTGTTAACATGCAGGAATGCACCATATTCAATCACTGGTTACACCCTGGCTGAGATATCCATGAACTGCAGGCTCAGAACCTTCATTGCTGAGACCAGTCAAGTGTACATCAGGGCAGTAAACCACATCTCTGTAACCATTAATTCCAGCTACAGCAATAAGCAGGTGGCTACAATTTACATCTCTTCTGGAGCTCCATTTTACTTTCAATAATGATAGCAAAAATTGCTGCAGGTACTCAGCCAGTCAGGCAACATTAATATTTCCAGTCAATGTTAAAAATGTAACGGTTTTAAGCAGGAACAGAGCAAGAGGAGGGGAGAAAAGAACCATGGAAAAGGTCTGGACAGGGTGGAAAACAGGAGAGGTTAAGTAACATCAGGAAAGATGTTGTAAGGCCAAATGAAGTGGTAACGCGACAAGGAAATGAACAAGAAGTGGACCAGTAAAAATTAAAAAAAACTGCAGATATGCCCGTGATGTATTGGGCAGAGTCCACTACTCTCTGCAGCTTTGTGCATTCCTGCGCATTCAAATTGCCATACTAGACCATGATGCAACCAGTCGTACATCTGTAGAAGTTCATTGGAGTGTTCAGTGACAAGCCGAACGTCCTTAACCTCCTAAGAAAGTAAAGACGCTGGCGCATTTTCCTTATGATTGCATCTGTGAGCAGGGCTAACGTTTCAAGTCGAAGACCCTCCACCTGAAATATTAACACAGATGTGGGTAGGTATAAATGATAACATTAGAAGCCCAACAGCTGCATCCCAGATTTTGGGGCTGTGGTTATGATGCAAAATTGTTGGACTTAATGTTGGATCTGTTTGTTTCTATTCTTTCCTCATTATCACCTATTTATTTTAAACAATTTTCACTTCTAATGAAAGGCCATTATCTTGAAATGTTAACCTTTTCTCTCTCCACAAGAGGCCTGACCTACTAAGCTTTCCTAAATGTTTTTTATTTATATAACAGAAGAAGAGGTTGTGCAGAAAACAATTCTCAACAACATCCACCACAGGCATTGCACTCTTCACCGAGTGTTCTTATTGTCCTTACAGACTTCCTATCTATAGTTTTCAGAAACAAAAATCCCAGAAACAGTATGTTAAAAAATTGAACGTCACTTTGTTCTGAAACCATGGGCACTGTTGTCGAAACAGTGGAAATGCTTAGCAAATAATATATGAAGGACTTTGCACAAGGACCAATAACCCAATTATAGAAACGCCACAGATGATTCACTTCTGAAATGACCCACAGTTATAACACTACATCACATCTGCTCATATCCATGCTGCTGCTGCAAATAATTAAAAAAGTGTTTGCATAACATGATCCTTATTGTGACATACTTTGAAGGAATCCTGTATAGAAATAGGATATTGTTCTGTATGTGTTAACAATTAGGACTCCATTCCATTCTCAGTTCCTCCTTCTCCATCGTATTTGCTGCGATGAAGAGATATTCAGCATAGTTGCCTCTGAAATGTCTTCCTTCCTTCTTAACCATGACTTTCCCTTTCCCTTGACTGTAGCCTGACCTGTTGGGTTTTTCTAGCATTTTCTGTTTTTCTTTTAACATTCCTATAACAAAATAAAATAGGTCAAGTAAGTTGGCAGAAAATGTTACTCTTTGAAAATATTTCGTAAGGTCCAATGAAGGTGGAAGTTCAGATTTTACTTATTTAAATTAGAATGACAATGCTAAGTTGTCAAACGTGGGACTCAAAACATTCGCTGATAAATTATTGAAACCCAACTGCCCAATCTGAGGCCACGAGTGTAGCCCCGCACAGCCGCAGTCTTTCAACACTAAATTGCATGGGATTGTTGCAAAATTGTAAATACTGCTAAGCCGGAAGACCAGGCTACCGAGTCTTAGACAAAACTCAGTGTAAAGTCAGCTGCAGTAGTTATAAACATCAAGTAACTACCGTGCATTTACCACACAAATCCTGAGTACATCCTCTCCCACCAGCAGGACAAACCACCAGAGGTGGCACCACAGTGGTACACAGGTGGGAAGAAGTAGATGTGGGAGCCCTCAACATTGATTCCAGACCCCTGAAGTCTCATTTCATCAGGTCAAACACAAACAAGGAAATATTCTCCTGATTTCCACCTACCATCCTCCATCAGCTGATGAACCAGAGGTTCTCCATGTTGAACAACACTTAGAAGTATCAAAGGCACAGAATGTGCTCTTGTTGAGATACTTCAGTGTCCAGGAGTGGCTGATATTCCTTTACCATTGCTGGGCCCACAATTGCTGAGCACCTTCACCAGAAGGGCTACAGCAGTTCAACAAAGTGGCTCAGCACCACCTTCTCAAGGGTGACTAGGGATGGGCAATAAATGCCAGCCTTGGCAGCAGCCCTTGGAACCTAAAAAATGAATGTTTTAAAAACGTATGGACTTCTGATGGTTCTCTGTTATTTCATTGTTCACAAGTGGCTGGCAATTAGCTGTAAAGGTTTAATATTGCAACGTGTTGGCTCTTCCTATGATGATGCACAAAAGAAATGCATTTCACTTAAATGTTTAGTTGTAGTTAAAGCTGTTTAAAGATGATGTATGGGTTTATAGGCTATAAATTGGTTTATTCTTGTTTGAGCACATTAGATCATGTGGACCCAATGAAAGCACAAATTTAAACTGCACTAAAAACCGTAACAGCCTGAGGGCATACAACTAAGCACAGAGTTCAGAATCAGCTTACTTTATGTTGTGATATCATGTTTCATTGTTTCTTTCATATGCTGTTAGGAGTAGATCTCGACTTTGTGCAGTGTGAGAGTTGGTGAAAATAGAAAGAAGTGTAAAAGAACATAAGAAACAAACAAGAAAAGGCCATTCAGCCCTTGTACCTGTTCTGTTTTTCTATACAAACTTGGCTGATTTTCTTTTACCTCAGTATCACTTTCCCATACAACATCCACATCCCTTGATTCCCTTAATATTCAAAAATCTATCAATCTCTGTTTTGAATGTATTCAGTGACCCAATTTTTTTGCAAATGATTACTGCCCTATAGGTGAAGAAATGTCTCTTTATCACTATCCTGAATAGTCAACACTCAATTGAGCAAGTGTGATCTTTCTTTCTAGATTCCCAAACCAAGGCAATCATCATCTCTGCATCTACTCTGCAAACCCTGTCAGAGTTTTGTACGTTTTAGTGAGATCACCTTTGATTCTTCTCAACTCTGGAAAATCTGCTTAATTTCTCCTCAACTGACAAACCAGGAATCAACCTGGCAGACTGCTGTAATCCCTCCATCATGAATGCATCCTTCCTTAGGTCAGGAGACTAGATCTGTTTTCAATATTCCAAGTGTAATGATGTCTTACACAATATAATTGCTATAAGAATTTTTACTCATCTTGAAATCCTCTTGTATTTTCAGGTGGAGATGAGGAGGAATTTCTTCTCTCAAAGTTCTGTGAATCTTTGAAATTCCCTATTCCAAGGAATTGTGGAGGCAGAATGCTTGAATATATTCTAGACGGAAACTGGCATGCAAACTACAAGGGAGTTAAGAGGTATGGGGAGGGAGTGAAAAAGTGATGTTGAAGCCAAGATTGGATCAGTCATGACCTTAGAGGAACAAGCTCAAAGGGACAGTTGGCCTGCTCCTGCTCTTATTTCTTATGTTCTTACCATCTTACATAAACACCATTTGCCTTCCGAATTCCATTTGCCTTCAGTAAACGGGGTTTCCCTTCCACCACCATCAATGTAGCCCTCACCCTCATCTCCTCCATTTCCCCTATGTCTGTCCTTAGCCCCCCCCCCCCCAACAAACACGAGCCTCTGCATCCAACACATCATTCTCCACAACTTCCGCCTTCTCCAAAGGGATCCCACCGGGAGGCACATCTTCCCCACCCTTCCCCTCTCCGCTTTCCATTGGGATCGGTCTCTCTGCGACTCCCTTGTCTGCTCATCCTTCCCCACTGATGACCCTCCCAGCACTTATCCCTGCAACCGTACAAAGTGCTACACCTGTCCCTACACCTCCTCCCTCACCACCATTCAGGGCCCTAGACAGTCCTTCCAGGTGAGGCACTGCTTCACCTGTGAATCCGAGGGTGTCATTTATTGCATCCGGTGCTCCTGGTGCAGCCTCCTCTACATCAGTGAGACCCGACGCAGATTGGGTGACTGCTTCATCGAGCACCTTCGCTCTGTCCACCACAAAAGCAAAGATCTCCCAGTGGCCACCCACCCCAATTCCACATCCCACTCCCATACTGACATGTCTATCCACAGCCTCCTCTTCTGCCACGTTGAGGTCAGATGCAGGTTGGAGGAACAACACCTCATATTCTGCCTTGGTGGTCTCTAACCTGACGGCCTCAACATCGATTTCTCTAACTTCCGGTAACCCATCCCTTCTTCCCCCTCCCCCTTTTTTCCCCTTTCCCCGCTTTGTTTTCCCTCATTCCTGTGGCTTCCTCACCCTTTGCCTTTCCCCTCCCCAGCCCTCATGACCTGCCCATCTATTCCCCACTTCCTTCCCTTTATTCCATGGTCTACTGCCCTCTCCAACTGGATTCCTTCTTCTTCAGCCCTTTGCTTCTTCTACCTATCACCTCTCAGCTTCTTACATCTCCCCCCTCCCCCATCCACCTACTTTCCCCCTCTCACCTGGACTCACCCATTACCTGCCAGCCTGTGCTCCTCCCCCTCCCTCCACCTTCTGATTCTGGCTTCTGCCCTCTTCTTTTCCAGTCCTGATGAAGGGTCTCGGCCTGAAACGTCGACTGTTTATTTCCCTCCATAGATGCTGCCTGAGCTGCTGAGTTCCTCCAGCACTTTGTGTGTGTTTGCCTTCCAAATGCTGGACCCAAATGTAAACTTGCATTGGTTTATGTACAAAAGCACGCAAGTACCTCTGAATACCAACGCCTTCCAATCTCTAACTGTGTAAAAACTGCTCCCACCTTTGGTTTCACCAAGGTGGATGACTCAACATTTTTACCACAGAATATCCCATCTGTTCTGCCCTCACCCATTCACTTAACCTATCTATATCACCCCTGAATCTTCTCCACATCCTCCTCACAACATAGACTGTTGACCAGTCTAAACCTGTCAGCAAACTTGGCTATATTTATCTTGAATCTCTCATCCATTGTGGAGTCCCAGCATTGATCCCTTGCAGCATCCTAATATACACAACACAATCACCATAATCACTAATGGTCATCCCAAAAATGACCCATTTATGTTACTCTCTGCTTTCTTCTTTCCTTCTGTTTTCCCTTTCTCATCAATGCTTTGGTCCTATTCAGCTGAAATCTTAAGTGTTCCCAGTCTTCAGATTTTCTGCTCTTTTTGGGAACATTCTAAGCCTTTTCCTTTGATGAAATACTATCCTCAACTTTTCTTGTTAACCACAACTGGCTCTCAACTTGCTCTCATCTGTTTTACACCATCGCGTTTGATGTTTTTAATTCAAACATTGGCATTTAATGAAAGCAACACCAGCTCTGCTTGAATCCATTCATTGTTTCCCAAATTGAGCAGAACAATCCAAACGAATCAAAGTTTGCCCACTTTGGGACTCTGGTGCAATTTGAAAGTACAACTCAAGTAACAGCAGTAAAGAGATTAATTATTACGCATACTAACATGGCTGCCCATGTAGAAGCAGCAACAAACACATTGGAAAAAACATACATTTACTCTTTTTACTTCAGAGTTAAACCCTGCAATAAAGGTGTCTGACCTGAAATTTTACAAGTGCCTCTTATTTTGGTCAAGTTGATTGAAATATTCATAATCATTGCTCTTGTTTGTTAATAAAAGCAATATCAATGATTCAAACCTTAATTTTGCAGATTTTACAAATATTGGCCATTTATTTTGATTATAAGAACAAAAACCGTATACTGGAAGAAAACACGGATTCAATTCAGAGAAATGGGAGAGTTTATCAGATTATGAGGGACATAGAGTAGACAGCCAGTACTTTTCCCCAGGGTCAAAATGTCTAATACTAGAGGGCATGCATTTAAGGTGACAGGGAGTAAGTTCAAAGGAGATGTGCAGGGCAAATTCTTTACACACAAAGAGTGGTGGGTGCCTTGAATGCTCTGCCAGGGGTGGAGGTAGATATGATAGAGATGTTTAAGAGGCTCTTCAATAGGCACATGAATATGAAGAGAGTGGAGGGATATGGACTTGTATAGGTAGAAGGAACTAGTTTTACTAGGCTTTTAATTACTAGTTTAATTAGTTTGGCACAACATCATGGGCCAAAGGGCCTGTTCCTGTGCTGTACTCTTCTATATACAGCTGAAAACTATGTTAGCTATCAAACAATGGAATACACCACAAATGGCAGGGTGCTGAGCAGTGCAGAGGAACAGAAGGACCTTGGAGTGCAGGTCCATGGATAATTCAAAGATGCAGGTAAGGCAAAAATGATACCTTCCTTTCTGAGCACAGAATATAAGAACAAGATTGTGCAAGAAATGTTAGGTCACAGTTAGGATGTTGTGTGCAGTTCTGGTCAACAAGTTACTTATGCCAGTGAAAGCAGTATAATTGATATATGAGAGATTAATGAAGATGTTGCCTGAACTGCGAGACTCTCAGCTCTGGGGAAAGATTGGATAGTCTGGCATTGTTTTCTTTGAAGCAGAGGAGGCTGAGGTGTGATTTTACCGAGGCATTTATAGTCCTAAGGGCACTAGACGGAGTAGATGGAAGGCCTATTTTCCTTAAAAGAAAGCCAATAAATAAGGCAATAAGCATCCGTGGCACTTACAACCACCACCCCCCTCCCCACTTCACCTTTTCTTAAAGTGCTTGAGTTTCATGTAGATATAAAGATATTAAACAAATGTTGGGGGATCCTGGTTATATTTCCTTTATTTTGTTCTGGGCTTCCTTGTCCTGTGACCAGAGTCAAAGAAGTGAAAGCCTAGCATCCACATGCAGTGCACATGGATATTGTAGCCAAAGGATCAGCAAGTCTGCCTTCACACATGGTAAACTAACATGGACTAAAAATTGACCGAAATTTCTATCCCAGCAGGCCCTGAGGAAGCAAAAGGCTCCGTAATAAACTTATCAAATAGTTTGAGATCTGAGAAGAAAGGCACCTGTTTATGCGAAAACAAATAGGTTCCCTGAACTCTTGTGGTTTGACTGTCAACGGAGGTTTACAAGTAATGAAAATGGTCCCAGTGTGGCTGGTTCTGTGCCCGATAGTCTTTGAAAGTGGTAAACAGTGTTGCCACTGGAGTAAAACACATTCACCAATTCTTCAGAATGTTGATAAGCTCAGACTTTTCCACATTGAGGCATTAATGTTGTGTTTAAGATCAAATATCGAACATTTCTATATCAAGGAGTTCATGGCCTTGCAGCAGACAAACAGAATGGAGATGGTAGGATCAAAGGGAAAGCTGAGTCATTCAAATTGTCTTGGATGTGATTATTGCATGGTAGCGTAAGGAGAGTTCAAAGCAAACTATAGCGACCTGCAAGGGAACTACATATTGGGACAGACTTCCCTGAGTGATCACCAGGATGAAATATGTTCAAAATTCTCTAAAGTTAAAGAATAAGTTGGTATTTAAAAGTTTAAGGGCTACTTGCAAAGTAACTGTGAACAGCGAAGATCTCCTGCGCAGATAGGGATGGATCTTTCAAGTGTTCACTGGAGCATCTTACATTCAGAGTCAAAGTTAGAGAGAAGTAAGTGTGAGTGGAAGCCTTAGTTACAGTTAAAAGATAAAGCTGTATAAGGTATGCTGTACGGAGGCCAAATGATGTGAAATACTATGAAAGCCTGTAGTATTTTACATCATATAAACTTTGATAAGTTCGTGTAACATTGTATGTTGTTTTTTTTGTGGAGCTTGGACTACGATCATTTTATTTGTGGTGCTTGATCAGTCTGAATAATCTTTTACAAGAGTTCCAAGTTGTGCTGTTCTATAAGCCTTGACCAGAAGGGTTCAGTCTAACCCCAGACAGGTGTACAGGACAGCTGCCTACAACATGAGGACACGTCACAACATCTCGCAGCTGGATTACATGGAACACTTAGGCTGAATGCATTGCACGATATGAGTGAAGGAAGTACTGTAGAGGAAGAGCCTACCTCCTAAGGAAGGATGATAATGTTAAGTGGGTGACAAGACTGTCACAGCCACTGATGGAGCAATTCCTGTAGATAAGCTTGGCTGGGTGTCTCTTTGCTGGAGTCAACATTGTCTCCCTTTTAAATTTCAACCAGTGCAAGTGCATCTTCTAAGACACAGTGAAATGTGGGGAACATCACTCTGTAGCTACAAGAGAAAGGGTGCAGCTTATCATTGGTGGCAGCAAAGCTGCCCTAACTCCCTCTGTTGATCTTTCTTCTCTTCCTCCAAACAATGCAGAGGGATTCCACTGAAGAATCCCAGTGTGCTGCATCATCCCTGCAGGAATCCAACAGGCGAAACAAAAGTTCTTCAACAGCTAAGTGAAAAGAAATATATACGGTATATTTAAAAAAAATCAAGGTAAATTATCCTGTCAATTCGACCGTGTATTTTAAAAGCAGTTTTGGCAACTGATCAAGTCTGGCAGCTGCGGATGTAATTTATATCGTCAGGTAGATGAGCCAGTGATAACCCGTAAAGAACAGTGGATGATTGTGTGAAAAATGTTAAATCAAAAGGAAATATTGCCAGAAAACTGTGTGTGGTGCAAAGCAGCCAGAAAGCTGGCAATGGCAGATCTCCATCCACATTTCCAGCTGATTTATGTTTTTCCAAGTAAAACCAGTTGGAGAGTTGAGTATAAGATTATCTCAACTCCTGCCCCATCTAAAGCATGATCATTATAAGTCACGATGACATCAGTCACTATGATGTCAATCCAAACTAAAGGATTTAAAAAATTCTAAACTTTCATGATAAATATCTATTTAGATTTGATTTTAAATGTAATTGTTAGATATTTTCAGAGACATGTTGAACTTTTAACCTTTTTGTGCTTTCTGTGAGAGCTTTGTGGACTGAAGTGAAGGATGCCAGACCGAGGCAATGGAAATGGTCCCAACTCAAACATCCAGTTTCAGCAATCCCATGTGGCAACACTAGATGCAGCCTTAAACTCACTGAACTGTGCAGACACAGTAGTGCAGTGGTTAGCATAACGCTATTACAGCGGCAGTGACCTGGGTTTAATTCCGGCCGCTGTCTGTAAGTAGTTTGTACATTCTCCCCGTGTCTGCGTGTGTTTCCTCCAGTTGCTCCGGTTTCCTTCCACATTCCAAAGATGTACAAGTTAGGAAGTTGTGGGCATGCTATGATGGCACCAGAAGCGTGGCGACACTTGTGGGCTGCCCCCAGAACACTCGACGCAAAAGATGCATTTCACTGTGCATTTCGATGGACATGTGACAAATAAAGAAATCTTATCTTAAGTGGCCTTGGTTTGAATCTGCTACAGCCCATTCCCAGTCAGGCATTCAATAGTTTTGACTTCCTGCTAAGGTCCTTTGTGTGGAGAGGAGTTTTATCTCAATGTCTATGAAGCTGGAACACTGCTATGTTCATTTAGAGAATGCTGGGAGAATGGTTTCTGTATTCCTGTTCTGCAAAGTGAAAGAGAGGTAGCCAGTTATTTAGAGAAACAAGCATTGAAATAGGGAGAATTCACATGAACTGGCCTCTCAACAGCCAACTTGGTAGGGGGACAATGCCCAGTTTAATGCAAACTCACGGTCCATCACTGTTGGGTTACTATTAAACAAGCCACAAATTTGGATAGTGGTGCATTTCTATTACTTACCTTGTTCACAGGAGGGTTGATTGCTGATTGAATCAAGGAAGGGATGAATGCAATTGTTCCTCTTTTGTTTTACCTGCTGAGTGTAAAATAAAGTAATAATTCATAATTTCTTTTATTTATTCTTGGGATCTGGGCATTGGCTTCAAGGCCAGTATTAATCAGCACGGGAATCTTCTTGAGAAGGTTAGTGGAGAGGCTTTCTCTAGAACGGCAACAATCCATGTGGCAAAGGATATCCCTGAATTTTGTAAAATAGAGAGTTCAGAGATAGAATGGGCTGGATTTTCCTGGACCCAGCTCACCGCCTGGAGGTTCTGCCATCAGTCCCCGAGTGCCTGGATTCACCTGGGCCAGTGTGAAGGCAACTAGGCCTCAGGTGGTCCAGTGCTGAGGCCCTGCCCATGAAACATCCTGACAGGCTTTGACAGGAGGCGATGCAGGGGCAGAGATTTCCTTCTGTCAGTGCTGTCAAGAAATTTAGCAGCTTTTGAACATCTCTGACACTTACAGACATTTAAAAGCTATCAAAATTGAAACTAATGATTCAAAATAAGAAAAATTATCAGTATTTTAAAATAAAAAGGTAATAAGGATAATTCATAAATAATGAAAAGCATTCAATTAAAGTATTTTTTTATGACTTGCATTCCTCCTTGCTTCCAAGCCATGGGCCGAGAACCTCCAGTGAAATGAATGGGGTCACAGACCACATGCCAGATCTGGTCTGGTGAAGGATTGGGGAGACAATATCCCAGCAAAGGGTCATGAAATCCCAACAAGACTGGAGTCCACAGCTGGATTCCACATGGAGTCCAGCGATAGAGTGCAATGATAGATGTGGTACTTTCTGTCACACAGTAAATTCTTGGACTTCTGCCTTCAGCAGCGTGTATACGGAAATTACCAAAGTCTAAACGCAGAATGCCAGCGGCTCCATTCAGAACTAACCAGTCCAGCCAGCAAGCTGCACCCCGTTGTCCAAGTCAGGATGGCGTGTGACCTGGAGGTGGGAGAGATCCCCTGTCACAGCTGCTGTTGTCCTTGAGAAAAAATTGCATTGCAGCATTCAGCTACAATAGGATCAGCCACAGTCATAACAAGAACCAATTCAACAGAGTAACAGCAGAGATATTCTAACCATGTGCATATCTAAGATCAACAAAACAATGTGTTCCCCTTCTTTATAAATGAATGATGTCTTTTTCTTTATTTGCCTTTGTCTTTGTCCTACTCTGATCCAGCTGCTTCTTTATAAATGACAATCAAAGCCATGATCAAGTTTTCTCCATAACATACTTTGATTGCAATGAGAAAAATCTGGATTATTTTTGCAGAGACTGCACTTTTCGAAAATCCTTGAGCTTCCTTGACACTCTGACTTCCTGGGGAGGTTAAATGGCTACCAAGAAAGGGTAATTTCATTATGAACTGCTTTTGTACAGCATGACAGGAAGACCCCACAGAATGAAGCACATTTAATGTTGTTTATATTGTGTCCTAAAGATCTTACATCATAACTCAGAGATCCAATACCATATGATCATTAAGTTAATTATAATTCCTCATTAGATACCACTTCCTAATTTGATGTCTTTTTTCTGAATGCTTCAATTTTTTTTAATGGTTCCAAACATATTTTGAAACTGATAATATCCCCTTTTTATATAACCAATGCAATACAGATTATACTTGGAACTGCCCTCCCTAAACCATATATTATGTTCATAGAAAGGTCATATCAGTTCTCTTTCCATTAAAGTACATACAGCCGCTCCTACACAAAACATAAAAACTTATCCGTGAAAATTATTGGAAAGATGCTCGACAAAAGGACCAAAGCAAGGCTGAGCTTTGTAGGCAGCATACACAGATAAAACTATTCAAGGAAGACAGCCTCAATATTTGAGATTATTTCTTTGGAAAGAATTCTACTTGCACAAACACCCAATTTCAGAAATTTCTGTATTGACATATGGAGCAAAGGCAGGACAAAAGAGAAATATGCAACCCACATGTTTGTCCCAATACTCAACAGCTGAAATGCACAAAGCAATTTTGCAATTCCAAACAGTAAACAAGTGAGTTGAATTATTCACTTTGTTTGAATCAAGCATAATTTTGCCAGAAGTCACTTAATGTTTTTCAGTGAGTGTTGCAGAAAGTAGCACTGTGATCAGATCCTTACAATCTGTGACCTTAACAGCAGTCAGACAATCAAATCGGAACTGCACAAAAAGCTATTCAAGCGTGACTCTTCACCTTTTCAAATTTGCTTGCAATTATTGTTCTTTTTAGCTTCAGCAATCTTTTCACTTTGGTTGACGTCAAACTCCCACTTTGGCCAGAAAGAGCACGTACATAACCACAACTTAAAATTTTCCCCTTTAACTCGCACTGTGCCCAGACCCTCCAAATTTGCTTCTGTGCCTTTGTGGCCAGATATGTCTTTTGGGCATTCAGTTACTCAATTAGCATGCTCTCCCACAAGAATTCCACAGCACCATCCAAAACCACAAGGACTCTGTTCAGGATTGTTTCTCTGACAACTCAAGTGAAAAAAATAAAAGTGACTATTGATTCCTGTGTTCACCCATTATATCTAAAATTAGTTTTAAAAGTCAAGAATGAAGAAAGTCTCTGTACAGAAAATGCTAAAAGAGACATTTTACTTCCGGCATGTTGACGTTTTTTGACAACCCTCCAAGTAGTCTTTTCTCCTCAAATGACAAAGGATTTTGTAACCCTCCATTTAATTTCCACTCCCACTTGCCCCTGACCCAACCGCGAGAAGCTAGTCTGGACCAATGCTGACCCATGCAGTTTACAGAGATTGATAAGTAATCATTCTCTGTGATTTGCACTTGTCAACATTAGTAAATTATATCTGTGTCCCCATGGCCTTTTGGCATCCAATATCCATTCTTCTCTGTGAATTAGGACCTCCTTGTCGAGATTATCATACTGACAGCCTGACACATTTATTCAATGCATTTAATAAAGTCAGAGGCACAAGAGACTGCAGATGCTGGAAATCTGCAGCAACACACAAAAAGCTGGAGAAAATCAATGGGTCGGGCAGCATCTATGGAGGGAAATGGACAGTCAATGTCTTGGGTCGAGACTCTTCATCAGGGCTGGCATTTAATAAAAGTGTGAAACCAGCTCAGAGGAAGTTTTACAGATCCTTGCCTGATAATTATGCACTCTGCTCCAAAAACAAATTGGACCAATAGCCTTCCCACCTCTGGTCAGCTACCCCACCAGCTCAAATACAAACATTTCAACAGTGCAGGTGAATCTTGGCCCTGCTATAAAATTCAGCTGTAGAATTTACTCTCTCTGCAATATTGTTGCAAAAGCCCAAACCCACAATCAAACCATCTCATTAGTTAACACCCTGATGCTATCCTTTGCCTTTGGTCGTCACGAGGCCCACTGGTCAGAACTCTGGCACTCATGTCCTCTCCCAATAAGCATCACCCCTGTTCCTGCTGAGCTCCATGAGGGCCCCTTCCATCACCAGTTTAATTTTTAAGACCTGCGCTCTCATCAAAGCAGTGCATCTTGTCCAATTAAATGCCAGCTCATTTGCTCCATTCCTGTGATTTCAAATTATTCTTCATTTTGCCGCCCAAGCCCCTATTTCAGCCACCATTTGTTACAAGCATCCTTCGCCAGAATGTCATGGAATAATTCCCACTCTTGCCTCACCGTTCCATTATTGCAGTCAACTGTGTGAGACGCTTGTACGATTTCAGTATTAGCTCCTTCACTGTTGTTAGCATGGGTTGAGGGAAACTTGCCAACATCTCAGTTAGAGGGCTCCTGGTCCCCACTCCAGGGCTTCACTTGGATTGACTTCACAGTTCTGAGAGAAAGTTGGATTGACAGAGGTGCGTCTTTTGTGATCTGCATCTCCCCATTGCCAGTCACTTCAACTCCCCCTCCCACACTATTACAGATATGTCAGTCCTCGGCCTCCTCCACTGCCAGGAGAATTCCAAGCACAAACTGGAGGAACAGCACCTCATTTTACTTCTTGGAATCTTGCAGCCTAACAGCATGAACATTGAATTCTCCCACTTTAAGTAACCCCCACCCCCCTTCCCCACACCACCCCCCACCATGCTTCTTCTCTTCTTCCCTTGTTTTTCCTTTCTCTCCTTACCTTTGACCCATCCCCCAGTGGATCTGCTCTCCCTTCCTCCCCAGCACCTGCCTATCACTATCTCTTATCTGCATCTACCTATCACCACCCTGTGCCCACCCTGCCTCCCCTCTTTTGTCCACCTATCACTGCTCTGCTTTTCCCTCCTATGTATTGGGCTTCCCTTTTTCCCACCTTCAGTCCTGAAGAAGGGTCCTGACCCGAAATGTTGACCGCCTGCTTTTCTCCACAGATGCTGCCTGGCCTGCTGAGCTCCTCCAGCGTCATCATGTTTTGCATCTTTTGATACTCCCTTGCAACAGTGAATGATTAGTTTAAACTCTAGTTTTGTAGGTCCTGTTATCCTGTTATACTTTTGTAGGCCAATGTTGGAACCTCAGACCCTTCCATAGATGGGGCAGGAGGTGCCTGACTGGATGGGTGCATGGTGGTTTGTGAGGTGGTTCACACCTTCCACCAGTTACCCTGGGGGATGGGGAAAAAATGTCTCAGGATAATCTTGTAGTGCTAGTCAGGGAAATGCAGACACATTTGACAACATCCATCCATGAGAAGTCACTATCACCAAAAAGAATTATTTGGTCAACTGTCTCATTTTCTTGCTGCAGGCAAACTGCTGGGGGTTCTGTTGCTCATTCTGGAGAAGAGCAAACAAAACTCCCAGGAAAGGTTCATCAGGCATTTGCCCTCAAGGCAACAGTGACTATATTTCAACTATAATATATTGGCAATGAAGTATTTAGGAAGTCCAAGAAAATTAAAAGAAAAATGTTGAATAGATCATATATAGTCAACAAAATTAAATTCTTTGTTAAACATTAAGAAAGTAATTCACTCCAGCATTACAGAACAGTGGCCTCTTGACAGTTCCTATTTCATGGGAAGCTCAGATTCACTTCAGTGGGGGGCAAGGAATGTGTATAAATGGAAAAACAGTAGTAAGGACAAACTTCACAGGAACCAAGTGCTGCCTTGGATTTGAACAGGAATTCAGTGTTGCATGTGGCGTGGCAGCCACACTAATTCAGAAGAAGAGCAAACAGTACCCCCAGCAGAGATTTATCACGTAGCTAATGGGTGGAATCAAAACCTTCTGTCATGCAGAACCTCTTGAACCATCCCCTGGGACATGTTGAGAATGGATTCCCAATAATTCATCAGTCAAATAATGGAATTCCTGCATTCTTTCCACTCAGCTCATTTTTGATTGTTGACAATGTTCTTTTTTAACCAGAATTTTCCTGGGAGATCTCTGACCACAGGCATTTCCGTTAATTGTTAATATAGAAAAGCGACGATTTAATTTACATTTTAAAGGAGGAAATAATTAATAGTAATAAATAGTTAGTCTAAATAACTTCATAACGTGCTTCCACAGTAGAGATTGGATACTTCATTGCTATAACTAAGACAATGATACATGCGCTCAAGGGTTTCTGGAGAGCTTCTAATTTCACACAGCATTTATAAAACTGAAAATGGCCATTCAGCCCAACCGGTCTGTGTTGATATTTATGTTCCATATGAGTCTCTCATATAGAACATAGAACATAAACAGTACTGCACAGGAACAGGCCCTTCAGCCCATAATGTCTTCACGAAAAACAATGCCGAATTAAACTAATTCTCCTCTGCCTGCACATGAATAATAAGCCTCCATTTCCTCCATATTCATGTGTCTATCTAACAACCTCTTAAACTCCACTTATATCCCACAGTTTTTCATAATGGCAGTGGTAAAATTAAATGAAGTAACCAAGTGCATGGATGACACAATACCTTTTGAGAAAGCATTTAAAGAAAGAAAAGGTAAGAAAAACTTGCATTTACGAGTATCTTTCCCTTTGTCAAAGCACATTACAGTTAATACTCGAAGTATAATGAATGTTGTAAGACTTTCAGCAACTAAATCGCAAGCAGTGAGATGCTAATCACCAGATATTGGCTGAAGGATAAACATTTGTCAGGATGCCAGGAAGAACCTCCCTGATCTTTGCTGAAACAGTGCCATAAGATTTTTGATATCCATCTGAGACACCAGATAGGCCTATGTTGAACCTCTCAGTTGAAAGACAGCAGTTCCAACAATGCAGCACTCCCAGAGTAGTACACTGAAGTTAGATTTTAGCTCCTGTGTTCAGTTTTCTAGACTAGGATACGAACTCACAACCTTCTGACACAGAAACGAGGATGCTTTTGACTTAGTCAAAGCTTACATCTTTAAAAGAGGCAGAGTGATCGGGGTTCAAAGAATTTTAAAGGTTGAACTGCAGAGGATGAAGAGTACACATTTGATACTGGGGAAAGCTTTGTCATGATATGAGAACAAAGGGTTGGGTTAGGTTGTGAATACATGTTACAATCTAAAGCAGGTTGCAGGCAGAGGGTATCATGAAGCCATGGAGGGACTTAAAAGCAAGAAACGAGAATTGTGAATTTGATGCATTTGGAGACTTGGGATTTAGAAAGTTTGGGGATGATGGATGAGGATTGGTAGTGTGTGGGAAATGAGCTACTGGGACATAGTTATTCAGAGACTCTGACATAGTGTTTAAGAAGAGGCATCTCAGAGAAATAGTAACAGCAAAAGCTGAGTCACTGAGTACAGTCATACTCAAGTTCAGACAACTTTTAATTTGAACCTCTCTGCTAAATGTTGAAACCTGTTACACCCAATGTATATGATTTTTAACCTGATTATGGAATATTACAGAATACTCATAATAACCTCTATAACAGATCATTGCTCATCCAACTCTCTCTCACACAGATTGGGACATGTTTGTCACAGTAACAACATAAGTCATAAACACTGTAAAACTCCTTACAAAATTATCAAATGATATAATTTTACAACATAGAATCTTTTCATTCTGCCATTTCTGAAAGAGTAATTGCCTTCCTTTTCCATAGCACTCTATGTTTTCTCCTTCAAATGTTTGTCCTATACTTTTTTAAAAAAATATGATTGAATCTGCTTCCAGCATCCTTAAATGTAGTCCATTTCCAGTCATTGAGGCGGGGAAATTTGACCTCTTATTTTATCCTGGGAACTCTTGCTTCAGATTCCTATCTTACCTTGTCATGGGAATGTCTGTAGTCTGTACCCAAAACATGATTTGCCTCAACATTTATCCCCAGTCAGTATATAAATAATTGTGCAAAGATATATTCCCATTTCAAAAGGCTGGTGTGCAAAAAAAAATTTCAGAACTTCAGAAATTAGGAAGTGCAGGATTCACATCATCCATCACTGCATTAAATGTTGCTTCTTCCTAACACCCTGAACACTTAAAAAATAAGCCACACAATTTGGCCATGAGACAGGTTGGGCACGGGTATCTCATTGCTAAATTGGAATACCTCTTGTCCATTTTACGTCCAAAGTATGCAGATTTCTACCCTTTACTCAACGAATGTGTAACTTCTGAACACAGTATAATTTAACATCTCTTCCAAATTTATTATTAATTGACAGAGTTTAATGAAGGATATGCTACAACAGTAAACACAGTTTGCAGTTGCAACTTTGTCAAAAAAAGCTTCCTTCAGGTCAGTGAGAAGCAACTCTGTCTCTTCATTTGTGATGAGTCCAATTTTGTGTTAATGCAACATGAAGATAAATTTTGTTACATTCAGGAAACTGTTGATTGGAATGCTAAACAAGTGCCATTTTTTTTCAGCATGCCCTATCTGTTACAAAGAGTTGCAAAGTATTTATTTTTGACCTATACCAAAATTGTCTTGAAACCTCATTTACACAGCCTCAGAAATATTAATCAGGAACCCAAATAATTAGGACTGAAAAAGTTGTAGCCTGCAGTATATAAAACCTTAAAGGATCCTTCAACAGTTATACAAAAATGTTCGTCAAAACTTTGTCTTTTGTTTACCGACCACATGACACAGTGATGTCATGTGGACGGTACACATCGTTGCACTCTGAATTCATCTGTAAGTGGTAAACACACTCATAGTGCTGAGGGAGATGATTGCTCTTTTCATATCCTGCTGATAACAGTGGCCTTTTATCAAGCATTTTAAATAAAACAAAAAATGTTATCTAAAACAAACACACTTTGTTATCTGTCCAAATGCCTCAAAAGTACAATTTCGAGACATTGCAATGGGTTCCACATTATAAGTTCAAAAGAAAAGCAGCTTGCTTTAAATTGGTTTTACCCTGTTTGTGCTCTTATCATATAATAAGGAAGGCATATTCTGTAAATAACACATTTTTGTTTTAAAGGTGCACGTAATCAATATAACTTTAAATTTATTCTCAGAATATAGGCATGGCTATCAAGGCTAGTGCCTGTCACTCATTCCTTGTTGCCCTTTGGAAAGTGGTGGTGAACCACCTTATTGAACTGTTGCAGTGCATTTAAGTCTTTAACTTTTTAAAAAATTTTTTGAAATTTTATTTACAGCGTTGTAACAGGCCCTTCCGGCCCAACGAGTCCGCGCCACCCACTTTAAACCCAAATTGACCTACCCGTACGTCTTTGGAATGTGGGAGGAAACCGGAGCACCCGGAGGAAACCCATGCAGACACTGGAGAACGTACAAACTCCTTACAGACAGCGACGGGAATCGAACCCCGATCGCTGGCGCTGTAATAGCATCGCGCTAACAAGTTACAAAAGATTGATCTGGAGACAATGAAGAAACAGTGATGTATATCTAAGATGAGATGGAACGTGACTAGGAGGTTAACTTGAAGATGACGGTGTTCTAATGCACCTGCTGCCCTTGTACTTCTAGGTGGTAGAGGTCACAAGTATGGGAGGAGTTGTCAAATTAAGTATTGACCACTCTTTTGGGAAGGATCTCTTTGAACACTTGCAGCATCCCAAGGGCTTAAGTAATAAGCAGTAATATTAATCTGAAGAGATCCTTTCAAAGGAGCATGCAACATCTAATTTGTAACTTATAACCATACGCATCAATCTCATGAATCCCTGGATAAAACAACAGATTACCAGCTTGAAGGCTGATGACCTATAAAACCACCATGATGCAGTCAGAGGTAACATGCCCCCCTCCCCTTCTCTAATTATAACAAAATGTGAATATATGTAAAGATAGCGTCACTTGTAATACGTATTTTACCCAGGGCAGAGCGAGCCTCACCGGATGCAACAAAGGATAGGATTTCAATGTTACCACAGAGGTTACAGTGGTCAGGCACTGGCTGTTAAGTGTCAAGTAGCATTTGCAATACACAAGTGCCAGGCAATTGCCATCTCCATAATGAGAGAGTCTAACCACCCACCCTTGACATTTTGACAGTCAGCAGCATTACTATTGCCACAGCTTGGGAAGGTTTGGGTTTCCTACAGTGAGTAACTCACTACCTAACTCCTCTAAACCTTCCATCATTAACAAAGCATAAGTCAGGATGATGAAGTACTCTCCACTTGCCCGGATGAATGCAGCTCCAACATTCATTAAGCTCACCACCATGAAGGACAAAGCAACCACTTTGATTACAGCCCCATCCACTAGCCAATAACATTGAACCCCATACCACCAGTGCATTGTGAGGGCAGTGTACATCACTTCCACGATCCCTTGACAAAAGTCATCAAGATTTCTTTGGAACATCTCCTTAACCTGCAAACTCTGAGACTTAGCAGCACAAGGTCAGCAAATAAGATAAGATATCTTTATTAGTCACATGTACATTGAAACACACAGTGAAATGCATCTTTTTGCGTCGTGTTCTGGGGGCAGCCCGCAAGTGTCACCACACTTCCAGCACCAACATAACATGCCCACAACTTCCTAACCTGTACGTCTTTGGAATGTGGGAGGAAATCGGAGCACCCGAAGGAAACCCACATAGACATGGGGAGAACGTACAAACTACTTACAGACAGTGGCAGCAATTGAACCCAGGTCGCTGTCGCTGTAAAGCGTTACGCTAACTGCTTCATTGTCATTGGGTCAAAACCCTGAAACTCTCCAGCTAACAACTAAACAGTAATTTAGGCACACAGACTGCTTTAGTTCAAAAAGGCAAATCGTTACCACATTCTTTGGGGCAATCAGAGATGTGTAATAAATGCCGGCCTTGCTAATGTTGTCCAAGTCCCATGAATAATAATAAAAAAAGAATATTCAGTGGAGTTTACTGCCTGAGAGCATAGATACAGGTAAATCAGACTGGTGCATATGATGAGGAGGCAGAGAGACCATGTTAAGCACCAGGCTGAACTAATTACTGGCCAAGGCAATGGCTAGCTTCAACTGAGTGAGTCAAATGGGCAAGAGAGGTAAGGATGTGTATGAGGAATGTGCAGTGCACCAGAAAGGATGTGACTCAGGTCAGCCACCTGGTCAGATTTTTTACTAGTGATTCACAAATGATGTACAATACTTAATACATTTTCTTGAGAGAAACAACATCAAAGAAGGGTGTTAAAATAAATAATTTGGAAAGCTGCTGTGATGTCAGATATTCTAAGATGTTGATTAGAACCTGCTGTTTAGTGGAAACATGGTCTGGAGCTGAGCAAAGCAAGCCAGTAATTAAAACGCAAAAACTGCAGATACTGTAAACATGAAATAAAAACAGAAATTGCTAGCAATTGCTCAGAGGGTCATGCTGGCTGACCTGTTCGCTATTTCCAGCATTTTCTTTTTTTATTTAAGGCAATCTAGTAATTGGAATGAGCAGGAAATATTCCCACATCAAATCTGAAACCCACATTGCAAATGTGGCCATGCATCAGAAAACTGCCGACTGATGTTACAAATTTACATTCCCAACAGTGACCTCCAGAGAGGTCTCAAATGTCTTAAACTCTTGAAGAGGGTTCACCTGGAATCATCAACAAGAGCGAAGTTTGTACAATTTCCACACTGACTTGATAGATTGGACTCTAAATTAGCTTGGCCAATCGAAGAGTAGTGGTGGAGGGGTGTTATCCTGACCGGAGGTCTGTGACCAGTGGTGTTCTGCAGGCGTCAGTGCTGGGACCTCTGTTGTTTGTGACCAAAATGTAGGTGGGCTGATTAAGTTTGCAGACATAAGAAAAGTTGGCAGAGTTGTGGATAGTGATGAAGGTTGTCAAAGGACATAGCAGGATATAGATCATTTGGAAATTTGAGCAAAGAAATGGCAGATGGAGTTTAATGTGGACAAGTGTGCGGTGTTGCACTTTGGGGTGCAAGAGGAAAGTATCCAGTAAACGGTAGGACCCTAAGGAGCATTGATGTACAGAGGGACCCTGGGGTGCAAGTCTGTAACCTGCTGAAAGTGGTTACATACTGTAAGTAGAAAGGCATACGGCATATTTGCTTCCATAAGTCGAGGCATCGAGTACAAATGTTGGCAAGTCATGTTAGAGCCGTATAAAACTTTGGTTAAACCACGTTTGGAGCATTGCGTGCAGTTCTGGTCGCCACATTACAGGAAGGATGTGGAGGCTTAGGAGGGGGTGCAGATTCACCAGGATGTTGACTGGATTAGAGAGTATTAGTTATAAGGAGTCATTGGACAAACTTGGATAGTTTACTCTGGAGGCTGAGGGGCGACCTGATAGAAGCACATAACATTATGCTGAACGTAGACAGGGTAAGTAGTCAGATTCTTTTTCCCAGGGTGGAAATTTCAAATACTGCAGGGCACAGCTTTAAGATGGGGGGGGGGGGGGGGGGGGGGGGGGGGAGGGGGGGGGGAGTTTAAAGAAGATTCATGAGGCAAATTTTTTACACAGAGAGTGGTAGGTGCCTGGAGCATGCTGGCAGTCATGGTGGTGGAAGCAGATACAATAGCAACAATTAAGAGGCATTCAGATGGGCACATGAACAGGCAGGGAATGGCAGGATATGGACCTTGTGCAGGCAAATGGGAGCAGGATAAATTAGCACAGACATCATGGGCCAAAGTACCTCTTCCTGTGCTGTTCTATTCTATGTTCTATTACCTGGGCAGGCACGGTAGTGAAGACAGGCAGGCACAGTAGTGTAGCGGTTAGCATAACGCTATTACAGCACCAGCAACCTGGGTTCAATTCAGCCACTGTCTGTAAGGAGTTTGTACATTTTCCCCGTGACTGCATTGAATTCCTCCAGATGCTCCGGTTTCCTCCCATATTCCAAAGATGTACAGGTTAGGAAGTTGTGGACATGCTATGTTGACGCCAGAAGCATGGCGACACTTGCGGGCTGCCCCCAGAACATTCTACGCAAAAGATGCATTTCACTGTGTGTTTCGATGTACATGCGACTAATAAAGATATCTTACCTTATCTTAAAATAAAGCTGCATTAATAAGTTATTCTGTAAAAAAAATACTCAAAATAAACATTCCTTAATAAAAGAATCTGAGATAATTATCACATGACATTCGTGAAAATGCCTGCTATATGTATTAACTTGCTCTTGCAAGTGTAACATGTAACTCCAATCACAAGGATTAAAGTTTCCATTGAGTCAGCAGAAGGAAATTAAAAACAAGGAACAGTGGATTGCTGAGGCGGAGGGTAACAACTGGACAAGTTGGGAGGCCCTCCAGACAAGGATCAGAGGCTGTTGAAGTAATTAGCTCAGGTTAACGCCAAAGATTTGGATGCAGTGCAGCAACAAGCTACCAGCTGGTCTCGCGTGAGTGGTTAAAGCTAATAAATTTCAAATCCAGTGAACAGCACCACAATGCCAATAGCCCATCTGTCTATCAGGACTCAGCTCCAACTTTCAATTGCTTCACCTGAGCATCACTGCAAATATTACACTGCACTTCACAGCTTGCATCCAATGCCAGCCATTCAATGACTTCACCCAAACCCACTGCATGCAAGCACACAAATACACACACACACATACACACACACACAAACACACACGTGTGCACACATCCATGCACACACACAAGCACACACATACACACATATGCGCGCGCGCACACACACACACACACACACACACACACACACACACACACACACACACTTCCCTCTCAATTACAAGAAATGGTCGCATACAACTAAATGCAGCTCAAGGGGGACAAATGAGCCTGCACCTCCAAACCTCGAAGGAAATAGTGCCAAGATCAGCAGCAAAACTAAAAGCATCTTAACTGACAGATCTTCGTACCCTGTCCTCTTCACATCAACTTACTGGTCAACCCACAATTTCTTCAAATTTGCAAGCGGTGAATGCTGCACCTCCTACTTTACATCTCTCACTGTACTCCGACATTACATCCACGTGTTTTTTTTCTTTTCAGATAATGAAGAACTGTGACATATATAGTGAATGCAGGGCAGTAAAAAGATTCTCATTCAAATTCACATTCACAGCCACCAGCATAGATATTGGTGCTGACTGTAATATGGAGAACAACAAAGAGGTGGGATTTGCATGTGGCGAGACAGTAGGCATGAATGGAGAGCAGGCAAAGTCAAGAAAACACAAGTGCCTACTTGCCAGAGGGCAAGCCCTATTGGCAAGAACTAAGGTTAGGATTGTGATAGGGCAGCCTTTGGAGGAAGAGTCATTAGTATCTACAATTAAGTGCTCAATGCATTGCAAGGCTTGCCAGAAGGATTGTATTCCTTGTCAATGAGTACAGAGGAGTCTGGTATGAACTTGGGTGTGCACTGTCAAGCAACATAGAGAATATAGCATCAAAATTACACTGGGTTTTGGGATGAGCTTGGAGAGCTCTGCATCAGCAGGAGATGATGAGCAACTGAATTTGTACAGATATGGACCTGGCTAAAGGCAACATCTGATGGGCAATGATTCAGCTTCCACTGTACTACAAGTAAAATCCAGCCAAAGCCAAACTCAGACTGCTTCCAGCAAAGCTCAGATTGCTGCCACATGTGCAAAGTGTGTGTGTGTGTGTGTGTGTGTGTGCGCGCACGCGTGTTTGTGTGTGTGTGTGTGTACATGTGTGTGTCTGTGTGTGTTTGTGTGTGTGTGTGCACATGTGCGTGTCTGTGTCTGTGTTTGTGCGTGTCTGTGTGTGTGTGCATGTGTGTGTGTGTGTGTGTGTGTCTGTGTATGCATGTGTGTGCGTGCGTGTGTGTGTGTAAGTTTAAGTGAGTGCATGAGCTGGAGGCTTGAGCTGCAAATTGAAGTTGTTTACAATTAGGCGACATGATCCACTTACTCTGCACACTTCAGGTGAGTATTCAGTGTTCACAACCTATTGCCCTCACCAATATGGCACCCAGTGTATGACAAGTCTGCACCTATGCTATGGGATTACTTTACTCCTGAAGGTGCCTGTAGTGCTCAATGAATGGGCTCCATTAAAACTGAATTTTCCCTGTTTGTGTCAGAACATTGGTGAGCAAGCCAAGAAAAGGCATTACATTTCAATTCTGGTCACCCCATTAGAGGAACGATGTGGAGGCTTCAGAGAGGGTGCAGAAGAGGTTCACCAGGATGCTGCCTGGATTAGAAGGCATGTGCTCTAAGGAGACATTGAACAAACTAGGGTTATTTTCTCTGGAGCGGCCGAGGCTGAGTGGAAACCTGATAGAGGTTTATAAGATTATGAGAGGCATAGATAGAATAGACAGCCGGTATCTTTTTCTCAGGCTTGGAATGTTAAATACTAGAGTGCATGCATTTAAGGTGAGAGGGGGAAAGTTCAGTGTAGGGCAAGTTTTTTTACACAGAGAGTGGTGGGTGCCTGGAATGCACTGCCAGAGGTGGTGGTGGAGGCAGATACGATAGAGGCATTTAAGAGGCTCTTAGATAGGTGCATGAATATGCAGAGAAAAGAGGGATATGGACCACATGCATACAGAAGGGAGTAGTTTACTTTGGCATCATTAGCTTAATTATCTTGGCACAACATCGTAGGCTGAAGGGCCTTTTCATGTGCTGTATTGTTCCTGTGCTGTAATGTTTCAAAAGGCTTTAGAGTCTGTAAGTCTAAATCAGAGGTACACCATGCCTTTAAACTCACATGCTTCCAAATTTTGCCACAGTGTTTATCAGCTTGCTGCACAATGCTGCATTATTGCTGCTGAGCAGACACTATTTAATGTCTAACACCCCCAACCTACAAACTCTTTCAACTCCAATTATCGTAGGTGTTCTCTGTAGGCCTTGGTACAGCTGAGAAGTGCTATAGTTTTTAAATTTGGAGACTGGATAAACATGAGGCAAAGTCAGAGTACTTTTACTCAGGGATTTTAATTCTCATATAGATTGGGATAAACAGACTAGCTTATGTCTAAAGAATAGTCTCCAGCATGCGTATAGGTTGGGTTTATAATGTCAATAATATGTCAGGGAACCAACAAGATGGCAGACCATAAAGTATTCAGTGATACTACCTAAACTGTGGAATGAACCTCAAAGTATTACAGCTGAGCTGAGAACAAGACAGGCAAAATTGCAGCAAAGTAATATTGACTTCTTATTAATAGTAGAATGTCAGTAGGCTGATTTGTTTCTGAGGGGTGGAGGAACAGCTTTAGCTACATGAACATTATTTATAATTCTTTAAAACTCATTGAAGTCCCCCACCACAGTCCACTCTGCACCCTTGGTTCTCTTAGTGCTTTCTCCAAATGTTCAGTGCATAGAAGATCATTAGCTGAAGAAGAGCAGTAGATGGCGAACAGTAGGAAATTTCCTGGTTGTGCTTGACCTAAAGTCATGAGATTTCATGGGGCTCTGAGTCAATGCTGAGGACTCCAAAGGCAATGTTTTACCTAATGTATACTGCTGTACCTTTTGTGAGTCAGTCTACCTAATAGGAAAGAACCTACCCAAGGTACGATAAGTTTGACTGTCCCAGTCTTAGAATCACTATTGTGTTTCTAAAGAAGACTTTGCAGTGTTGATTGGGGTAGGAATGTTTTCGACTTGTCCAAGTCTAAGTGGATGCCAGGTGATCTGTCCAGTTTTATTTATTGAACATAAATGGGGTAGTATGATACAACCAAGACACTTGCTGTGTTGTTTCAAGGGACAGTTTAAAAAGAACCACACTGAATCACATATAGGTCAGACCAGATAAAGTCAGTAACTTTCTTCTCTGAAGGATCTTGGTAAACCCAAAAAGTTTTAAAAACAATTCTGTTATTTATTAATACAGGTTTATTTTTTAATATCATTATTGAATTAACTGAATTTAAATTTCCCATCTGCTATGGTGGGACTTTAACTCACATATTTGGATCTTTAGTCCAGGCGTCAGGAGTACTACTCCAGTAACTTAAACAGCAAACTGATTTTCCCATCATTGCTTTAGTAATCATATGAGTTAGCATGTTACATAAGCAGGAAAGAATTTTCTGCTTACATGCAATCGTACTTGCTTTTTGGTAAAATAGATAACCACAGAGATGAGCCTAGAAGCCAAGAAATAAACATATGTGGCCATTCATTATGGGCAAAGGGAAGACCATGAAAATATTTCGTAAAGCAGGAGAGCTGATGCTCTCAAAGTGAACACTTACAAGCCTCCTGGTCATACATTTTCATACATTTAATTTTCCAACTGAATTAAATTAACTGAAATCTGTTGGATTAGGTAATCCTCAGAGTATGTAAGCAAGTTCCAGTGAGTTAGAAAACACTTGGTTTGGCCAAGATTTAAATTAAATATTGAACCTAAAATTATTAACAGAAGGGTCTCGTTCAAGATTTCTATTGAATTTATAAACATTCCATCACTTCAAACCGGGAATATATTAGATTTATTGCCAAACATATGTTACTGTCCCTATTCACTATTCTCTATCTCACTGATGGGTCCTGGGTAGAAGCACAGCTGTATTCTTTGTATCTGCTCCCCCTGACATCCAGCATCCTTGTCGACATTAATTTCTAAACCCAAATCATTTAACAGGATCAAGTAGTCATTCTTACATTGCAGCTCTGGGATCTTGCTGTGCATGTTTTGGCTACCACGTTTCCTGAATTGCAACAGTGACTTCACTTCGAAAGCACATCATTAGTTGTAAAGCACTTTGGGACACCACAAAATTGTGAATGGCACCATAAAATGCAAAATCCTTTTACAATGTCATTCACTGGAATACTGACTAGAGGAGAAACAGTAATAGGTTTGTTGTTTGGGACATTTGGTTTAATAGATCAGGTGGGTGTAAGGATACAAAGCTGCACAATTGCGCACGTTACTTTTATAATTCTATTCTGCATTTGATCCGATAGTACATGGCAACTTACTACATACTACATTGTCTGCAATTGGTCCCCAGTAAGTTCGACAAGATGACCATGATGCATTACCTGCTACATACAGTCACCTCAGGCAGAAATGCAATAATGCACTTCAATGAGAAGCAGTTTCAAGGTGTGGAGAGCAATGATAATAACAACCCCCAGGAATAAGTTATCCAAGAAATCAGTCAATTGAAAGCCCCATTGTCCATTTCTTCCAGTCATCGTTCACTATAATTTTATACTGGACAGATACATTTTAAAAGAGCTCACATTTTCATTTTCTTGTAGTTATCCTTCTTTTCCAAGTTCTGTCAGACTGACATGCAGAACTAAAGCTGTCTATCCTCCAGAAGAAAGATACTGGTCCAGGTTTTCCTGAGGCATGCCAGTGGTTCCATAGAGTCCAGTAGTCAGAATGCTAACTTCCAGCAGTTACACTTGGGAAAATCCTTACTGAACCTGTGCCAGATTCAGCAGACCCATTCATTTCCCTAGTGTCAAAGGAGATGGGCAAGATACAGGCAAGCTGCTGTTTTTTTTTAATTAATTGTTTACTTGATGTAGTTCATTGATTTAATATTTAAATAGCTTGTGTTTCAATTAATACCTTTTGATTATTCCTAAATATCAGAGGCATTTTACAAATAAGCCAATTGTTTGGCAACTTTGCCAATTTACTGAGACTGCAGCTGTGACTGAGCCAGCTGTCAAACACTTCAGCAACTCTGCGGGTGGGATGTGTTCAGACCCTGCCACGTGAAGTGTTTTACAACCAGAAGAGCCTGCACAGACCACCATTGACCAGGTTGGAGCTGGCTTTGCTGAAGATGCACTCAAGTGCAGGCTTGCTAGGGTGGGTGAGCAGAGAGTGCTGGCATCTCTCCACTGCTGTGATCAGCCTGGGTCATTTTGATTGTGGTGTTTTGGGTAACTTTACATATGGATAGGAAAGGTTTAGAGGGATAAGGGCCAAACACAGGCAAATGGGACTAGCTCAGGTAGGCAACTTGATTGACATGGACGAGTTGGGCAAAAGGGCCTATTTCCATGCTGTGTAACTCTATGACTCCATACATGTGTCACCTGAACTCCTGTCATGCTGCTGTAGGTTCAGCCAGGGTGAAATTAGTCTTCATCATGAGTGTAAAATGGGTGATAATGGTCCATTCCCAGGGTCGAAATGTCTAATACTAGAGGGCATGCATTTAAGGCGAGAGGGGGAAAGTTCAAAGGAAATGTGCGGGGCAGGTTTTTTTACACAGAGAGTGGTGGGTGCCTGGAATATACTGCCAGGGGTGGTGGTGGAGGCAGATATGATAGAGAGGCGTTTAAGATGCTTTTTTAGATAGGCACATAAATATGCAGAGAATGGAGGGATATAGATCATGCGCAGGCAGAAGGGATCATGGTATCATTAGCTTAACTAGTTTGGCACAACATCGTGGGCTGAAGGGCCTGTTCCTGTGCTGTACTGTTCTATGTTCTATGTACATGCTGGTGTAGCGGTTAGCGTAACACTCTTACAGTGCCAGCGACCCAATTCCCACCACTGTCTGTAAGGAGTTTGTACGTTCTCCCTGTGACTGCGTGGGTTTCCTCTGGGTGCTCCGGTTTCCTCCCACATTTCAAAGACGTACAGGTTAGGAAGTTGTGGGCATGTTATGTTGGCATCAGAAGCGTGGTGACACTTGTGGGCTGCCCCCAGAACACTCTATGCAAAAAAGATGAATTTCACTGTGTGTTTCGATGTATATGTGATTAATAAAGATATCTTATCTTATTTTATCTTAATATACAGGTATCTTCTCTCCATTAACCCACACATGTCTCTCCAAACCAGCTTCTCTCAATCCCTAGCTCCAAATACAATGTATGTTCTTCCTTTTGCTCTGAGCCTTCTCCACACTCACCTGCCCCACCATGCATACTGCCTGTTCCCTTGGCAATCTTACAATCCAGCACCACAACACTCAACTAAGTCTCTTCAGACTCTTTCTTTCACTTTGGTGTTAGCCTTCCTTAATTCAAAACTGCTCTCATCCAGCATTCCTCAGGTCACTAACCAGTCACAGTGTGACCCTGACCACAACACACACTCTCTCCTTGAACACTCCACAACGTTTGGTAGAGATAGCCACCCACCCCCCAGCATCCCCCTCTCCAGGGTTGGGCTCCCAAGTGGAACTTCCTGCTGCAGTGAATAGCTGAGGTAAGTCGCATTTAAAGAGGGAAAAAAACATACAAGAGAATGGAACCAGTATGTCACTGGCTGTGGTGTGAGGAGGCTCGTTCTGAACATAAACACTAGCGAGTACCTTGAGCAGAATGACTGGCTTTGGTGCTTAAAGTTCTATCTTAATGTAAACAGCATACCTACTGAAATAGCTGCTGCTCCTGGAACCAACCAAAGTTGACTTCGACATGTTAGCCCCTTTCCATTCCTTATCAGCATGCCACCTCTGCAACATTACTTGCAGAAACGAGGTCACGAGAGACGAAAGATGCTGGAACCTTGAGCAGACAACAAACTGGAGAAGCTCAGTGGGTCAGGCAGCATCTGTGGAGGGAAATGGACAGTCGACATTTTGGGTTGAGACCCTTCACCTGGACTCCTCTCAATCAAAATGTCAACTGTCCATTTCCCTCCACAGATGCTGCCTCACCCGCTGAGTTCCTCCCTATTTTGTTTTTTGCAGAAATAAGGTTGCGTTCCACTTGCATTACATCAAGCTCTAGGTTTGACTCTCTTCACAACCATTCACAACTGTTGCTCTGATGTCTGAGCATCTCTCTGAAAAACAAAAATGTATCGCTCCAAAGCCTTCTATAGCTAGTAACATTCTTTTACGATAACTTGCACAAAGTGAAGTTCAAAATGCAATACAACTTGGGAACTGGCCAATGGGAATTTTCAGTAGACGTCTGGGTCAGTGGTGTTCTGTGCCCATCTATTAGTTACGTCCCAGATGTAAGTAAGATCAGTAGATCAGTAAAAGGGTAATGGAATGGTTAAGAGTTTGGTGGGGAGGAAGTTAAACATGGAGAGGAAGCATTAAATGTGGACAGAAGAAAATAGTTCAACAAGCCCAACCAAGACAGCAACAGCATGGCGAGAGAAGAGCTAAAGGAAGGCAGCCGGGAGCTACAAAGACCTGCAGAGGATACTGCAGCAGGGCAGCATCAGAAGTTGGCGACACAGTGGCACAGCTCATAGAGCTGCTGCCTCACAGTGCCAGAGACCTGGGTTCAATACTGACCTCAGGCACTGTCTGTGTGGAGTTTGCACGTTCTCCCTGTGAACACAAGGCTTTCCTCTGGGTGCTCCAGTTTCGTCCCACATCAGAATCAGATTTATTATCACTGACTTAGATGACGTGAAATTTGGTTTTTTTTTGCGGCAGCAGTACAGTGCAAAGACATAAACTTAGTATAAGTTACAAAAATAAATACAAAGGGCAAACAAAAAAGAATAACGAGGAAGTGTTCATGGGTTCATGGACTGTTCAGAGATCTGATGGCGGAGACATCCAAAGACGTGTGTTGGTAGGTCAATTGGCTACTGTAAGTTGTCCCTCGTGTGTAGGTGAGTGGTAGAATCAGGGGGAGGGGGATTGATGAGAATGTGGGGAGAATAAGGATGGGATTAATGTAGGAGGTTGATGGTAGCACAGACTCAGTGCCCGAAGGACCTGACTCCATGCTGTAACAGTCTGTGACCCTAAATGGTCTTTTTTTAATATAAACATTTATTAACTAAATGCACTACAAAAGACAACCAGTGTCAAAACACTACAACAAATACAGAAGAGAAGAAACTAAGCAGCTACATAACTACAGCAAAATAATGCGAACTAAACACCCGTGAAACACACATACAACACAGCAGAGAAAAACAACCACTAAACACACCACGCAACTCTTCAGAGAAGAATTGCATTCTCACCGTCCACGACACACGTGATCCACTGAGGGGCCCACCAAGCGCGGAACTCAACCAGCATGCTCCCTCTCCAAGGACACCCGCGCGCGCACGTAAGCACGGAAGACAGGCAGGCAGGCTGACCGGTCGTAACCCTCGACTGCCCGCCGCTGCGACCCGTGGATGGCCAGCTTGGCCAGGCCCAGCAGAAGACCCACCAGGAGATCCTCCGCGCCACCCGCCCTACGCTGCACTGGGTGACAGTAGATCAACAGCGTTGGGCTGAAGTGCAGCCAGAACTTGAGCAGCAGCCCCTTCAGATACGCAAAGAGGGGCTGCAATCTCTCACACTCCGCGTACACATGGTACACCGTCTCCTCCTGGCCGCAGAAGTGACCGGTGGCCGGGGTGCTGGTGAACCAGCTCAGAAACCAGTTGCATGGCACCCTAAATGGTCTTACTTGGATCTGACAAAGTCCATGGTGTGTGAGGGGAAGAGTTGGGGCAGGATGAGGGAAGGGTGTGTGCAAGGGGGGAGGGAGACAAGGAATGAAACTCACAGAATACAAAGGATGTAGTTTTTACGTTTGATGAACTGGTTCTTGCACTAAGTAATGAGGAACAGAATCAGTCGGGGTTCCTCCACATGATCACTTATGGGGGGAACCTCCATTGTGAGCTGCGGGCACGATGTGAATATGGGTCAAGCTGAGCAGTAATGTCTTGTTTTGTCAAGCAAGCTGTCATTCACCGCCGAAGTTCATTGGTGAAGGAAGTGGAACGACTTCTGCACGTTGGGGGAGGGGGCGTGATCATCCTGCCAGTGCCAGTCACAGCAGAAGCGCGGCAAACAACGAGGGGGCATTTGCGTGGTTGTAAAATTACTCAGGGCACGATTGGCCTCGGCATCGCGTGATACTTCTGTACCTTTCAGTACAGCAAACAGGCGCTGCGGAATGGTGAAGAAGTGGCCGTGCTCAGACCTGCAGAGCCGGTAACAACAGCAAACACTGACTGGTGCTCCCGCCCAGACACACACGCCGAGCTCATTGGTGTCTGCAGCGGTGACACCAGTAACCTCGGCCTGAAGCTTCCAGGCTGACCTTTGGCACATTTCATTGAACGGGCAGTGGAAGCTCCTCAGAAAGGGAACGCATTTAACACCAATTAGCCACACTAGGGGGGTAAGAAACAACATGGATTTGACATGGTTTTGGTTGTCTGCAGATGTAGATTTGGTTGGGATACCATTGTCACGCTGTTTGTTGACTAGATTAATGAATTGCCGTTGTGTTACATGTTTCTAACGAAGGGTTGCATGTTTCTTAGGATGCATGTGCAAATCCGACTGGTAACATTAAATTAGGGGCATTAACTGCAGGGTGCGCATTTTTAACATCAAGAGCATTTAGCATCAGAGGCGGGGCAAGGGAACGGGGGATAAGGGAGAGGGGATGGAGGTAAGGAGAGGGGAGTGCGGGAGCAGGGAGGGGAGTGGGTGAGGGGTTGGGGTAGGAGGAGCAGGTTTCAGCTGAAGCTTCAGGGCTGCACAAGCCTGACACCAGCTCAGCCCGAGTAACTGGAGCTGACGAGAGGCGGTTCTCCCGTGCCGCCGAGCGCCTTCTGCGAAACTGGGCGCGGATGCTGTTCGCCTGTGACTCTGACTGAGAGGCAGGTGGGGAGTCTCCCGTAGCCCAGAAGTTGGCCGCAAGTCCCGGGACCCCGCACCAGCTGGGGAGTAGCGGTGGTCGGTGCACGGAAGGTCGACCCCTCTGGTGAAGATGAGCAATCGCCGGAGAACCCATGGACGCTCTCTCCCTCACCTGACAAGTACCAGCCCCTGAGACATGGACAAACTCGTAGCTAGTTCGTAAACCGACCTCTTGGCTTCGAGTCTGGTGGAGTCTGGGTGGTGGGGGAGGGAAGGGTAAAGAGTTAAGAGGGACTTGCATTGTGCAGTGGAGATACAAGAGACTGCAGGTACTGGAATTTGGAGCAGCAAACAATCTGCTGGAGGAACTCAGCAGGTCGAGCAGCATCTGTGGGAGGAAAGGAATAATCAGACTCCTTTGTCCAATTCCAATTGTCCTTTGGACAATTACTCCCCCGCCCCCCCCCCTCCACAGATGCTGCTCGACCCCCTGAGTTCCTCCATTAGATTGTTTGTTGCATTATACAGCGCCCTTTACATTCCTTTCACGGCACTCCAAAGTGCTTCCAAGTCAATGGAGCACTAGTTGCATTGCATATTAATCACTGGTGTGGTGCGGGTAAGGTTGGCCACACCGTTCACACCAGACTCCCGGGGGGGGGACAAAGAAATGGACTCAAAGGATATGCTCAAAGCCTTCTTGATTAAGTGCAACATCCCCACTGGGAATCTCTGGCCCATGTCCAATCAAAGCGGAGAAGGAGCATTCAGGATGGTGTTGTGAATCCATGCATCGGGAGCACAGGCAAGCCCTGTGCTGCCGGCAGGAGGAGTGGACCACCTCACAAACCAGCCATCCACCCTGCCAAGGTGCCTCCCGCCCCCTCTGTGCAAAAGTCTGCAGTTCCCACATTGGCCTCGTCGGCCACCTCAGACCCGCAGGACTGGAGTCCACGCTCAGTCCCGAGGGTCTGCCTAAAATGGAGGAGGAGGACGTAACAGGCATACAGTTTTGAAGGGTACTGTTCAATAGTTTAAATGGAACAGAAACATTGTTCCCAAGTAAAACAGAGACAGGCGTCATTGCAGTGGGTTTATATGCAGAAGAGTAAAAATATATTTGCCGCATTTAAAGTTTTCCTTTTGATTTCTCAACTATATTTTGTTCAGAAGATTTTCTTGACTTTAAATTAAGAATAACAGGAGGTATAGATCTGTCAAAATATGTGTTTCAACTTTGCATGTAACTATACATCCTTCAGGAGAACCGACTGCATCTGGAACTGAGTTGGTAGCAATTTCACCTCTATGGCTGAGGGATATGGGTTCAAATTTCACTCCAGAGACATAAGCACAGTAATCTAGGCTGACATTCCAGTTTTGTAATGGGAGGTGCTACATTTTGGATGAAATGTCAAATGAAGGCCTTTCCTTGAAAGGCATTATGTGGATTTGGAGCCTAGCTCAGTGCCAGATGGTCCGTCTAGTTTTATTCCTTCTGTTTCAGTGTACAACTGAGTGGGCTGCTCTGCATGTTAAATTAATACTTGAATGCTTGTTGTGCACTTCAAGCATTTTCCGTTCCCATTTCAGACTTACAGCACATTTGTCCCTTTTCCTGATCATGAATGTTTTTCCAATGCCTGCCCAAAGTTGCAGGTCCACTGTAATTGTGGGCCTATGTACCTCTGACTCACACCTACAGCATTCAATTATTTCTTCATCCATAGGGGCACAGGTGGAGCAACAAGGCACATTAAAGGCACATGTTGTGTATGTTTATAAATGTGTATGTTGAGCATGCCTCTCCAGAAGCAGCCAAATCCTGCATATACTCCTTTTCTTGATGTTTCCAGAGGCAATGAGTCACACTGGATATTAGTAGCTTCCAATATCCAGATAAGAATCCTGACAGAAAAATATCAACAAGCTATTTGACACTTGGGTGTATCCCAGCTGAGGCTGTTCTCAGCTTCACCAGACTCCCACCCACACATGTGCAGTTATGAGATGAAGGCACTGGACATATAGTTTCCCTTCATGATCTCAGGGTAAATGGTGACCTCCGAAAGTTCAAAAACTGGGTTTGGGTCATGCGTCGCAGGTTTAAGGACTGAACCAGACACCTTTCTGGTCTGGATGGGTCAGCAGCATTACACAAGGTGCATTAAAACTTTTTATATCTGCCCATTCCCAGGATGTGGTTGCTGCTAACAGGGAGAGCAATATTGTTGCCATTTTCTTGTGAAGATGAAGTTAAGTCACTTTCTAAAAATATGGCAGTCCGTTTGTAGCAGTTTGATACAAATAAGTGGGTGATTCAAAAGGCAGTCAAGCCAAACACATTTGTGTAAAGCAGGTGCTACGAAAAGGTAAAAGCAGGTTAGTGTGGCAGATTTTATTCCCTAAAATATAATAGTAAACCTGATGGGACCTCATAAGAAAAACTTGGAAGACCTGCATTTTGATGGGAACGTTCATCCTTTGAGCTGGTTAAGTATTTCTGAATGGAGTCACTTGAAATGGAGGAAACAATCTGATAGCAGATGTCACTTTTACTGATTTAATTTTAATCTTAATTTCCAGATCTTAAAAAAATCTGCATGCACATGTTCAAAATCTCACCATTCACTGAGGAAAAAATGTGATTCTGTACATACACGGGAAGATATAAATCACAAAACAGCAAAAGTCCAAGGTTCAACTATTTGTTCTGTTTCAAATGACTCTGTTCAAAAGTTCTAGATAGTGACCTCACTTCACTTTCACAGGGAACTGGCAGCAATAATGCCTTCCTTGGCAGCATCAACTGCATCCTGGAGGTCACATGATACAACAATGGCTTTGTTTACCAGTCAAGGCCATCAATCTTGACACACAAACAGAAATTGCTGGAAATACTCAGCAGATCAGGCCACATCTGTGGGAAAGGAAACATAGTTAACACTTCAGGTTGGACACCCTTTGTCAGAACCGTCTGACAAAAGGGTCTCCAACCTGAAACATTGATTCTGTTTCTCTTCTCACAGATGTGGCCTGACCTGCTGAGAATTTCCTGTATTTTCTCTTATTGTCTTAGATTTCCAGCATCTACAGTTTATTGATAATTAATCCCTATCAATTATCCTTTCACCGACTCCAGCAGACGAGAAGGAAAATTCCACTGATGGAAAGCTATGACAACCATTGGTCAAATTTCCTTCCAATCATGCCACACTTACCATAAGGCATTTTCAAAAATTACTCACACACCATATCATAATCTATCATTTCCTGATCCAACAAATTTTCAATTAAACTCATCAACACGCTGTCTGCTTTTATTTTGATCCACTCATAGATTTAACACTTGTTCACTTGTAGGTTAGGTAAAACTTTACCTTCCATTAACTGTTAACTATGTCCTTTGTTACTGCATGTAAAGAAGAAGTCAAGCTCTATGTTATCTAATTCATTTAGTTTCCTACAAACAATACTCTCTTGGCCTTTTTGGTCTCAGTGAGAACATAATTGAACTATAGAAAAGCTCTTCATAATCTAATCTCTCCATCTCGTGTGTCATTTTTCTCTTTCCCCTGGATAGAACTGTAGATAGTATTCAAAATACAATTGCACCAAAGTTTTATAATGTTTCAAAAACTGGAGAAACTCAGTGGGTCAGGCAGCATCTGTAGAGGGAAATGGACAGTCGACGTTTCGGGTCAGGACCCTTCATCTGGACTGGACCCAGCATCTGCAGTCTCTTGTGTCTCCATTTTATGAAGTTTCAGTTTTATTTCATTATCTGCTTCCCCTTGTGATTTGGGGTCTTTTTTGTCTATTTGAAGAAATATTTCAAATTTATTCCCAAATAGGACTGTCCCCTCCACTTCAACCATCCCTATATCCATAAGATCTATTTCATTTTCCCAATATTGTATTTCGATTTAAATAACATACCCTTACTCAGACTACTTCAGCAGATGCGTGACCTCTAGCTGTTAAGCCCAAAATGTGTCTATTTGTTCCATTTTCACTGCCTGTTATCTTAATAAGGTCCTCCGTTATCTTATGTAGCAGTCTCCATTGCAGGGTGACGATCCAATCTCAGAAATCCTTAGCGGAGTTGCATCTACTGGGGTAGAATCAATGTAAGGCTTATCAGAGGCATCTGGTGAGAGGAAGCTTAGTTGTTCATCCCAGGGCAGCATCTGTTCTAGGGCGCACAGACTTATAGAGGGCAACGTTCCTCACCACCACCACACCCCCCCCCCCCCACAAACACACACAGAGTCTGTCCTCTTCACCACATGGCTGTTGACACCCATTCATGGATAGACACACAATAAGAGGGGCACACCACCCTGCCCAGGGCTGGTATGGCATGTGAATCCATCTGAATGAGAGGTATTTGAGGAGGACAGTTACTCGGGGACAGTGATGCCTTGAGAGCTATTTACCTTCTCTCACTACCCCAATTCACTCCATGCTCACCTTCCGTATTTGGCTGGAAAGTAAAACCTCAGCGCTTCAATTGAGATTTTTAACCCTTTGACAAGGTTAAGAAGGACAAGAAATTCACACAAACTGTGGAGTGAACGTGTTTGGCTTTGGTAAACATTCTACGTTGTTCGCTAATCCTCCTTTAAACCGATCGATGAGTGCATAACGGTGCTTGGATATAATTGAAACCCATATATTAAAGGAAGAAATTGCATTGGTGAAAATTTTGCCCGTGCGTAAGACCTGAGTTGTTGAGTGTTGGGCACGGGGCATTGAAAAGGGGCAGGGGGCAGACATTCACGCGGTGCCATAACATTCTGATGAAGCAGGTCGGCTCTGGCTCCGTCTCTACTGCAACAGCCAAGAAAAAAATGCACCGACGTCAAAAACTATTTCCTGGATCAGATTTTTCCCCAATGACGTATAGCACAACTGGAAAACCAAATAAGTAAAATAGCACAAAAATTGAATTTATATGATTGCTTCCAATTACGTACATAGAATTGTTTTTACATATTTATTGAAATGTATTTTCTGCACCTAAAAAGTAACATTACTAGCATTATAAAGTTGTTCTGTGATTGATTAATGGATTACTCTCCACTCTTTGTATCGCATTAAGTAAATAAATAAAAAGTCCGTGTCTCTGTTTGCTCGACCAATGTATCAGGTGAATGTATTCGAAGACAATTTCTGGTGCGAGACTCATGAAGTGGAGTTTGGACTTCCGGTGTGAAATACTCGCACCGTCTGACTTGGAGGTGAGTCACTGAAACTCCAGTCAGACGCTGCGCACCGCTCGAAATCAGGCGACACACTTCCCCCTAGTGGAGGATTCAAAATCAGTCCGCAATCTCCAGATTATCCGCACTGGATGGACTCGCAAATTCTAATTTTTGAAGTGTTAAACATACTCATAATTTGCCGGAAACGCCCAAATTCATTGACATATTTTAAAATCTTTTTTTTCTTCTTGAACATTTCATCACATTTCTATGATAGAAGACTTAAAGTATTGTAATGCAAGGTTTTAAAGTTTTGTTAAACTAAGTGTGTGTGTGTGAGAGAGAGACTGCTGAAAAGGACTGTCTGGGTTAAGGTGAAAATGTGGATTAATTGATTAGGGCTCAGCCTGGCTCGAATTTTTCTGTAACATTATTTGAGTATTTTGGCTCCAGTCCACTGGAATCCGCCTAATTGCTTTCCTCGCCGCGGTCTGCCTCCTTTGGAACTGTATCCCTCTTGTTGTGAGGTAACTGAATAAACACAAGCTCGCTTCCTCCCAGGCTGCTGGTGATTGGCAGATGCTGAATGTAAGGAATGTGAGAGGGTATTTAAAGGAACGCACTCAGGCTCCACAGTAGTAGCGATCTTCGGCATCCTCAGCTTCAGGGGTTGCCTCTGCACAAGTGGCCAAGGGGGAAAGGCAAGCATCGCTCCAAGTCTTTGGTCACTCAGGGTACCCGCTTCTGCACTAGAACTTGTTCCACTTAGGATTTGCCACTGGCACCTCTTGCCTTACGCGGAACTATTACAGTGATACCGTTCGGTTCACCCGGAGATTACAAGAGTACTGGTCAGTGAAAGTTAGGCTGTAATAACACGGCCAGCGAGTTGCATTTTAATGGTTAAAACTGATTTCATTGTTGGAAATTATAAGCAGCTAAAACAAATCCTCCCCCCACCCCTCTTCTTTTACGCTAGGTAGTGAGCCCCTCTGCTAAAATGAAGCTTCTCCAAGGACTCTTCCTACTGTTAATGACCGTTGGCTGCTCGGCAAAGAGGATCCAAGGTGAGTTGGGTTTTGTATCCCACGCTGGTTGGGACGGGCGGGCTGGGTTCTCCTACCTGGAGAACAATTTTAAGATTGAATTTGGCCCCGTCTCCCTCACCCCGCCAACTATTTCTTCTCTCCCCCCCCCCCCCCCACCCCTTTTACAGATACAGGAGCGGATGGTGTGTTCGACCTGTTCGATGTCACTGGGCTCACACGCAAAAACGTTGGGGTGCACATGGTCAGGGGTCCCGAGTCTAACAGCCCAGCGTACAGGATCCTCAACCCCGACACCATCAGCCCGGTTTCGGACCACAGCTTCAGGGACCTGATCGACCACATTCAGCAGGAGAGGGGATTCATCTTCCTCGCCACCCTGCGGCAGATGAAGAAGACCCGAGGCACCCTGGTGGCCATCGACTCTGTGGATGGCACCCGCCTCTTCGAGATCCTGTCCAACGGGAAAGCCAACACCCTCGATCTGACCATCACCATCGGGGGCAATCAAAGCATGGTGTCCATCACCGACGCCCACCTCGCCAATGCCCGCTGGAAGAACCTGACCTTGTTCGTGCAAGAGGACGTGGCCACGCTGTATGTGGGATGTGATAAGGTCAACCAAGTGGAGCTGGAGAAAGCCATCCACAAAGTGCTGAAGTACGGCGACTACAAACTGAGGCTGGCCAAAGGAGGAAAGGGTCTCGGGAACAACTTCCAGGTATGAGCGAGGTGGGGCGGCAGGCGCGCATACAGGTAGGCGGAGAGAGAGAGGGGGGGGGGGTGGACGGGGAGGGCGGCGGCAGAGACAGGGAGAGCGGGGAGGACAAAGGGCGAGTTGGAGACAGACGGCGCCCGCACTCCACGGGAAAGGTTGGACACGGCCAGAAGGCTGGGGAAATATTTCCTTGCTGTCCGCTGAAATGGTTTGGAAAAAGTTTGCAGAATCAAGGACGGAGAGCTAACTTCATATAGCGGTGCCACGTGGGAGTTCTCATAAAATGCTAGATTTGCGCGTTAAACCGAAATTCAGAGGAGAGACCATAAGTAGGGTTTGAAGCAGCTCGAACGGTGTTTGTTCCTTCTTTCTGACACAGGGAGTCCTACAGAACGTCCGTTTTGTGTTTGGGACCGACATGGAGACCATCCTATTGAACAAGGGCTGTTACAGTTGTAAGTATTTGTCATGAATCGCGTCCAGGAAAACTCGATGCACGCCGTTGTCTGTAGTCGCTTCCCATATCGCTGCCACACTTTGAACTTGCAGTAACGCGGCCAGTGAGCCGCCTTGTACGTTGGCCCAAACAGTCAACTCTGGGCTGTCGCTTAATCAGTAGCCAACAGTCACAAAGGGGAGATCTTTTTCACTCAGTGGGTCCGAGGGCAATCGCCAAGCCAGTGATGCATTTTTTTAGCGAAGTCGAGCCGGTGCTTATAAGAGTTGATAACCTCACGGAGCACAGGTTCGTCGTGTGAGTGGGGAGGTCTGATAGTTGCATCCTACACCCACGCAAGTCACTGAGACCTTTAAGAGAAACCGTGCGCTGCCTTTGCTGAAACATTTGGCATTGCGTTGCACTGAATGGTGACCTGGTGAATCTTCTCTTCCAGCCACACGTGGGATCGTGTCTTTACCAATTGGGGGCTCTGAAAGCCCAGCCATCCGGACCAATTTTTATGGTCACAAAGCCAAGGACCTTCAGACCATCTGCGGCATCTCCTGCGAGGAACTATCCAACATGTTCACTGAACTTCAAGCTCTCAGGACCATGGTCACCCAATTGGTTGACAACGTCCAGAAATTGGTAAGGAAAGTAAAATAGTGTTTTAGAAATAATACCCTTTTAAGCCTTTAGGTATTGTAATTAATTCCATTTGCTTCTCTAGACTGCAGAAAATGAACTGATTGCAGAAAAGATTGGAATCAGGCAAATTGGAGGGTGCATTCACAATGGCATGATGTACAAAGACAAGGTTCATTGGAAAGTGGACAACTGCACGGACTGCACTTGCCAGGTATAAACATGCAACACCTGAACCCAGCCCAAATGCAACTTCCTTTTGTCTTCCAAATCAAATGATCCCAAAGTTTGTAAGTTACCATACTGAAGCAGCCACTTACAAAGTTGTATTGTGTGAAGGAAAATGAAGTTATTCAGAGACAGCTTTCTAATGGAAATCTACTGGTTTGGCAGGAGCCAGTATTCTAGGGCAGTAGCCAGTATTCTAGAGCAGTAGCTCCAGCCACTGCCAATGCTGCAATAGTTCCTTGAAAAAATATCCATAGTTTTTGCTATTTGGACTATTTGTCTGTATGAAATGGACTATTAGTGTTTATGCTCTGTAGTATTTGAGTGTCTGTAGGGAAATGCTGTCTCTGGCAATATCCTCAGGAGGGGAAGATCAGTGCCAAATAGCATTGTATTAGCTTGGAACTACATAAAAAAGACTAACCCCACCCCCCCCCCACCCAAAAAAAAACAAAACTGAAGCTCTCATTTCTATGAGAGCAGATTTATCCATACAGTTCAGTTCCTGTATGTTTCCAAATAATGATGTAAATCACCAAAAGTATGTTGGATGGGCACTATTTAATAATCAAGCATGCAATTTTCAAAATATCCATTAATAAATTGTGTACTTGGTGATTCCAAGTAGTTAGAAAGGCTTCCATGCAGTTCCTGTAGTCATTATGCATTCCCTTTCTGGCGCATGACATTATTCAGCCTCCAGCACTTTCTAGCTGAAGGCCAAAGCAACTCATAAATACAGATTTGGGAAATTAAAAACACATTTTAACCAACTGGTTTTGTGTTAGCTCAGACAGTCCTCTGTGTTGTCAGGTACTTGTTCACAAACATTTGCTACCACTGAAGCCACTTGCTCACCTTGTTTTTCTTCTTTTCAGTCATCTGTCACCTTTTGCCAAAGGATTTCCTGCCCTACTGTATCCTGCGCTGATGCCGTGGTCCCAGATGGGGAATGCTGTGCCCGATGCCCATGTACGTCCTGGTGAACAGTAACCTAAATTATATGAAACCTAATGCTAGGTTTGAGTACTGGGGGCTGGAGTTAGTGGGAGACAACATTAAAAGTGATCAATATTAGGTAGATTCCAATTCATACAACTTTTTGGAAAAGTGCCTGCGACGGAGGTACTTCTTTTCCCAATTTAAAGGTGACATTTTTATAAACGATCAGATTAGGCAGCAAATATTCCAATTTGCATTTAAATTTTTAACTTCTCTTTGTGGGATGCATTGGACAAAATTGGGAGCTACTTATGAAACATTACCTATGGGTATTTGTGTCGTGACATCCCCATGAATCCCATCAGAAAAGCTTTGAGACACAGCAACATAACTAGACTTGGTATTCCTTTTGGAATGGCATCTATGTTCTGCAGATTACCCATACTCTAATTGGAAGAACTCCTAATTTTCCAGCCAAGATGAAAAGGGATTACTTAATATTTCATGTGGAATTTTGGCTTCTCCCTTAACCAAGGACATTGAGGATTGAGACTAGATGCAATTAGAAAGATAACAGACCTCACCCAACATGCTTCTGTGGGTGTTAGCAGTTGCCGGAGGTTGGTGAAAATAAGGAAGCACAGACTTTACAATATGGTTAGTTTACAGTTTAAACATTGCTTTAGGATACTCCAGATCACAATTCCTTTCATTTTTGAGACTGCATTTGACATGCACTTAATCTCTTACAGCAATTCCGAATGAATCCGAGGCTGGCTGGTCTCCGTGGTCTGAATGGACTCATTGTTCTGTCACCTGTGGTATTGGAACTCAGCAGCGAGGTCGGTCCTGTGATCGGATTAATAACGACTGTCATGGGACCTCTGTTCAGACTCGCAGTTGCCACTTGGAAGAATGTGACAAGAGATGTAAGTTTTCTTTCCTATCTCCCACCCTTCCCCATCCCCCACAACTTTGCTTGCATGTACAAAGGCAATGTGATGTTGGGGCTGAATTTTAAATATAAGCACAACTGTGCACCTGCAAGAGCAGACACACAGTTCTGTTTCTTCCCTCTTGCACAAGAGCATGAACCTTGGCTGACCAAGCTGAGTAAACTTGGGAAATGTTTCTTCACAAAGTAAACTGAGTCCACTCTGGGCAAGTCTGTGTAAAATGTCAACAGGCAATGTCACAGTTAGAGAGCTGGAATAATAATCACCAAAACCGGTAAAAATACTGCTATATAAAATGGGTAGTAAAAATATTACCATTGTGACACATCTTAACTTGTATCTGTCCAGAATGCTGGTTTAATTCTTGAATTTAGTTCACTTCCTATTGAACTGAGACAATGAGTTACCCAGCCATCTAACAATAGGTTTTAATATTTTTTCTGTTCCAGTCAAGCAAGATGGCGGTTGGAGTTATTGGTCCCCTTGGTCATCTTGTTCAGTGAGCTGTGGTACTGGAGTGATCACTCGAATCCGCCTGTGTAACTCACCAATGCCGCAAATGGGTGGCAAAGAATGTGTGGGAAAGAAGAGGGAAACCGAAAAATGTGAACAGGTTCCATGCCCAAGTGAGTATTTGCTTAGGCTGCGTGGTTTTGTACTTGTGGAATTATTTATCAAACCCCTTACCGGTCAAAAAGCTGAAAACAGTCTTGAGACAATTGGCAGTGCAAAGTCCTCTAAAGCATTTGTTTCGTTTTTCAGTTGATGGAAACTGGGGTATCTGGTCACCATGGAACTCTTGTACCGTCACCTGTGGAGGAGGAATACAGAAACGCACACGTCTTTGTGACAGTCCAGCACCCAAGCATGGAGGCAAGAACTGTGTGGGGGAACCTCGGGAGACACAGCTTTGCAACAAACTAGAGTGCCCAATTGGTAAGCTTGCAAGTTTTCTATTTGTCTACAGCTTAATTACATTAATAAGGTCACAGTCTTTATTTTGTTCCAACTATATCTTTACTGTAACTTTACACAACAAATAGTCAATGGCTCATGTGCAAATTCATCTATATGACAGATGGATGTCTATCAAATCCATGCTTTGCTCAGAGCAAATGCACCAGCTTCCCAGACGGCTCCTGGGAGTGTGGTCCATGCCCGTCTGGTTACAAAGGAGATGGCATTCACTGTGAGGACATTAATGAGGTAAGTGTTTACTGACTTTTAGTCAGTACTGCATATTTATGCACATCCTAGATTCTTGTCTGTATATCAATTTTTGAATCTCTTGCAGTGCATGGATGTACCTGACACCTGCTTTCATGTAAATGGAGAGCACAGGTGTGAAAACACAGAGCCCGGTTACAACTGCCTGCCCTGTCCAGCACGGTACACTGGCAATCAACCATTTGGCAGAGGCATTGAGGAGGCTACAAAGAACAAGCAGGTGAGGTTAAAAAAAACTTAATGACAATTAATCTGTGGCATTTCTTTCTGTTTCAAAGAAAAAGCAAATGCAATATAAATTGTATGTAAAACAAGACATCACCAGAAATATTGGAAAATAAAAGTGTGATTATATTAGATATGCAAGTGAATAGATAATGTTTTTTTTATATATACATAGATCTGTGAGCCACGCAACCCCTGCAAAGATAAGACAAACAACTGCAACAAACACGCCAAGTGTATTTACCTTGGTGTCTTCAGTGACCAGATGTTCCGCTGTGAATGTAGGCCTGGCTTTGCTGGTAACGGCATCATCTGTGGAGAAGATACCGACCTGGATGGTTGGCCAAATAAAGATCTCACCTGTGTTGCCAATGCAACTTACCACTGCAAAAAGGTAAACTGGAAACACTTCTATATTAAGAGCTTCCTGACATTCTTCTTCAACATCTCAGGCTCATTAACTCATGGTCTTAAATTCAACGTGGTGTTTCAGTTCTACTGTGTGATGCGACACAGTCCATAACATGGACTTTACTGCAGAAATTTTAATCCTTGAATCAGGAAGTATTTTGAAGTAACACAAATTTAAGGAATGAAATGTATGGAATTACCTTGCCAGTTTATGATGTAATAAATCCTGTGTAATAACAGGAAAAGGATAGGGTGTGGTTTATGTAAGAAACTTCTGTCAGCTGTCCATTTAGTATTAGTTATAATAGTCTGTTCTGCTTGGATGTGCAAACATTTTTGTTAGACAGGTAGCTTTTAAATGGAATCAAAGAGAAAATGTCTGAAAACATTAATTCCTGCAGTGGCATCTTTCTGTGAAATTAAATTGACAGATCTTCAAGTATTATTGTTCACAGCTAAAGTGCGATTTTTTTTTTGATTTATAGGATAACTGCCCATTCCTCCCCAACTCGGGACAAGAAGACCATGATAAAGATGGAATTGGAGATGCCTGTGATAACGATGATGATAATGATGGCATTCCAGATGAGAGGGTAGGTCTTGAAAGATATTCTACACCATGCTATTTCTGAAAGGGCAGACAATACTAACAGAAAACACATTTTGCCCTATGACACTAACTCAGAAGAAAAATAATTACAGAATGAAGGCAAGATTCACTGGGAGCTCTGTATTCTGAACACATAGCATACAGCTGGCAAAACTGTCTGGGTACCTGAGAAACCTATTTGCAGAGTGCAAGATCATTTAAAAGGGAGGTTACTTCTGACTCTAGGCTGTGTTTTCATACCCACATTGGCAGATTCTGTGAGACAGTAACAGCTTCACAAGCAAACACCAGCATTCCAGCAATCTGACTCCTGGGTGTCCAAGACAGTCCCTCTAGATTTCATTTGAATAATGGAGTGTTTTAAAGAACACTTTTCCAAACTAAGTTGATGAAGTAGACTGTATTTAAGTGAGCACTGACCTTCTATTTAAAACTTGTATTTCAACCTAATCATACAACAATTTGTTTTCAGGACAATTGCCCATTCTTGTTTAACCCTGTTCAATACGATTATGATCGGGATGATGTTGGAGATCGCTGTGATAACTGCCCTTACAACCATAACCCTGACCAGACAGACACTGATGGAAATGGGGAAGGAGATGCCTGTGCCATTGATATTGATGGAGATGGTAAGAATGCTCTACTTGTAAGTTGAAGACCACAAGTAATGATTTAACACTTGTAATTAGTCACAGAAGGTCATATATCCCAACCTGTGTATGCTGTTTGTCTAATAGAGCCATCCTGTAAATCCCATTTTTCTGCTTTTCCTGCATTACTCCTGCAACCTTTTCTTCAAGTATTTTTCCAATTCCCTTTTTAAAGTAACCAATGAATGTGTTTCCACCAAGCTTTAAAACAAAATCATAATGCAGTACAATTCGCTCTCACTCTAAGTTCTGTTGGTGATAACTTCCTCCTTATCCATGAAACCTAAAGCCATTGATAAATTTTGAAATGCCTTTATTAAATCTCTCCTTGGTCTTTTTTCCCATAGAGAAGCAATATTAGTTTCACTAAGTCACTTCATCATTTCCTTTACTGGTATAAGGAGAATAATCCCAACTGAAGTTTAGTTTATAATAACAGAAACCTAGTGAAAGGAAGTCTATCCTAAAGCACCACCTCTTGGCCATATTGCAACAATGGTTTTTTTTGCTTTCCAGGTATTTTGAATGAGAAGGACAACTGTCCTTATGTATATAATGTTGATCAGAGGGATACAGATTTAGATAGCATTGGTGATCAGTGTGACAACTGTCCACTGGAACACAATCCAGATCAAGTAAGTATTTTTTAAATTATAGCCACCAAACCAACTACTGTAATATTAGAATATTTTGAGAAAACATTATCTTTCAAAATTGCACTACTGTTGCTTGCTATTACCTATGAAAAGCACAGAAAATATCTTAAAGAATATTTGACATCTGTGTAATTATAATGGAAGAATTCTGTCAGTTTCCACCTAAATTGCATCAGAGTGTCCTTGCAGTGACTTTTTTCCCCCCAGTCAACATGCATTACCAGTGAATCCCAATTTGGAGAATACAAAAAGTTGTAATAAAATGTAAACCTCTACCTTGACTTTCTGAATGTCTGCCATGGAACCCATCATAAACTTCAATTTTAAGTAGTTCAGCTTTTGCACTCCAGTCAGATGTATCTTCCAGCAGATCAGTGATAGGACTTTTAATGTTTTGTGTTTTTAAAATACAAGGTTACGAATCTTTTGCAGCTCATAACTCCCTAGAAAGTAAGATGCTATGATAGGACTTTTAAGAGAACTCTGTTCAGTTTAGACATTAAGATTATTCTGTTAAAGACCATAATGACTGAATGAGTCTAACCTTGTCAAAGTTATTGGGGAGATTGCAGACTGGACCAAAGTGAGCATCAAATGTGTTTTGTTTAAATGCATGGTGCTCTAATGGACTTCTGTAATAATAATCCAGAAGTCACTGTTTCACTCCACGCCATGTTGCTGAAAGATCCAAACCCGCACAGCACACTAATTAATATTATTAGTTCACACTGACTTAATACAGTGACTCTAGGCAGAGTCAATAGCTTAATGAATTTTGTGTATTTGACTGTGTAAATGCTGGATCACGATTAGAGCAGCCTAGTATTGTCCCTCATTGTCATAAAATCAGACAACACAGAAACCGGCCCTTTGGCCCACTGAGTATATGCTGACTTTCAAGCCCCTTTTGAACATTAATCACATTTTATTCTCCCCACATTCCCTATATAAATGTTGCATTCCAAATATACATCTGTTTGGTTTTGGCTTGTAAAATGACTGTTTAATAAGTAAATCAATGATATTTTTGATGCCAAAATGTAGTTGTATGGAATGCTTATCCATGACCAGAGTTATCTAATATGGATGTGCTAACCAATTCCAGGCTGATTCAGACTCTGACCTTGTGGGAGACAAATGTGACAGCAACCAGGATATCGACGAGGATGGTCATCAGAACAATCTGGACAACTGCCCCTACATTCCCAATTCCAACCAGGCAGACCACGATAAGGATGGCAGGGGTGATGCCTGCGATCATGATGATGATAATGATGGTATTCCTGATGACAAGGATAATTGTAGGTTGAAATTCAACCCCAACCAAACTGACTCTGATGGTAAGAGTAAAAAAAAATTATGTCAGTAGTGATTATTAGCTATAAACTTAGATGGGGAGGAATAAATATTAACTAATGGGAGGGAATACATTTTAACAGATACCTCTGCTTAAAATATCACTTCTTTTATACAGGTGATGGTCGAGGTGATGCTTGTAAGGATGATTTTGATGGAGACAATATCCTAGATATCTATGATGTTTGTCCTGAAAACTTCGACATCACAGAGACCGACTTCCGCAAATTTCAAATGGTACCACTGGATCCAAAGGGGACGTCGCAAAATGACCCCAACTGGGTGGTCAGACACAAGGGCAAAGAGTTGGTGCAGACAGTTAACTGTGATCCTGGCATTGCTGTTGGTGAGTGCTAAGCTTGCACAAATGGCACCAAATGGCCAATGTGTGGTTGAGACAACTTGTGGCCACAGTAGGTGGGAAAACTGATTCTTCATGCTAATGGTTCTGGTTTGATGTTCAAGCCAAAATTTGCTCTGGGTTTCATTTAAACGTTTGGCACCCACAATTTCATTGCCGCAATATAGGGCTGGAAATTTGCGAATCTAGGAAGTGAGGGGACAGGTCTCTGAGGAATTATCAGCAGCAGGCCTGAGGTATCTTTCTTTCCCATAGGCTCTCTGAATCAGAATCAGGTTTTTATCACTGACATATTGTCATGAAATGTGTTGTTCTGCAGCAGCAGTACAGTGCAAGACCTAAAACTTACTACAAGTTACCAATAAATAAATAAATAGCACAAAAGAGGAATAATGAGGTAGGGTTCATGGACTGTTCAGAAATCTGATGGCGGAGGGGAAGAAGTTGTTCCTGAAACATTGAGTGTGGGTCTTCAGGCTCCTGTACCTCCTTCCCAATGGTAGTAATGAGAAGAGGGCATGTCCCAGATGGTGAGGGTCCTTAATGATGGATGCTCTGGTTAGGCCTCCTGACACCTGGGGGGTGGAGTACAGCTTGCAGGGCATGAACTCCACTCAGTTAATCTTGGTCCTGTAACTGGCAGAGGACTCCTCATTGCATTCTTAAGCCAGCCTTCCTTCCCTTTCAGTTGGCCAGGCTGCTCGGGTATTTTGAGCAACAAGCAACAATATAGCATTAGGAGCCCCTCATAAGTACAGGTTCATATTCCCACTCTGGTTCCTCCAGAACAAGTCTGAAGGGATGCCTGGGGCTGACTCGCAAGTGCACAGTTCTGTGGATAGTAATTCTCTAGAGAGCAAGAACGTAGTGTAACTAGATTTGGAATACCTTCCTGAATAATCCTAGCTACCTTTTTTGTATGTGGTTCATAACATTCAAATTGGGAAAGATAGTTAATGAAGTGTTTTACTCAAAGCACCTATTATTTTTTTCAATTAGGATTTGATGAATTCAACGCCGTTGACTTCAGTGGTACTTTCTTCATCAATACTGAACGTGATGATGACTACGCTGGATTTGTTTTTGGATACCAGTCCAGTAGCCGTTTCTATGTGGTAATGTGGAAGCAGATCACACAAACTTACTGGCACGATACACCAACCAAAGCTCAGGGATATGCTGGCCTCTCCATCAAAGTAGTGAACTCTACAACCGGTCCAGGAGAGCACTTGCGTAATGCACTCTGGCATACTGGGAATACAGCAGGACAAGTACGTGAACTTTGAATACATCTACAAAAATATTATGACACAAATATTTTGCAAATGAAGTACTTTTTATGTTGCCCGTCAGTGGTACAGTTTATAGTAAGACTGCTGTGAAAATCAGTAGTCCTTGAGTTTTTGAACCTGAATCTTTCATTGTTACTTGTTAAGGATTAGAGAAGTGATTACAAAACAACTAAAAATATAGAATATCTCTTTGTCCTGTTGGGAATGGGAGGAGGCCCTTCAAGCCTGTTTCACCATTCAGTTAAACCCTGGCTGACCTGTTAGGGAAACTTGTCAGAAAGGCAAGGTATTAAAAGGCTATCAAATTTACCTCGTCCCATTCTGGTAGCTTCATTATATGATGACAAAGATTGAGTTTTGACTAATTATAGCAATCAATCTATTGATTCATGAACCCATAAGGAAAACTCCAGTGGTGAAGAGGTTTGGTTACCTTGGTCTCAAAGCTATAATTTTCCTTCCAAGTATGCTACCCTTGCCACCGTTGGCTCGCTCCATAATATTCCTGATTTAAGCAGCATTAAATTAAAATGTATTTATATTTGCCAGTAGGAACCATCTACATTTTGTTTAAAAGATGCAATAAACCTCTGCATATGCAGTACATAAAATTTGGCCAGTACAAGAGTAATTTTGAGATTCTTAGGAAGGAATTAAATAATAAATCTTGCTTTTTTTTTCCCCTCTATTAGGTTCAAACTTTGTGGCATGATCCTCATAACATTGGCTGGAAGGACAAGGCAGCTTATAGATGGCAATTAACCCACAGACCAAAGACTGGATTTATCAGGTAATTGCTTCACAGCCTACACTTTGATATTTTGCTACATTATTGACAATGGTTCATTTTGCTTATAAATATCTGCGATAACATTAGCTTTTGAATCACAAGATAAATTGAGGATGGAATTCATTTGAACAATGACAAACCCTGCAGTAATTTTCCTGTATCAGATTGATGAAGATTTTGGTATTCATATTACAGAGTTGTAATGTATGAAGGGAAGAAGATAATGGCAGACTCTGGAGCAATCTACGACAAGACCTATGCTGGAGGACGGTTGGGTCTCTTTGTCTTTTCTCAAGAAATGGTTTACTTCTCCGATCTTAAATATGAGTGTAGAGGTAAGGGTTATATCCATATTATTAGGAAAAACAAAAATTGAAGGTCACTGCTAAATTTCATAACTAAACCTTGTGCTAATTATACATGTACTAATATGTGCTTGTTCCTTGTTAACACAACATGGACAAGACTAACTGACAAAAAGTGCTAGTAAAGTGAATGGGTTGGTGAACTTTATGTTGGTAAAATTATTCAAAAACAAGAACAAAGCAGACCTGAAAAAGTGATAATTGTGTATTAAAAATCAGGATCTTTCTGAGTTGGATTTTTAAAAGTTTTGTTGTCTTTTTTTCCCCCACAGATTCTTAATGTTAACAGTCCTGGATGTGGAAATGTTCAAAAACTGGTGTTGCACCTATCTATTTTCTTGGAACAAATCCTGGGGCCATTGTTTCCTTCTTCCTTGTTTTATTCACGGAAAGCACATGACCTGCATTGGCTGATAGAACTCACTGGATGTTATCAATGTAAAATACAGCAATGTCTGCAAGGAAATTACTCCCTAGATCACGACTGACTATAGTTACTCGTTTCCACTTCTGACAAATGCAAATTACAATTACATTAAAAAAAAATACCTCTTGCATCTGGAAAAAGCTTTACTCAGCAAGTCATTAATCATTCCAATCCTACTACATCTCATAGCTGGAGGTCCCGTGGAAGGAGACTGCACACTGTTAATGAGACTATCTCTGCTGTGGACTGTTATTTTTTTTTAAAAAAAGAAATGAGGGCCATTTTATGGTGAAAGGATAACTGAGGTTTAAATGAACAGAAAAGAATGTGCAAGGGGGTGGGAGAACTGTTACAGCTTTCTTATGTGGAAATATATCTGGAAGAAACCATGGAGGAACTATTACTTATTTTGTATTGGACCTTATTTGTTTCTTTTACTAAATTAATATGTGTAAATACTAGCAGAATTAGCTAGTTGATTACATGTAACATGAAAATCTAATTCCATTGACCCTGCCCCCATCCCCAATCATATCAAAACAAGCCAGCTCTCCAGGTATGTGCTGAAAGATTAAGGTAGAGGCTGGAAAATCTATCTTCAGGTCTTGTTGCCAGGAAGAATTATGGAAGATCAAACATAACTTTGGCTCCTATAGGATAAGATTGTTGTCACTTGCTTTTATTCCAAGTGAAGCTAGTCTGATGGCAAGTTAAGTTAGAAGAGCAGTCCACAAGCATTCTCCTCTGCACTGATACTAGCCTCCATGGAAGGAGCATTTGCTTCAAATACTATGGTTAAAAAAGGCACAAGTAGACAGTTGAGAGACTGCTCTTCTCTTAAACTAACATTTGTTAAAATGGCAAATTGTTGTGCCTGTAGATATTAAAAAAGAGTCATAAATTATTTATTTTCTTATCCTGGGTGAAATAAGATTGAAGGACACTTTAAAAAATAAATGCGGCAGACTATCCATGAGAGTTTATCGTAGTCTTTGTAAGCATTCTAAGATTGTAAATACAGTGATTATTTATTAACATTGTTCTATATTGATGCTAGCTAGTTTAGGATTTTTTTATTTGTTCAAACGTTGTCCCACTGCCCAACTAAAAGGGTAGCCCATAGGTGAAGCTGAAAGTGGGGGACTCTGCAGGAGTCTGTAATCTTGTTTTTTGCAGGCTGTTGGGCCTTGAGATGCAGTTGTCTTTATTCTGCTCCTAACAAAGTAGCCCTTTTAGAGTCTAGAACTTTTTTTTTCCAACCATGTGATACACATGGATCTGTATGGTTTCCAAAAAGTGAAAAAGGTGAAACTTCTCTATGTACAAATATTACCTCATTGTTGTATGATCGATAAGAACCTTTGGATCAAGCAGCAGAAAACCTTGCTCACGTGTCTAAAGTCTCTCGAAGCTACTGTAGTATAAAAAAAAGGCTGTGTACATAGACAAAAATTTATTTTTACATAAGAAAAATGTATTGCCCCAGTAATGAAAGACATTAAAAGCAACCAGTGTTCTCGAACTGGCTTGTGTTCTTTTCTCCCCAAACAATTGTATGTCATTGCTCTTTTTTAAAAGAAAAATGTTTGTATAAATTATTGAGTTTTTCTGTTGCAACTTGTAACATTAAGCAGGTAAACAAATCTCATTATTTTGTAGATATGCTATTTAAGTAATTTATCAGGAAATGCTACCTAGAGTTAGTGTTTCTATCTGTATGAAATCTTTTGCACACTGAATTAAAGATGTTGCTTTTTACATATTTTTATCAATAGGAGTTGCTTTTTTGTACATCTTTCTAACCATATTACATTTAAAGCTGTTCAAATCAAACAGTGCTGTTTATAACAAACATGACAATAAAACATATAGAACCAGCCTTTCTGCTTGTGTAGTGTTTGACAATCCATTCAAGACTGAAGATATTTTCAGTTGGCGTGTTAAGTACATCTGCAGATCAACAGCCTTGTTCACATTCCAATTCAACATCTCAATGCTATTTGATAAGGTAAAGTAAAGTTGATCATGTAAAATGGGTCTGAAAATACACTTTTAATTCCCTTCATTAGCTTCCAGAATAAATACACTGAATATAGAAATTTTGAAGATGTTTTCAGTTACCCCCACCTGTCTAACAGTGCCCCTTGAGTACAATAAGCCTATCCTCCATGAAAGGAAAGGATAGCCATTTTGTTTGTGGACCTATGTCAGTAATTGTTTTGGCATACATTTGCTGCTGGTGATATGATATGGCTTTTGCCATCTTAATCACCTGTTAATGACCTCCAACTTAGATTTCTAATATATTTAGATTCCGATCATAATTTTCCTAATTTTTCTCAAATATCAACATAGTTCTAGTCAAGAAGTGGATTCTGGAAGTTCTCCATCTGACTATGTTGATGGTAAAATCTCCAATATTTATTTCAATAATGCAATTGGACAGTACTACTGACCAAACGTATACTCTCAGATTGTTTGTGTTACTGTATCATTTTCACTTACCACAGTTTAAGGAACAATATCCGAATTCATGTAATGAAATGAGCTAAAAGTGATCTAACATTGTCTTGTAAAAATTACAGATGGAACAGTTCAACTTTATTTATACATACACTTGTATCTGGTATTCAACCAATTTCATTTTAAAAGCCATTATTGCTTCTGCTTCCATCACCTTTGTAGGCAGTGATGCAGGAACATTTTTCCTCGAGCTGCTTTTGATTCTTTTGCCAATCACCTAAGATCTGTGTCTTTTAATTCTCAATCCTTCAGCTAAAGGGAACAGTTTCTCTTCCTTTACTGTTCTAGACCTACATGATTTTGAAACTTTCTCTTAACTGTCCTTGCTCTAAGGAAAACAATTCCAACATCTCTGGTCTGTCCCTCACCTCTGGAACCATTCCAGTAAATCTTTTCTATACTCCTAATTCTAACTGGACATTTTAATCAAATTATGGCCCATTTTTTACTAACTGTTCAAAACAAACTTTTTCTGCTTCTATTGTCTTTGCCCAGGATCTTTACGTCCATTTAGTAGATTTCTGAACATGAATTAAAGCCTTTATGATTTATTCTGCTGTTCTTCCTACGGAAATATTATCATTTTACACCTCTGTGGTTAAGTTTGATCTTCCATACAGTATGTTCACCCACTGACCTGTCTGTCTTTACATTCTCTAGAAGTCTGTCACTATCTGCCTCACTGTATTTCTATGTTTTGTGCCGTAAGATTTGTAATTGTGCCTTGAATATATCAAGTGTATTATCTAGGGCCTCTGGTACAAGTGAAGTCATAGCATCAAAGGGAAAACACTCCAGTGGTTGGAGACATACCTCATTCAAAGGAGGCTGGTTATGATCATTGGAGGTCAATCATTCCAGCCACAGGACATCACTGCAGGTGTTCCTCTGGGCAGCGTCATTGGGCCAACCATCTTTAGCTGCTTTATCCATAACTTTCCCTCCATCGCAAGTTCATAAATAGGGATGTTTGCTGATGAATATTCTTGCATGGGCAAATAATTTTGGACTGCAGAAGTGCTAAGCACTGAGCACCTCCAACAAGAGGGAATTTCACCACCTATCCTTGCCATTCAATGGCTTTACCGTCACCAAGACCCTGCTCTCAATATTCTGGGGATCACCATTGACCAGAAACTCAACTAGATTAGCCACATAAATACTGTAGCTGCAAGAATACTGTAGGTCAGAGGCTGGTTAATCTATGGCGAGTGACTTGCCTCCCCCCAACCATGAAGTCTTTCTACCCTCTACAATGCACATGATGGAATACTCTCTCCTTCTCTGGATAACTGCAGTTCTAGCAACTCACAAGCTCAGCATCATCTAGCACAAAGAAGCCTGTTTAAGTGGCACCCCATCAACTACCCTAAGCATTCATTCCCTCTGCTACTGGAATAGCTGTTTCATATATTACCATGATAACGTATGCTTTATCAAAACAAAATGATATACTTAACCAATGTAAGCAAACATTTTCAGGTCATTTATATTCCTTTCCAAATTCCTATGATATTTCAACTTTCATTTCCTTTTTATTGTTGCTTTCTGCTTTCCAAGCCTTAAATAGTCTAGTCCAAAGCAGCCATGAATCTCCCATTCAATCCATAACCATGCAAATCACTGCCAAATCAGTTGGGTTAGTAAATACACTTCTTAATCATAATTCCAAGTAAAATCAGAAATCAAGGTGTCTTGTGCATAGATAAACACTTCAGCAAAAATACTTCAAGCTGATGCTTCCTATGTTTCATGTAGACGTCTTTTACTTGACATGATTCATGTTCTTCAAAATATTTCATTCTGGACCTGGTATGTTTATAACTTCAATCCTTCCATTGAATATTATCTATGCAAAATTACTAATAGAATCTATGGGCAAGGAAATAATAATGTTAGTTTTTTCAATGCAGGGAAGACAGATTCACCCCAAAATCCATCCCCAACTCTGCATCATTTTCTTCATGCCTATTCTCTTTAAAAAACTACTATTTTTTTTGCATTGTCTGAATGAAGTTGCTTGGTAAATTTTCCATAAGTAATATACATAACGAATAATTTTCCAAGGTCTATCATTTGACTCGAAATGTTCACTTCCACTTCCTTCCTACTCTTAACTTGATACTTGAAACTTTTATCATAGTTAAAAGTTAACCCAAATCAACATTGCCAATTCCATTTAAAATAGTATTCTCCTCATAAAAAAATAACATGATCTGCCCCAGGTGTGACTAAAACCAGCTACACTACACGCACATTGAAAGTCAGTCCTACAAAGGAATGAATAGGACAATTACTTGTTTTTGTTAGTTTGAATAAAAATAAGTTCCGCCAAATAACAATGGAGTCTTAATTTTTACTTACTTTAGAATTTTTAATACAAAGAGATAGATTTTGAGCGGAGTAAGCAGGAAAACCTAAGTTGGAAACTTTTATGGAATGCAATTTTTTCGTTTTGCTGTGCAATTGGGATTACTGTATTTAGTGCCTTTTTCAGATATATTCAGGTTGATGTTGGGGATCAGAAGCCAAGATTAAGGCTCAGTCCAGTTAATAACCCAGACTAGTAAGAATATACTTAATGGACATTAAAGGACAGATTTTCTGCTCATTGACTATGGGGTAGTTAAAACTCACCACAAGATAACTGCTCTGTAGAGAACCACCAACAATGTTCTCCTCACAGATCAGTTTCTCTCTGACTTTCCCTGTACAATGGAAGACAAGAGATCAGAGACAAGTTGGAGGCCTGATGTCAGTGCAATGAGATGAAGGGCCTGGTGCACTTGGCACTCAATCCCTTAAATGAGTAAATAGCAGGACTACATTCATCTGAGGGGTCAAGGGGTCATCAATCCTGAATAAATGATGTTCAGAAATGTGGCTTGTCTATTTTTCTACATTCCACTTATCAATGCTTTAAATTAACTTCTAATCTTTTAATTAATTTCTATTACGTTTAATTTTTAATTTATTTTTAATATCTTACTAATATTCTAAAAATAATTTCAGATGTTTTGAATCATTTTTAAATATCTCTTCATGGGGGGGGGAGGTTTGGGTTCAAAGAGTCAGCTTGATCATCCCTTTGTGTTTGAACCAGGCCAATTTAGGTAGCTGAGCACTACGGACACTGAGTTTAGGGGGTGGGCTGGATCCTCTGCATTGGGCCCAGTATGAATGGGTACAGGTTCTAGCTCTTACCACATTTCCATGTATTCTCTTTGAGTAACATGAAAGGCTTGGTAAAAGATCAGAACTTACACCTACTTTCCCCATCATGTGTGTACCTGGCTTTCTCACAAGTGCATCTATCCTAATCATCACAATTACACTTTATGTCGATAACTCCACATTCTAATCATTTTCTGAATAAACCCCTTCCTTCCAAATTCCTTATTAATTTAATATTGACTATCTATATTTATGGATCCTAGTTCTGGTTTTCCTAGGAAGTGGAAACATCTCTTCATCTCTATCATGTCATCCCTCAGTTTATTGTACAGAAAGGAACCTCAGGATGTCCAGTCTTTTCAGGTCAAGGACTGAACCACTGACCAACTGGAACTTATTCATCTGAGTGAAGCAATGGATCCTTGTATGCAAGGCTGGACATATCACTTTAGTGGCTCAGTTGTAAAGGTCTGAGGCTAATACATTGCCTTGCTGACTCTCAGAATCATGAGGAACAATCTTTCAGGTTGCCATTATGTAACACTCTCCTTTGAGATTGTTCCCAGTTCCAAGCTTCGATGCCAGAAGTCTTCAGGTTAGTTCTGTACCTCTTCTGTTTTTCAGAACTTCCTCAGAGCACTGTCTCTTTTGTGGGTGACAGCGTAGTAGAATTTTTGGAATGCATGCATGTTGCATGTATTCACATGACCAACACAGTGTAACTCCAGAGAAACAACATTACTTCATTACCTATAATACTACACATCTCAATAATAGTATTGCTTGGAATCCTGTCCTGCCATTAAAAAATTGCTATTTTATCTTTACAAATGAAAACTATTGAGTTTCAAAATACAGTGACATTGGTCAGTACAAATCTCACAGACATTCAAAAATGCAGGCATTATGAGCACCTTGTAGACATTGTACCACAATTGTTCCACAACCATTCAAATGTGGCTCCGGCTTTTGGCATGCATTAATATCGGTATCCGTGATGACTCTACAATGCAGATGCTTCTTACTTGGTTAAACATGTCTACTGCTTGCAGTTTATATTTTTCAAAGTTGATTGTAAATGGCACACAGATCTGAGATGGACCTGTTTAAAACATTACTTCAATTTTCTTCAGAATAATGGTCATCTTGAATCATAATTCCTAGTAAGTGATGTAAGCAGGTGCACCCAGAGCACCACAGTATTATCATTGGCTATAACCTGGACTTTATCACTGCCTAAATGGTATAAACATGCTTGGAATCTAAGGCATTTCATACAAATAGCCTTATAAGGTACCAATAAGGATAATCAAAGCACTTGGAATATTTATGACCAACAGACTCAAATGCTTGCAAGTAATATAAGGCACTTGTTAGAATTTTAGTACGTGGGTTGTCGATAATACATTTTAAGTTCTCCTTTAATTGACCTTTTCTACCTACAGCCTAGCACTTGATTCTTAAGGCAACAAACAATCTGCTGGAGGAACTCAGCGGGACGAACAGCACCTGTGGGAGGAAAGGAACTGTCAACGTTTTGGGTCAAAACCCTGCATCAGGACCTCACAGATGCTGCTCAACCTGCTGAGTTCCTCCAGGAGATTGTTTGTTGCTCCAGATTCCAGTATCTGCAGTCTCTTGTGTCTCCACTTGATTCTTATACTTTTACAATGCAGAGAATCACAAAAGAATTATCAGCAATAATAAAATACAAAACTGGGGAGAGAGATTAAAAAAGTCCAAAATAAATTTGTAACAATGCAACAGTTTCCAAGAATAGTGGTAAGATAGGAAAATGATACGTTAATATTAGATTGCATGCATTCAGACAGCCAGCTCAGCCTATTGGAGAAACTGTGACAAAGGATGAATTCAAATCCCATCACAGCAGCTGGGGAATGAAAAAAATCAGTTAATTAATTAAACAAAAATCTGCCATAAACAGCTGGTCTCAGTAATAGTGGACATGAAACTATGGTATTGTAAAAATCTACGTGGATCACTAATGCCTTTGTTATATGGTCAGGTACGTATGTGACTTCATGACTCACAGCAATGTAATTGACTCTTGACCACCTTCCGAAATGGACAACTGTATTAAAAATGCTCATTCACAATTGTGTCAATACTGCTGACATGGTAGGAATATTCTCAACAATCAGGTTTTAAAAAAGAAGTTCACTACCATCTTTTCAAGGAAAGGTAGAGAAAGATCCAAATATAAAGTCCAAATAGATCGATTGATAAAAATTAACAATTAAATCACTCACTGGAATTAATACTATGGAAAGCACACATTTATTCTGTGAAAATAGATTATAGCAAACAAGTAGCAAAAAATACCAGACACCAAAGCACGACAATTGCTAGAACTAAGGCTCACAATGTGTAGTTCACTGGAAATGAGAGCATTAACTCTGAGTTTATTACATTAACATTCTGTAACATAAATATTAAGTTCCCTTTTCATTTCCACCAAGTGGCACAATAATTAAAGAGGAGCAACTCAAAGAAAATTATTTCCAACATGAATATTGAGATGGAAATGTTTCTAACATCACTCCTTTTGCTGACTTCATTCCAACCAGCAAGCATTTTTTAGCCAAGATGTCCAAAATCGCAGGTATCAATAAGCTGGGAGGAAGAACAGTTTGATGTTCACGCACTTCCATTCTACTTAACCATAAAGCTCTTCTCCTGGACCACCCAAATCTGAACTTATTTTGAAAACGCAAATTTGATTGCAAGAAACTATAATCATTAAAGATAAAATAAAAACAAAATTCCTTTTCATGTCATTTGCTTTGAATCAATCAGCAAATTCCAGTGCATTGGCCAAGTTGTTTACCAAAGATCAGAATAACAGAACAATTGGAACCAACAGTTTTGGAAAACTCATCCTTCTTTAATAAAGACTACTTTAGAAAGGTCTGGTATTAAATTGAAGTGTAATCTACTTTTATATCACCTCATTGTCAGCAACATTTTCATCCATTTCACTGGCACCGACATTTTCATCACCTATAGAAAATAAAACAATATTCAGCTGTATTAATTAAATGTTCATATTTAGAATTCTTCAGTGAACACTTAACTGGTAAACTATACAGACTAGCTCACTGTTCCTCCAGCAGATTGTTTATTGCTGAATAACTTACTGACAAATGAGAAAAAATGGTCTTTGTTACCAGCACTAAACAGGTGTGAGAATATTGGCTGCCAGTTGCACTCACCTCGAAACTTCAATGTGTACAACTAATCCTCCTGAACCTGTTTAGTACCAGCAAACAAATAGAAATTTCTCTTTTGTGCTTGCAGTGCTGAAGCTCACACTTGAAGTGTAGGCAGATCCCAAAGGACAACTCTTACATATTTCAGCTTTGTCTCAGCCTTCAGGAAAAGATCAGGATACAAAGTGAGACAAGGATAGCAAAGTATTCTGCAAGCAAAATAGATTGTAGGAAGCAATAGTCCTATACAAGAAAATGACAGAAAAGAAAAGAATAACGATGAATGGTTAATCTTCAGAGGGAAACCCATGTAGGTGCTACCTGGAGAATAGTATGAGGCATATTAAAGACTTGGATACAAATTTGAGGCAGATTTCCAACTTGGCAGAAGACACAAACTCAGAAATGCAGTAAATATACATAAAGTAGCTGACTTTAAGGGTTAAAAACTGAAAACATGAACAAACACCTGGCAGTGAAGTTTTCTTGCTTCCTTTTTAGTTTTTTTCATGTTGCTCACAATAGGTGCAAAGTATATAAAGAATCCAAATTATGTTCCAACCACTGGTATAAGTGTGCACATTATCACTGAGATAATTTGTGCGTTTACTCACATTGGGAAAATCTGCCAAAAAAGGCAATGTCTACCTGTTCAATAAAGCAGTGGAAAAAAAATAACCATCAAATATTAACCACTGCTCTATGCACTTGCTGTTGAGGTTTGGAGTAAGGAAATGAAAAAATAAGTGTAGTTGCCATTGCCTTTCCAATTGATCTTTCTTATTGCAAGAACATGCCTAATAAACAGCAGAAACAGCTCAAAATTATAATGATACAGTGGGGAAAGTGGACACTCAACACACCAAATCCATGGTCTTTGAAAAAGCTTTTAAATTAATTCCACCTCCCTGTTCTTGCCAGATATAGTTCAATATTACCTTTCAATTCAAATACTTATCCAAATTTCTTTTGAATTTGCTTCCAGCAATCCTTCAGGTAGCTCCTTCAGGTAGCAACTTCTAGATCACAACAAAAGGCTGACTTCATATTTTCTGTCAGTTGCCTATTGTTCTTTTGCCAATCACCTTAAATACACATCTTCTCATTGCTGACTTACTGATTCTTTATTCTACCAACATAATTCATCAATTCATCATAATTTTGAATATTTCCATCAGTTCTCTTATCATTCTTGTTTTGAAGGGAACAACTGGTCTCTGCTCAGAAATGAAGTCTCTTGCGCCTGGTGCCAGTGTAGAAATTTCTTCCGTACCCTCTCTAAAACCCTGATATTCTTCCTAAACTCTTGTGCCCAGAATTGAAAGTAATATCCCAGCTGAAGCCTATCATGAGTTTTATAAAGGCTTGGCATAAATTTGTTACTTTTTGATTTGATTAATAAAATTAAAGATCCCTCATGCCTTTTCTAAAAGCCTTCTCTCCCTGTCCTCCTGTCTTCATGGTTATATGTGCATATACTTTCATGACTTTCTGTCCCTGTACTCCCTTTAAAATTGGACTATTTTGTTTTCCTTTCTACCAAAATGTATCAATTTGCAGTTTTCTGCATTATTCATCTACCATAGTATTTCCATTTCACCTGTTTGTCAATGCTTAGAGTTGTTGCTATCCTCCTTACTGTTACAAGATTTATGAGTTTCATATCATCTACAAACCATGAAATTACTTTCTCTATCCCCAGATCCAGGCCATTAATACTATGAACATTTACAATGATCCTAATACTGATCTCTGTGTAACACCACTGTTCACATTTCGCCTGTTGGAAAACCAAGTGATCTTCACTACTCTCTGTTTCCTACCCATTAGCCAGTTGTGTGCCCATAATACCACTGACCATTTAATCCCATGGGTTTTAATTTCAGTTGAAATTCATTATCTGTTTCTTCTTGAGAGTCTACAAACACAAAACATTATCAGCAAACTACCCCCATTAACACCCTCTAATGGAAGAATCATTTCAGTCAAATGTGATTTGTCTTTGACAAATTAATGCTGATACTCATTTATTGGTCATAATTTTTCAAGTGTCAATTAATTTTGTCCTGGATTATTGATTTAAACATTTCCCAAATACATACAGTTGTGGTGTTTATTTCACAACCCTTTTTAAAATATTTGCTCTCCTCCATTCTCTGGTGCAACTTCTCTATGTAAGGATTGGAACACTGTAGCCGTAAAAAGGATGGTATGGACATGGTGGGCTGAAGGGCCTATTTTTGTGCAGTATGACTATGACTCTATGATTTAGAAGGTGTCAGGGGATATGGGGAAGGAACAGGGATGTGGTATTGCCATAGAGGACCAGCCATAATTGCACTGAATGGCAGAGTAAGCTTGATGGGCCAAATGACCTTCTCCTGCTTCTCTGTGTTCCATGTTTCTGTGTAGAACACACTGTTGTGATTCAGTTTGTCTAACCCCTCAGGCCACGGGCCTTTGCAGATGATGTTTGGAATGTGGTGGAAAAGATAGAAGGAAAAGGAGGATAATTAAAAGCTTAATTAGATTATGAATAATTGTCAACAGAAATGTAAGAGGATGTAAAACAATCAGCACATGAGACAGAGGGGATCATTCCTTATAGAATCATAGAACAGTACAGCACAATACAGGCCCTTCGGCCCACAATGTTGTGCCGACCTTTAAACCTAAGACTATCTAACCCCTTCCTCCCACATATCCCTCTATTTTTAAATTCCTCCATATGCTTATCTAGCAATCCCTTGAATTTGACAAATGTACCTGCCTCCACCACCACCCCAGGCAGCACATTCCATGCCCCAGCCACTCTCTGGGTAAAAAAACCTTCCTCTGATATCTCCCTTGAACTTCCCACCCATTACTTTAAAGCCATGCCCTTTTGTATTGAGCATTGGTGCCCTGGGGGAAAGAGGCGCTGGCTGTCTACTCTATTCCTTTTAACATTTTGTACACTTCTATCATGTCTCCTCTCATCCTCCTTCTCTCCAAAGCCCTGGCTCCCTTAGTCTCTCCTCATAATGTATACTCTCTAAACCAGGCAGCATCCTGGTAAGTCTCCTCTGCACCCTTTCAAACGCTTCCACATCCTTCCTATAATGAGGCAACCAGAACTGGACACAGTACTCTAAGTGTGGTCTAACCAGAGTTTTGTAGAGCTGCATCATTACCTCATGGCTCTTAAACTCAATCCCATGACTTATGAATGCTAACATCCCATAAGCTTTCTTAACTACTCTATCCACCTGTGAGGCAACTTTTAGGGATCTGTGGACATGAGCCCCCAGATCCCTCTGCTCCTCCACACTGCCCAGAATCCTGCCATTAACTTTGTACTCTGCCTTGGAGTTTGTCCTTCCAAAGTGTACCACCTCACACTTCTCCAGATTGAACTCCACCTGCCACTTCTCAGCCCAGCTAGAAACTCAGACCAGTCTAGCTCTATTGAAATGTTGTAAACAGACAGGGAGACTTAATTGTGAGGTCCTCACAAGGACCAGTAACATTATGGCTGGTATGTCTTCAGTGAAGAGACATCCTTTTTACTGTGAAACCTGTGTCTGATAACAGTCAACAGTTTGAAAAAACTTGATGCATTGGAGAGAGTACAAGGTCAGAACAAGGTCCTGCCTTGTGCAGACATCGTCTCTTGAAAGGGAAATGAGAGACCTAGGGTAAATTAGAGACTTGTTTAGCAAAAGCCCTTGGGCTTTCCATAATAGGTGAGTTTTAAGACAATGAATCAGAGGGCAAAGAGAATGGAGGGAATTTCATGATGACTTTAAAAGAGATGAGCCATAAGCTAGAGGTGAGAGTGTGGATACATGTAACTCGACCTCTACCCAGGACAAAATGGGGTACATCATAACTCTCAATAAAACTACTACTCAGTTACTATAATGGCAAATATAATCAATTCAAATCAATGCTGAATCATAGGACATTAGAGTTCAAATAAATACAATGCCCCATTTTAACCATTTATATTCTATCCTGTGAGTAATTCCTCATTACTGCTATATTGTTAGCATCCTCTTCTCTGGAAGATTCTCATTTATTACCTTAGCCAGGCTCTCTGCCTGTTCATGATCCTTTTGGTCCTTAACTAGACCCACCCTTCTCTTACTCTACTTTACAATTTATTTGTTTACAAAATACTTCTTAGTTCTCTTAACGTTAACTGCAGATCTATTGTCACACTCTCTCATATCCTTTGTTATTCAGTCAGTTGAATGGTGTAATTATATCAAACATGTAGCTTTATAGAAGCATGTTCTTTTCTCTTACTTTTCATTAAGATTATAACCTTGACTTCTTATTTATTTTGATGGGCACATTTTCAAATTGTACTTTGAGATGATGCTTGCTCAGATATGCCGGAAGAAATGCTTTTTATAAGTTCACAGGTACATGAGCAATTTAATTAATTGACATAACTTATTTGAAACTGTTACGGAGTTAAATATAGTGTTAATTGTAAAAACTCTGGAATTGTGAGAAACAGTGAAGTATCAAGTTCAAAGGCACAGTATTGGAATTTGGGCCAAATTCCTAACAACTAACAATCACCAAATAAAAGCTTAATCCACAACATAACATTACTTATGAAGAACGCTGTGTTATTTTGTAAATCCTAAATCACATAATGGTCAAGGATGGATGGTGAGTTGATTCAAAATTGGCAATGTAAGATGGGACGTATGCAGGATGGATGCAAAAAAGTGTACCAACTCAAGCCAATGAGGGACTCCTTGTAGGTTGAACACAGGATCCCTGTCAAAAAACTTCAAACAAATATATGGAAGTTTCACTTTGCCTTTCTGCCTACCTATAATGAAAAATGGCTGGCAGTTCATGGCTCCATGCTGACTGGATGTGTGAAGAAACAAGTGAACTCACAACATTGACATATGTCTCTTCGTGTATAATTTGAGGCAAGAATGAGTAAAGTTTATTTTTTGAAACACATTCAGGGCTATAAAGTTAACTGAATATATGAATTGTATTGAACTAGCTTAGGAGACCTTCTGAACTCAAAGGTTCACCTGCCTGACCTGATCATCAGAAGTATCCTCATCCAGATAAGGGAAGAAATCTACCTTGAAACTCCAAATTAAAGCAGAGTTGGCAAGAGAACAGCAATTTTAATGCTTTCTATAAATATTCACTCATATCCACATCAACTGAGTGTCACACAGCTTTGAGTGAAGGAGCATATTTATTACCTCTGTGCGATAACTGTGGAATTGTGGGAGTGTTGTCGGCTGTTGGCTGCTCCTGTTCCAAGGATCCATAAAGGTTTGAGTCATTAAGGAAAGTGGGCTTTTTCCCTTGTTTAATCGCCAGTGCCCTGGTCAAGTAGGGCACTTCATTGTTGCTCAGCATCCACTTCCCCACCTCACTATCTGAGTTATCATCATCCGCTGTCGAAACTGCCAGCAATTTTTCTGACAGCCTGTTAACGTTACCCAGGACTTTGCTGCGATAGTAATTTGGGTCCTCACTCTCAGCCAATTCTCTGCTGCCTCCTTCTGCTCTGCCAGAAGCCAGGGAAAGGCCTGATCTGTATGCATCCTCCAAAAGCTGAGAAAGGACAAATTCTGACAGCTGTGGTGTGTTACGTTCAGTCATTGCCTGAGACCATTGAGAACATAAAGAGCTGGAAGTGTCAGAATCAGCATCCAAAACGTTACTTCCAAATATTCTTCCTGAACTTTGACTTCGGATGCAATCGTCCAGTAAGGAGGTCAATTTGTCTTTTGGTAAGTTTGGCATGCCATCAATCTGCAACCAAAAATTAACTGAGTAAGCCATGGTATTCAATAAATCTATTCAATCACACTGAAATCTATTTTTGGATAGTCCATTTCAAATATTTGAGTAATTAATAAAAACATACAAGAAAGAATTAACATAAAAAGGAATTCCTTCTAGGTAAATAAACTCACTGTAAAATAAAGAAACTCACGCCAAAATGAGAAGGCATAGGTTTAAAGTGAGAGGAGAAGGATTTAAAAGGGACGTGAGGGGCAACTTTTTCACACAGTGTGTATATGGAATGAGCTACCAGAGGAAGTGATCAAGGCAGGTACAATTATGATATTTAAAAGACATGTGGATATGTACACGGATAGGAAAGGTTCAGAGGGATATGGGCCAAATGCAGGCAAACAGGACTATATCAGTCAGGCAACTTAGTCAGCATGGAGGAGTTGGGCCGAACGGCCTGTATTCCATGTTATATAGCTCTATGACTCTCTGACTGTAAAGTATGAAAAGCAACAGCTTAATGTGTCAAAAATCCTCAAACATGCAATATAATGCTTATATTTTCTTGAAATGCAAGAGTGGCACGTGAAGATGATTCGGATTCTGCTTACACTTAATTAATTCAAGAAGAACCAGCGTATCATCATTTAAAACTTAACAGTAAAGTATGATTTCATGGATAGCATGGATATTTCCTAGCAAGTTATGTTACAGCAAACCAGAACTGATTTTTTAATGAGATTGTGGAAACAACTGGATTTTCTTAAAATGACCTTAAAACCTTAGATTTTATCAGAACAATGAAAGGGACCAGTATCAGGACCCTGCAAATACTCATAGCACTAGGACTGTTGCTCTGCTGTTCAAGCAGAAGGCAGAGACTATTTCCCCAGTACCTAAGCAGTTAAGGCTGCATCACCATGATGTTCAGACAGTTCAGATGATATTACTCTACTTCTCACTCAGGCACTTGGACTGTGCCATCCTCATTCGCAGTCAATCAGGTGAGACTCTATGACTCTCATTCACAATAATTCATTCAAGGGAAAAGTACACTAATTCTGAATCAAGCAGTTATGACTATTAGATTGTGATTTAAAGGACAATAAAATCATAATATATGAACACAATCCATTTTCAGATTTAGTTAAACCTTTATAAGTTATACTTTTCCTGTTGTAAAACTTGCATGAACCAAATTTCAGTTAAAGCTGTACTTTCCATGCGGTTAATGAATGCTCTTTTGATTTAATTCAGTGACATTCAGTAACATTACTGAATAATTCTTCATTGTTCAGGGTCACAGGCAAAGAGTTAAATCACACCAAAGAACAAAGAAATCAGTAACGTATCAATAACATCTCTTCTTTGTACTAATGTTTAGACGGAGTCTCCAAAACACACAATTATTTAATATGAAACATATTTAGTATTTCTGAGTTAGTGAGTTACACTGGCTTCTTCATACAGCTGAAGTAGATCATAAGAGACACTTGTAAGTCTTTACAAACAGAGTAGTTGGTGATGTTTGGATAAGAATTAGCCCTGCAAAAATGTGCAAACTGTAAATACTACAGCTTGTGAGACAGTTTGGTTACTTGAACAAGGACTGTTCTAGGAAATAGAAGGCATAAAGCAACATATGATGCATGCCGCTACACAGAAATAATATACATAGTAATATATTTGTTTCATGATTTACTTTAATATCAGTCAGCATGTAAGAGCATTAATCCCATAAATTTTTCAACAATTTGTATAATGTAAGGGAATCATTGAGAATAACCATAATGAAAGTCAGATTTCCATATGCCTTTAAATTTAAGATATTGCTGAAAATAAGCATAGTCAAAGGAGTTTATAAACTTAAAAACTGATTGCTTGCGGTTTCATTTTATGGTCATTTGCAAAATACTGGCCTTTCTTATTTAAAAGTACATCAACCTATGATGATTTTCAACAATTTTCAATTTTGAGTGATGAGATATATGGCTAGAAATTGTAAGGCAGATAAAAGGACACACTAATGCAGTGCTATGAGTGGGGAGGGAGAGCGGATTTTTGCAAGGATCCCACACCTCATCCACCTCCAACAATAAAATTTGATAGTGCAAGTGGCCAAAGCCATGTGCACAACAGGGCAGACTGTCATAAAGGCCTTTCCTCTGGCATTGTGGACCTAGTGGAGGACTTCCAGATAAGACCAGCTTCAGTATGAATGGCCCATATCAGTTGTGGATCTCTTTTGTGACCAAAAGTTGAGACATTGCAGAGAGGGATGGCAAAACTGATCCAAAGGGAACTGGATACTGATTTGAAAAGGAACAATACTGAAGGGCTACAGGGAAAGAGAAGGGTCATGGACAGCTCTTTTAAGGAGCTGGCAAGGCATGGTAGTCAAATGTGCTCCTTCTCTCAGGTAAGATTCTAATCCACAAAGGTACGATAAACAGGATGACCTAACTTGTTGCTTATTGCCTCTTTGTGATCCTATAATTTTCAAGTCTGAGGTAAAATTGAATGCTGAAATAAGTAGACTTCCTCATATGTGATTCCTTCTGTTCTACATTTTTGCACATGAAAATCTGTATCTCATCAATATGTCCTATCTGTACTGTTATCTTTGACATCTGTTCCTTTTAGATGAGGCAGCTTTTGAAAACAGCAAAGCTGATCCGAATAGTAGCCCTGTCATATTGTGATACAGTATCCTTTCAGACATTACATAAAAGTAACAGAGTGAATTTGTACTGAGACTGAATGACTTGCTGTGTTAATGTATCAGCACATTGCATATTATTAACAGCCATTATGTGTATGTAAGGTGAAGTATTGCATGGATTCCAATGCCTCGAGAGGAATTAAATATTGCAAGGTGCTTTTCATTTTATGTGAAGAGAAATATCAGAACAATTGTGATATTTAAGTGAAACTTTAAAAGTTTAAACAATAAGCTTTTGTAATATTATCTTAGCAACCTATTATCACCAGTTTAGTTACAGGGAATGACCTCAAATGACATTATTGGCTCAGCACAAATACACTTTGGTTTCCCACACCACTTCCAACTGGTGCTTCATTGTCTTCTGGCAATAATACAATGTAAATAGCACAATGTGCAACACAATTGATTCTAAAAACCTTCTATGTCCAGTGGATCACTTGAGAATCCCACAGATTTCTTAAGTAGCAGTACCAACCCAGTGATTTATTATCTTTGCTTTATTATAGAGTAATTCACTGTATCAATAATGTCCATGTTCCTCTCCAGACTTCCATCACACTAGTTCAGTAATTTTCCAGGCTTTCTGTGCCAAAATATTTAAAGCTCTCTCCCCTTAATCTTCAGTATTTTAAAAAAATACTCAAATGGAAAATCAAAATTTCAAAACAAGAAATTCCAATTCGCTATTTCCTAGAATTGTAATGGCACAGGAGGTAATTTAGTCTATCATTGCTAATATTTGACTGTATTTTGCTTAATGAGAACATGTATATATTCTCCTTGTGCCTAGATTTCCCAAAATGTTTTGTGACTATTTCTAAAGTGTACCTACAGTACCTACACACATTTCATATGCGCCTCTGCACGCTGGTATACAGATTATAACTATTAACGTGTAACTATTTGTTGGGAATCCAGATTGAGGACACACTGCACAGTCAATAATATGTAATTCCACCAAATAAGAATGTGACTTGGGTACATGTCTCATAAATCTCACATAAAACAGTGGACATCACAGTGGAACAGCATGTAGAGCTACTGCCTCACAGCTCCAGCAGCCCTGAGCTCAGATGCTGTCTGTGTGGAGTTTGCACATTCTCCCTCTTGCCTTGCGGGCTTTCACCAGGTCCTCCAGCTTCTTCCTGTATCCCCAAAGATGTGCTGGTTGGTAGACTGAATGGCTACTGCAAATTACACTGGTGCAGGTTGGTGGATGGGGAATCAGGGTGGTAGGTCGGGGAAAGTGGGATTGATAGGATTACTCTGAGAGTGGATGGAAACTTGATGAGACGAGTTGTCCCCTTCTACGTTGTGAGAAATAGGAGGTAAAATTAGCTACACCTACATTTCTTTCTTCCTCAATGAGTTCACTTCATGCCCTTACGAACAAGCAGATGAATAAGCTGAATCTTACATGGGAAACAAGGTTTATTTTCTGAGAAAGTCTGCTGTGTTTTCACTTAACTTACTTCCCCTAGAGATAGGAAGCAGTAATTCTGCTATCATTTCTGAAAACAAGCCAAACCCAGAAGATTGTTCTGGGATTCAGAGGAATCTGAAAAGCTAATATGCAAGTGCAATAAGTAATTATGAAAGTTGACAGAATGGTATTGAGTATTGCAATACTGAATATAAAAAGGGGGAGCTTATGCTTCAGTTAGACAGGACATTGGTGAGAACAGATCTGGAATTCTGTGCACAGTACTGGTCTCTTTATTTAAGGGAGGATATTAATGCATTGGAAACAGTTCACAGAAGGCTTACTGGAAAGGGTGGACACTCTGGGCTTGTATCCTTTGGAGGTTAGAAATGTGAAAGGGCACTTGATTGAAACATATAAGATCCCAAGAGACTGCAGATGCTGGAATCTGAAGAATAAAAACAAACTGCTTGAGGAACTCAGCAGGTCAGGCAGCATCTGTAGATGAAAATGAACAGTCAACATTTTGGGTTGAGAATGTTGATCTGAAGCAAAATTTTTTCTCTCAGTGGGCTGTGAGACTCTTGAACTCTCATTCTCAAAGGGCAGTAGAAGCAGAGTCTTTGGATATTTTTATAGCATATGAAGATAGATACTTGATAAATATGGGGTAAAAGATTACCACATCTAGGCAGGAATACAGAGCTGAGGTTACAGTTAGATCAGCCATGATCTTATGAGGAGGTGTGGCCAACTCCTATTATTATCTTTGCTCAATTCCCAACTATGGAGTGTAATCTTGAAAATATATTATCAAAAGCTTAACATTGCATATTCCTAATGGACAAGATTTCTCCTGTTTGAAAGTATACTGCTCTCTAAATGGCTCTTTCTTGTAAATCCTGTTTTATTTAAGAAGTGGGAGGAGAAACAAGAACTTTTCCTTCAATGATACAGTTTTTAAATATTACTTTTGATTAAACTCACGAAGGAACATCGATGCTACTGAATGGGAAACTTTTCCCTCTGAACACCCAATACATAAATGATATCAATATGTTGTCAGCCTCCCTCAAAAGGGGGCAGGGTTCTCCTGGATTACGATGAAAATAAATAGAATGCTAATAACACAACATAATGGAAACATTCATGGGGTATTCAGGGAATGCCCTCATTTTCCAACTGCTGAGTATTCTTTCTGTCCCAGCTTCAGAAGAGCTTCTCGTTCCTCTTATCAGTGTGGCCTGTTTTACTTCTCACTTTAGCTGTTTATTCCCACTGTATAAAACTACTTAGGAAGCTTAGTTAGTACTTTTCAAAAACTATATCTGTGCAATAGAATTTGAGGGAGCTATAGAATGATATGTTATTTTAATTAAAAAACATTCCTCACATATAAATAACTATGTAAGTAGAAGTGTTATTGGTGGATCCCAATACAACATATGAAGCACCGTCAGTACTTAATTCTGCGACCACTTAGCATTGCATTCTTTTCAGTAAGCTGCTGACAGCCAATGATTGAAGTCTAGTCACTGTGTAAGATTCAGTTCCAAAGGGTCATTCTATTTCAGTTTTGACTCTGCATGAATTTAAGTCAAAGTCAGATGAAAGGATTACATTAGCACAGCACCAGTTTAATAATGAAGGCCTAAACACTGAGAGGCTGCAGTTTGACAACTGTTGATGAGACAATCTTGCTGTACCAGACAGCCCTAAAAGAGTAAACAAGACTATAAAAGCTCTTTAATGTCTGCATCAAGGTGAAGTTGTCAGAGCGAAGAAACCTGTCATTAAATGGGGTCTATAATTACTCTGACGGCACATTGATGGAAGTACGTTCAATCTCAAAAGCGCAACTCTCACTGCTAGTACTGGTCAGAACAATTTCAGAGATTCTGCCTTGACCTTTCATTGGGAACTTAATGCACATTGTTGTCAGATGTTCCCCACACCCCGCTTCCTGCTGAACCAATTGACCTTTGTCTTCCTTTCCTCCCAAGATTTTATTCTTAACTGCATTCCACATGCCACATAGGACTAGAGGAAAGGTTTGAAGCCTCAGCTTGATGCAGATGGAATTCCCAGTTATCAATGTCTGGTATATTCCTGCTGTGAATCCTGGTTTAGAGTTGAGACACTCAGGAAGTATCTGTCTAAGAATTACAGCTGCTTATTTTCTATTAAAATCATACCAAATATTTCCACTTTCAGGCACTTCTTGTCACTATTCCCCCATTTTCTTAAATAGCTGCCAGAGACAAAGGACATGATGTAGTGCCTCCTTAAAACATTATTGGACCAACTTCAATGTTGCCAAAATTAAAAACAAGCAATTTCTATACTGTACTTTGCCTGATGAGCTAAAATAAATATAAGTGTAGAATCTTGTCTGAAACAATCAACTCAATGAAGAGAGAGTAATTAATAAGAATTTTTCAAACACTGGTCAGCAATCACTGCTGTCTTATTTTTAGATTCCCAATGAATATTTATCAAAATCAGTTGAATTGAAAGATTTCAAAATACTATAAGTATTTGGAGAAACCTTTCTGTCTGCAGAGGGAAGAGGGCTGGGATAGTTCCAGCCAGTCACATCACCGAGATGTGATGTGATTGAACTGTTTCCACATCATTTGTGTAGATTTATTTTTCCCCAAGAAAACATTATTCCATAAATCCTGATATTCAACCCTGAAGAAAGCATAGGGAATCATAAATAAAGGTAAGCAAATTTATAATTATTTGGGTGCTTTATAAATTGATTGCTTTATATGACATGTTAATAAATTAAGCATACTATAGGGTAAACATTCCCAGCTGTGAATAGAGTGACTGGAGTGAGGGTTTCTGTCTCTATGCATATCTCAGACATGTGCACTGATGCAGAATACACACTTCATATCACAATTGGATTATAACCACAGATATTTTTCATACTACTGTTAAAAAAGCTGGCTGTAAGATGGTAATCATATTTTTGATTTTCAGTTATATTCCCCGTGATTTTATTAAACAATGCAAAAGAACGTTGCTGCTTAATTCTTCTGTCTGCTATGATAACCAAAATGATAATCTATTTGAAATTACAGCTCATTAATATTGTTTAGAGCAAGTTCAGGGTGTTTGTCATTTGAAAGTTTCTGAGCCAGTCTGACCTATTTATAAACTTCAGACCTCTGATGTATCTTCTGTTCCTACAATTCCATGGCAAAGTAATGAATATATCCTTCAAAATACAAAATGCAAATTGAGCAATAATCTGTTTTACACCCAAAATGTTTCTCTAAATTTAACAAAGAAACAAAGATATGTTTTACATAAATAGAAATAAAATTGCTGAACAAATGTTTGTGCCAAAGGATAAACTTGTTGATGCATTTCCTGAAGAGATACCAAAAGTGCCTGGATATAAAATTATCCATCAACAAATGGAATATTAACTGTTATTGTGATCATCTGGAACAACCATTACAAAGAATACTTCAGTAACGTTTTATTTTAGTTTTGAGTGCCACACATCTGCTGACCCTAATAAACTACTATTTCTGAGCGATAGCCTACAATGTTACAGAGACTACAAGGTTGAGAATTTCACTTTTACGTAATTTTAAGAGTAATTCATTAAAAACAAAGGCCAAAACCAACTTTTAAAAGTGAAACCATTATAAAAAACTATTATTAATGCTTGTATTTTTATGTATGTTATTTAAAAGTGAAGAAATAATGTAGTGTAGCCACTCACCGCCTGAGCAAGCGAACCGGCTCGGTGGTCGGGTCGCACATCGTCGGAGCGGCGAGGCCCAAGATGGTGTCGGGCTTTCGTCTTCCCCGAGCGATGGGGAGAACCCACACGCGGGAAAAGTTTGATGACGTAGCGCATACGTCATTTCCGCTTTCAGTGGGTGGGAACCATTCCTATTTAAGGTCCGAGCAAGGCGGGAAAATAAATCAGTTTTTGTTCTGCAGCCCACCGACTAGTGTCTTGCTTTCACATCGCGGTAGCAGCCGCTACAGTAGCATATTTTGTCAGAAAGCTATTTCCCAGTAATATAGAAAAGGCTCCAGTCATATATCTGGGCACCAAGAATTAATTTGAAATAGAGTCAAACAATTACAGGTCCTGAATCTGAGTTCACACTTTCAGTAATTCATAACATTCCAAAGAGCTTAAAAGTCAACAAAATACCTTTGAAATGTAACCAGTCTTGCAATGTAGAGAGATAGAGAAGATAATTTATACACACCAAAATTCCTCATACAGCAACCATCTGTGTTAGTGGAGTGAGCTGAGGAACGAATATTGCCTGGAACACCAGGACAACTCCCTTGCCCTTCTTCCAGTTATGCAATCTGACATCCAGCCATGAGGGCAAACTAATGTCCCATTGCAATCATGGCACTTCCTGTAAAGCACTGAAAAAGTGACCTGTCCTACGTCTGTCTTTGGAGTGGGAACAGGAACATTTGCTTTCATGAAGACTATCATAGAGGGAACCAATAAATTTTCCACAAACTTGTGAATAATACAGATAAATAGGCTTCTTCAGGACCATAAAGGAGGTGGTGGACATGGCTGATACATTAAATAACTACCTTGTATCATGCTTCACCAGATAAGAGGATGTTGTTAAGGATGCAGTAAAGGATAAGGCAGTAACAGTACTGGAAGGATAAAGGCACTTACAGAGAATGTACCTAAGAGGTTAGTAGTACTAGGACAGAGAAGTGGACCAAACCAAATGTGATCCCTGCTGGATTACTGAAGGGAGGACTTGGGAGAATTTGACCACAGCTCCTAATCTGATTTGGAAATGGGGGAGGGGAGTTGGTAGTAGAGGACTGGAGGGCAGCTAATTTAAATGCTTGCTTGGAAAGAAGAGAGGAATAAAAATGGAAATCTCAGATCAGTTACCATAGGGTCAGTGGCAGACAACATTTTTAGGGACTGTCATTTGGAAAAGTTTAAGCTCAGAAATAAAAGTCAGTATCTTGACTACTTAAACTGAGTGCTTTGATAACGTGAGAGGTTTAATGAGGGCAGTGAACTTGAGGTTATCAATAAGTGTTTGACAAAGTACCACATACTATACTTGTTTACATATCAAAAAACAGTACCATATACTATACTTGCTTACAAATCAAACAACACAGAAAACAGTGATGAAGAGATTCTCTAGGCCAAGAGAAAATATAAATTGATGATCTCTGGGGATTTGTCTTGAGACTATTGTTATGTTTGATTCAGATAATGACCAAGACTTTGATATACAGGCACACTTTCAACATCTGCAAATAATGTGAAACTTGTAAGTGTAGAATACAAGGTAAGAAATATTAACAGATCATGGAGATCACGGACTGTAAAGATCGGTAGGCAGATAAAAGATGACATTTTATGTTAAGAACCATGAGGGGTACATCATGGTAGGAAGAATAAGGAGAGATAATATGAACTAAATGTTTAAATATAATAATAGAGAAACCTCAAGTGCATGGACATCTCTTTGATAGTAACAGAATAGGTTGAGAAGATTATTTAAAAAAAAGCATATGGCACTCCTGGCTGTGTTAACAGAACTAATTAGACTTTTTCTGCAGTGCTATGCCCAATTTTAGGTAACAATGTTAGCAAGGATGTCAATGCCCTGGAGTTGGTGGAGAAGCAGTTCACAAGAATATTACCAGAGATAGGATACTTTAGTCATCAGTAGAGTACATCACAAGGTCCAGAGAGACAACAATGCAGGTCAAGGTGAGACAGACTGGAGTAGCTGTCGAACCTTTGAGTCCAGTAGATGGTGGGACAAAGAGCTTGTTTTTTCTGAATTATGAGAGTTTTCTCGATAATCAGTAACCAGCAGTTCAGAAATGGACCCTGATTTGATAAGATGATATAATACAGCCAGTTCATCAGAGTGTTAGGACAATGGCTGTATCATTGTTAGAATCCACTGGAATGGTGGAAGGTTAGAAGCTCCGCAAGGGTTGTTGTAATGAGACCACCTCAGTCAAATCGGATGGTGCTGCTGCAGTAGAAGAGTCTGCATGGATACTATCCATTTGAATGCAAATGGATAGGACCTTCACTTGCAATAACTTCAAGAGAAATCTAGGGAGCCACACCAACCACCAAATGGCCTTTTTTGACTACAAGGGAGCCTTTGACTCCATCAACCAGGAGAGACTGTGGAACACCCTCTTCAAATTTGGCTATCAGAGAAATCTATTTCTGTTTTATGTTTGCTTCATGATGGCATGCAAACCATTATCCTAATCAACGGGTCTACAAAAGAGCCAACCTCAGTGACGACTAGTGTCAAACAAGACTGTGTTATTGCTGCAATGCTTATTTCAGTCTTTCTAACTACAATTTTGCACCTCATCACCATCAGACTTTCCACACCAGCAGAAACCTAATGGAAAACTATTCAACCTAGAGCAAATACACTCCAGAACAAAGGTCACCCAGACACAGTTGTAAAGCAGCAGAATGCAGATGGCTCTTCACTCGGTTTTGGAGCACCTAGACAACAGCAATACATACGTCAGGCTGCTGTTTATTGATTACAGCTCTGTGTTCAACACCATCATCCCCTCAGTACTAATCAACAAGCTTCAAAACCTGGGCCTATGTACCTGCCTCTGCAACTGGATCCTTGACTTCCTTATCGGGAGACCAGTCAGAGCGGATCGGTAATAACATCTCTTCCTCACTGACAATCAACACAGGCGCACCTCAAGGATGTGTGCTTAGCCCACTGCTCTACTCTCTCTACACTCATGACTGTGTGCTAGGCACAGCTCAAATGCCATCTATAAGTTCATCGATGACAGCACTGTTGTTGACAGAATCTCAATAGCGATGAGGAGGTGTACAGGAGTGAGATAGATCAGCTGGTTGAGTGGTGTCGCAACAACTACCTCATACTCAACGTCAGCAAGACCAAGGAATTGTGGACTTCAGGAAGGGGAAATCGGGAGAACACACATCAGACCTCATTGTGGGGTCAGCGGTGGAAAGGGTGAGCAGCTTCAAGTTCCTGGGTGTCAACATCTCAGAGCATCTATCCCGGGCCCAACACATTGATGCAATCATAAAGAAGGCACAGTGACTCTACTTCATTAGGAGTTTGAGGAGATTTGGTATGTCACCAAAGACTCTTGCAAATTTCCACAGATGTAGAGCATTCTGACTGGCTGCATCACTGCCTGGTATGGAGGCTCCAATGTGCATGATCAAAAGAGGCTGCAGAGGGTTGTAGACTCAGCCAGCTCCATCACGGGCACAACCCTCCCCACCATCGAGGACATCTTCAAGAGGCGGTGCCTCAAGAAAGTGGCATCCATCATTAAGGACCCTCATCATCCAGGACATACCCTCTTCTCATTACTACCATCAGGGAGGAGGTACAGTAGCCTGAAGACACACACAACATTTCAGGAACAGTTTCTTCATCCATTATCAGATTTCTGAATGATCCATGAACTCTACCTCATTATTCCTCTTTTGCACTATTTTATTTATTTATTTTTTGGTAACTTATAGTAACTTTTATGTCTTGCACTGTACTGCTGCCGCAAAACAACAAATTTCACGACGTATCTCAGTGATAATAAACTGGATTCTGATGATGCTTGTATTTGTGCAAGCTTAGAGGCTGTGCTCCAAACATTGCTGATTTATTCAAGAGAACAGGCCTTACACTTAATATTCACACGACAGAGGTTCTCTACCAACCTGCCCCCACTGGACAATGCCCCCACTGGACAACGCCTCTCTCGGACAATGAAGACCCTGGGAAACATGGACAACCTCTCATATCCTGAGAGCCATCTCTCAGAGAAGTTGGACACTGATGATGAAAGTCACTTCTGCCTTCAATGTGTCTGTGCAGCCTTTGCTGGATTGACGAAATGTGTGTCTGAAGATCAGGACCTCAAACATAATAAAAAAGCTCATGGTTTACCAGGCAACAATGATCTCTGTCCTCCTCTGAGATCTGGACGACCTACAGCAGGCATCTCAAGCCATTGGAAAGATACAATGAGCTCTGTTGCTGCAAATTCCTCCAAATCCATTGAAGAATAAGTGAACCATTATCAGTGTGCTGTCCCAGACTGACATCCCCAGCATTGAATCCCTAATTACACTCAGTCATTCTACTGGATAGTCCACATCATTCAATTGCCTGACGCCAGAGGCTCTTTTCTGAGCTCTGACATAGGAAGAGATTGCCAAGCAGACAGAGGATAAGATTCAAGAAATTAATCAAAGCTTCCTTGAAAAAATAATGCAGGATTGCCACTGATTCCTGTAAATCTCTGGCCCATGACCAGAAGGAACATTCAAGATAGTATTGAGAACCCAACACACAGGAACACACGAGGCTGCAGAGTGTTTTGGACACATCCTGGTCTATCACGGGCTCAGCCCTCCCCACCAATAACAGCATCCACAGGAGGTGCAGCCTCAAGATGACAGCATCTACCATCAAGGATCCCCACTATCCGGGCCATGCTCTCTCCTCGCTGTTACCGCCAGGCAGGAGATACAGAAGCCTGAAGTCCCACACCACCAGGTTCAAGAACAGCTACTTTCCTACAATCATCAGGTTCCTGAACCTACCTGCATAACCCTAACCCTACCTCAGCAACAGAACACTACAGACAACCTCTTGCACTACCATGGACTTGTCTTTGATTGTATCTTTGTTTTTTTGCACTAAGGTCTTGCTTTTGTACAGTCTTTTTTTCCACTGTATGCTAGAGTTTTACATATAATTTATGTATAACTTATATTCTATGTGTTGTCTGTACCTACATGCCTGTGTTGCTGCTGCAAGCAACTTTTTCATTGTACCTGTACCTCACCATACTTGTGCACATGACAATAAACTCGACTTGATGTGATTTGAGTCCATGTATTGGGTGCTCACAGAAGCCCTCACAAACTACTGCCATTCGTGTGAGAGTCTGTGGTTCTCACTCTGGCCACCTCAGAACACACAGAACTGGAGCGGGAGTAGGTCATCCTCGATCCCAAGTGACTGCCGAAGGAGAACAATACAGTAAAATCCGAAGGACTTTGGTAGTGCTAGACCAGCAGATTTTCTGTAGTATTGGACATTACTCCTATTAGTACCCAAATATTTTTATTTCATCTTTTCTTACATGTTACACTGTAGTATAATACATTATTTAGTGAACCCGGTGAGTTTATAGGGACCCAGAAATAAATTCTGGACCCCAGCTTCAGCTGCAAACCTACCTATGATCCTGACTCCAAGTGCTTCAGATCCTGACCCCAAGTGTTTCAGATCCTGACCTCAGCTCTAGCAGTACACCCAGCTCACATTCCTGACCCCGGCCCTAGCTTCACTGGAGACCACCATCTCTGGCCGTATATCCTGTTCGAACTCTGGCCCCCTCATCACACTCTAGACTACTGAGTGAGACAGATACCAGACCATCAGGATTTCTGAACTACTGGATGCCAGATTATCAGAGATTTACTGTCGTCTGACACCAAACAAACAGCCTTCAGTTCCAGCATTCAACCAACCATCATCTGTTGGAGAGTTGGTATTTCTAATATTAAAACTCTAAAATCTCCAATTACCCATTTCTGGATCAAGATATTTCCTAGAAGCCAGCTGAATTAAAGGGATCAAAGCTAAATGAACCAGAGAAAATGATAAAAATGAATGCTGCTCTCCAATTTTGTCCTGAGATCTCCCCACCTAGACACTGTGGAGTCGTTTATGAGATACACATATCAAAGTTCAGCTGCCCTTTAATTACAACTGTAGCAGCAAACATTTTGCTAAGTGTCAGAAAATTTTCTCAATGAACAATCCAGTGCTGCAATTTGATGTGTGGTGCCATCAAACAGAACTGGGACCTACGGTGAATCTATAAGACCTTAATTTGGCAGGAAGGTGTGTCAAATTCTGTTCTGGCCTTGGGCCTGCTCAGGTTGCCCAGAAACCTGACTCTGAGAAGGGAAAGAATAGCAAGACCAGATATCCCTGATTTGAGGCCTGTCAGGCGACTCATCACCTGGTCTGGACATTGAAACAATGGTGGTCTGGTGTCACAGCAAGCAGATAGGTGCATCACTGTCTACTCAATCCCCTGAGAGGTTCTCAGATTCAAAACATTGATGTTGCTCTCATGAGAGAAGCAAGTTATCTCTCATCATGCCTTCTCAGGGTTCATGTTTACCTGTGATTCATAGCTGGCTATCTCCGACTGCTCCTTCAATGGGCTCCATTTAGCAGTCTGAAACCAGGATAGCCAGGGCAAGACCTTCTCATGAGACATCATCTGGGTAGACTGATAGAAAATCAGCAGTTAGAATGGAGCAACGGGACAGTACTGCAATGCAATTCTAGAACATCAAGATCCTATTAGGAATGAAAAGGAAAACACACAAGGGTGCTAAGGTGCAGAGCCAAATGTTAAGATTTTCAATTATTGTATTATCTGAATTTTTTGTAGTTGTAAGTGATTTGAATAAACTACCACAGTTCAAGTGCATACTAATTTATGGTAAATCATATTCTTCAGAATGCAAAGATAAGTGACATTGGTATTGCAGCTGCTAGCATTGCTGCAGACCTTGCCTTGCTTCACATAGAGACGTTGCCAATGGAATTTTGCCAGCAGTGTCAACACTGTGGGACCTAATGAATAAGTATGTCAGCAGCTGAATGCTGGTTAAAGCACTCCCTGTTAGTCTTAATACACACAGTGGATGTTGGAAGATGTCTGTGCAGCTTGCAAAGGGCATTATGGACAGATGAGTGTCCATAATGGAAGAATAAATACTTTGTGTTACAGAGATTGCAAAAACACTGAAAACAATAAATTTGGCTTGCTGTGTCACAGAAAGGGAAAAAGCAGAAATAAGTAAATGGAGGATCTTACCTCATGACAAATAAGTCTTTGAACTCCTTGTACTTTATTATCATATGTGAGAGCAGTGTGATATGGTCCAATCTGTTTAAATGATGGCTGGCTAAACCAGTCATGAGCCAGGGATACACAAGACTGCACCCATAAACTCAAAGAGGTAAAGATGCCAAAATATAACTGAAGAGAAGGAGTGCAGAGGCTGAAAGGAGAATGCCTTCTGGGAAACTCAAGGTGGAACAGAGTCATGACAGTACACATTGAGGTCTTAAAATAGAGAGAGGGGTGGAATAGGACAATGTCCTTGAAAGAGAGGAGACCAGAGAAGCAGGATGGATGATCACAACGTGATCTGGCAGTGAGAGTTGGAATAGCACTAAGGCAGTGTGTGTAAGCCAGGTGGTAGAAAGCATAGTCAGACAGGAGTCTGCAGCATGGAGAAAGATGGCACTGCCCTTGAGCCCAGCTTCAGCCAAAGCCAGAATGCCAATTCAGTCAGCCACCACCAGGTCACAGATGGTAAGGTCTCTGCTTTTGGGTAGATTGGTGCTCTGGAGGAAAACTCCTAGAGGGGTTATTAATTGTGTCTCTGCTGATGAGCTCAAGGAACAAGGCTTTGGAGAGTTCATGAGTTGGGCAGGAGGTCAACCTACAGAAGGTGTGATAGGCTAGGAAATAAACGAAGGCCAATAGGTTAAAATATCTGTTAACAAAGTGACACGTTTACAGATTTTTAATTCAGATTACCAGCATTTGGAATATTTTGCTTTTGGATTATTACAAATATCTAGCTTACTTTAATTCTCTAGAGGCATATCATTCACTGCAAAACAGTTCCACTCATAATACCAACTTGCACCCAAAAAAAAACTGCAGTAAGAGTACACATAATCAGTTGTTACAAAATCAGTAATAGATCATCTCTGTGTCCTATTGCTCAACATTTTGGTACGACTTCACCCAGGTGCATTAAAGAAAACAGATCCAAGCACAGGAAAAGATTTTATGACATATGGGAAAAGTGTCAGACCTCAATGCACTGCTATTGTTCTCTGATAGTGCCAATCAATTCTGTGATTAAGGAGAAGAATAATTGAGATATTTTACCCTACCTGGATTTTTGGAAGACAATAGCACAGGAAGAGAGCAGACGATTGAATGTGTTAATATTGTTTACTGAATGTATAGAATCATTCAAAGTATTTGCCAGTTGTGACTGAGTGAAGTGTAATGCCAAAGGTGCCTGTCACTTACAGACATTGCTGTAGTGGCACAGAGCAATTCAATTAGCTAAATTTAGAAGGCAATCTTTCACTTTCACTGCATATTGCAGGAAATCTCTGTGTTCTCTGCAGCTTCCACAGAGGAGGGTAACATACCAGCAAAAATGTGCAAACATCTCTTAGACCGGAAGGTAAGCTGAGGTCATCGTGCATCTGTATGGCTGATGGAAATTCCACTGTGCGGGAGATGGTTCAAGTTCTACCACAGCAGAAACACTGGGCTATCAGATTCAAACAATACCCACATAACATGAAGTACAGAGCTCCACATGAATATGAAAAGGACAGCTCCAGTAATCTGCCAGCGAAGTATGAGCACTTAGTACAGATAGAGAAAAGGGCCTCATTACAAATCACTTCACTGTTGCAGGCTGATTTTGACTGCCAACTGCAGCTAATGTAGATGAGGTGAAAGACTCCCATTGCAGCCTCAGCTTCTGGCTATGATTCAACGTATGTTTAAACTCCACTTTTAATACAGATGTGATGAGCAGCTAGTTCTGTTTTACCTCAAAGTTCTGGATTCTCTTTATGTCCATTTGACTCCAAGTATATCATACAGATGTGAAATTGATTAATTGCTGAAGGAGGCAGAAATAACACCACAGACATTTATGCTGCTCAAATGGAAAAAAATAGAAAGTCAAAAATAAGTTCATGCCAATGCAATGGCCAAATGTTTAAGGTAGCATTGATAAAATTTTCATCCGACATAAATGGACTTCAGAGCAGTGCAAATTGAAAGTTAAAAGATTTTCCTAGCTACCATCAATGAACAGATTGCTGTTACCTTGCTAAAAGTAGAATTTTCGGGAGCTACATTAATACAAATCTTCTTTGTTTCAAGACGTGCCAACAAGCCATTTCAATTACCAAAATCAGATGGAGGCAGATATCTTGGATGTCTTTAATGTGAACCTTTCTCTTCCAGGTACTTTTGGTTTCAGTGCGATGACAGTATATGTGGAGCAAACCTTTTGAGTTCTGCTTTAGAAGCTTGATATACTATTTCTAGGTCAAGTAACCTGCATGAATTCAAGCTGCTGCTTTTGTGTCAAAGAAAAATTCCAGCACAATAAGCAAGAGTGGCAGGACATTTCTACACTGTTAGTTTGGCTTCTAATCCCCCTAGACCCATTGTATACAAGATGCATAATTCAATTTTCAGTCGTCTCACCTGGTAGGTGGGAACATGTAACTCAATACATCTGCCATAGTTTCTGCTCTCAATTTTCTCAATCAGGAATGTCATTACTGCTGCTGGATGACGAGCTAGAACTTTACAGGCAGTTTCTGTCGGCTAGCCTCTGACAGATTCATTCAATCACCAGCAGTTCAAATTGTCTTTGTTGCCAGGATAAAGCCCTAAGCTTCCTAAAATGAAATCAGAACTCACAAGCTTACATTATGAAGACAGGTTGTGTAAAAGGTGGGTTGTACTCCCCTGAATATATGAGATCTAGGCTTGATCCGATCAGGTTGTTTAAATGTTAAGATTTGATTGGATTGTTATGGAGAAACAATTTGAGAGATAGATGTTAATAGATAATGGTTTTGGAGAAATATGTCAGCTGTGATCTAATTAAATGCTAGCACAAACTTAAGAGGCTGAATGGCCTATTTCAGCTCATAATGTTCCTAAATTCCACACATTCTGAACAGCTCTGTCCTTCACACGTCCCTGATTTGCAAATTCTATATTTTTGATTAAAATCATCCACATTAGTTTACTGATAATCTCATATATTCTCATACTCAATGTTTAAAAGAAGTATTTTGTGCTATGATAGGATGTCAAGAATAACCATGAAATATTACTTTAAGGATGTCTAAATCACAGTATTGATGGCATCTGGGATTTCACAAAAATCTGTCAAAATAAGAGTTACAGAGAAAGCTCAAAGGTATTTCTGTCTAGACTTATCAAAGTTCTTCACACAGTTTCAAAGTCAGTTTCTACTTCAAAGTAGCTTTCATATTGTATGGTCAAAATATTTAAACAATTTTCTCAGATCTGACTTTATTCTCATCCTATAGTTACATAATTACACATCTGCCTGGGTTGTGCCTGTTGACTTTGAAATATTCTTTCAACAATATTACTTGCTCTGCAGAAGAATTTATAATATGCACTGAATGCAGATGGGCAGAGTGTGGCCTTCTTTGTAAAGAAAGCTTTGCTCCAAGTAAATAGTGAAGGATTGGTGAAGTGCAGGGAAAACCATGCAGATTTTGAAAGACCTGAGTTTGAATATTTGCCTGTGTGTAGTTTCAAAGTCCATATTTATAAGCTCCCTAAATTCTCTAACTGATACCTTCACATCTCTTCATAATTCTGGTGCTTGATAGAAAGTCTGCCCCCTGGCCTCTGCTAATATGGTTGCTGACCTGGATATAAGGAGATGCACAAGTGTGTCCCAAGGGAATGTGGTAAGTTATTTGTTCTGCCATTTGAGAAAACTCTGAGGATACATCACGACTTCGTATGGCAAGTGCTCTGCCTGAGACGGCAAGAAACTGCAGAGAGTTGTGGACACAGCTCAGCACATCACAGAAACCAGTCTCCCCTCCATGGACTCTGTCTACACTTCTTGCTGCCTCAGAAAAGCAGCCAACATAATCAAAGAGCCCTCCCACCCTGGACATTTTCTCTTCTTCTCCCCTCCCATCAGGCAGAAGGTACAAAAGCCTGAAAGTACCTACCACCAGGCTCAAGGACAGCTTCTATTCCACTGTTATAAGACTATTGAATGGACATCTTGTACAATAAGATGGACTCTTGACCTCACAATCTACCTTGTCATGGCCTTGCACGTTATTGTCTGCCTGCACTGCACTTTCTCTTTAACCGTAACACTATATTCTGCATTCTGTTATTGCTTTTCCCTTGTACTACCTTGATGTACTGATATGATGAAATGATCTGTATGGATGACTTGCAAATCAAAGTTTTGCACTGTACCTAGATACATGTGACAATAGTAAACCAATATTAGTAAATTGGTAAATTTACCAATGTTAAAATGGTCATATATAATTCAATTACCAGAAAAACTAACCATTTTGATAATTCTCTTGGAATGTTATTTCAGAAATTCAATAATCCCTACCCAATTTAAAATGCTGATAATATGCAAAATTATATGTGGGTGTTGTGTACACCTGTGCACGAGGGCATGCATCCAGTGTATTGCGTCACGCCATTGGACATTATGAGATGCTGCAGCCAATTATGCAGAATGCCCAACAGCATGGCCCAAGTATGCATGTGATGCTGAGAATCTGTGCTCATATTATATGTTAGGTTTTTATAGCGCAACTGAATTTTAATCTTCGGTGGCCCCAGAATTCTGGTGTATTTATATTGGTGTTAAATCCTTTGCCTTAGAGGGAACTATTTTACCATTTGACGCAAAGAGCTGTTGTACTCATTTCCAATGATTTTAGGACTTCTTTGTGACATGTTAATCTGTTCAACTAGTTTGACAGAAACAAACATAAGGTCAGTCTCTTAAAGCTAAATTCCATCTGTTTTCCCCCGGGGGATATTTCACTGCACCCCTATTGCGTGGAGATTTCTTAGTGTATCTACATTTCAGGCCATGCAGAGCAGAGGAAAAGGAGCAAATTATTGCAATCTCATATAGTCATAGAGTAGTACAGCAAAGTAGCAGGCCCTTCTGCCCAACTCGTACATGCCGACTAAGATGCCCATCTAAACTAAGTCCCATTTGCCCACATTTGGCCCATATCTCCCTAACCTTTCTTATCCATGTACCTGTCCAACTGTCTTTTAAATGTTATTGTTCCTGCCTCAACCACTTCCTCTGGCAGTTTGTTCCATATACTTAACACCCTCTGCATGAAGAAGTTACCCCTCAGGTCCGTTGAAAACTTTCCCCTTTTACCTTAAAACTGTGCCCTCTAGTTTTTGAAAAAGACTGTGTGCATTCATCCTATCTATGCCCCTCATGATTTTATACGCCTCTATAAGGTCACCCCTCAAGTCTCCTACACACCAAGGAATAAAGTTGTAGTCTGCCCAACCTCTCCCTATAACTCAGGCCCTCAAGTCCTGACAACATTCTCATACATTTTCTTTGCACTCTTTCCAGGTTAATGATGTCTTTCCTCTAAAGCGTAACCAAAACTGTACACAATACTCCAAATGTGGCTTCACCAACATCTTGTACAACTGCAACATAATGTCCCAAGTCCTATACTCAATGCTGTGACTGATTAAAGTCTGTGCACCAAACTTCATCACCCAATGTATCTGTGGCACCTCTTTCAGAGAACTATGTACTTGTACTCCTAGATCCCTCTGTTCTACAACACTTCCCAGGGCTCTACCATTCACATGGATAAAAACATTTACATGTGGAAACCATATTTCTCAAAGTAGGCATTCACCAGACCTAGGACTTAGATAGTTGTGTCAAAGACCCAGGGACTCTGATGTGACAGCCACAATCTAAACACATTGCAAATCATCTGCATTATTTGTAGCTTCCAGTGCAGCCTGCAACATGCAGGTCAGCAGTGCATTAGTTGCCAACTGGCTGCCGTATTCCAGTGTTTGGGACATTAGTGACTGTGGTATTGTAACCAAGTGTTCTCATACTCCTAATGAAATGCATTCATAAGAGAAAGGCATATGGCACCATAAATATGCTGTTGATTTGTGACCAATGCAACTGAATTTTGTGCATGAATACCAATTGTTATGGCAGATGTCAGAAATCTTTTATCCCTAATTACTATAATATGAAGAGCTACAGAGAGTGTTTGGTGATAATATGGATTGCAATTTGTAACAGATGATATTAAAGTTAAATACACAGCATGGTTACTGGGATCAGAGTTGAAAGAAAGCGAGTATGCCTTGGTAGGGTATACCAGTGAGAAGCTGTTCAATGCAAGTAGTAGAAGTGGTTAAAATTGGATATATTAGCAAAACAACAATACTAGTACGAAATTTAAGTTACTTTCACCCTTAAGTAGGGTCTAAATAAATCAGAAGTCTGGGAAGGGCTACACTTCACTGTGGCTTGTAGTAAAGGTTATTTTGGCCAGAGGAGCACACTTGTGAAGCATCAAGCAGGAAGCAGCAACTAGAGGTAGAAGAGGCCCTGTCAATGAGTCGAATGACCTGTCTAAAAAGCTAACCAGTCAAGCTGTAAGTAATCAGGAAGGTAGTAAAATAGGAAAGACCACATGATTGATTCCAGAGCTTAAGAAAATGATGTTTGGGGAAAAGGATGCCTTCAACTTTCCCATTCTCCACTGTCATATTATGCTTCTTTGTCTACATGTTGTTAATAGCAAGTTTTTTTTCTTTTGGTAAAGCCCAGCCTGCTGGACATGTCCCACACCCTTGCTATTAGTAATTAGTAACATACATAAACAAGCATAATGTGCTTCTTCTAATTTCCACATTAACTCAAGAAACAAAGGACTGCAGATGCTGGAATCTAGATTAAAAACAAGATAATGCTGGAGGAACTCAGCAGGCCAGGCAGCATCCGTGGAGAAAAGCAGGTGGTCACATTAACTCCTTTGGTCTGACCCTATACCCATCCCTCCCCCACCTTCTCTGCTGCTGAAAACAAGCTTGTTTCTCTCTTTCCTGGTTCTATCGTGAGCTCACAGATTTGTAAATTAAGCTCTTTATTTTTCCACAGATGCTGCCTGAACTGATGGGTCACCATTTTCTGTTTCTATTTTAAATTCAATGGCTCCTGAAATTAGGGACAGAGATGTAGTAAGCCAGTTCATCTTGAACAGGATGAAGCAGTGCTCAAGCACTCTAATTCTGAAGCTGATTTTAGAAACTGAGAAGGTCAAATATTGCTGATGACACAAAGATAGACAGGAAAGTAAGTCGTGAAGAGGATATAAGGAGCCTTAAAAGGGACAGAGATAGATTAAGTGATTGGGCAAATAAAGTGAAAATGTGGAGTTTTGCAAGAAAAATATTTTAAAAATTATGTAAATTCTGAGAGATTGCAACCTGAGATGTAAAGAGATCTGGGTGTCCTCATGCATGATTTGCAAAAGTTAATACGGACGTACGGCAAGTAATTAGAAAAGCTAACAGAATGTTCTGGTTCCTTGCAAGGGGAACTGAATACAAAAGTAGGAAGGTTATGTTTCACTTATGAAAGGCATTGGTATGACCAATATGGAGCATCATGTATGGTATTCATTTCTATATTTAAGGTGGGATATTAATGCTTTGGAAGCAGTTCAGAGAAGTTTTACTAGACAGCTAGTGGGATGGAAAAAGTGTGTTACATTGATGAAAGGTTGGACAGGCTTGGCTTCTATATGCCGTTGTTTAGGAACATACAAGATAACTTGATTGAAACCCCAGGGGCCTTATGTGGAGAGGGCCTTAAAGTAACAAATGAAGTTCAAACCTGACTACTGTTGCACCTCCCCAAATACACTTAGGAAGAAACAACAAGGCTTGGGAACAGACAATAAGTGGGAAGATGTTGAATGCTGTGGAGGAACAGAAAGAATAAGTGATCATAGATCCATAGAGGTAGCAAAAGACGATTCATTTATTTGCAAAGGTATGGAATATTAGAGAAGGTAATGTGCTAGAACTGTATACCAGTACACCTACAGCCAATAAAGGGGTAAAGGATAGTGTGAGTGCCCACACTAAGGACATACACAAGTTCTGCTGCAGTGTACTTTAAGTAAGAACTTCAATGATGCAGGTAGCAGTAGTAGATTGATGAGCATGCACAATGAAATGCTTGGGCATTGGGAAGTCTGCCAAAAGCCTGTGTTCAATATTAAGGACCATGGAGGAATCCAGCACCAATCTGGCATATGGCTTTGTGCAGAGACTGGAACACATCCATTCCAGGGTGGAAACTGGCAGCAAACTCCATTTGCACATATGTGGACACAAACATAATACCATAATGTTGCAAGGTCTGAGAGTTGCCATGAAAGGTCAGATGCTGTCATACATGCTCAGAATACTGTGATTATAGCACTGGATTCCAAAGTTCAAAAGTACTATAGGATGTTATGCCACTCTAACAGTCTGCCTTTCAGAAGATTCCTCTTCTTCTTCCCTCAAAATCAAGGATGACTTGCTTCTGTAGATTCTGAGTTGCCTCATGAGGGCAATGTGGCACCAACAGACCTTACCACAAGTGGGACAGGAGGTGCTTAATGGGGCAGGAAGGAAAAAGTGTATTCCTTCAGTGATTTATGTTGAGCTTCTGTGTGCTGTATGACAAATGGTCCCAAATGGTTCACAGTGCTATCACAGGTTCAGTGCACAGTTGAGGCAATGTTTTCTTCTGCTTCCTACATCTCACTTTCTTTTATAGGATGCTTAGAAATACCTTCCCATTCCGAAAAGATCCAACAATTCCCTTAGCACCTCATGCAGCTATGACTCCAAGTCACTCTCTGAAATTGTATTTTCCTCTCATTGTGACTAACTGGTGCCACTTTGGGCTTGGAGACAGGGCTTTTAACACTTGTTGGCCTCCTGCACTTCATGCACTCTGCAGCAAGGGTGCTGCATTTCATTATCTATTGATGGAGTGTCAAAGAGTTTCTGAACCAAGCCATTACTACTGGCCTCTAGTGAGAGAAAATGCTAGAAGTACTCGACAAGTCAGAGGTAACTTGTAGAGAGAGAGAAAAACAAAGTTTACGTTTCAATTGACTTGAAACGTTAACACTAACTCTCTCTATAAATGCTGCCTGACCTGCTGAGCATTTCCAGCATCTTAGGTTTAATTTCAGATTTCCAGCATCTGCAGTATCTTGCTTTTAGATTATTAACCTCTAACTTGTGTCCATAGATGTCAAAGCATTGGACAGAACTCAGGTCAAGTTAATAAGCATTTTCTTTCTCACCATCCTTTCACATTACATTATCTTTAACTATGGTGCAGATGCTTATGATGAGCAGCAAGTATTTCACACAACCATATTTATGTGCAAGAACTGACTACAGAAAATCACAACTGAAATTTAGTAATTTATACAAAGCATTTTATAGTCTGGTATGTTTTTCAGGATTGCATGTATGGCCACATGTTGCCTTAAGTATTCTTCTACACTTGACCTATGCAAACTTTTGGCACAGCTTGCTTTGTTGTTCAGGTATTATCTATCAACAGTTGTCTTTTATACATTTCAACCTATTGCACTTACTTTATGCACTGCATAGATGAAAAAAATACCTGTAAAATACATTTTCTGGGGTCTAACAAACGTTGCTCAACTCAATAAACTTCACAATAATTGTAATTTTTTTTAAGGCTAACCAAATACTTCAGCAGAACAAAACTGCAGAATTTACTACAGCTTATCATCGGAATTGCAAAAAAACATTCATGATATTATACTTCACTGTATCAAAGAAAAAGATAATTGAGAAACATTGAGGATGAACAGGAACTGGTTAAGTTATTCCCACATTCTACCTCCCTTCTGCAAAAATGAAGACAGCATCACTGTGTGATCTTATTCCACCACAAACCCCACACCAAACTTTTACCTCATAGTATATCATTACTTCTACCACCTTTTCTTTCCTTCTTTATTCACTGGATTAACAACATTTTCTTTTAGCTTTGCTATTACTTAATATATAATTGGCATTTGCACATGATTAATGACCTCATATTTATAAGCTTACAATTATCCAATGTTATTGCAGCAAGGAAGAGACAAATTCATTTATATCTTACCATTAATGTCAGTTCTTTTTTAAAGCAAATATTCTGAATAACGAGATGACATCAAACACGCAGCTTCTCACCTTAGATCAAATGATTACTCCAATTAACAGGTGTTATTTTTTGCCTTGAAACAGAGAAGTGGTGCTCAAAATTGTTTTTAGAATTTTGGATATATTCACACAGTATACTTGGGAGTCATATCAAGTAAGGACTACATGTGCAGTTAAACTCAAATGTTGTTCTTGTCTACCTTATTATTTGAAGTCTAGGTAATAGATGCCGATGTGTCACTCTGGATATGAAGTAAACCTGATAAAGAATATTCTGCCTTCTTCCCATTTCTAGCTACACGTTACTTACACTGATATATATTAATTACTGCCGAAATGAACAATTGTGAATTGTTACTTCAGAGTTATATATTATTAAAAACGTCTTTTTTTTTACTTAACTGTTCTAATTCTCTTATAGTCTCTCTATCCAAACTTCAGTCCCCATTTTTAATTCCTCTTTTTGCATGAATTGGCACTGAATTCAATCAGATTAACTTAAAGGTCCTTTTTGATTCTTTTTCTATTAATTTCACAATTAAATTTTATTGTTCAAGGAGATACACAGTTGAACAATAAAGTTTATACATTGTCACATAGCAGATGTCTGGATTCCTTTGCTATAACACTGCAGCAATATTTTTAACAAACTTCCATGCTACTTCCCTTCAATTATTCGATTCTTGAACCAACTGGGATAACCCTACTCACTAGAGTTTAGCAACACAATGACCACTTCGTACTAAAATGGACTTTGTTTTTTTTATTCAAATTGTGTTCTTTCTTGTTAAAAATTGTGTTTAGTTTACATTTTTCTTTTGAATGCTGCTTATATGATGCTATGTGCCTGTGATGCTGCTGCAAGTAAGTTTTTCATTGCACATGTACTTGTGCATATGACAATAAACTCGACTTTGACTTTGTTAAAAAAACGATCTTAAAATCTATATGTTCAAAAGCAAGTCTAACTAATGGCTAATGCCATTAGATGCCCTGCTGCAGCAGATTATGATCCATAAGCTCTGCTTTCTAAAAGTTATCTAAAAACCAATGGACTGCAGAACAAGCAAAATCTGGTATTACCAGCAATGTCCAAAACTTTTCAGCTGAACAGAATACTACATTGACCACAAGCTGCCTCAGGAAAAGCAACAAACTTCAACCATTCAGTGCTCGCAACAGTCAATCTTCAAGCTCAAATGTAGTTGTTTCCTGGCTCAGGGACTGTAAATTAGGTGCCCAAGTAAGAAAAATTACAAAGGGAAAAAGATTGCCCATTTGAATCATATAAAGACTGGGAACAGTTAAATGGTATTAAAATGTAATTATGGTTTTGTGAACATTGTTTTTGACAAATGCTCAAAATACATTTAGTTCTACAATATTTTACAGATAGATTACAGATAGATTACAGAGGAGAATGTAATTTTACAAACAAAACATTGTGAAAAAGGGCTACAGAGTGAAAGTTGGCCACAGTGACACCATCTTTTCCAACATCACATGCTGGTGCACAAAAGATAAACCAGTACAAGTTACATTTCCTCTCTGTACTGTGACATAATTCACATTCGACAGCAATACCTTTGAGCCTTCCAGTCAAAAACATTTCATCCAAACTTTGAAAAAAACATAGTGGTCTTGCCCAGCAAAAATTGATGACTGAGAACAAAATTTAAAAAGTGTCAAACTCCTGGATCCAAAACTAATAACTTACATTAAAAGATGAGATTACATTCTTGGAGAGGACTATGTGCTTTAAACTGCTGAATTTTAATATTTTGGTTCTGAAAATCAATAGATTCAGTTACACTGAAGATTAGGAGGGAAGTCAGGAAGCAATTTTACAAAGGCTACTTAGAAATCTAGAATTCTTTGCACCATTAGCTTGTGGGTGCAAGAACAGTTCTGAGTGTAGGGTACTGACTGGTTTTACACAGTTTCAATGGCTGATCTTAAAAATTTTTCCCTTGTTTTTAATTCCATCCAAGGGGTCATCCCACCTTTCTATTTCTGTAATTTCCTCTAGCCCTCTCATATTTCTGTGCTTTTTCAGTTTTGTGGAACCCCAATATGTAATATTGTACCAATAGCAACCATATCATCCACTGCCCACAATTCAATCTCTAAATCTCTCTGACTCTTTCCCCTTTTCTCTTCGTTTGAGATGCTTCTTAAAAGCTATTTATTTGAGAAATCTTCTGATCATCAAATCAAATTACATCTTGTGTCATATCTTGATTAATAATGCACCGATGAAGCACCTTGGGCTGTTGTGCTGCATTAAAAGTGCTTCATAGGTACATTTTCATTGTTCTTCAAACTCTTGACAACTTCTTTGATTATCCAAACATTATTTTGCATGAATAATTTAGAATAACCTAAATACCTGTTAGTATATCCAAAATAATAATATATATACTTTCTTATTTCCTGGAAAGTATTTTAAATAAAGTATGATGATTTATCTAATTGATCAATAAAGATAGAGACTTCAAAAAACCCTGAGTTTTTGCATAATCAATAATTCCAGTGCATAATCAAAGAACCATCACGGCAGCTTTGAAGGACAAATTCTCTGACCTCCATCCCCTCCAAAGAAAATAAGAATCACCCTTTTAGTTTTCAATCTGTAGCTAAGATTAGTGCTAAATTTCTTAGGTAGTTAATTTGAGAACATTTGGACATGACAATCAAGTGGAAAATAATCATTTTACCATCTGTTCTGCTTTATGTCAAAAGTGTACCTAAATTAGAGATTGCAACTATACAACATGATGACTGGTGGCCAACTGTCAGCTGGAAAATGTACATTTTTGGAGTGAGATGTCACTTTTTGGTGAATGAAATGAATGGTCCCAGTCCTTAATCTCTCAATTCAGAATAGTTATCCATTCATTTTGAGATCTGGAGGGAAACCATAATAACCCACTGGGTTTTAGTCAGATTCTTCTTTCTGTCAGACATTTCCACATAGTCAGTGTTGATGACCACTCCTTTCAGCAAGTCCTTTCTTGGTATAAACCAAGTTTTACATTAGATTCCATATTTGATAATCCAGTAAGCTCAGCAGTTAAAATGAAACTTTTATGGATTCATCACGTCCCCTCCTAACATCATGCCTCGTGAAGTGTATTGTGATGTGTAAATACCTTAGAAGCTATATGCATCGTGTGGTTTGACTTCTGATACATTTTTATATCAGTCAACATTCGTTGTTCTTCTCTTTCAAAAAATGAAGTTTCATTAGAAGTTACTTGTCTCATTAAGAAGAAATATAGAAGAACTTACAACTGCTTTATATGAAATGAGTTTGGATATTTGTGGTGAAGAAACAGCAAGGCAGCATACTGCAGAATTTTTAAGTTTGATTTATATGGCAGCATTGTGGTTAAAAGATTAGACAATGAGTGGATTTATGTTCAATTAAATTTATAATCTTTGACTGAATCTATTCCTGTAAATAATTAGTCATGTAGTTTTAAATTGCAAGTTGATTAATATTAGATAGAAATATTTAGTATGTGTGGAGTTTCTTTCACTTTTTAAAGGGAAATAAGTGTCATGTATTATGCTTGTATATAATTTGAAGAATTACGTGGTATAATTTCTGATATGTTGTTGTATCAGCCACTGCAGTTAGTTGAGTATTATTCACCATCAATAAAGGCGATCTTCATATAAGCTCTACTCTTATTACTCACTTTATTAAACACAACTTAAAAGAATCTATGGACACTACAGTTAAGAATCATAACGTAAACTCTGTTGGGGAGTTTTTCTTTCTTATGTAAGCAACCTGGTTGCTATTATGGCTTAGGTTTATTTTTGAGCAGTGACTCACCAGAGAGTTTGTTACATGGGAAGTGAGGAGACAGAAGTAAAATAATTCCTTCCAATGTTGGATATCCCACCTTGACGACTGCAATTGATAAACCTGGACAAGGATGCCTTTCAATGTTAACTCCTTCTCTCATCCCACACAACATTGCAATTAACCCAGCACATGGTTGCCATGACAAACAAACTCATCACATGATATATTCCCATTATACGTCTTTCATTGGATGGATGTATTCCTTGACTTCATATAGTTTCAGTGGAAACTTGCAGAAGTGTTGGAGTCTGTGGGGAGCCGGTGGAATGGGTCCTTGTTTAATTTTCCTGGCCGCAAGTGCATCAGGGAGCCACTGTGAGTACAGTTGAAAATACCAACATAGAAGTGTACTGTGTGCAGAGGTATAATGTAATCCCATAGTAGACCACTGTGTGGTGCATACTTTGCTACTCTCATCATTGCGTTATGACCTCTTGGATTGAATGGTGTTTGCAGACCAGGAGCCAAAAATAACTGAGGTCAAAACTCAAGTTTCCTACATATAAAATTATGTTTCTGTTTAATCCAATGGAATGCTTCACAGCATAAAGCCTTTACATAGCACCATTAACATAGAAAAATGTTCGGACACATTTTGCAGAGGTGTAATCACACACAAATAGGCAATGAAACAGAGAGGTTAGGCGGGGTGAGCAAAAGCTTAATTGAAAGAGTGATTTTATCTAGACCCATAAAGGTGTAGTTCGAGACATTTCTGGAAGAAGTTTCAGAATGGGTGACCAAAATGCCTGAAAGTATAGGCATCAATACTGGGAAAAGGATGTCCAATAAGCTAGTCAGAAGGTGAGGTGGTGGTGGCAGAGCATTGGGAGGAGAGGAGGAGGAGATGTGATGAGGTGATAGCATGGCGAGACCAGAAAGCATTTTAATGTGAGGATGAGAACTTTAAAGTGGTGGTGCTGGGAGATTGAAAACCAATGTAGTTCTGATATGTGAGTGTTAGTTGCTGGGCAATGGGATACAGATGGAGTTTTGGATAAGCTGATCTTTAGAGGGGATGAAGGATGACTTCCGGGGGAACATGAAACAGGTAAATGTTAAGATGAAAAATGGGTGAAGATCTAAGCAGCAGCTAACATGCTGCTGCAATTGGACATTAAAGTAAAAATAAAATAACAGCTTTTGTCAAAATTCATATTTTTGTAGGTTTGTAAATATGAATTTATATCTAATTTCTGCTGGTGTAAACAGCTGGGAAATTTTGGTCAATGACATGCTCATAAGAGTTATGCCTCATTTATCAATATCGTTTACTAAAAATATCTAAAAAAAAGTATGGGAAACTTGAGACCATGCAGCAGAGGCAGACAGAAGCCCTTTGTGAGTAATGGAAACAGCATACCGCCCCACAAACTTACCAACCGCCCACCCTATTAGCCACCATCTGCAGAAGAGTCCGCACTTCTCGCATTGGTCTCATTCACCACTTCAGAATCCATGACCTAGAATGGAAGTAAGTTACCTTCACTCCAGAGGGGATACAGGACGAGGAGGAGAAGGAGGAGGAGAAGGAGGTGGAGAAGAAGGAGGAGAAGAAGACGACTACTTTTGCCCAGTAGCTGCATGAGAAGAAATGAGGAGAAAACACAAATTTTATTTCTGACATCAGTCGAGTAAAAACCCTGCAGTGGATTTCATGTGGGAGCCCAAATTTAGTCTTTGAAAGATCAGCACAAGAGTGGCTAACACTAACACTACATTTGTTGATCTGTACCAGGACAACAACAGATCCTGTAATTGTGATGGTAAACCTTCACACATTACAAATCCAGACTTTGGAATCATCTGCCCAATAATGTTATCACATTGAATTCCAGACACAGATTTCTAACTGCAGAATTCAACATCTCTTTCTGGATCAATTTTTTTCTGCCATGGGTAACAGTCATCAGGTCCTTTCATACCCTCACATAATTTCTGCAAGTCATTCTGGACTAAAGTCAGGGTCATAAAATGAGATGTGCCCTTGTTAGAATGTTACTGGTTCCACCCTGCCATGTTACCATGGCTTCAAATAAATAAGCACACACTAAAAAAATAAGTAAAACCTAGGATTATTTCTTCTGCAGCTCCTATGCATCTCCTAAAGTAGGCACTTATATGTTTCCTTTTTGAGAGATAATTAAGCATCTTTAAACTTATAATCATAAATTTAAAAATGCTTAAGTTTTTTTTAAAATTACATTTGGACATTCTTTTTATTGATTCATTTTTTTGTGACGTTTTTCTGGCAAGGCCATTATTTATCACCCATCCTTAATTGCCCTTAAGAAGGTGGTGGCGAGTCATCTTCTTGAACCATTGCTGTTCTCCTGGTGAAGGTACTTTCTGTGTGTTGTTGGATAAGACTTTCTAGGATTTATACCGAACAATGATGAAGGACCAGCATACTTGCCACCTCTTAGCCCATACCTGAATGCTATCTAGGTCTTACTGCAGGCAGACGTGTACTGCTTCATTTGCTGAGGAGTTGTCAATGGTGTTGAACACTGTGCAATCATTAGCAAACATTCCCACTTCTGACTTATGATATAAAGAAAGTCATAGATGAAGCAGAAGAAGATTGTTTGACATAGGACACTGCCGTGAGGGACTCTTGCATTGGCAGAGAGTAGAATGATCAGGCAGTAACTAGATAGGATTTATGCTGCTTTTTATGAGCAGGATCTACCTCATAAATTTTCCACATTGTTGGGTGGGTGCCAGTACCGTCACTGTACTAAAACAATTTGTCCACTGGCATGGCTAGTTTTGGGATGTTATCTGGTCACATAACCTTGACAACACATGAAGAGATGCATGTTGGATGAAAAGCAGCTTTTGTGATGGTGGAAGTAGGCTGGCTGAGCAGAGTTGTGAAGGTCAGTCTTGTCTTTAGCACTTGCATGCTGGTTGGGGGGAAGGACACAATGTTCTTGGGTGTTCAATTGTTTATCACCATTCACGATGAGATGTGGCAGGACTGCAAGGCGTTGATCTGATCCTCTGAATGTGGGATCACCGAGCTCTGTCTATTGCATTCTGTTTCTTTCCTCGTGATTCCAAACAAAGTGTTACTGTAGGTAAGCTCAGCTGCAGGGATCTAGCAGGACAAGAATAATGCAATAAACTCTGTTTAAAGTACTTCAGTGGAGAGGGATAGATATCTGAGATTAACTGTGTGATTTCAATGTGATTACACACTAACCACAAATTGAGTAATGGCTGCCAACTTTTCATGACAAGTTTTTGAGAAACTATAGAGTGGATTCATCTTAAGTACTGTGTAGAATATGGAGTATATAGCTTTACATTCCAATTAATAAAAACAGATTACTGTGTCCCAATAATACCCAAAGGACAAACACATTTTTCCTGCGGCCTGAAAACTGGTCAAAGTCAGTAGCATTATAAATTCCAGATGCATCACTGAAGGTCAAAGCCTCACTGAATCAGTTGCTTGTATAAAATTTGATGGCTAACAGACTGCAACCATTCTCTATTCCTCAATTTTTGATGCAGCAATAGCTTCGATAATTCAACATCACATGAGCCTTAATAATATGATACTTTTGTCATGTTTTTCTAATATTGGATTAAGAAAGCCACCCCAATTTGTAAATCATTTTTGGAAACAATTTCTCCCTTGTTCATGGCGGTTGTCCAGAAAGAAGGACCACACAGGGAAGGATTTGTTCTGGTTCAGATGTACTGGATACATGGCTTTCAAGAATGACTGGATTTGTGCCTGGGGCTATCTTAAAAAGTATCAGTGGCATTTACAGGAAACTCATTAATCTCCTCTGAAATTACAAAGGAAGGAACTAAAGAAAGGCCAGAGTACATCCAATGGCAAGTCTCTGGTGGAGGTCTTTTTCAGCTTGAACCTTCTTTATAACGAGAGTTATTTTGAATTAAATCAAAACTTATAATGCTGTCTGCCAGCACACAGGAAAGGCAAGATATCAGACAAAATGTCTGATTGCTATCTACTGATCTGTGAAAGTGAACATGATGACTGGATTGGGAAATCAGAACTGTGAGGTGAAAAATGGCCCCATGGGTGAAATATCACAAAGGTGTTTGCACTTGAAGTGTAATATGCAGCTAGTGTCCGCATAAACAGGATGGAAAGTGAGAAACAGCATATATACTCCTGAAACACATGCTAAGAATACCTACTGAATCCATGGGATTAAAAGGTTAAAAGCTGCATGAATGCATTATTGGCTAAGATACAGAAAGCAGAAAGGTTGTTTTTGCAGACAAGAGAGATGATACAGTGATGGTACTCATGGGCTAGTTTCAGGAACACTGCAGTATTTAATGGGCTGAATTGTGTTGACCTTCAGTCACTGGATCTGTAGAGAAACACTGACTACCTGCAGTGTACAGATCAGGCTTCCATGCCTTGGTATTGTAATGCAGAAGTCAGGAATGACCTGGATGCCTGATGTTCAGTAGCAAGAGTGTTTTCTTTGGGGAAGCAAGAGGGTGCAGATGCTGGAATCTGGAGCAACAAACAAAATGCTGGGGGAACTCAGAGGGTCAGGCAGCATCTGTGGAGGGAAATGGATGGTCAACGGTTCAGGTCGAGACCCTCCATTTGGTCTAGGCAGTCTAAGGCATTACTGCCAGTGGTGGGACAATGTACAAGGCACCATGAACAAGAGATCTCAGATGCTTAAAAGACAATTGAAGGAGGCTACAGAGACAAAGAGGGCTGAAGCCATGGAGGAATTTGGAATCAAGAATGCAATTTTTCAAATCCAGAAGCCAATTTCAGTCAGTGAGATGAGTGGAGATGGATGTACATGTCTCATTGTGAGTTAAGTTGTGGAGAGCTGCACTGAGTTTCGAATGGGGTCAAACTTACAGAGGTGAGAGGTCAGAGGCTAGCAAGGGCAGCTTTGCAATTTTTGAGTCTGGAAATTTCAGCAGAATTTGATCTGGGGTAGGTTAAGGAGTGAGAGGAGTGGAAGTAGGCAATATCACTGCAAGGGAAGGAGAAACTCTTGATGAAGTTGTGAGATCCCAAAGCCAGCTCAGGCTCAATTTGGAAACCACAATTAGAGGAAACTAGAGAAAATCAAGTAACTTTAACAGGAAAGAGTTCATTACATATGCAAGGTTATGTTGCACAAATGTGCAATTAGAACCTTTACTTCAAAAATTGTCACATATTGTTCTCTTGAATACTGAATTAAAAACTGACTGGCTGTTTAAGTTTTTAAGCCTTTTCATAAATAGGTTCAAAATAACAGTCTGCGAGAAACATCACATATTGGATGACTTATCTTGGAGTCATAGAGTTATGGAATCATATAACATGGAAACAGGGCCTTTGGCCCAACTCGTCCATGCTGGTTGTGTTGCCCAGCGAGTTAGTCACATCTGCCCGCATTAGGCCCAAGTCAATTTGTTAGTCTCAGTTTTGAGAATCCTGAATATTCTAGTTCCAGTACTCAACCAATTAAATTTCTTTTCTTTTCTTTTTCAATCTTCTTATTATTTTTCAAATTAATACAGATTAATATATAGCATCAATGTTTGTACATGTAATACAAAGAGATCTGGATAACAATCATGGCATAGATAATCATAAAGAACAATAAGATATAAAAAAAACTGTAGATCCAATGATCTCTTATGAATATAATATAAAAGAAAGGAAAGAAAAAGATTTATTATATAAATTAAAAATAAAGAAAGAGAAAAAAAAACCCAAATCGATAAGAAAAATTATACACAATATAAACTAAACTAAACAGAAAATTTCAAAACAAAACAAACAAAAAAAAAAGAAAAAAAAAAGACTGGGCTAAAATTTCTCAGTAGAAACAGCAATATTATGTCGTCAATTCCATTCCTCTAAGTTGGAAAGTTATTGAAAGGGGATCTACATCATGTGAAAATATTGAATAAATGGACTCAAAATATCTTCAAACTTAAGCGAAGGATCAACAGTACCACTGCTAATTTTTTCCAAGTTTAAACATGATATAGTTTGAGAGAACCATTGAAAAGTAGTAGGGGGTATTGGATCCTTCCATTTAAGCAAAATGGATCATTTGGCCATTAATGTAACAAAAGCAATCATACGGTTGGCGGAAGCAGATAAATGGCCAGACTCTATCCTTGGTAATCCAAAAATTGCAGTGATAAGGTCAGGTTGTAAATCAATCTTCAATACATTTGAAATAATGTTAAAAATGTCTTTCCAATATTTTTCCAAAAGAGGACAGGACCAAAACATATGTGTCAAAGAAGCCACATTCGATTTACATCTATCACATATAGGATTTATATGGTGATAAAAACGAGCTAGTTTATCTTTGGACATATGGGTTCTGTGAACTACCTTAAACTGTATCAACAAGTGTCTGGCACACATTGAAGACGTATTAACTAAATGAAGAATTTTCTTCCAAGTCTCTGTAGGTATAGATGTCTGGAGTTCACTTTCCCATTCATTCTTAATTTTGTCCAGTGATTCTGGATGTATTTTCATAATTAAATCATAGATTATTGCTATCAAGCCCTTCTGATAAGGATTAAGACCTAAAATTTTTTCCGTAGTTTCAGTTTTGTAAGGAGTTGGAAAAGAGGGTATAGTAGCTTTTAAAAAATTTCTAATCTGCAAATATCGAAAAAAGTGTGATCTAGGCAAATTGTATTTGTTAGGCAATTGTTCAAAAGATGAAAAACAGTTATCAATGAATAGATCACGAAAACATACTATTCCCTTCCTTTTCCATATGGAAAAAGCTGAGTCAACTCTGGATGGATGAAAGAAAAAATTAGATTGAACGGGACTTGACAAGTTAAATTTATTCAATCCAAAAAATTTAAGAAATTGAAACCATATTCGTATTGTATGTTTAACTATTGGGTTAATCATATGTTTACTTAATTTGGTAGGTGCAAAAGGGAGTGAAGCTCCTAAAATAGAAACTAATGAAAATTCAAGTACTGATTGGTGCTCAAGGTGTACCCATTTAGGGCATTGAATTACATCTAAATCTTGTATCCAAAAAATTAAATATCTAATATTAATTGCCCAATAATATAATCTAAAGTTAGGCAAGGCCATACCACCATCCTTTTTTAGTTTTTGTAAATATTTCTTACTTAACCTTGGGTTTTTATTCTGCCAAATATATGAAAGAATTTTAGAATCAATAGTGTCAAAAAAAGATTTTGGGTTTAAAGTTGGAATCGCTTGAAATAAATATAAACATTTTGGTAAAATATTCATCTTAATCGCATTAATTCGGCCTACCAATGATAAAGACAGTGGAGGCCACTTAGTAAATAATTGTTTAACATGGTCAATTAGAGGCAGTAGATTAGCTTTAAATAAGTCCTTATGTTTCTTGGTAATGTTAACACCTCAGTACATAAAATAGTTACCAATCTTAAAGGTAATTGCCTATAAATTGGGGTTTGCATATTCAATGGAAAAAGTTCGCTCTTATTAAGATTTAATCTATAGCCAGAAAAAACACTAAACTGATGTAGTAGTGATAGCACTGCGGGGATAGATTTGTCCGGATTAGAAATATAAAGTAACAGGTCATCTGCGTAGAGAGATATCTTATGAATCTTCTGTCCGCGAGTAATGCCACATACAATTGAAGAGTCCCGGAGTGCAATAACCAAGGGTTCTAAAGCAATATCAAATAATAAAAGGCTTAACGGGCAACCTTGTCTAGTACCTCAAAAAAGCCTAAACAAAGGAGATCTTTATTATTAAGTATTGAAGCCATAGGTGTATAATAAATCATTTTAATTGCAGATATAAATTTAGGGCTAAAATTAAATTTTTGAAGTGTAGTGAATAGATATTCCCATTCGACTCTGTCAAAAGCCTTTTCGGCATCTAGTGAAACAACACATTCCGGAATTTGGGATGAAGGGGTATATATAATATTCATTAATCTCCTAATATTAAAATGTAAATAACGATTCTGAATAAATCCTGTCTGGTCTTCAGAGATAATTTGTGGGAGAACCTTTTCCAGTCTAAAGGCCAATATTTTGGAAAATATGTTTGAATCTACATTTAATAAAGAAATAGGTCTATAAGATGCACAATCAGTGGGATCTTTATCCTTTTTAAGAATTAAAGAAATAGTTGCTTCATAGAAAGATTGTGGTAGTTTATCATAGAAAGATTGCTGTATATCCGTCAGGGCCAGATGCTTTACCCGAGTTCATTGAAAATATTACTTTCTTTATTTCTTCCTCCGAAATGGGGGCATCTAATGTAGAACATTCATTTAAAGAGAGTTGGGGAATCTTCAGGTCTCTTAAAAATTCATACATTAATGTAGGATCCTCAGGGGATTCTGATTGGTATAAAGAAGAATAAAATTCTTGAAAGGATTTGTTGATTTGAACATGATCTATCGTGTAGGTACCATCTGGTTTACGGATTTTATTAATCTGATGTTTAGATAAAGTAGGTTTCAATTGGTTGGCCAATAATTTACCGGATTTGTCACCATGTATATAAAATTGACTTTTGTTTTTAAGTAGTAGATTTTCAATTGAAGATGTTAATAATAAACTATGTTGTAATTGGAGTTCTGTTCTCTTTTTAAAAAGCTCCAGATTCAGAGTATCAGAATATTTTTTTATCGATTTCTTTAATCTTGTCAGCCAATATACATATTTCGTTATTAGTTTGTTTTTTCAATCCAGCGGAATATGAAAAAATTTGACCACAGATATATGCTTTAAAAGTATCCCATATTATCCCACTGGAGATTTCTTCAGTAAAATTAGTTAAAAAGAAAAATGAAATCTGTTCTTTAATAAATTGGATGAAATCTGAGTCTTGTAATAGAGAAGGGTTAAATCACCATTGTCTGACATCAAAGGATACATCTGGTAATTTAATTGATAAAGTCAATGGTTCATGATCAGAGATGGCAATTGCATCGTATTTACAGCCCATAGTAAGTGGAGCTAATCCAGCATCAATAAAAAAAATAATCAATCCTTATGGTAGACATGAGAAAAGAATGAAAATTCTTTATCATATGGGTGTAGAAATCTCCAAACATCTAAAACTCCGGATTCAACTAAAAAGGAATTAATAAAGATAGCAGATTTGTTTGGAAGTGCAAGATTTGACACAGATCTATCCATCGAAGGGTTTAGACAACAGTTAAGATCTCCACCCATAATCACAGTGTATTCATTTAAATTCGGAAAAAATGCAAACAGATGTTTAAAAAATTCAGGGTGATCTACATTGGGTGCATAAACATTAACCATAACAGCTTTTTTATTATGAAGCAGACCAGTAATTGATAAAAATCTACCATTTGGGTCTGATATTGTCTCATGATGAACAAACGAAATTGAGGAGTCTATAAAAATAGAAACTCCTTTCACCTTTGCTTGTGAATTTGAATGGAACTGTTGACCCCTCCAAAATCTAAAAAAATGTTGATTATCTTTCTTCCTGATGTGAGTCTCCTGAACGAAAATAGCCTGAGCATTTAATCTATGAAAAACTTTAAACATCTTCTTGTGCTTAAGCGTATTATTTAAGCCGTTAACATTCCATGAAATAAAATTAATAGTCTTATCCATTTTAACAGATTAAAAAACATATGGTATGTAAAGGGTTAATCTTGGTACATCCGAGTCTACCAACAGGAAGAAGTAAAAAAAAATTCAAAGAGGAAACGGATGTGATGACAATTTAGAAAAATTTGTAGTTTAGCCCAGAAGAAAAATACCTTAAAAACAACCCCATCCCCCTCCCCCAACAGCCCGAAAACTGGCCAATAGGCAGCCAGAAAGCTACCCTCTGATTGAACTAACCCCAGTTCTATTGGTGGCAGTAGTCCAAATTGAAAAATATATAAACCACCCATGTTTTGTCTAAAAATGAACAACATAATCCAAACAGAGATATCGAACTAACAACATAGCTGTGAGATTGAAATAGAGCCAAAGGGTGTTAACAGCCAACAATTAAACAATACAGTTTAATAATTATTTCGAAAAGAAAGCAAACGATCAGTCATTTTTTTAAATTCTTAATTATTATTAAAACAAAACATTAAAAATATTAAAAAAAGAAAAAAGGTTTAAATCTAAAAATTAATTGGATAATAAAGCAAGTAGGTAGTAAATCAAAGGAAAAACACTGTGTCTGTTCTGCATTTCTTAGCTTCTAAAATTAAAAGCTAATTCAAAAGAAATTCCTCGGCCTCTTGGACGGATTTAAACCATTTGTGAGATTTATCAGATAATGAAATTCTCAACCTTGCTGGGAATAATAATGCAGGATGATAATTGCTTTGATAGAGACGAGCCATAATTGGTTTGTAGGTCAGCCTTTCTTTCATAACTTCTGGGGTGTAATCTTCAACTATTCGAAACTTCCCTTGTTTAAATTGAATCATTCCACATCTACAAGCGGTATGAATCAAGAGTTCCTTGACGCTGACATAATGGAATCTCAGTATTACTGGCTGAGGTTTTTGATCCAGAGCAGGTTTAGATCTTAATGCTCTGTGAGCCCTATCCAGAATGGACTGAACAGGGAACATTTCGGAACCAAACACATCGACCAGAAGATTAGAAAAGAATTCCGTAGGGTTACCAGTCTTAGTGTTCTCTGGAAAATTTATGATTCTTAAATTTTTCCTCCTGCTGCATCCTTCCGGGTCAATGATCCTCTGTTGTCGCTTTTCCAGGTTTTGCTTGGTCATAATTAAGGCTTTTTCAAGTGAAAGGAGTTTGACATCTCTCTCTTTACCAGCTTGGTCGAGTTCAGCAATTAGTTGCATTTGTTTGGCATTTTCCTAGATAAGAGTATTTTGTTTGTCTTCAAAGTCTTCTAAAATAGACTTCAATTCGGCAAAGCTCCGATCAAACTTTCTATCCAGATTAGAAATAGCTTCCAAAGTAAGTTGGTGTCCAATACCTTTACCATTAGCAGAGGCTTGAGATCTGGTGGTCATTTCAACAGTTAAAGATCAAGATTAAACTTGTGCCAGTATTGTAAAAGACTTATTAAAGGGTGGTAAATGGTAGATTGAAAAGTGCCTGGACCAAAGCCAAGTTATGACTTAGTCCATCGAGCGCCACCAAAAGACTCCCAATTAAACTTCACTGGCTAAATTCTTTGACAAAGTTCTTAAATCTCCATTCTTTACATTTACATACACTATAGTTTTTTTCTCTTAAAGTAATTCAATGTAATCAATCGAAAGGAATTTGATATATTGCACTGATCTAAGTCAAATGTCATTTTCCAAACAGGGGTTCATCTCCCAAGACTCCAGATATGAAAAAAATGACAAGATAAATGTAAGCTCCATCTTTCTCAATCTCCCAAGAAAGAATCAAATTTAAGTAAGTTTCTCTGTCAGGTACATTCAGAAAACTGGCAAAATTTCTGTGTGAAAGTGCACTAGTTGGATTCCAGGTTCAAATTTCTGATAAAACGTATCTACATGTATTAAAATCTTCCATGCCCAGGTGCAATTAACAATTTTAATGTATGAAAAGAGATTCATCGATGTACTTCAGTCTGGAAACTTGGTCTTGATTCATTAATACAGCAGAAATTGGGTAAATCACAAAAAACAGGCATTTCTATTAGGAGTATCCAGCTTTCCATCCGTAAGTCAATGGCTTTTAAAAACACAAAATAATTTAAAGTATACTAAATTCAATGGCTTAGAGAAGCCAATCACTTTTCTGAATTTATTTTTAAAAAAATTGAAGACCCTTTTCAGTTGGATGCTATTGGCAGAAATTCATGTTGTGGGCAAAGTTGACTTTGGAATAAAAGCCACATTAAAGATAACAAAAGATTTGACTTAACTTATTTGACGTTCCATAATCTTTGGCACCAGTTTAGTTAATTTCACCTGGAATGCATTGCTAACGCAAGATGAAGTTCTACTTCACTTATTTCAGAGAAAAAAATGTAAAAAAGTGAAGTTGACCCATATGGACTATTTTTAAGTAACACATCATTCTGTCAAATCATTATCAGTCAACTTTTCACACAATAATTTGTTCCCTTACAATCGTTAAACAAATGTCTTATTAATTAATGCAGCAAGACTGTTGGAGTTAGTAAACTATCTTAAATAAAACATTCATGAGTAAGTTTAGCATGGAATGTGCTAGTTACAAATTTTACAAAGGTGGGATTAGCAATATTAATACAGCAATGCTTTATAAACTTAAAGTAGATAATAAACTAGTGAGTCAGTACGGCAATAAAGATTTTCTGAGCAACTCAGGGTGGATGGATTGTGGAATATGGATAGAAATTCAATCAAAAATGAGTAAGGTCAACATGTGGAGCTCAGTGAAAATGCCTAGTGTGATTACATTTTTGAAGAAACCTTTGCCATTCATAAGAAAATTTACTGCTGGATAAGGTTTGACGACAGGCAATTTATGAAGAAAATGTGATTGAACTGAAAAATTCTATCACAGTGCAATGTTTTTATGCGTCATGTCACTAAATTTTATACAAGATTAATTTGTTAAATAAGGTTGGCATCATCATAACCATGGACTGTTCTCATCGGTGCTCTGCCACTTTAAGAATCCCTCTGTGGCAGGAGATCACAGAAGAAAGATTGCACTTCTCACTCAAATTTGGGCCTAATGTTATACACAAATTGCCACTTATTAGGCATTTTAGAATATCAATCTCAGTCTAGGGTCTCAGTTGAAACTGGTGCAGGTCTTTTCTATGCACTGATGAAGCTGTAGCTCATGTCAGAGTGAAGATGGGTGGAAGGGTTGTTGGAACCTTTTACCTGTGTTTTTAAATAATGCTGAGATTACTAATTTACTACTACATGGATGATACATTAAGCTAAAGCTACAATGGTATGTGGGAAACTAAAATGGGGAAGCAGATGATGGTGTTTCAACATATATTATTGGCTATCAAATTAAACTTGTTCATTTTTTTTAAGGAATCCACTCAATGAGATGTTTAGTCTACATTATCACTTCTGTAAGTATTAAAAGAAAGCAAATAATGAGGACAATGTACATTAACTTCACTTATATAATCTTATTTTCAAAAAGAAAATCAGTAGCACTGAAGCAACCTTTTTATCAGACGGAATCCAAACTAATTGAAGCATTGCTGACCTGGTATGTTTAAAGTCTGACACCTCCCTATATCCCTGCATCTGCAACATGTGGGAAATTAAAACACTGCATCATTTCAAAGGGAGATGTCAGATTTAGGCTAGTTTGCATGATGGCTATCTTAATAAGGCTTGAGCCTTAGGGTACAGGTGGATTAGTGGCACTGTCTGCTGGTTTTCACTTTTGATGTTTAGAGTTCAAATATTTAAAGAGCTTAGTAGGAAGTACACAGGGAGATCAGGGATTTCAGTAACTGAGCACACACGTATATACTTCATGCATACATATAAATTAGTACATGAAAAAAATGAATTAATTTAATTGATAGATAAGTAAATAGACAACTAGATAGACAGGTAGACTAGATAGACCGATATTCAATCTTCTTGGTCATTACATTTTTTCATATACCTGAAATGGATAAAAATATTTGGAAAGGACACAACAAATAGATCTGTCTCTCTGATAGATATGTTTAAAGTAGGCTTAAATAATTAAAGTAATCAAAAATGATGTGAAACAACTCAAGCATTTACAGACATTTATCTTTTACAGGGTCAAATGAATGGGATCACTGTTCCCACTCCAGCCCTCCTTGGCATAACTGTGAAGGACCTTCACTCAGCTTGTCAATGTGTCACCACTGAGCTCAGTGGCAAGTCCAGCTGTGGAGGATGTGCTCAAAAGAGCATTTTACATAATGAGACCATCCCTGGAGTACTGTAACCAATGTTGGTCTCCTTACAATAGAGAGAATGCACAAAGGTTTACCAGTTGGGTCAACTAGCCCTGTGTACTGTTGTTGCGCTTAAAGGAATAAGAAGGGATCTCATTGAAACATATAAAATTCTGACAGGGCTTCACAGATGTTCTGCCTGCAGAGTCTAGAACAAGGGGTCACTGTTTCAGGATATAGGATAATATATATTGGAGAAAAAAAGAATATATTTCTTCACTTGGTGGGAGGTGAACCTGTGGAATTCTCTGACACAGAAGATGATGAAGGCTAAGCTGCTGAATGCATACAAGGAAGTAGATAGATTTCTAGAATCTTCTGAACTTTCAGATTTCTATAATATGTATTCTTTCAGTTTTTTTATAATCAATGAAATGACACTTCCCAGAAAATTAATTAATTTATTACAGTTTTAACAACACCAATATGGCCTGCACAAGAAAGGTCCCTCATACCCTATTAAGTGGAGGGTAACCTTCTATGTAGTTTGACTCATAATGCATATCAGCTGAGGGTTGGATAGAACATCTTTCTTACCTCAGTTTGCTAATCATAATGATGTGAACTTGTCTTCTCCAAATCTTTGGATAATGAAAAAATAAACATTCCATTGGACTATGCGAACTACAGAGTTGAAAGTGAAGACTAAACAGTGGCAGAAGCTTAATCTAATAGATAACATTTCATGAAAGAGATCCTACAATTTCACAAAACAGTGAGCAGTAGTACAGTGCGTTAAACCCTCACATGTCTCTTTTATCCTGTCATAAGTTCTATACAAATTGCAGAGCCATAGCCACATATATACTCATGGAGGCCAAGGTAAACATTCAGAGGTATCTATCCCATTTACCTGCTACAAATATCCTTCTTCGTAGGCAATGCATAAGAATCGAGGAGAGCTGGCTTCCACTTTATTTCTGTGGGCTCTGAGGTGGTTGGTAAGGCCACTGCAGGATCTGCATACCCTTCTACAGATGGGGCAGGAGGTGCCTGACAGGACAGGCGGGTTGGTAGTTTGTATGGTGAAGTGATCCTTCCTCCATTTACACTGAGCTTCTGTGTGATTCTGATGCATGGCCTCGGGCTCTCAGTGTCACCTTGAATGCTCCTTCTCACTTTGAGTCCCAGGAGTCCCATGGGAAAGTGACGATGTTCCAAGGAACTTCTGAGCATATCCTTGAACCTTTTCCTCTCAGAATACATTGTTTCTGGAGTCTGATGTTGGGCATGCACTCCGACAATAAAGGTTCCAGTAAAACCCTGGAAAGTATGGACCACTTCCCACTTCTCAGGAGCCACGTCTCTGCAAAGCTGAGGTTCAACATCATCTTCTGTGCATCAGCACAGACTTTGGCTATGAGAAGAAATAGGTGTTTGAAGATTAAGACCTCAAACCTGGCACAAAGTTCCTGGTTCACTGTGATTCTTCCTATACTATATGTTTCTGAGACTAGGTTGACATTAAAGGCACTGGAGAAACACTACCAATGCTGTCTCTGCAAAACCATTGGCAGCACAAACAAACCAACATTAGCATCCCCTCCTACACCAACATCCTCAGCATTGAGGGCCTAAACACACATTATCAGCTCTGCTGGGCACAAACATGGAGTGACACCCAGTCCTGGCCCTGGGTGAGCAAAAAGGAAAAGAATGAAACATCTAGTAATCATGCATTGAAATTACATAAGGAACCTACTCCTTCAAAAGGAGAATGTGGAACAGTATTCTGATTGTAATCCATTCATTTATAATGGAATATCTTTGGTTCTCAACACCTTTATGAAACTTAAGAAGCTTACATGGAATGATACATGCACACATGATGTCAGAAGTCCACAGATCTAATACTGATGATCTGCATGTACTTCTTGGATGCCCTGGGAATGTACTCATGCATGTCCCGAAAAGCCAGTTAAGGACCAGAGTTCTTTGTACTTCCCCAAACTACTACTGGGCCCTGGAATCTTACCTCAATGGATACAAAACAAAGTTTACCAGCTCCTCTATTAGTATCTGGCCCAAAGTCCATATCAGCAAAGCTATCTATGAGATTTAATCTATATGTATGGAGTCTTTATATGCTTGCTGTACAATGGTGCGGTACAGTGCAGTGACACAAGAAAAATTCATGTTTCTTTAACCTCAGAAGACAAAGGTGTGAGACACAAACATATCCACTTGAACACATCCATCAAGAGGGCAAGTCTTTCAAAACCCAATGACAATAACTAAAAATTCTATCAGCTGATATGATGATTAATTTTATTTTCTACCTGTAGCAAAATCTTTTGTAATTCATTCGATGAGTTGAAGGTCACAGTGGGCTGTGGTGTTGTGATTTCTTGTTGAGATATATCAGAGATTAATTAATTTTAGAATCAACCTCGTGAGTTGTCTCTGTAAACTGATTCAACAATGTTGTGCATTTATTGGCTGCTGTAGCAATTGGGTTTAAAGTGATAACCAGGATCCAATACATAGATAATAACAAAACAGAAATCATGAAATCTCACAGACGTTCTCCCAGCCTCCTGTTTTAATTCTGGAAGGAATCCCAAGACACAGCAAGTACCCTGTGCAACCCAGTCTCTTGTCATATTGTGGGGGTTTCAGTGCTCCTCTCACCGGAGCTGGAGAGTGACCAGGGAAATTCCTGCTCAACTTCCAGGTCAAAATCTTTCAATGCAATAAATCTGACAGTTACAGCATCCATCATAGGTACATCATTTTCACAACACTTATATGGACCTGTCTTTCTGGAAAGCCTTCTTTAAAAGTTGCAAATTAAAAAGGCTCATTACTTGGAAAAAAAGAGGTAAGGAGTTTCAAATGGAGATTTCTGAATTTTGAGAGAAGTATAGTAAAATTCAGTTCATTTGTTTGGCAATCTTACTTTTTACTTGTTAAGTTACTTCACAAGGGTACGAGACATTTCATGCTCTGCAACCATCACATTTCATCACACATTTGAATAGAAAGCAGCTTTGAGTATCTGGCCTGGAGGAATATATCAGCACTTACATTGCAAGTCAGTGAAAAGAAGATTAAGATGATGTATGGCACACTAAATTCAATCCAAACAAATCTTACAGTCAGAGTCTGCTACCTTAATTTGAATAAACTACTTGCACAGAATAACTTATACTGGGGACTATATTGGTTTTCTGGATTTACTCTGCAAAATCTGGCAAGGTGGCAGGTGTTCAAGGGCTGTAGCTTGCGACAAAAATAGTGCTGATGTTTCCAAAAAAAAGTAGATTAAGTGTCCACATTGATATAACTGAGACTTATGGGTAGCACCCACATTTCTGATGCTGAAGATTTACAGATTCTGCTACAGGAACTGCCGATGATGGAAGAACAATGGTATATTTCCAAATCAGGATGGTGTGTGGCTTGAAGGGGAATCTGCAGGCGGTGATGTTCCATTGCTGCCATTGTTTTTCTTGGTGGTAGAGATTGCAGGTGAGTAATTGCAGCACATTTTGTAGAAGGAATCCACTGCAATTACTGTACACTGGTTGTCTGGGTGCCACAGTGGTGCAGCTAGTGGAGTTGCTGTCTCACAGTTCCAGTGACCCAGATTCAATCCTTACCTCTAGTGTTGTTTGTGTGGAGTTTGCATATTTTCACTGTGAGTTACCCCCAGGAGCTCCAGTTTCCTTCCAGATCCCAAAGGCTTGTGGGTTGGTAGTTTAATTGGACACTGTACATAGCCCCTAGTGTGTAGGCATGTGGCAGAATCTGGGGGGGATGCAAATGTGGGAGAGTTGGTTGCAGGAAATTTTAGTGGGATTGCTCTAAGGTTCTCTTCCTGAGTTCAGAAGTGTGAGAACATATCAGATTAATGGCAAAAAAAAAACACCCAGTAATGCCTATTGCTCCTGAAAATTAATGGCATTACACAAAAAAGCCCAAGAGCACTGTTTTCAACCAGGTGCTAACAAATTTTGTGTTTCAGAGTTTTTGAAAATGGTATTAGGGAGTTTACTACTGCCATATTAACAGCAGAAATGGCACCAATATATTTCCTCTTGTTTTAAGGTTGTTAAAACATCAAAAACCTTTCCAACTACAAAAAGGTCACAGGTATCCTTTATAAAGAACTTGAGTGGAAGACAAATAAGGAATTTTATTAAATTGCAAAATAACATTGGATGACTAAGATGACTCTGTACCTAAATAGATGGGAAATATCACTCTCTTATTCACACATCAGAATAAGATATCCAATTAAAACTAATCCACCATTTAAGACTTCTCACAACTTTCTTTGGAAAGACAACGAGAAATTCCATAGCACTTCCCTCACTGCAGTGCTAAAAGCAGTAAGAAGACTACTGAAAAGACAATGTAAACTTTCAGTAATAGTTCTGAGGAAAACATCATCTTATGCAAATACCACATGCCAAATTCCTTTGGGTACATTCAGAGGAATTGTCAACTAAATGGAAATCAGGCAGTTTTTCTAATGGCAGTTTTGTTTTATGCAGCAAGTTACAAAATTTACTCCATAACTGGGTATTCATTGCTCTGGGGAATTGGTAAATCCAGTGTGTAAGATTGTCATTTAATGATAACCAAGTCAATTCAAGTAGAAGTTACTGCAGGTTGCAGACAAATAAATTATGAACTTGTTTCCTTGCACTAGAATTCACAGCAGGCACTGTTGATAAGAAATTAATCTGGCATACTATCCAGACATGACTCATGATCCAGAGCACATTGCATTCAGATTTGTTTTAGCCTATAGTCACTCAGTTTGGCCACACATAAACTTACAGCCATGTAGTATCTATTAATCATTTTCAGATAACAAACAAAATGAACTACCTAAAATGAAGTTTCCTGATGTTGCCAATTAATATTGGAATCCTGAAAATGACTTCTAAAAAATGTGAAGTGTCACTAAAAGACTGGAACCAATATCAGTTACAAATCAGAAGGAGCTGGAGAGAATTTTTTCTTTGTTTCCTAGCATTAGGCATGAGAAATTATAAGCTATTACTTGGACTGACCTCCACTTGTTCAATTCCAGTAACCTCAATGAAACTGAGTTTGCAGAAGTTGAGAACTGGCAGATAAAAGCTTTTAGTGGCGGTAAAATTTGACAAATTTATCCTCCTAAATGCAGCCACAAAATTTTACAGGACATTCATTACAACTCAAAAATGCTGAATATGAAAGAAGAGTTATTTAGCTGCAGTTAACACATCATAAGACAATATTAACTCTGGATGACTTAACAATGTAAAATGGCACAAAGTAAGGAAATGGTAAATCAAAACACGAATATGTGACAAGATCAAACAGATGGGCAAAATATTTCAATAATAATTGAAAAGGAAATGGAACTTAACGTCCTGAAAAGATTTCAGACAAATCTCCCCACTTAAAATCTTTTAGTGTGCACTATAGTTAGATCTAATATAAATGATAAATATGCAAGAGCATAAGGAACATAGGAATGGTAATAGGACAGTTGGCTCTCAAGCTTGTTTGAACATTTAATAAAATCAAAGTCAGCATAACTTCTAAGGTTGTGCAATCCAGTCCTCTAGATGTAACAGCTAGCACCCATTTTTTTTATTATTTCCCATTCACATCCTTTACATTTTAATGATCAATGTACATGGAGTCTAAAACTCTTCGGACTTCCATTGCTTCTAGCCTTTCATCATTTAAAATGCTGCTAGATTTTCACCATTTATTGATAAATGTTCTATCCTTCAAACATCCAAAATGAATGACCTCATGTTTGACAATATTGAAATCCATTTGCTGCAGTTTTGTTTCAATTAATATTTTGAAATCATTTTGTAATGCAATGCTTTCATCTGCAGTGTTTACAATGCTCCTAATGCAGTCAGTTGGATGCGCTGAAGTGTGTCTACTTTAATGCGAAAAGTATCAAGAACAAGGGTTATGAACTTAGAGCATGGGTAAGTACTTGGAACTACGACGTGGTGGCCATTACAGAGACTTGGCTGTCACAAGGGCAGGAATGGCTGCTGGATATTCCAGGGTTTAGGTGTTCAAAAGGGACAGGGACGGAGGTAAAAGAGGTGGGGGGGGGGTGGCTTTGCTGATCAGGCACAGTGTCACAGCTGTAGAAAGGGAGGACGTCCTGGAGGGATCGTCCACTGAGTAGGTGTGGGTGGAAGTCAGAAACAGGAAGGGAGCGATCATTTTATTGGGAGTATTCTACAGACCCCGCAATAGCAGCAGAGACACTGGGGAGCAGATCAGGAGGCAGATTTTGGAGAGGTGCAAAAATAACAGGGTTGTTGTCATGGGTGATTTTAACTTCCCTAATATTGATTGGCACCTCCTTAGTGTAAAGGGGATAGATGGAGTGGAGTTTGTTAGGTGTGTCCAGGAAGGACTCCTGACACAGTATGTGGACAGGCTGACTAGAGGAGAGGCCATACTGGACCTGGTACTAGGCAATGAGCCTGATCAGGTTTCAGATCTCTCAGTGGGAGAACATTTTGGAGACAGTGACCATAACTCCTTGACCTTTACCATAGCCTTGGAGAGGGATAGGAGCAGATTATATGGGAAAGTATTTAACTGGGGGAGGGGGAATTATGATGCTATTAGGCAGGAACTTGGGAGTGTAAATTGGGGACAGATGTTCTTTGGGGAAGTGCACAATGGAAATGTGGAGGTTGTTCAGGGAGTACTTGCATGGTGTTCTGGATAGGTTTGTCCCATTGAGGCAGGGTAAGGATGGTAGAGTGAAGGAACTGTGGTTGACAAGAGATGTAGAATATCTTGTCAAGAGGAAGAAAGAAGCTTACCCCTAAGGTTTAGAAAGCATGGTCGGACAGGGCTCTGGAGAGTTACAAGGTAGCCAGGAGGGAGCTTAAGAATGGACTTAGGAGAGCTAGAAGGGGGCATGAGAAGGCCTTGGCGAGTAGAAATAAGGAAAACCCCAAGGCGTTCTACACATATGTAAAGAATAGGAGGATGACTAGAGTGAGGGTAGGACCGATCAGGGATAAAAGAGGAAACATGACTGGAGTCGGAAGAGGTAGGGGAGGTCCTTAATGAATACTTTGCTTCAGTATTCACCAGAGATAGAGACCTTGACGTTTGTGAGGATGGCATACAACAGGCTGATACACTAGGGCATGTTGACATGAGGAAAGAGGATGTGCTGGAACTTTTGAAAAACATTAGGATAGAAAAGTCACTGGGGCCGGACGGGATATATCCAAGGTTATTACGGGAAGCAAGGGAAGAGATTGCTGCACCTTTGGCGATGATCTTTGTGTCCTCACTGGCCACAGGAGTAGTGCCAGATGATTGGAGGGTGGCAAATGTTGTTCCTTTGTTTAAGAAAGGGAGTAGGGATAATTCTGGGAATTACAGACTAATGAGTTTTACTTCAGTGGTGGGCAAGTTAATGGAGAAGATTCTTAGAGACAGGATTTATGGGCATTTGGAGAAGCATAGGCTGACTAGGGACAGTCAGCATGGCTTTGTGAGGGGCAGGTCGTGCTCACGAGCCTGATTGAATTCTTTGAGGATGTGACGAAGCATATTGATGAAGGTAGAGCAGCGGATGTGGTGTACATGGATTTTAATAAGGTGTTTGATAAAGTTCCTCATGGAAAGCTCACTCAAAACGTCAGGAGGCATGGGATCCAGGGAAACTTGGCTGTGTGGATTCAGAATTAGCTCGCCCATAGAAGATAGAAGAGGGTGGTGGTAGATGGAGCATATTCTGCCTGGAGGTCGATGATCAGTGGTGTTCCGCAGGGATCTGTTCTGCGACCCCTGCTCTTTGTGATTTTTATAAATGGCTTCGATGAGGTTATGGAAGGGTGGGTTAGTAAGTTTGCAGATGACACAAAGGTTGGTGGTGTTGTGGATAGTGTAGAAGGTTGCTATAGGTTACAACAGGACATTGATAGGATGCAGAGCTGGGCTGAGAAGTGGCAGATGGAGTTCAACCTGGAAAAGTGTGAAGTGATACACTTTGGAAGATCGAATTTGAAGGTAGAATACAAGGTTAATGGCAGGACTCTTAGCAGTGTGGAGGAACAGAGGGATCTTGGCATTCACGTGCATAGATACCTCAAGGTTACTGCGCAGGTTGAGAGGGTTGCTAAGAAGGCGTATAGTGCGTTGGCCTTCATTAGTCAGGGTATTGAGTTTAAGACCCGCGAGGTAATATTGCGGCTCTGTAGAACTCTGGTTAGACCACACTTGGAGTATTGTGTTCAGTTCTGGTCGCCTCATTATAGGAAGGATGTGGAAGCTTTAGAGAGGGTGCAGAGGAGATTTACCAGGATGCTGCCTGGATTGGAGAGCATGTCTTATGAGGATAGGTTGAGTGAGTTCAGGCTTTTGTCTTTGGAGAGAAGGAGGATGAGAGGTGAATTGATAGAGGTCTACAAGATAATAAGAGGCATAGATCAAGTGGACAGTCAGAGACTTTTTTCCCAAGGCGACAATGGCTAACATGAGGGGGCATAATGTTAAGGTGATTGGAGCAAGTTACTGGGGGGTGTCAGAGGCAAATTTTTTTACACAGAGAGTGGTGGGTGCATGGAACGCACTGCTGACAGAGGTTGTGGGGGCAGATACATTAGGGACATTTAAGAGACTCTTAGATAGCCACATGAATGACAGAGAAATTGAGGGCTATGTGGGAGGGAAGGGTGAGATAGATCTTAGAGCAGGATAAAATGTCAGCACAACGTTGTGGGCCAAAGGGCCTGTACTGTGCTGTAATGTTCTATGTTCTACCATTGTAACTTGTGGGGTGCCGTAGAGCCCATTGCTGAGGCCTCAACTATTTATAATCTATATTGATGACTTGGAGGAATAGACTGAGTTTCTGTTGCCAAAAATGTTGATGAAGCTAAAATAGATGGGTCACCAACTTGTGAGGTGGATCCAAAGAACCTGCAAAATGATACAGAGGGGTTAAATGAGTGGGGAAAAAAAAACATTGGCAGATGGAATACAATGTGGGGAAAGTTGAAGTTATCCACTTTAGAAGGAAGAATGAAAAAGCAAATTACTATTTAAATGGATGAGATGACAAAATGTTGAGGTAGAAAGGTATCTGGAGGTTCTAGTACATGAAATACAACAAGTTAGCATGCAGGTACAGCAAATAATTAGAATGATTAGTGCAATGTCGGTCTTTATCGCAAAGAACATGGTATAGAAGTAAGAATATTTTGAATGCAACTTTATAGGGTGCTGGTGAAACCACAGTTAGAACACTGTGTGCAGTTTTGGTCATATTTAAGGAAAATTATGCTTGGATTGAAGGCAGTGCAGAAAAGATTCCCTGGGCTGATTACTGGGATAAAGAGATTGATGTATGAAGAACGATTGAGGAGGTTAGGCATATAATCATTGTGGGATGGAAGAATAAGAAGTGATCTTATTGAAATATGTAAGATTCTGAGGAGAATCCACAGAGTGGATGCTGAGAGGTATCCAACTAGGATGCATAGTTTCATAGTTCACAAAGAGGGGATCGCCCATTTCAAAAATAGATATGGTGCAATTTCTTCTCTCAAAGGATTGCAAATCGCTGGAGTTCTCTATTCCAGTCAACTGTGGAGGCAGAGTTGTTGAATGTATTCGAGGTGGGTATCTACAATGGTTAAACTACAGGGGAGTAAAAGAGTTGGGGGAGGGAATAGGAAAATGCTGTGGTCAACACTGGATTAGCCTTGATCTTGTCTACATGGCATTATAAATCAGTGCCAAAGCATTACTATTCCACTGAACATCATGTGATTTAAGAGTTCAAGATTAAACCATGATGCCCCATTACTTTTCTATGTTAGGAAGTGATTCATCATAACTGAGCCCAATTGCACACCCATCTAATGATTTAGAGTCACACTTTCCAGCAATAGCCACCAGGTACCAGTCCGTGATTCATCACTGGGTACTTCTATCCAATTGCAATATATAAATACTTTTCATGCTACTTGCTTCCAGTATTGAGGTTTTATGCATTTGAACACAGTTGCTACACTTAGTTGTAAGAATCGCACGTCTTTTCATCTCAGATAACCCTTGGTTACCACATGAACAAGCTTGCTTTTACTGAATAGAAGATCAAGCTCAAGCTGCCATAGTGCCTACTCCTGCTCAAGCTTTTTAATGTGTTTATGGTCTGACTGTTCCCCAGAATAGGCATAGTAATTAAGCTCCTGGTAAAGAAATTTTTAAAACTGCAGAATGCTTTGGAGCAAGAGGATAAAATGGTTCTGGACAGATGAACAGAAACCCTGGTCATAAGCCCTGGTGCTGTTTGCAAATAGCACCTTCAACGTCAGTTTGCATTAAACTTGTGATCATAGAAACCTGTCACACTAAAAATACTTTTTTCTATCCAAAATCATTACTCTTAAGACCTTTGAACACAATGTGGTTGCAATTGCTACACTACCAACCTTTATGGTTCCTTCTATCATAGTGTCAAGTAATTTAGTTATATACTAAATAGTCTATAATACAAAGACAAAATGAATTGATAAGAAACTGACGATATGATTTGAACAGGTTAAAGCAAAGGACCTGTAAGAGGAAGAAAGACGAATTTGTTTTCAAAATAAATAACTCACGACAATGTAGTGGACAATAATGTTTTTGCTCAAATTTCAAACATTGATCCAATACATTTTCATAAGTTACCAATAAGATACGACTTGAGAAATTTTTGCCACGTCTTTTCATCTTAGCTCCTCCTCCCTTTTACAAGCAGGACATAATTAACAATGTAATCATACATGAGATTCATCATGTAATTAAGTACACAAGTTTCCAGGATTGAAAGCTGGTCAATTAAAACAAATTAAAGACCTAACATTTGTAATTCACTTCCGGCAACTGAAGGAAACCTGTGCTTGACTTTTTTGTGGATATGTGTTGTTCCAGTGTTTCGGAAGTTATTACTTTAGCTAATGCCAAACTATATATTGTACTGAAAGCTACATACTGAATTGATGACATCATTTAATTTGACAACAACAATATTGCTGGTCTCCATGGAGTATGAACATGCTTCAGCATTTTTATTCAACTGGTTGATCACAGGTTACCTGAAAGGATAGTTGATTGATATTGGTAATATTGTGATGTTTCTGAAAATATTACCACTGCAGCAGCTAAAGTCATACCATATGAAACAAAAAAGAATAGATTTTCCAGTCATTCCTTTCAGATGAGAATATGGAGAGGTCTTGGATGCAAGGTGTAACAGAGATTCTTTCGGTACTGCAGAAATCTGCGGAGATGCTGTGTTAATAGAAGGCAACCAGGGAAGAGCTGAGAACTCTAAAATTTATAAGCAGGTTAGAAAGAGAGGTGAAGCACATGATTGTTAATATCATGCATGACTGTTTCCTCTGTAATTTCTCCAAGTATTTTCAAAAGAAAGCAATGCTCTGTCCAAGCAGAGGCAAGCTAAACGTTGATTTGAGTAAGAAGAAGTCTTGGTGTGGATTTCTCCCTGTTTTAGCTCTTTTAGTCTTTCTAACTAATACCAAGAGATAGGTAGCATTTGCTGCAAAATGGTGAAAAACACAGGGAATATAATCCCTGTTGCAATTATCCGTCTTAAATATCTTAACATAAAATCATGGCTGTTGCTCTAATATACTTGTTCTTCCTTTCAGCTTTCTTATAAGGAAGGCCAATAGTTTACCCCACCCCATTACAACTTCTGAGGGGAACATATTTGATGGCTCAATGTTTACTAAATGCATTCATTCTACTTTATTCCCCTGAGATAAAAAGCTCCATCTAGTGTTCCCTTGGAGAAATTATGAAAGTAATTGCCCATCTATAATAAGCATATGCTACAACTATTGTTAGGAATACAAGGGTTCCCTAAAAACATTTATTTATTTATTTATTTATTTATTTGCTTGCTTGCTTGCTTGCTTTGTGTAAATAAATACTAAGTGTAAACATCAATGGCAAGAACAGCAATTATTATCCATCTTTAATTGCTCTTCAAGAGTGGCAGTGAGCTAGTTTCTGGAAACACACCAGATTGTGCAGTAAAGATACTACCAAATAGCTGTAGTTAGGGAGTTCAAGGGTTTTGACTCAGATATGATAAATGAGTTCCATTAAATTTCCAAATCAGAATTGTATGTAACTTGAAGGAAACCATGAAGTGTAGGCATTCCCATGTGTCTTCTGCTATCAGCTTAGGTGGTTGAGACTATATTTTTGTGGAGCACAACTGAAAAAGCCAAAACACACCGCAACCACAGTGAAGATTTCATTACTTATCCTGACCTAATACATCAGATGTCAACTGAACTTGACATAATGGAATGAATGGACTCCTTTCATAAGAAGAGTCTATGAGGTGACATGCAGAAAAGAGTCTTGAATGTACCACACTTAATAGTAGTGTTCATAAGGAAATAGAATAAATACTAGAAGTTGAAATAGCTGCAGAAGTATAGGTAATGATTGGGGAAGAATGGAATTAGCCGAATGCAATATGAAAGAGCCAGCACAAACTCAAATGGGCCAAATCATCTCCTTTTGCACTATATTGTTCCATGACTCTATAAGCAGCTCATCTTTGCACATAAGACAGAAGGTTGCATTTTCAATTTCACATGAAGGGTCTGACACATTTGATGCAATAATGTAAGAGTGCTACACTACCACAAGTGTGTTGCCTTTTATACGTGGCTTGAACCAAAGGTCCTGTCTGCCTCTTCAAGCAGAAATAAAATTACATGTTCAGAAAGAAATAAAAAGATCCTGTTTGATTTAGTTTTCCCTAAATCCTGTCCAATTTTTTACCTCTCAACCAATACAATTAAGAATGGAATAAATAAAGAAAATGCTAGACACACTTAGCAGACCAGGCAGCATCTCTGTGAGAAAAACATTCAATGTTTTTGGTTGATGACTTTCATTCTCTCTCCACAGAGGCTGCTTGACCTTCTGAATATTTCCAGCATTTTGTGCTTTTATTTCATATTTCTAGCATATGAAATATTTTGCTTTTCTATTAAGGGTAGTTGTTAATTTGTTGGATATGTTACACTTCAGGACATGAACAGATGATAGATAGCATAGCTATCCATCCATATGATAGATGGAATACTTTTAATATCAAACAATCCTCTCCGGCCACATGACAATGGCTTATAAATATCATGCTGTTGCTATAGCCACAAGCTTAAAGCCACATTAAAACCAGTTGTAAAATTGGATTTTGGAATCAACTTTTTAATTTCGATTGATCTTGGCAGTAATTCACTCTTAATACTTATTACACTTTGAATATTCTCAAACCCACCAGATAAGGCATGACACGAATCAGATACAAATTACTTCACTTTTCTTCCATTTTAAAAACCTTGAAGAACATTCCCATACTAATCAGGTGACATTTCATGCTCCAGACATCTTTTATGACCTTGTCGGCAGTGCTCATACAACTTTATTTAGTTTTATTTGTGGACTCACATTTTCCTGTGGTTGACCTAAAACAAGCTAATTTATTTCTAACAATTTTCAAATAACAGACACCTTGAATGTCCTGAACATAGGTTTGATATATGAAAGACTTATCATCACATCATCTATCCTACAGAATTTTCTTACAATAGATTTTACATCAGCCATCATTCAAATAAGGTAACTGGTAATAAGAGTGCCAGCCACTCATTTTCTAAAATGCTCACAATGCTAAATAGTTCAATATTTTATCCCTTCTCTCATAGAGTCTTAGGAAACCTTCTCTTTGAAAATCTATCACAATTACATTGCTTTTTGAAATTACATGTTTAACAGATAGCCTGTCCTGATCCAACCACGTAGATGCCATGGCCAAGAAAGCTCACCAGCACCTCCACTTCCTCAGGAGGCTAAAGAAATTTGGCATGTCCCCTTTGACACACACCAATTTTTATCGATGCACCACAGAAAGCATCCTATCTGGACACACCACGGCTTGGTATGGCAACTGTACTGCTCATGACTGCAAGAAACTGCAGAGAATTGTGGACACAGCTCAGCACATCACAGAAACCAGTCTCCCCTCCATGGACTCAGTCTACACTCCTCGGTAAAGCATCTGAAATAATCAAAGACTCCACCCAACCCGGACATTCTCTCTTCTCCCGCCGGGCAAAAGATACAAAAGCCTGAAAGCACATACCACCAGCCTCAAGGACAGCTTCTATTCTGCTGTTATAAGACTATTGAATGGTTCCCTAGTATGATAAGATGGACTCTTGACCTCACAATCTACCTTGTTATGACCTTGCACCTTATTGTCTACCTGCACTGCACTTTCTCTGTAGCGGTTACACTTTATTCTGCATTCTGTATTGTTTTACCCTGTACTACCTCAACGCACTGTGTAATGAATTGATCTGTATGAACAGTATACAAGACAAGTTTTCACTGTTCCTCGGTGCAAGTGACAATAATAAACCAATTCCAATTCAATTCCAATTCCAAGATACTCCATGTAGGATTCTAACATTTTAAAAACAGAACTATTTTACCACCTCTTATTACCATGGAAAGTTGAACATTGAGGTGTATAGTAAACAGAAAAATGCGCAAGTCACAAAATCAGAAGTGGAGATGCCTGCTGATGACTACACAAGGCTCAAATGCATTTCAACTCCTCAGCAAATGAACCAGTCCATGTCTGCATGCAACAAGACCTAGATAATATTCAAGTATGGCTGATAAGTCACAAGTAATATTTGCACAATCAAAGTGATAGTCAATGACTATCTCCAATAAGAAAAAACCTAACTACTTTGCCTTGACATTCAATGGTATTACCACTGCCAGATGCCCAGATCTTGAAAAATAAATTTCAAAAAAGATTAAAGTGGTTTGTTGAATTTATCATGTCAACACACCTGTGTGAACTTGGCATTCCTGTCATGGAAATATTACTTGTCATTTAGTTTGAATGTTGTCCATACCTTGCTGCAAACATGCATAAGCCAGTTCTTTTGCTGAGGAGCTGAGAACAGAATAGAGTGTCATGCAATCGTCGGTGAAAATCCCCACTTCTAACCTTATGACATAATTACACACATTTGCATTATTTTTATAATTATCCTTAATGTTCTATTTTACAAGGCAAGTCATGGGGATAAGAAGATTCTCTTTAAAGCAGCATGTAATATCATTGGGTTTAATTTTTAGCTATCATTTATAGTTCTGCGTGCAGTATTTTCCAATTTATATTTGAAAGCATTATAAATAATTTAGTGTCAACATTTCTACTTCAAATAAATTAGAGAAACAAGACTTTGACTATTCTGAATTCAGAAAATGTTGGTTTCACGTGTGTGATTTTGCAATAGCGATTGGGCACTATAAAGCATCAACTAAAATAGTTGGATCTAATTTAGGTTTAGTAGTTGAACGGAATTCCAGTACATTATCAGATCAATGACTTCATTTTCTTCCCTCCTTGTCAATTGTGATGCATTAAATTGCATAATAAAACTAATGCCACATGAGAAAATGAATAGTTTAAATGTGTCATGCCTTTAAGCAATGTTTTGTTTAGAAAAAAAGTTTTATTTGTTCTAAGTATGTTCTTTCTTGGAAAAATTGAGTTTAATTTATGTTTTTCTTGTGAATGCTGCTTATATGATGCATTCCTGGCTTCAAATACTCTTATAAAGAAAATAATGACTGTAATAATGGGAGTTGCAGGGATTCTCCAACTCACCCTTCAATTATTCCTGAAAAATTAGGGAGGATAAGTAGGAGAAAGCTATATGCAACTTTATCCCCTGTTTGCACATATGTCTATTTCATAATAGCAAAGAAATATACAGCACTAATTTCCTGAAGATCTGGATTTGAGCTTCAAATCTGCCCTTCCGAAGTAAATACTGTGATCCTGTTTCTCTGGAATAATTTGCTTAATCCCGTAATCAGATTATTTGGGGGAAAACTTTGAATCTTGTGCTGGTGAATGAAAGCAAGACGACAATTTTAAGTCTGAAGTTGAGTTTATCGTCACATGCACAAGTACATGTATGCACAGGTGCAATGAAAAACTTACTTGCAGCAGCATCACAGACACATTGTATCGTATAAGCAGCATTCACAAGATATGCATAAACTAAACATAATTTTTCCAAGAAAGAACACAAATAGAACAAATAAAACCAAATCCACTTGGTCATAGTGTTGCTAAACTGCAGTGATTAAGGTTGTGCCGATTGGTTCAAGGACCGAATAGTTTAAGGGAAGTAGCTGTTCTTAAACCTGGTGCTGTGGGACTTATGACTTCTGTACCTCCTGCCTGATGGTAGCTGCAAAGAGATGGCATGGCCCGATGGTGGGGATCTTTGATGATAGATGTTGCCTTCTTGAGGCAGCGCCTCCTGTAGACACCGATGGTGGGGAGGGATATGCCCGTGATGTATTGGGCTAAGTCCACTACTCTCTGCAGATTCTTGCGTTAGTGTGCATTCAAATTGCCGTACCAGACCATGATGTAACCAGTCAGACTACTTTCAACAGTACATCTGTAGAAGTTTGCTAGAGTGTTCAGTGACAAACCGAATCTTATTAACCTCCGAAGAAAGTAAAGACGCTGGCACGCTTTCTTTGTGATTGCATCTATGTGCAGGGCTCAGGATAGGTCATCTGATATGTTAACACCCAGGAATTTAAAGCTGCTGACTCTCTCCACCGCCGATCCCCCAATGTAGACTGGCACATATTCACCCTCCTTCCCCTTCCTGAAGTTAACAATCAGCTCTTTAGTTTTGCTGATGTTGAGCAAGAGGTTGTTGTTGCGGCACCACTCAACCAGGTGTCCCACCTCGCTCCGGTGAGCTGACTCATAACCATCCAACAATTGCTGGCGAATTTGTATATGGCATTGGAGCTGTGCTTAGCCACACAGTTGCGTGTATATGGAGAGTAGCGCAGAGGGCTAAGCACACAGCCTTGAGGTGCACCTGTGTTGATGATTGGCAAGGAGGAGATGTCATTACCAATCCTCACTGATTGAGGTCTGCTGGCGAGGAAGGTGAGTATCCAGTTTCAGAGGGAAGTTCAGAGACCCGGGTCTTGAAGCTTGATGATGAGTTTGGATAGGATGATTGTGTTGAACACCGAGCTGTAGTCGATGAACGGCAGCCTGACGTATGAGTTCCTGTTGTCCAGATGGTCCACAGCAGAGTGAAGAGCCAGAGAAATCGCATCTGCTGTTGACCTGTTGTGGCAGTAGGCAAATTGGAGTGGATCCAGGTCATCTCTGAGGCAGGAATTGATTCGGGCCATAACCAACCTCTTGAAGCACTACATTACAGTTGATGTAAGTGCTACCAGACAGTAGTCATTGAGGCAGGTCACCATGCTCTTCTTGGGCACATTCTTTTATCCTTTTACATCCTGATGTTCTTCATCAAAGTCAGACAAAAAGGAAACTGGCCTTGGTATAAATCAGAAGCTGATTCGCTATTGCTTTCTTTTCATTTGGCAAAATGAGTTAATAGGAGGTCTTAATGTCCTTATCGTCACTTTTCTACCTCCTTGGCTTCAAGTGGGAATCTTCTTAAACAAATCCACACTGACTGTCCCTGATTAATTTTGAATCTATCTGAATGAAGGTTTATCATGTCCCTTAGAACTGATACTCTTGGCCAGAGCTTTAGAGGCCAGCTAAAAGCGTACTATTATTTTAAAAGGGTGGAAGGAATAAACCAAGTAATTACAGGGCAATTCCATTTTGCAGAGTGCCTTCATCCAGTCCACAAGGGTGATCCTGAGCTGCCAGTTGCCTGTCACTTCAATTCTCTATCCCATTGCCACTTTTGACCTTTTGTCTTTGGCCTCTTACCATTCCAAAAAACTCCACGTAAACTCATCACCTTCTGACTAGGTACACTGCAGCTGCCAGAATTCAGCACTGCAATTAACAGTTTCAGGTGATCAGCCTTTCCTGTTTATTTCAGACCTGGACACTTATGATGAAATTATATGGGTCCACAATTCTAAATTTTAATATTGGTTCAGTTTTCCTCTCTCCACACTTGATGCTTGATCAATTGGGTATTTCCAGCATTCTCTTTTATTTCAGATTTCCAGAACCTGCAATGTTCTGTATTTCACAGTTCCAAGAATGATTATTTTGCTCTCTCTTCTGTCCTCATTAATCTAGTTCTATTTATACCTTCTCCAAATTAGCAGCAATGAAAGAGCATTCAACATCTTCTCTTAACAGGCACCATCAGCATTTACAGCATGCAGTTTCTTAATGTCTCCAATTTATCACATACATTCCACATGTTTTCTCCGCTCCTCTGCAACTTAAAACAGCTTATTTTATAATTTTCCTAATTCTAATGAAAGGTTATTGACCAGAAACATTACTCTGTTTCTCTCTCCACATATGCTATCTGACTTGTTGATTATTTGGATTTATTTCAAATTTTAATTTTTTAATTCCAGGCCAGGTATTCTTAAACTTTGATGATAACCAAATTATTAAAATTCTAAAAGACATTATAAACCTTCATTTAGAAAAATGCAAAATGAATCAGGGACAATCAGCATGGATTTGTTTAGGAAAGTTCCCATCTGATTAAATTTATTGAGGAGGTACCAAAGAGGGTCAATGAGGGCACTGCACTTGATGTGGTCTGAATGGATTTTGGCAAGATGCTTGATAAGGTCTCAAAAGACAAGCTGATCAAAAAAAAAGTGAAATCCCATGGAATCTGAGTTTGAATGGTAAATTGGATCTGAAATTCACTCAGTAGCAAGAAGCAATGAAAAATGTTTGTGAATGGATGGCTATTAGCAGTAAGGTCCTACAGGGTTTTGTATTCAGTCCTTTGCTTTTTGTAATATTTTTTGATGATTTAGACTAAAATTTAGGACCATCATAAGGAAGATGATACACAATTTGGCTATATGGTTGACAATGAGGATGAAAGCTTCAGACTGCAGGAAGACGAAGATGGTATGGTCAGTTGGACAGAGAACGATGAAAGGAATTCAATCCAGCAAAGTGTGAGGTAATGCATCTGGGAAGGTGCAACAAGACAAAGAAGCATACAATAAGTGGGTGGATATTGTGGAGGAACAAAGGACCATGGAGTATACAGTATGTCCACAGATCCTCAAGAACAGAGGACAAAGCAAAAAGGAGATTAAAAAGGCAGACACAAAAAATTCTGCAGATGCTGGAATGTGGAGCAATACACAAAAAAGCATTAAAAGGGCATATTGGATCCTTTCCCTCATTAGCCAAAGCAGAGAATATAAGAGCAGGAAGGTAACTGTAGTCATACTAATTCTGGTCACCACATTACAGGAAAGATGTAATTGCATTGATGATGTTGTAATATTAGTGGAAGACTTTAAAAGATGTGTTCCAGCTGAATTAACAACATACTTAAATGAAAAGGCAGTGGAAACTTTACAAGAAACTGCTAGGTTGGCAGATGATTATGCTTTAACCCATAAATCCAAATGGGGACAACCTAAAACCTTTCAAAAGAGTTACAAGGACAATCCAGGTAAACCGGAGATTTATGAGGATGTTACTCGGGTTGGAAAATTTTAGCCTAAGGGAAAGATTGGATAAGCTAAGTTTGTTTTTTTTGGAACAGAGGAGGCTGAGGGGAGACTTAATTAAGGTGTATGAAATAATGAGGAGCTTAGATAAAGTAAAAAGAAAGGTCCCAATTCTTCTATCAGTGAAGTTAAAAAAACAGGGACATTAATTTAAAGTAATTCATAAGGAGGATTAGAGAGAAGACGAGGAAAACAAAATTCAGCTGGGGCTGTTGAAGTCTGGAAATCACTGGCTGAAAAGGTGGTAGAGGAAGAAACACTTGTCACATTTAAGATGTACTTAGATGCCTGTTTGAAGAACTGTGACCTAAATGCCACAGACCAAGTGCTGGAGGATGGGATTAGACTGTGTAGTTTTTCAAAGGGAACAAACACTATGAGATGAACTGCCTCCAGTGTCACAATTTCCTGTGATCTTATGATGATTGTTAATCCACAAGATGCACATAACTGCCTAGATAGATTACAAAACAGAAAGAAGTCCTGAGTAGGAACTACAAAGTACGTTTGTTGGATTTGCTACTGAACAATCAGGCAGAAAGAGAGATCTATTTATAAACCCAAAATTCCATCAAGGATTCACATTGTACCACAGCATATACAAGTAAAACAAAATATAAACATTTATGTCTTGGCAATTATCCTGCATGAATATAGGTAGCAAAATCAAAATGATAAAGCCTAAGTTATCATTAATTAAAGTGAGACTTTACTATACTATTAATCTTGTGATGTTAGTACCCTAACCTAAAATAAACGTCTGTTAACCATACAACTATATAATTGTAATTATTGCCCAATACCTCACCCTAGATGCCAGTAGTGGTTGAAGTCTGGCAACGTTGGGGATATCTGGGGAGAAAGCCAGTTTTCAAACCACCTGGGGCAACTTGATGAGCACCATCAACAAAGAGATCTAAGTCTAAACAATTTTGCTATATGAACTATATCTTAAATTCATTTTATCAACATTTTTCTTTATCAGTAATATCAATACATACACTGGATTTCAAAAGGATGAAAGCAGCATTTTATACAGGAAGTATTACAATGAAATTATCTCTGTGTGGTAGATATAGCAATATCCCATATTTTCTGTAGCACAGAGGGATGAGTCATATCTATTGAAAACCCACATTACTAACAAGCAAGAGATTTCAAAGGATTACACCCCACAGCAAGAATGTGCTGAATCCTTCAGATTTGACATTCTTTTCAGATATAATAGGGGCTAAACTGGATAGCCCTCGAAAACAAGTACAGGTGCTTGATTAACACATTCTTATTGATTGCTATGCAGGTAGCACACCAACTTCATACTGTCTGCTTATTGAGTATATGAAATACACCCAATAAGCAGACCTTATTGAAGGAGGTAGTGCGGATCTACTGCTGTCCTGAGATCATCATACTTCTGTGCCTTGAACCTTATTATTTCTTCCAACATGGTCCTGGCACAGGTTTTTGCTGGAAGGCCAGCTATCAGCAAAACAGCATAGGGCTGAGTACTGAAAGGATTCTTCCAACGCAAATGGCTGTCTGTGCTGATAGAAGGCCTTGAGAGCCAATGAGGTCAAGCTCCCCTGAAAAGAGGCTCACCAGCTGTCAAAACTGTCCGTTATTGAGTGTTTGTGAATGTCTTTGCCAAAAGACATTCACAAACCACTCAGGACCTGTTAAATTAAAATATGTCAAGAAAAGTTAAATTTCTTCCTAGAAATTGAAAGTTCAAAAACAGGTTAACCACAATCTGTGGAAGTTTGCATTGCACTGTTGGATTGCATGAGGTATCTACCTGCACAGCACGTGTTATATGCCCCAATCACAGCTCAGAAATAGCCACTTAGGGGAATATCCATTTGAAGACTTATGATTCTGATGAAAGATTGCCATTTAGGTTTCTGGATACAGTCAGTGCTAGCCACACAGCTGATTGACAGCAGCAGCATAGGATCCATATCATAACCAGCTGGTAATGGTTAAAGCTAAGCTGCAATATTTAAGGTTGGTCTGCACCTCTTAAAGGAGAGGTGCATAATGGCTGGAGCAGGTGAAGGTATTCATACAAACTGTGAATATGATCAGGGACAGAACAGCACATTATGAGAGAGTGTGGGCTCTCAGGTGATTGGATGCTGGACTAGATGTCTCAGTGGCAGAGGTGGAAATGTGAAAGACTAGGAAGCCCTCCAGACATATCCTGAGAATGTGGTGAGCACAGATAGTCATGGAGGCCACTGCCTAACCTGAGGGCCAGGATGCAGTTGCTCAAGAAATTCAATAATCTTATAAATGTGGCCAACACCAGTATAAGCAATAACAATACCACTGCACCACTAACCTCAGCTGCTCCCTCAGTCATCATACCCTCATCACTCACCTATCACCAATTCCTATCAAGTAGGATCCAGACACTTGATACATTTTATTTCACTTTAGCATTGCAACAAAATTTACTTTTACTGATTAAAAGTCATATCCTGCCAATTCTTGTTTTAATTAATCTTTAGTTAGGCAGTAATGAATGTTAACAAGTCTCATGGTCATACCTCACAACTTGTACACATTGCCAGCTATTCAACCATGAAATCCATATTGGATGTCACTGATTGGCATACTTTCTTCTTTCTTGGAGTGGCTGGCATAGCAGGTAGCAATGTAGCTACAGGGGCCTAATTACACTTAACGTAGGAGTCTGACAGTTCCAGCTTAGTCTGGGAATATAACATATCCAATAGTCATTTTTTCTACTCATTTTGTAGATAGGAATTATTTTGGCTACACAAAGTAATGACATAAAGCCCCTTTCAACATGCAGGGCTTCAGCATGGAGAATCCTCCCAGTACTTTCTCCAAATTCCCTCTGGAATGATTGTCTCTGGTGAGTTTGGATATTTTGTAAGTGCTCACCGCTGATTGCAAAGTCTGTCCCATTGTTGCCTTCTGAGGTTCAGGTCAGAAAATTCTCTTTGAAAACTGTGGGCAGATATGACCTCCTGTTGAGAACCTTTATCCACCTCCTCCTCTCTCTTCTTGTAGTGGTTTGTCCTACTAGAGATACCATCTGCTTATTCTCCCAGTTATCCAGTATTACAAGAAAGATAGATATGGCTGAATGTAGACCTGGCAATCACTGGTCTATGAAGGGGCATTGAGATTCATTGACTCACAGGAGCTCTTGAAATATATCCAACAATCGCTTACTACATCCAGATGGTAATTGACTATCCTCATCTGGAGTGTTATCTTAATGAACAGAAGCAATGCATCTGCCCAGCTAGTTTGCAAGATGTGATCTTTTCTTGCCTATGTGAGTTAAGCTTCATCAGATTTGTTTTTTTGTTTATAAATCATAGTATACCATCCAAAGTTTGATATAATCACCTGTCAAAATGTAAAAAGGAAACATGCACCAATCGATCATGTAAATTTTACTTACTTTAAGTGACCGTTCATTGTTACATCTGTAAGAAGAAGAAAGCTCAAAACATACAAAATACAATCTCTTAGACTGTCTCTCCTAATATTAAAGGTTTGTCTAGCGGCTGATTTATTAATGAATTTCTATTATCAGTGATAGATGTATTTTCTTATCAATCTGCAAGTATGAGGTGAAGTTGATGTTTACTGATTAAAAATCATATCTTGCCAAGTCTAGTTTTAGTTAATCCCTAGTTAAGTACTGTTTATTTCCTTGTCTATTCTGTAAAACTAACTGAATGTACAAAACTATTTTGACAAGTTAGATTACATTTACCAGAATCCTATGTTACTCTAAACAACTAAGGAACTTGAGCTAATAAAATCATCCAATACTTATTTGAAACTTGCTTGATAAACAATCTCACTAGTGAAGGGCACTCTTATGCTGCCTCAGCGTAGCTTCTGTGTTCCATTATTCTTGAACTTCTTTAGCTTTTGGTAATTTTAGATCAAAGCCTGTAGAGACTCCAGTGTGAAATACTTTCCTCAAATCTGACAGCCAATATGGAATGTTGTATGGCTTTCAAAGGCATATTTCAGTGTGCCTAAAGAAAACAGGAGCAAAAAGAAGCACCAAGAGCAGTGTCTGAACAAGTATTGTCCAGTTGTGTCTCGCAGAAGAGTTGAAGTATGTCAATATTTCCTAAAAAGAGTGAAAAAGTCATGGTGAAACAATATGATTCCACTGCAACTTCTTAAAGATAAAGGTATATTATCACAGAAACTGGAATAGGCCATGCAGCCTGCTCTGCCACATTATTATCTGTGGCAGCTTCATTCCTTATAAAGCCGCCGTCGTTCAGGTCCTTTAAATGTCCTTATATCATAAGTATAAAGTTCTCTATAATACAAGTAAATTTATTCCGCATATGATAATGGAGAGCACAGAATCATAAAAATTTATGGCACGGAAGAAAACACTTCAGCCCACGTCAATGCCAGCCAAAAGTTATTTAGGTTATTCTTAGTTTTCAGCACTCAATGTATGGGCTTGAAGGCTACAGCTCTTCAAGTACTTATCCAGATACACTTTAAATGTGGTGAGTGTTTCTGCTCCACCACCCTTTCAGGTGATAAATTCCAAAGCCCCATTAGTCTTTAGGTGAAAAATCTTTCCCTCAATGCCTTCCTAACATTTCTGCTGATTAACTTAAATCTCTGTTCACTTGAAAACCACTATTTACATTCTATATTTTCATAGCTTTTGTGTTGGTATATTTCTTGGGATTATTTTCTGTAGTTCCAACAATGCTACCTATGTAACAAAGAATGGGGAATGAAATATGTGACAAACTGTACAATGTTTTATACTGTATTTAGTATCATTTAACTAATTGTTCGCATAAGTCATAATCCTCTGGTGCGTAGCTTGTTATTCTAAATAGTAGCAACAGCATCTTGCCACTTTCATCAACTTTACACTTGCCATAATCAAGACAATTCATGTGCTTATAAAGCTATCAACATTGATCCAAAGCTGCAATAAATCTGCAGTGATTATATTTACACATCACAACAGTTTCTCAGACTCTCAGAGAATTTAATTTCTTCTCAACCAGAATAATACTAATTAGTGTTAAAACTATGTCTGAAGCTTTTTTTTTGATAGATACCACAGCATTCTTTGTCTGAATCATCCATGTGCAATATATGCTTAGATTTGGCAATAAAAGATGCTAAAGGTACATTGCCATTGGCTAATTGGAAAACTGCAATTTTTTTTTGCCAAACATATAGCACAATAGTTCTAGCTTCTTTCAGACAAGAAGAATTTTTCTCCCCTAGAGGTGCACATTCTAATGTCCCACGATAAAGATCTCCAACTCAAACCAATTCCCAGATTCATGCTGACATTAAATGAAGAGACAGCAGTAAATTACTCACTTCCTGTTCTCATTGCCAACCAGATACCTGCAGTTATATTCATTCTGAGAATAATAAGTTTCTTGCTCACAATACTCTAAACAATGGAGTTAGGGCGTAACTATGGAGTGAGCCATAGACATTCTTGGTGATTTGAGCAGAAGTACCATTGTGTGATGGATTGAGTCAGGCTGATAAATCACTAAATTAGTGCGAGGCTGCTTGTGATTATTTAAATAATTTAACATATTTCCAAAAGCAGAAATTGTTTCCATAATACCTCCAAACAATTAATAACTTAAAGTGAATTTTATGCATATATTCTCTGTATTACAAAGGTAGTGGACCCACCACTGTAAATAAGTAAACCTGAAAATTTAAAGAAAACTTAATCAGCATATGATTTCAACATAGCTCCAAGTTTTCACAGACATAACCCTATGAGTCTGATGTATAAATGATCTCCGAAAACTAACAGCGCTTTCTACTGCTTTAAGAGTTCTCTTAATTTATTAATATGTTCATTATTCTGTTTTCTAAAGCTATTGCAAAATTTTTTTCAGGCGTCTTTGTGCATGAATTACCAGCATATTATTCTGATATACATCTGCCCATTTTATACAGTGGCTACATCAATTTTTTTTTACAACATGACATCAAAGAGCAATTTACAAAAAAATTAAAAATATATTGTTCACCTTCAGGCATGAATGTCACTATCAAGACCAGATTCAATTTCCCATTGAGGTACAAACGTACTAACAAAAACAGCATCTTGAATATTGCATATAAAGAAGAACAAGGAAGAGAGGAAGCTATCCCATCCTGATATGATGTATTGTAGAGGCACTGGAAAAGCAAAGAATGAGGGAAAAAAAGTATTAGGCTAATTTTAAAAAATCAACAGAAAAATGGCTCTCCGTTCCCTTAGCAAATTAAGCAAATATCAGGAGAGTGTAGAAATAGTTATTACAAGTCCAAACTAATGCACCCACCTTTAAGACTCAAGGTATCCCTTACTCACTGAAATTCATTAGGCTGTCTTGCCATACAGTATACATACATTCATTGCACATACAGCTAATGTATTCCAGGAGTTAACAACCCTCTCTAAAAAGAATTACTACTGGCATCAAAATAATTCCTTTCATTTGTTAAATATACTCGCACCCACGCGTTTTCAACTGCCTGTCAGATTCTGTAACCTGTCCATTTGGATAGCTTCTAATCTTTCATTATGCTAAAGATCAATCATATTCTCTTGAAGAGTATACTTTCCCACAGCTTTTAAAATAAACTCTAACTCTCCAAGTCAATCATGATATCTAAAGATCCTTAAAACAGACATTAATCAAGTGACTTATCCTAAATTTTTCAGGCTTTCAATATTCTCCACCAGAATTGCCCATTCTGTTGGGCACAAGGGGTCAAATGGCAAAAAAGCAGTCATGCCTGGTCCACAAATGCATTTTTGTCCATAAGCCTTATCCTCATCTAAAAATACCTGAACAACTCTCTTTTCAGGCAGTGTTCCAGAAGCAAGGGGAAAAAAAATCTCCTTATTTCCCCTGTGATTGCAAATGCAAGACTTCTGGTTGATTCATCCACTCACCAGGTCAGTCAAACTTACTTTATATATAAAAAATCCTCATTGTTTCCAAAACCTCGAAGCTCTTAATTTTCTCTGTTTTAAGGATAACAAGCCTTCTCATTTTCCTTAAAGAATGATGCCCAGGGTTCATTATAGTATGCCAGTTGATAACTAATTTATGAATTATAACATTCTAATATTATTTCTTTGCTTTTATGTTCTCTACCTCTGTTTATAAATCCAAGCAACCCATACATGTTTTAATGACTTTATCAGCTTGCTCTGGCACCTTTAAGGAACTGCAGAAATGGATACCAAGGTCTTCATGCTCATCTACAATGTAGATGATAGAGGATCATAGGCAGTGAATAACAGCGCGCTAAGCAGAAAGAAATACAAATAAATTATTGCTTCACCTGGAAAGAATGTTTGTAGCCCTCGATGGTGGGAAAAGAGGAGATAAAACAGCAGGCATTACACCCTTGTCGTTACATGGGAAGCTGCCATGATTAGGGGAGATGGTGTTAGAGGAGATGGAGGAGTGAAGTACAGCAGAAGAAATGGTCCCTTTGGAATGCTGAAAAGGGAGTAGATGAGGAATGATGTATTTAATGAAGGATTGTGGTTGAGATGTTGGAAATTCCAAAGAAGAATTCCTAAACTGTGAATGCTGGTGGGATGAAACTATGACAGAGAGGAATCCACTGTTGAGGAAAAGGGAAGATATATCTGAATAGCTAACATGGTGGAAAGAGCAGTTAAGAAGGCCAATGGGACGTTGGCTTTCATAAGTCGCGGGATTGAGTTTAAGAGCCACGAGGTGATGATGCAGCTTTACAAAACTCTAGTTAGGCCACACTTAGAGTACTGTGTTCAGTTCTGGTCGCCTCATTATAGGAAGGATGTGGAGGCGTTGGAGAGGGTGAAGAGGAGATTTACCAGGATGCTGCCTGGATTGGAGAGTATTGAATATGAGGAGAGGCTTAAGGTGCTAGGGCTTTATTCACTGGAAAGGAGGAAGATGAGAGGAGACATGATAGAGGTATATAAAATACTGAGAGGAATAGATAGAGTAGGCAGTCAGCGCCTCCTTCCCAGGGCACTAATGCTCAAGACGAGAGGGCATGGCTTTAAGGTTATGGGTGGGAGGTTCAGGGGAGATGTCAGGGGGAGGTTTTTCACCCAGAGAGTGGTTGGTGCATGGAATGCACTGCCTGGGGTGGTGGTGGAGGCAGATACATTGAACAGGTTCAAGAGCTTGTTGGATAGGCATATGGAGGAGTGTGGGATGGGGGGATATGCGGGAGGAAGGGGTTAGGTAGTGTGAGGGTGGTTTGATGGACAGCACAACATGGTGGGCCGAAGGGCCTGTTTTGTGCTGTATGGTTCTATGGTTCTATAAACTATCAGTATGTACTCTGCCATTCTCATCATTACATTTCCAACAACATTTGGCAGAATTCATTCATACATATATTTCACTTTGATCCTAAGATAGATATAAGTGGCCATCACTACCAAAAGTCTAACCGCTTCCCTTTGATGTTAAACATTATCATTGCTCAACTTCCCCCACACCCCAATCATCATCATTAACATTCTAACCAGAAACATAAGTGGATCAGCACACAGATATTGCACTTGTAACTGCAGGGTAGAGGCTAAGAATTCTGTGTTGAGTAACTTTCCTCATGACTCCAGAAAGCCATTAAGCTAACAACAAATGACTAGTTCAGAGCAAGTTGGAATATTCTCTATTTGCCTAGCCAAAGAATGCTTCAACATTACTCACAAATTCAACTCAACACCCATCCATCACCTTACACACTCACTCACATTGTTGCATTATGTACCATCTACAAAATCTAACGCAAGAGCTCAACAAGCCTTCTCCCAATGCACCTCTCACATCCACTTTCATTACTCTTAATGTGGAAGGCCAAAGGAAGCAGGCACAGGACAACGCTACCATCTCTAAGTTCCCCTCCAAGTCACATGCCTGACTGACTTGGAAATATTTTGCATCTAATTATATGCCATTACCTTCTTCTTCATTCTTGGGTCAAAGTCCTGGGTGTCCCTATCTAATAATGTGATGGAGCATCTTTCCCACACTGAATCCAGCAGTGTAAAGTGGCAGCTAACCAGCACCTTCCCAAGGCCAATTATGAATGGGCAATATGAGCCAGCCTTTCCAACAGTGCCCACTTCCTTGAATAAGTAAAACAAATCTAATTAGGTGATATAGCTTGAACAACTGAGCCTCAGAGAATTCCACCATTCTTTAGATCTTCCCATGACATTCTTTATGTCCATCACAGAAAGCAGACAGAGGTCTTAGTTTAACAGTTCATCCAAATAATGGCACCTCTGCTCATGCTGACAGATAGTTTTGACATGTGAAAGCTCTGGAGTTATGGGGCTGAACACGGCTCTGCCTGAAAATGGTGGAGTTAAGGAGTTAGGGAGTAATGGAGTGGCTGGGTGCTTTCACTCCATAAATTTCTCGTACATTAAACTATTTTTCCAGGGAAAAAACATGATTTGTTTGACCCTCACTGAGTACACTTGTCTCTTATTTTTAACCTATTACTAAAGCGACAATGGAGTAATTTAAATAGTTTTTAAAATCTTGTCTTATGCCATGGTGAGTTTTATGGGCTGCAATTTTCACCACCATTCCATAACAGCTAATTATAAGCTGTTCTGTTCTAAGAATATATTGTTGAATAACATTCTGCTTTGTAACCCACTGCTTGATATATAAATATCATTAATTCTTAAACTGTAAGCACAGAATACTGCTATTTGTGAGTATGTATGGCTTTTAACATAGAGGAAAGAAAGACATTTCAATTACACTATAAGATATTATTGTCAAGCTTGTGGTTAAACAAGACAGAGAGGCACCTATAGAATGAATGGTTTCAAGCAAATAACAAAAGGTTGCTGTATTTACTCATATGCTCACAGTTATTAGTTCGAATTTTAAAGTATGTGACAGGTTGCTTTGTGCCAACTAACCTCTGAGAGAAATGGTAAATAAATAAATGTTCAAGTTAGCTTAACCCATTAGTCCATAAACTTTTCTCATTAATTTGTAATATTTTCAAAACAGGCCAAAACTAATTTGCCACATAACAAACTTAAATCAATACTACTTTTATTTCCAAATGTTGTTGTTGGCTCAGATCGCATGGTCAGAGCGAACGAATGGCTCTCACCATTCATTACATTTAAAACTGTCGAAAGACATTTGGTTATTTATGCACTCTGATTTGTGGTAATTAGAGAACAAAATCAGTATCTTAAACCAAGCAGATTAATATTTATGGGCCTACAGGCACCAATCTAGTTCCAATATATTGTCTTATGTCTGCAGAGATATTTGCAGCATGAATTTGGTGGCATATTTGAATGTGCAACAACACATATTTGTGCAGCCTTCTAATATGCCAAGTAGGCAGGCTGCAACACCAATTAGAATGCAGAAGACTTTGTTTGTAAATGCTTAATTGGTTCACTAATGCACTTTAGAGGAAGAAGCCTACTTGATCTGGACTGTCTACAACTCCAGTCACATGCCAATGTCTAACTTCTATCTGAAGTTGCCACTCAGAGGCAAACAGGGATAGGCAATAAGTGTTAGCCAGCTCACCGACACTCATAACCCACAATTGAACATGCTGTAAATGTTGACAATCCCTACTCAGACCAGAGAATGTCTGAATTTGATGACCAAGGTCATTAGCTGGGCAGCTCAGATCACAACAGAAGAGACATTGTGGGGTCTTATACCATGAACCATGGATGGTAAGAAAAGGTGCAACTGGCTTTGGGAACTGGAACTGAAGGCCTCCAGTACTTTTCATTGTAGCCTCCATTTCCTTGCTGTTTGCCTGCCTCATATATTGACAAGAGGAAGCCCAAAGCAAGAGCTCTACTCGAAGCTTCTTCAGGCCATGCTAAAATGAGGGTCTTTCATGACAAGGGGATAAAAAGAAGAAGCTAAAGATCTAGGAACCCCTTCTTGGGTAATAGATGGAATGATAGTAAAGAGTGAAATTAAGATGCTGATTGTCTGCTCCCCTTCCACCCTCATCACAAGGGAAGTCCAGAAAATCTTAGTTTAATACATAATGTGATTTACCCCTTTCCTTCATAGAAAATTGTTTCTGACATAGAACATTAAGTTGCAATTTTTAAAGAGTAAAACAGAAATAAGTACGCAATGATTATTTCTCACCAGGTCTTCTTCTCTATAAGCACCAAGACACAGATACAGAAAGAGTCAATGGTATTCTTAATTATCTCAAGTATGGAATGTAGCTAATTCAGGTTTCTACTGCAGATCCAAAAGAAAACTTGAGATTACTATGGACAAGGCATTGCAACCATTACTCCAACCTAGACAAGTTCCAAAAGCCTTTGCTTCTGTAATATCTCACACTGGATAAGTTCCCAACTTTCACTATTTTGACACAAAATACTAATAGTTATATGGTTTCGTACAGAGATCAAAATATGCGGCTTTCATTCAAATCTCTCTGGAAATAAAGCAAATGCTTGGTTTGATTTTTTATAGCTTTATTAACCCAGGTCTCTATTAGCCAAGCAATATGTCTAATCCAATCCTTATTCTTCCCAAAAAATGTACTACCTCACACTTATCCAGTTCAAAATGAATTTGCCATCAAAAAGCCAACTGCATGTTCATTAATGCTCTCTTGTATCTTGTTACAATCTTGAGAGATTGTACTTCTGACCCTCAAGCTCAAATCTAAAATATAATTTTTGTTCAATAGTCATCTTAACACCAGTACTGGTGGAATTCCGCTTCCCATATTACTAGTCTAAGTAACTACATTTGACTCAATGCCTCTATTTTTCTGTTATGTCGCCAACTACTAAATTAGCCTTGATAACTCATTCTGTTACTTTTTCAAGAATTTCAATAAGCATGACTTTCCATTTTGAGATCTGTGTTGAGGTCCCTTATTATATTTTACATTTTCAAATGTTTTTTTCTTATCTGAGTAAAAATTCTACTATCACATTTTTTAAACCATCAATGTTAGCTTAATTGGTCTACCACACTCTGGGCTTGCTCTTTTTCCCATTTTAAGATACAAGATCATTTTCTGTCTGCCAGTTCTCACATTCCATTCCATTTTCTACTAGTAGTAATTGTGGATCTGCCAATTCTACACCCCCTCCCGCCCCCCACTCCGCAACTTCTTTGTAAATGTGGATGGAATCCATCAGGACCAGAAGTTTGAACCTCTCTAAGTTTGGTAGGTTTTTTAAATTATCTCTATACTGCCTGTCTTAAATAATTATATATTGTGATCTCATCAGTCTTCTTATAAATACCAAGGTAAAGAAATGATTCGATATTTTTGCCATTTTGTTGTCACTAACTGTGAAATTACCTGGAGCATCCATTGGTGGCCCTATCCTATCCTGATTTTCCTTTATTTAATTATATGTCTACATCTTTCCTTTGCATTTCTGGGCATTAACTCTGGATCTGCTGTCATGCTCATAATTAAATACAACATTAACATTCAAGAAGAGAAATGGAAATGAGCACTTGAGAACAATTATATAATACCATTTAATTTTTGATGATTATTTCATGCATAGAGTGTTTGAAAAATCTTTTCAGCTGTCAAAAGTTGAAATCTGCATCATTATCCCCAATAAACAATGCTAAATTATGCTAAATAAATACTGAGTGGTAATGATTGTTATTTTTCTTTGGAACTCGAACATATTTTTGAAACTGTACCGGGAATTAAATGCATGTACAAAGAATACTTGTCATTTTTTGTAGTAATCAGTCTTACAGTATTCATACCCGTAAATTTTTAATCCATATATGCAAAGTAAACATCAGGCAGCAGATCACAGAACCAAAGGTAGACTAATGCCTCTACTGCACCAGAAAAAGCTTTGTACTCAAATTACTGTTTTAGAGAAAACACACAGACACATTTATTTGTCAGCATTAAAAGGAATCTGTGTCTTTCTTGATTTTCCTGATGTTTGTTCTGGATAAAGCATAAATTTCAGCTAAACATGTCTCGTTGTAAAGCTGCAGCTTCAATTGTAACTATAGTGTGAAACATTTGGGGTGTCAAATGGCTTCAGGAAACAAAGAAACACTTGGCACGTTAAGAAAAAAAATAACAGATTTGGGAAGCTATGCTGCTCTTGGGCTTGTATAATTACTTATACACAACGAAGGCTCTGCCCTTCCATGAAATCTCAGAGAGTGAAAAGACAGAATGTGTTAGGCTATAGAATTAGCACCTGCAGTTCCCTCCTTACTCTCTCACACAAACACATTTTGTTTTGCATATGAATTTACACATACTAAGAATCATCATCAAAATGTTCAACGCACTATGTCTCCACTACTTCATGATCAGTGGCCCATGAGACACCACAAACAGGCAGGGGGTTATTCTGTCCCTTCCTCTTCTGCTCAGCATGGGAATGGTCAAGCTTTAATTCCTTTGCAGTCTGTTGCCAGGCACTGCCTTTGGCAGCAGCAACAGATGTACAATTAGCTTTGTTACGTTTCTCCCTCAAGAGCTGTCCTATATGAAAATTTAAAAAAATCTAGCTGTAACAAATCTGCTTTGAAACAACTCACTCAATTCACGTAAGCTTAATATCATGAGAAGTCTCCTAATAATTAACATATTTATAAATTAACAGTTTCTTTTGAAATAATAGATATCTTCTGCAAACATATTATTTGACAAACATCAGCATGAATACTGGCAATAACTTATTTGACATCGATAATATAACCTGGTTATCACAACTTGGTTATCTACGGTGAAACTTGCTAAAAAGTTTGGAGAACTGTTTCAGAGCTTCAAGAACATATATAAATCCTGTGAAAATAATTTGTTTTATTCAAACACTTCATCAAACTAGCAATACACAGTTTAAAGAAAGAGTATACAACCAAGGTGAGATCATTTGGATAACATATGCACAATTTAATAAAGCAATTGGAAAAGCCTATCAGATTTCTGACTTTTGAAATAGCAAGCACAAATACAGCAATAGAATTATGCTGGACTATAATCATTGTCTAGGCTTGACTTTGGGCATGATTCTTTGGGAAGGATGTCAAGACTTTGGATAGGGTGCTGAGGTAACTTACTAAGAAGATAGCAGGAATGAGGGACAAACTGGATGTGGAACAATGATGGAAGTTGAGATTATTTTCCTTTGAAGAGGGAAATTTTATTTAGTAAAATGCTTTCAAAATCATGTGAATTTTGCTATAACAATTATTCCACCATAATCAGTCTTTCCCATCAAGTCTTTAAGCTCTAGATACTTTTCTTAGGATAACTCCCAAAGCTTGATAAAACCATAATAAACCCTGGTGCAGTGAGAAAGCAGTCTGGTCCTGAAATCAGCCTCCTGGAATGTATTAAAGTACCATTTATTAAAGTACACTCATTATCATACTATACCCTAGATAATGCACCATACTCTCTCAGCAATCTAAATGTAATGCATGATTAAAGTGAAAGAGATGTTGCAATTAAAAGTAAATAAATCAATACATGGAATTTAATTGAGTCTGCTTCTGAAGTACCAAAGGCAATGTTTGTCCAAATTCAAAGCAAAGAAAAAGAAAGACAAAGTCATGACATGTTTCTTAAATCTCTCTATCTTTGTACCTCTGTCTTCATGCTACCTTGCATCCTGACTCCTGTTCACCAGACCTTTCCTCTTTCCAGCTGTCATCTTTGAAGTCAAAGTCTTCTCCTCTCACTTTCCTTTACTGAATCATCTTCAAGGCCTTCAACTCTGATGTGACTGTTTTCAGTCTGTCCTATCACTCTCTGCCTCCTCTGTATCGGGTTTACGTTAATGTTTGTTGTAGTGTGCTTCAGAGATCTCCAGAGCTTTGGAACTTCATCACATTGCAACGCAGTCCTCTCTCAAAGCACCCAGCTGATCCATGTTTGATTCAGTCCATTCAGACTTTTATAAAAGCAAAAGCCTTGCAGTCATGAGCTGTTCCACTGAACTTAACCAGTTCCTGCATCTCTGTCTGTACCAATTTTGCCAGATCCAATTAATATCATAACAGTGTGGCTCCTCATGCTGAGCTGTTGCTTCTCATCTGGTTTGTGGACTCTGACAATGACATGGCTGTGCCCTTTGAGTTTGCTTTCATGCATTGTTCCTTTGCCCTGCCTGCCTGCCTTCAATGTTCGTGAATGATTCCATTGTTCTGAAATTGCCAAGTCAATATCAAAATTATGCCTTTAACTTGGACTGCAATCTTCCACTGGTCCCAGGCTTGGAAGATCCTTTACTCTGGGAAACCTCACCCTAGTTTAATTCTCTGACCAGTTTCTTTCTTTGCTTTGCAGGTTCATTTCTCTATCGCATGGTGGCCTCTGCAGGAACTTCCATAATCTATACCTTCACCACCATCATGATGTAATAGTAGCTTCACTTACTGACAGACCATTAAATAGCTCAACCTAAACCCTCGGCCCTGTGAATCCATGACCCTCAAAGAATGCCTTCAGCGTGCTCTTTCTGTTGTTGAAGGAATGCCTTTTGATAATATCATCCACTCTCATTACAAATCCACATCTGGAGCCATCATGTTCCCATTTACTGCCTTGCTGCTTCCTCTCAGTATATGCCTGTAGCATCCATTTGACTTTGCAGCAAAGCAAAAGGTCATGCTACCATTCCCATCACTGTGGGCTTGTTCTCTTCTTGCACCTGGGAACTGTGCCCTGTGTGAAACTACCTCACATTTCTAGGCACCATCTGCACACTGGTAGCCATTCTACACACTCCTTTGAACGTTCTGTCTAGAGTGTTAAACAGCTTTGTCTGAATTCTCTTATCTGCTAGTTCACAAAGAAAGGAATCCCGCAAGGCTAAATCTAAAAAGTCTAGAAACAGCATTCTTTTACAAGTGTCATTACCCTGACCACATATGCAACACCATTTCTTTTGGCCCCTGGCTTGCAGCTCGACAACATCTCTGATGGCACCAGATTAAAATGTCCGTTCAAGATTCCCTTATGTCCTCATACAGGACCTAGTTTGTAGTTTGTTGCTCTGGTAGACTCTCTGACATCTCATACATCTCTTACTCTACCACCATTAAGAGAATTGCCTTCCTCTTCTCAAGTTTTGCCATATTTCCATGTTCTGTGTCCTCTCCTGGGATTTTGACAATTTGATTCGCTTGCGGTCATTCCATATACAGGGATGAATGGCTAATTCTATTTGTATTTCTCAAGCTCCTTTTCACATTCAACAGGTCTGCTGCGTGCCATCATCACTGTTTAAGCAGCAACATCCCAAAACAGAGGTAGAACTATAAACATATCATTCTTTTGTGAGGCAATAAATAAGATAAGGTAAGATATCTTTATTAGTCACATGTACATCTTCAAGGCCTTCAACTCTGATGTGACTGTTTATAAAAGCAAAAGCCTTGCAGTCATGAAACACACATCTGCATCTTTTGCATAGAATGTTCTGGGGACAGCCCGCAAGTGTCGCCACACTTCTGGCACCAACATAGCATGCCCACAACTTCCTAACCTGTATGTCTTTGGAATGTGAGAGGAAACCGAGCACCCGGAGGAAACCCACACAGACACGGGGAGAATGTACAAACTGTCTGTCACTACAATCCACATATGGATTTTTGGAATAATCCAGTGGAGTCCACTTTGTCGTTAACCTGTAGAAGGAAACAGGTATTTGTGTGGACGACCACGTTTCGAATGCCTTTCGGGGTGGCAGATACTTCGGGTTCAGGTACCACAAGGGCAGATACTTCAGATACTTACCTTGGGCTGGCTCGCCACCCCAATTTTGTCACGTACCAGCAACAGAAGAAACACTCCGAGTCATGTATAAGTGTTAAAAACTATGTTATTAATAATTACTTATGATAATAAGAAAAATAAAAGTAAAATAGTTAGAATGTTAGAAGTAAAAATGTTAGATCTTAAACATTAACCCCAAAAACTAAACTCAAAGTGTGTGTGTGGCAAATTCCCAAACTCCAAGTCCAGGAATAGTTCTCAAAGTTCAGTTCAGCAAGCCGTAAGGTGAAACGTGAGCAAAGGCTTCTTCAAAACCACCGTTGATTGAAGAGGAAATGTAGAGAGAAAATAGAGAGTAATTACGAAATCCAAATGTTCCACGATGGAACTCATACGACACCTCAATCACTGATAATCTCCATTCCTTTGTTCCAAAGTATCTGCCACCCCAAAAGACATTCGAGACGTGGCCGTCTACACAAATACCTGTTTCCTTCTACAGGTTAACGACAAAGTGAACTCCACTGGATTATTCCAAAAATCCATACATGGATTGTAGTGACAGATACAGTTATTGTTTTTCATCCATCGATACAGAGACCAGCAGACAGGTCTCTCTCTCTATCTCCTCTCTCTCCTTCTTTGACTGACTGCTCCAAAAATGCCGTTACGTCCTTATCTCCTGTTGTTGTCATTATCACGCCATACACACACACACACACACACACACACACACACACACACACACACACTACTGTAGTATGGCTTTAGAGGGACATTCACCAATAGTAACCTGATCTGTAACACTCCTTACAGAGTACTCAATTAAGCAGCGATGTGTGTGGTGTAATAACGTATCCACATGGTGTGCACAATTCTTGAAGAGTCACATACAGCCACACATTATAAAGGAATGCTTGTGCACTAGGTTGGGGCCCAGCGGAAATTCATATGTTTGGGAGAAATAGGGGTCAATGGGCAACACATAGAAAGCAGGTATTTAAAGTGGATCTACCCATGTAGGTGTCCTGCACATCGAGACCTCACTGAAATACCTAGTGATTAAAACCTGATTGATCTGAGAGTGCCCTCAGAACCACCTGGATGAATCTCCCCAGGGAATAATTTCATTAGGCACACATCTGACAGGAAAACTGGTCATATGAATTAAAGTGATTTGTGACCAAAAGAGCCTGGTCAAATATTCCGAATAGCTTGATTTGATTCAGAAATAATCATCATTACATTCTGATTGAGACTAAAAGTAATTTTCATTTGCAAAGTTCTAAAAGTAAAAATTCCCATACGTCTTAATTTTTAGGTTACCAGTAAGTTCTGAAATTTTCATGGCCCTCCTGTCTTCTACTTCATTCATTAAGCTACGAATTTGAAAATAATTTTATGATGTCCCAATGTTTATTAAATAAATCCCCAGGGTTTGATGGCATTTCCTATGTACAAGCTGTGATATGCTTCAGTGATTATTAGCAACTTCTTTGAGGTGAAATTTAAAACTGGTACAAAATTAGATCACAGGAAAGCCAAACCTGTAGAAAAAATAAACGATTAGTCTAAGGCACCAAAAATAGCACGTGGCAAAAAAATAGACTTTCTCAGTCAGTGATACATAACATTATACAAATAAATTAGACAACATAAGAAAACTAAATGGTGATCATCACTTTTGAAGATTTGGAGTTGAATAAAAACTAACATATGAAGCACTGTTGCTATATTATTAGATCATCTTAAATTGCTTATGAAAAATACAGTGTTAAATTAATGCACAGCATCTTGGCTGTTCTGCAGAAACTTTGTTTAAAAAGTGAATGGCAACACAAAACAGACTCAATTTTCTTTCAGTGCTGCCACACGGATGCAGTTTAGCCATATTGTACTTCTTTGCATGCACAACTTCAGGCCCTAAACACCTTCTCACATTCAGTTTTAATATTACACTTACACACACACACACACACACACACACACACACACACACACACACAGCGTGCGCGTGCGTAGAGAGCGAAGAAAATCCTGATAATTCTGTATTTTGATTTAATGACATTTTCATGTAAAATGTTAATCAAAATAGTTTTGATCATTTTATGGAAATAGTCATGCAATAATTTCTGAGGTGATGGAAAATGTGCAGTTACAATCTATATGCTCACTACCACTGCCTCAGTATTACCGTTTTCCTTTTTGTCTGAGTAGCTCAATAAATGATTCTCTGATCAGCCATTGGATATTTTTAAGTTTTGAAATCCATTTCTGCCAGATAGATTCTGCACTCCTTGAATTTATCTTAAACTTCCCCAGTTAATGTGCTAGTAATATTGTTCCCAGCATGAATGGCAACAGTACAGCAAGCCAGAATCTATGGGCCTTTGCAGTCTGTATCGAAGCATTCTGATAAAAGAACACTACTATGTCATGTAGAGGAAGAGGGATAAGAGCCTGGGATATGAGGAATGACAAAGCAGGAATAGATTTGTTTAACATGGAACACAGAAGCATTAACCTTGAGGTTTCTCTTATTTGAGGTGGCAGGAAGTAAATGTACGGTCATTGAAAGGGATTAGTTAATGAGACAATTGTACAGTGATAAACAATTATTTGTTTCAAAAATTGATTAATTTTGTTCAGCAGTTGCTAACAGGACTCTTGACTGTGTTCCCTCCAAATAAGCCATGTTACAAGTGGGGGAGCGGGGGTGCAGACAGATAAAATTTTGCAGAATACCAAACATGGCTATGTGGTAGTCATAAAAAAAACTAGCCGTAATCAACAGCAAGTCCTAATCACCACCACTCTACACACATAAAGGCAAAAATAAACCTGTTTTTAACAAAGGCCCTGACAATCAACTTCAGGAACTCACCATCTGAATAGAATTTAAAACATTAAACAATTATTAACCATTTGCATTTTTAGAATAGATTATTTATAACAAGATTTACAGCATAAACCTTCTGAGACCCCTAAATGCTTCCTTAAAAGAAGAAAACAAATCATGAATAAAGTTAATCCCAAATTAACCCAATAATCAGAACAAATGCTCTGTGATGGTTGGAAGCACTGGAATGGGACAGAAGATATTTGCAATGAGGGAACTTGTGCAGAATCTCTGGTGTTTGGGCATGTTAAAATGACTTTCCTCAACATGCAGGCTTTGCTGCAGATATTTTGTGGCGTATCATTCAAGGCAAGAGTGGCCTCTTTTACATTTAGTCAAGAGTCATCCTCGGGCACAGTCGCTGCAATTTTCCTTACTTTACTCCACAATTGCTGTTGGTATGAGGCACACTTGATTGGATGAGGCACAACAGCTGCCAGGATCAGGTAAAGAAAGAAAACCATGACTGAGAACAGATTTTTTTTGGGCAATTTTCTAAATACAGTAAAGATTTTTTTAAGTGTTTCTTCTTTGCAATCTGCCTAATATGTAATTAGTTCTAACTGCTCCTCACAGGGTGGGTCATTGAATGATTTTCAGACTATGGTTCCAAGGCCATAGGCAAGGCTTGGCAGGGACTGGTTTGGAATTCCCAAAGGGCATATACGTGTATGCTATTATTATAGATGTGCACGGGCAACACAAGTTGAAGCATTTACATTACCGGCATCCACCCAACAATGTGGAGAATTGTCCAGCTCAGCACAATATATCTAATTTGGCTAAGTACCACCCATTCTATTCTCTATCATCAGCAAAGAGATTGAAGGTATAATTTTCCATGCTATTAAGCAGCACTTAGTTGCAAGTAAATTGCTCATGGGTTTTGCCAGGATGACTCAGCTCCAGATGTTGTCACAGGCTTTTTCTAAACATGGACCAAAGAGTCAAATTACAGAGTTGAGGTGAGAGTGGCTGTCCTCAACCGAACGTGCACTGTGTCCCCACTACAAAATGCAATGTTAATTGCTCCAAGCTACTTCAACATTTAGTCCAAACTGGCAAACTCAATCATCAAGGACAGGAGCATATGAACATTCCAAACAGTTTTCAGGTCAAAGCAGGATAATCAATTTGGTTGGCATTGCTATTTTAGCCATGGTAGTCCCAGCTTTTCCTTCAATACCCTTTCTTGCCTTTTTAAACACCTCAATTAAATTGTTACTGTGGTCTTCAAGGTCAGCATGCTTCACAATCCAACTCTTACATGAACATGTCCCAATGGATTTATTAAGAATTGATTTAACTTAATTTAACTTAAACTTTTGTAGTTCTAAAATAAAAATATGTAGCAAGATTTTGTTTAAGTCATATAAACTCAGATATAGCTGTTTATGATATTAAGAATAGTACACATAGGTCTGTGACCAAAGGCTTATCTATCTTCTTTAATTTCATGCTCATCTTAACAACATTAATTTTAAAAAGTTACTTATATTTGTCATTCAAGTATATGAACATAAAATTTAGTTCAGACTTTTAGCAGGAAACTCCATTTACAATTGGTTAAAACAAAGACATCTAATTTGATTTGATGCTCACATGCATTGTGAAATTTCATCAGTCACGATAAACTAGGCCTAGGTAGATTGAACTGCTTCTCAGAACATAATTATAGACAGAATGCCCCATCCAGCTAGAACAATCCTTCTGTACATATGCATTATGTTTGGATTCAGTTCAGTTTAAATCAAATGGAATAAGATAAACCAAAATACTGTCTCATGAATCTAATCACCCTGACACACCTTTTTCTCAGTGCAGCATTTGCGATCTGGTTACAACACAGAGATATCAAACTGTGCTGGCCCTAGTTCAATGAGTAAATTATAGTGTGGAAATTAAGATCCCTGAAATCAGAATGTAAATTTGCTGCCAAAATGTAAGTTATTGAAGGGATACTGAAACCCAGAATTTTGGCAGTAACGCACTACTGACTCAATTATATATGTACAACTCAAATTATTATGGTAATTTTTTGTATTAGCTGGTATCATATTTCAGTTATCACACTTCAGAGCTGATGAGTATAATTAAATGATGAAATGAGAGAGATGTAGTAGATATGCACGATAAACTTATCCACAATTATAACGAATCTGTGCAGAACTACAGCATTTCTTTATTTGTAATGTTAGAGTCCACAGTGTATGAACCAACTTAGTCTGATTGAACTAAAGTACTATACAGACGGATGCTTAAGAATGGAGATATGCAAAATCAGATTAGTCACTGATACTGTGTGATCTTCTGGATCTTAAAATTGCAGCTAAATGTTGTATTTCAGACATGATATTTTACAAGCCACGTATACTATAGGGAATCACTGTTTTAAATTAATTTTAAGATCCAGAGGATCACACAGTATCAGTGACTAATCTGATTTTGCATATCTCCATTCTTAAGCATCCGTCTATATGGTACTGGAGGAGCACTGCATGGCACAGTCCCACTGGCAAGTGCTTTAAGAAATGTCTAATTCGCCCAATCAGTAACAAACTTAAAATAGCAGCAATTTAATGATTCTCTCCTTTCTTGAACACCAATATTCAAGTTTGTTTAGCATTAAAAACATTATTGCCATTGAGGTATGATAGAAGTTTAGTCATTCCACTGTACACCAAAACAGATTTGTAAATCCCAGTATGATATTTGAGTCAGCATGTTGAATCTGCACATTTTACCTTAACTCTTGATTAGTATTCCTATATGTTAACAAGTGTATGATTTGAATTTTCTTGCTGATTGTCAATAAGCTAGACATCCACTCTTGCACTATAAGACAATTCTTTACAACATCACAACTTAATGTTAAAGATAGCAACACAAAACACAATTGTTATTGATAATGCTATTAGAATTATGTAACATATTGAATAGCAAATTAAAATGAGTTGCAGAATTTACAAATTCAGTTGGTGCACCACTTTAAAGTAGCACTATTTACAACAGCAACTAGAATCAGAGATTATTCCAACTTGTTAAATCCCTGGAGAACTGGCAGCTTTCTATGACTAGTGGATGGACCTAAATCAAGAATATTTCATTTGCTGGAAATCTCAGATAAAGACAAAAAAAACCTAGAGATACTCAGCAGGTCAGGCAGCATCTGTGGAGAGAGAATCAGAGTTTACATTTCATGTCAATGACCTTTCATCAGAACATCTATACTATTGGATGGGTTACCTGGATACCAGTGCTTTGCAAGTTCTTAAGCTCATACAATCTTGTCTTGATGAGCTACATGCATCAATCTCTTTCATTCCTTGGGATATGAAGTTTCAGAGACTTCAAGTCAACCAGGCACCTTTCACTTGGATCTTTGGTTCTTGCAGAACACAAGTTAACACAAGAATTGAATTCTGAGCTAGCTTCCTGCTTATGCTTCTTTGCTCTCAGATATCATTCTCTGTCTGTACCTGACTACTATTTTTTACTCTCTGTTCTTCACATTCTGCATACTTGTAAACACACTTTTCAGCCTCTACTAGGTAATGGTTCTCAGGCAGAAAGTCACAATAAAAGTCAACTTCCTCACTGTTCTATTGAATTAAACTGGAAAAGAGATTACTCCAGAGCACCTGCAATTGATTGACAAAAATATCTACTGTAGAGGGATACAAAAACTTTTATTATAGCATAAAACAACAATATAAAATCAGCTACTGAACTATTTTAATGGAATTTATTCTGATTTAAATCATTTTTGTTGTTAAAATTGGCATTTCTCTTAAAACATCTAACAGCTAATGTACAGATTACTTTAAAATTGCTACAGAAAGAAGTATTGAAGGATGACTCCAGAAATGGAATCAATGGAGTGAGGAAAACATTGAAGCAACTTCAAGATTTGGACTTAGCAACTGGAGGAGGAGTATAATGTAACTCAGTCCCAAAACATTAGATAGGTTAGCAATCATCATCTCCATCATTTCCAATATTTGGTAATTATAACAATATACAATATTGGAAGAATGCTTCTAGATGTGTTGTTACAGCTGCCTCACCCATACGTGTTTTTTAATGAGAAAAACAGCACTATTGTCTGGCCAATTTTCAACCCACATACTGAAATTCCAGTTTCCAGCCGCCACTGAACACCCACCCATTACTCCCACAGTTCAGTACTGAAGTCTGCATGACTGAATTAATTTTGGTAGATCTAACACATCTGTAACTAAACACAGACCAGACCATGATTTTCTGATTAAAGCTTTTATAGTTGTTGTGTTATAGATCTACAAAAATATTATTGCTAATTTAGTATCATAGAACAAGTTTTGAAAGAAAGAAATATCAAAATACAAGAATAAGAAAATATCCTGCACTAATGAAGTATCTTTAATATAGCAAAGTGTTCAAAGACACTTCAAAGGGAAAAGCAACTACACACTAAACTTCTGTGAGACTTTTAGGAGATTGTTCCAAAAACTTTGCTCGGAGCAACATACTTAACCATTCAAGGCAGGAAAAGAAGGTATGGGTTGGTTTGGAAAGAGAGCTCATAGACCAAAGCTCAAGTATCCAAAAGGTTTGCCAATAACTGTGTCCAGTTCTGGACACCTCATTATAGGAAGGTTGTGGGTGTGTTGGAAAGGGTGCAGAGGAGATCTACCAGGATGCTGCCTGGTAGAGAATATGCATTATGAGGAGAGACTAAGGGAGCTAGGGCTTTACTCTTTGGAGAGAAGGAGGATGAGAGGAGACATGATAGAGGTGTATAAAATATTAAGAGGAATAGATAGAGTGGACAGCCAGCTCCTCTTTCCCAGGGCACTAAAGCTCAATACAAGAGGGCATGGCTTTAAAGTAATGGGTGGGAAGTTCAAGGGAGATATCAGAGGAAGGTTTTTTACCCAGAGAGTGGTTGCAGCATGGAATGCGCTGCCTGGGGCGGTGGTGGAGGCCAGTACATTGGTCACATTCAAGAGATTGCTAGATAAGCATATGGAGGAATTTAGGATAGAGGGATATGTGGGAGGAAGGGGTTAGATAGTCTTAGGTGAGGTTTAAAGGTCCGCACAACATTGTGGGCCGAAGGGCCTGCATTGTGCTGTACTGTTCTATGATAACCAAGAAGCAGTGTGAGTGGACATGCACAAGAGGTCAGAGACAGAACATTGAAGAGTAGGGGAGGACACAAAGCTGAAGTACGTTGAAAATATTGTACATGATAAGGCAGGCAAGGACAAGGAGATAAAACACGACCAACTGCGGGAAACATGGTTCTCTGATAGAATGGAAAGTATAGACTAAAACGCAGATTGCTGAGTTTGGGATTATTAGCATTTGATGAAGAGGGTAAAGTTTTGAAGGCAGTAAACACGACAAGTGAAGAAAATGAGTTGGAGTTCAATAAAGAAAATCAGCAAAAATGATAAGAAAGAAATTGTTAGGTTTCTCAGGTCAACCATAATAACAAAGAATATGCAACCAGGTGTATAACATCACATAACATAAATAAATATAAGATCAAGAGAGCTTTCCCCTGTTTTTTTGATGTTATGTATTGTATTTGAACACTTAACAAGACAAACTGTAAACTTTCCATGATCCAACCTGTGATATTTAATACACAGAGGGATATTTTGGATATTCTTGTACTGGATTCTAAAATGCTCCAAATCCAACCAAGAAATTCAATCTTATCCCTACACGCCAGAAAATAAAGATCCACAGGTACCAAACAAATGAATTGACCTTTACTTCCTTGTTCTAGGCCCTAACTAAAGCTATTCAAATACCATTGGTCCTTTCTATCAGAGCTCAGTTCAGAACAATGGGAAGGGCTAAAATACAGTGATGCAAACACACCAAAGAATGATTTAATAATGCCATATAATCATCATTGCTCCATATGTGTATAATTCTATGCAATAATACAATGTATTAGGTACCTTATAGATTTCACAGCATGTGTTTAAGAATCAATGGTTCATAAGCTGAAAACAATGGTGAAAGCACACACATTCTATCTATCTAGATAATTCTGGAGAAAGTAGAGCATATAAACTTTTGATCAGCTACAGAGATCTTGGGTGAAATCTCTGTCATGACTAAAAGAGCAAATCAACTTGATTACATTTGTCATAACATAAAAACATTGCTGATTGAAAATATTCACTGCTACCACTACCAACTACAATCATCTGGGGCTGGTTAGAGAATTCACAAATATTCCAATAAATTGGAAACAGAGAACTTTTCTTTTAGATATCCAATGAGCAAAGTCCAGTGCTGCTTCCAGTTATAAATGTTCACATTGAACAGAAGTTTAAATGTAGATTAGCTTACATACTCCTACCTCTTTTGACAATAAGTAGCATAGATTTTTTTTACCTTTTAAAAATATTGATGGTGGCATTCCTGATGTTTCATTATAGTGGGTACTAAAATAAATAAAAATTCAGTTCTTCAGAAAAGTATTAAGGCATTTGAAATGATGCTGCAAGTTGGTAATAATTCACTTTTGTTTGGATTCTGCTGCTAAAAGGTAAGTCTGATAACTTCAGTTTTTACAGCAAAGTTTCCTTTCTCTCTTCACACCATAAGTAATAGCAATAGATTTTCAATATCTCACTTTATTGAGTATAACGAAAGCATGAATGCAGCACTTAAATATGTCACCATTTATACTTGACCAATGTAAAGCAAAAAAGTCCAAAACAAATTAAGATTTTGTAGCGGCTAGCTACACTACTATAGAATAAAGACACAGAGTCTGTTGATTGGAGTCAGAAGTCGATCGATCGACAGGGGCGCGGTGTGCCTTTTAATACCAAAACTCTTCCCGTGCTTCAGTTCCCACGCTGACGTCACGCGTGGGTCACCTGACCTTCCTGCGTGCAGGCTTTCCTAGCCCAACGATGGAGAAGAAAGAGGGCCCCGCGCCATCTTGGGTCGGGGCCTCTGACAACGCTCGTGATCTCAGGAGCCGGTTCGATACCAGTAAGGTGAGTCGCCACATAACCTCACCCCCACACCCCCAGAACTGGTGATACCGTCGCGAAAGCCAGAATTAAATAAACTATGATTTAGGTGGCCTGCCCCTGCGTCGCGCTCGCTGTATCACTACCGGTTGGTCCAGGTCTAAATGAGCCGGCTTCAGCCGGTCAATTGTAAAAACCTCCTCGTGCCCCCCAATGTCCAGCACAAACGTAGACCCATCGTTCTTGATGACCCGGAATGGCCCTTCATATGGCCGCTGCAGCGGTGTTTGGTGCGCACCCCTCCTGACAAAGACCAACTTACAGTCTTGGAGGGACGTCGGCATACAGGTCGAGGCCTGTCCGTGTTGCGAGGTGGGTATCGGGACCAGGTTGCCAACGCCCTTCGATGAGCTGCTCTAGAACGCCTCTGACCGCTGTGCTGGAGGCGTCGACCGTGAGGGCAGTCGGGACGTCGGTACGAGGATGCACCAACATGACCGCGTCCACCAAGGCCTGCTTGGTCTTGACGAACATGGTGTCAGCCTCCTCTGACCAAACAATGTCCTTGCTTCCGCCCAACAGGAGAGCAAACAATGGGCGCATGATGCGGGCCGCGGATGGTATGAACCGGTGATAAAAGTTTACCATACCGAGAAATTCCTGCAGGCCCTTGATGGAGGTGGGTCTGGCGAAGTGGCGGATGGCGTCGACCTTTGCAGGCAGGGGCGAGGCGCCGTGTTTGTCGATCCGATGGCCCAGGAAATCGATTGTCTCGAGCCCGAACTGGCATTTGGCTGGGTCGATGGTCAGGCCGAAATCCCTCAAGCGAGAACAGAGTTGGCGGAGGTGCGTGAGATGTTCCTGGCGGCTGCTGCTGGCGATCAAGATGTCGTCGAGGTATATGAAGACGAGGTCAAGGTCGCACCCGACCGCATCCATCAGTCGTTGGAAGGACTGAGCAGCGTTCTTGAGGCCAAAGGGCATCCGGATGAATTCAAAGAGGCCGAAAGGTGTGATCAGCGCCATCTTTGGAATGTCATCCGGATGCACCGGGATCTGGTGATAGCCGCTGACAAGGTCGACCTTGGAGAAAATGGACTGCCTGTGCAGGTTGGCAGCGAAGTCCTGAATATGCGGCATGGGGTACCGGTCCGGGGTAGTTATGTCTTTCAGGCGTCGGTAATCGCCGCAGGGTCGCCAGCCTCCGGCTGCCAAGGGGACCATGTGCAGCGGAGAGGCCCATGGGCTGTCTAACCTGCGGATGATCCCCAACTCCTCCATCTTCTTGAATTCCTCATTTGCGAGGCAGAGCTTGTCCAGGGGTAGCCGTCGGGCACAGGCATGGAGGGGTGGGCCCTGGGTGGGGATGTGATGTTGGACGCCATGCTTGGGCAAGGTGGTGGAGAACTGGGGTGTTAGTACAGACACGAACTCGTTGGTCGACATGGTGACGGAGTCAAGGTGTGGGGCCGGTAGCTTGGCCTCACCCAGCGAGAACGTTTGGAAGGTCCTGGCATGTACCAAACGCTTACCCTGCAGGTCAACCAGCAGACTGTTGGCGTGAAGGAAATCTGCCCCGAGCAGTGGTTGCGCAATGGCGGCCAGGGTGAATTTCCAGGTAAAGTTGCTGGTGCCGAACTGGAGTTGCACCGAACGGGTGCCAAAGGTCCGGATGGCGCTGCCGTTGGCAGCTCTGAGGGTGGGTCCTGGTGTGCGGTTGCAAGTCTCGTGGCTGTTGGAAGGCATGACGCTGACCTCGGCCCCGGTATCTACCGGGAAATGACGATCGGAACGCCTGTCCCACACATGCAAGAGGCTATCTGGGTGGCCAGCCGGCGTAGCCATCAGCGGCGGCTGGCCCTGGCGTTTCCCGGAAACCTGCGTGGTGGCCGGCATCTGTGGGCGTCTGCGCCCCACCGCTGGTGGTAGAAACACCATTGGTCGGTCGGTGTCTCAGACCTGGTGGCGGGTGGGGTGCGGTCGATTGCCGGGTCTGGCTGCTGGGCCGCTGGGTACGTGGTGTAGCAATGCGCTCGACAGACGCCCCGCTCTCCTTCTTCGCCCGCCAAAGGACATCAGCACGGGCAGCCACCTTCTGGGGTCACTGAAGTTGGCATCCGCCAGGAGCAGGTGGATGTCGTTGGGTAACTGCTCCAGAAAAGCCTGCTCGAACATCAGGCAGGGTTTGTGGCCATCTGCCAGGGCCATCATCTCGTTCATGAGTGCAGAGGGGGGTCTGTCACCCAACCCATCGAGGTGGAGGAGGCGGGAGGCCCGTTCGCGTCGGGAAAGGCCGAAAGTCTCAAGAAGGAGGGTCTTGAACTTATCATACTTCTCCACCTCCAGGGGCGCCTGGATGAAGTCCTCGAACTGGGCTGCGGTGTCTTGGTTGAGGGCGCTCACCACATAGTAGTACTTGGTGTCATCCCTGGTGATCTGGCGAATCTGGAACTGGGCCTCAGCCTGATTGAACCAGACACATGGCCAGAGGGTCCAAAAGGTGGGCAGTTTAAGGGCTACTGCCTGTACCTCTTGTTGCGCAGATATCGTGGGTCCAAAAACGTTTGGGCCCATCGGGGTCACCAATGTAGCAGCCAGCTACACTACTACAGAATAAAGACATGGAGTCTGTTGCTTGGAGTCAGAAGTCGATTGGTCGACAGGGGCGCGGTGCGCCTTTTAATACCAGAACTCTTCCCGCGCTTCAGTTCCCGCGCTCACATCACGCGCGGGTCACCTGACAGTCCCGCGCACGGGCTTTCCAAGCCCAACGATGGAGAAGAAAGAGGGCCCCGCGTCATCTTGGGTCGGGGGTCTCCGACGACGCTCGCGATCTTGGGAACCAGTTCGATACCAGTAAGGTGAGTCGCCACAAGTTCATGGATAAAAAAGAGAAATTAATTTTTTTAGTTGATCCTAACAACGTCAAGGAAACACTTTTTTTTCCTTAATCCTTCTACATCAGGTTGTTTTAAATTTAGAAACCAGATTTAAGGCCATGGTCACAGTAAATATCAAAAGGTTGATAAGTATAAAGGCAAAGACAAAAGAAATAGTGTTGGAACATGTCCATCCTAATATTGCTTTGGGATTTCAGCAAGTTTCTATTTTAATGCATGTAAAAAACAAATGCATTTATTTACTTCAAATAATTTTCACAAAATATTACTGACCAAATATCTTTATTAGACAATAACGAAATGGCATTCTGTCTGTGGTATGTTGATAATACTGTACTTTGAATTCTGTGCCCATTTTTAACCAATAAGACACAGTCCTACTCCTCCGACCTGAAACATCTGGGGTCAAGTGCAAGTGTCATATGTTTTGTCTGCCAAGGAAGTTCTCCATTCTCATCCTGGTAGCAGTATACATTCCACCCCTGGCAAATGGAGGACCTGAGCACCGTGATCAACAGTCACAAGACAGTGCACCCTGATGCCTTCCTGATCATCACAGAGGACTTCAACCAGGCTAGCTTGAAGAAGTCTCTGACGAAGTACCAGCAACATATTACCTGTGGAATCAGAAGAGCCAACACACTCAATGTTATGCCTCCATCAAGAACGCTTACCGTGCCATCCCACATCCACATTTTGGCAAGTCCAATCACCTGGCTGTATTTCTACTCCTGACATATAGGCAGACACTGAAGACCACAGCACCAGTGGTGAGGATGGCAAAGATATGGTCAAGGAAGGCAGAGGAGCATTTACAGGACTGCTTTGAATCGGTGGACTGGACCATATTCAAGGATTCATCGTCGGATCTAAGTGAATATGCCACAGCTGTCACCAACTTCATCAAGACCTGTGTGGATGAATGTGTGCCTTTGAGAACCTACCGAGTTTTCCCAAACCAGAAGTCCTGGATGAACCAGGAGATTCGCAGTCTGCTGAGGGCTTGATCTGTAGCGTTTAAGACAGGTGATCCAGAACCCCACAAGAAGTCCAGGTACAATCTACGGAAAGCCATCGTGAGAGCAAAAAGGCAATTCCATGCAAAGTTAGAGACACAATCGGACACATGACAGCTGTGGCAGGATTTACATGCTATTACTTCCTATAAGGCAAAACCTAACAGCATATATGGCAGTGATGCTTCACTCCCTGATGAGCTCAACATCTTTTATGCACACTTTGAAAGGGAGAATAACACTACACCTGTGCGAATCCCCACAGTGTCTGGCGATCCTGTGATCTCTGTCTCAGAGGCCAATTTCAGAACATCCTTCAAGAGGGTGAACCCTAGCAAGGTGTCAGGCCCCGACAGTGTACCTGGCCAGGTACTGAAAATCTGTGCTGACCAACTGGCTGGAGTGTTCAAGGACATCTTCAACATCTCACTGCTGCAGTTGGAGGTTCCCACCTGCTTCAAAAGGGCGTCAATCATACCGGTGCCCAAGAAGAGCAGGGTGAGTTGCCTCAATGACTATCGTCCGGTAGCACTCACATCTACTGTGATGAAGTGCTTTGCAAGGTTGGCCATAGCTAGAATTAACTCCAGCCTGAGCAAAGACCTGGACCCACTGCAATTTGCCTACCACCGAAACAGGTCTACAGCAGATGCAATCTCACTGGCTCTCCACTTGGCTTTGGAACTCCTAGACAACAGCAAAACATACGTCAGGCTGATGTTTATCAATTACAACTTGGTGTTCAACACCATCATCCTCTCAGTATTAATCAACAAGCTTCAAAACCTGGGCCTCTGTACCTCCCTCTGCAACTGGATCCTTGACTTTCTTATCGGGAGACCACAATCAGTGCAGATTGGTAACATCTCCTCCTCACTGACAATCAACAGGGCCGCACCTCAAGGTGGCGTGCTTATCCACTGCTCTACTCTCTCTACACTCATGACTGTGTGGCTACGCACGGCTTAAACACCATCCATAAGTTCGCTGATGACACCATTGTTGTTGGCAGAATCTCAGATGGCAATGAGAAGGGATCCATGAGTGAGATAGATCGGCTGGTTGAGTGGTGTCACAACAGCAACATCGCACTCAATGTCAGCAAGACCAAGGAATTGATTGTGGACTTCAAGAAGGGGAAGTCGGGGGAACACACATCAGACCTCATTGAGGGTGAACTGCTTCAAGTTCCTGGGCGTCAACATCTCAGAGGATCTATCTTGGGACCAACATATTGATGCAATCATGAAGAAGGCACACCAGTGGCTCTACTTCATTAGGAGTTTCAGGAGATTTGGTATGTCACCAAAGACTCTTAAAAATTTCTATAGATGTACAGTGGAGAGCATTCTGACTGGTTGTATCACCACTTGGTATGGAGGCTTTAATATGCAGGATCACAAGAGGCTGCGGAGGATTGTAGACTAAGCCAGCTCCATCATGGGCACAATCCTCCCCACCATCGAAGATATCTTCAAGAGGCGGTGCCTCAAGAAGGCAGCATCCATCATAAAGACCCTCACCACCTAGGACATGCCCTCTTCTTGTTTCTAGAATCGAGAAGGTGGTACAGGAGCCTGAAGACCCACACTCAATGTTTCAGGAACAGCATCTTTCCCTCCACCATCAGATTTCTGAATGGTCCATGAACCCATGAACTACCTCGTTATTCCTCTTTTGCACTATTTATGTATTTTTGTAACTTATTGTAATTTTTATGTCTTCATGGCTTGCACTGTAATGCTGCCACAAAACAATAAATTTCATGACATATGTCAGTGATGATCAACCTGATTCTGATTATGATTGAAATGTTCTGACCTGGTGTTTTGCAAGAAATGGATTTAATGGTTGATTTTTCAGTATCAAGAGACTTAACTGGAGAATCGTAAAAACTAAAAGGAAACAAGAGGTCAACTTTTTAGAAGGATTCAAAATATTTAACAATAAATAAAAAAATTATAAATAAAAATTAAAAATATATCAAATTAAAAAAATAAAAAAATAAAAAAAAATAAAAATTATAAATTAAAAAAACCTAAGGCAAAAGATTGAGAAAGTGTATTATTCTAAGACAGGGAAGCTTATGTTCGTACCGGAGAAAGGTGAATTTAAGACAAATGTCAAGAAGCACTTCTTCACAAAAAGAGGACTGAATTCTTAAAATAAGTATATATGAAGAGTAGTGGAAGGGAAAACCATAGCCATTCCAGTCTTTAAATTGCTTGATACGGGACCATCAGCTTTTCTTTTTGAGTAGATGAACCAGATAATTTTGTTGTGTTGTTATGCAAAGTTATAGTCCGTGAGGAACGTTTATAATACTTAGATGCTCAAAACTATATATTTTTACCACAAGAAATAAAACTCGCAGAATGATAATTCTTTATATAGATGAGAATTTTTCAAATATTAGAAATATGTATTTGTTAATTAATATTGTTACAGATGCACAGTCATAATCTGCGTACAAATGAGTAAGGAATTCATTGAAAATTGCAACAACTGTGCTCACCATATCTTTCTCTATAATAGCCTGAATAATGCAATTGAGATTCCTTAATTCAAAGGAAACCCGATCAAACCTTCTAACACAGATGCTATTGCACCAATTTGAATTCCAAATCTTAATAGAATTTACTGAAAAAGCAGATTTTTGAGCCAAGTGCATTATTGTTGTTAAAAAGACCCATGAATCACACTAATCGAGTGTGAAGGTATTTGTGAGGGCTCAAAAGACTCTTGTCCAAATTTAACAAAAACAAAATTGCTTAAACTGCTGAACACCAACTCTGTGAAAAGCTGAAATAGACATACTTGGAAGAGCAGATAGCAGTACAATTCACCAGGTAGATATGGATAAGGAAGGACATTAAGTCAAACAGATAGAAAGGCCGTGTGTTGCAGCATCCAATTGTTTCTTAAACAATATTAAATAAACATAATTTTACATCAGCCTTTGCCATTATGGTTGGTAGAAGTATTTTGTTCCAAATTAACTTTATTGTTTAAGTTAAGCTGAGTTACAGACATCCATGTTAAACGGTATTAACTACCTAAGGTATGAAATTAGGAGCCCATAGCTGGGTTTGAGTATCAGAAAATATAAATCACAATTGTATGCTCTGTAATTGGATTCAACCCAAAAAAATATTCTTCTTAAGATTACAGCTTCTTCTGGAAGTCCTTTCCCTTTCAGAGTAGGTAACAGACTCAACATGATATTGAGTACGAAAAGCACAACTTCCATTGTGCGAATACTTGCTTGAAACTTCATGATTTTATGGCACTAATCTGTGAAGAATCATGGTTTTCCTCCAATACTGTTGTGCAATACAGTTGCACTTCACAAGACATAAATACTTCACCAACTGCAAGAATCGGGTTTAAATAAAGCTTTCAGGGATTTGTAGGCTTGATGCAAAGCATGTGTGTCTAATCCAGATTTCACATTCTTGCTGCCAGTTATTGCCTCTGAAAATGTATAGTCCGGAGAACAAAGTGTCTATTTTAGGAAAGTTGTGCAATTGTGCTACTGAATGCCTCTCCCTCCTGGAGGCCAATCCTTTGAATGATAATTTTGTGGCTAGTAGCACTGAAAAGTTTTAAAACTAAGTCACAAGAATTCCAAAGACAAAAGATGTTTTTTGGAGGGGAAAAGTAAGCCTGTTAATCTTATTATTGTCAATAGTTTGATGTAAAGTGTAATTGTAGCATTTATACATATGTGTTTCTATAAAAATATAATTTGGAGAGATGCATAGCAGAGCAGGGAAACAATGCACTGAAGCACATTAAAAACAAATTTTGTTAGGCTGCAATTAAAAGTAAAACCAGAAAAGTTCCTAACTGATAAATTTGATGCTTTATCTGATACTTGAGATCTTGGATTAAAAAATCTCTTATTCACATATTTCACTAGACACAAGATTACAGTAATTTATGACAGAATTTAATTTTTTCAACCAATCACAGCAATATTTGGTTCACAGCTTTATTAATAAATATATTTTATGGGATGTGTGAGACACATTAGATTACATGATTTTAAGTATTCTGCAACTCTTAAACAACGGAATATGCATAAAATGCATATGCTATGCCAATAGACTTTTTCAGAAAGCAAACTGTTTATTAGCCACCTATTTTTTTGTTAAATATTGAACACAGAGTAAAGGAGGCAATGACATGTATAATCAGCACAGTCAAGCAATTAACATGTTTCAGGAAACTCACACAAGCTAACCATTATTTATTAGGATCGAACACAGAACACACAGCTTAAGGTAGTCTTGCTACATTTTTTTGTCTGGATGTTAAGTACTTTAGATTCAGTCAATGACTTGAGGTATGAAACTATGAGCTTAGCAACAAGATCAGACTTAGGGACTCCATTGTGATGCCGATTGACGGCATTCTCACCCAGTAAATGAGAACACAGAAATATTAAAAATGTGGAGGAAATGCTTTTTCTTTTGGATGACTTTCCTCTTGTCAAGATCACTAAATTCTTTACTTTCTATGTTTTTGCTAATCTTGTTTCTTTTGCTGATGTGCCCCAGTATAACAACAATCCATATGATCTAGTTGGCTGAACCTGTATGAAAAATATAATACAAACTTCGAAAGTTTAACCATCCTGGATTCATGGAACAATCTCTACTATACAAACAAAACAGATTTTATAAAATTATAAGCATATTCACTATTAGGGATAGGAGAAGACAAGACATAAGACTTAAATTTTTGTTTTACTGTGATACCTTTTCACAACTCTGTGTTTTTCCTGGCAGCATTTGAATATATTTTTCATTGTCAAGATTCCAGATTTGAAAGGATAATTTATTTGGTGTACAATTTTAGAAAGTAAGAATGAATAGAAGATACTAATTTCCTCATATTTGCTTACAACCTACAAGAAGGCCATTCAGCCCATTGATCTATGGCCAGCTCTCAGGGCAAACCCATCATGTTTCCAATTATTTCCCTGTAACCAATTTTCTCTCACGTGCCCATCAACTCCCCCCAATTCTCAAACATTCCACTTAATTTGTATTTTGCAGTAATCTATTACCTGATCAACCAGCACCAGTTTGGACACGGGAGGAAACTAGAGCACCTGGGAGAAACTCAAGTGTCATAGGGAAGACATGAAAATTCCACAGAGACAGTACGGTAGGTCAGGGTCACTGGAGCTGGGAGGCAGCAGTACTGCTGTGTTCAATGCCACCCCACTAAGGGGGCAGAAAGTCACTATGAAAATGCTGTATAGTTTGAAATTTTGCATGAAGCAAGCTTTACTAATTTTTTTTCTTCAGATAATGTCTGTAAAGGAGTCATTGTTGCTCAGACTGAATAATGATAATAATGAAAATGACAGATTCTTGAGTATGTTATTACAAAAGTGCGCCAAGGTTGATGATAATATATTACACCTTACATATCCAAAAGAAAAGACTAGAAATAAAACATGAATAAAGTGAAGTCTGCTGTGTCTTGAGAACTGTTCTTCACAGATCTTTAATATCTGCAATCAATGCCAGTACTACAGCTTAAAAGGATAATTGCTATGGGCCCTCCTTACAAAAATGACGCGTAGTAGTTATCTATTCTCAGCTACTTCAACAAAGAAACCAAAATTGCAGGTTTGTCCATTCCTTTTTTCACTATGTATTGGGAATACACTTTTTTATAGTCGATATTATAGGGGTGTTGTTTCTAGTTAAGACATAGAACTGACCACTGATTTTCAGAGACTGAATCATTCGATAGAAAACAGATAATGACTGTGTTCAAAGTGTCCACATTTTGAGAGATAATTAAGCAGGTATTTTAAAGACCGTAGAGAAGTAATGAATTCACTGGACTAAGTAAATGATACAGATCCATTTCAGGAATTTGTGTATACTGCATATGCACAAATTTTAGCCAACATCATTATTACTCCGACTGAAAATATCAAAGTCTAGAAATTTACCCCCTTCCTCCCATCAACGGCTTTGAACTTAAAATATGGTGGCATCAAAACATTTTACTCTGCCTCTGAAATTCATTTCATTAAATTTACTGACAAAACTGTTCTAGGATGTCTAGTAATACAAACCAAGCATAAATTTTTTTTGGCATGGGTTCTTATTTTATTGAAGGTATTAAAAAATACAGAAATGTTCAAGAATAAATACAATTAAGTAGTTTTTTTTCCATATTTTGTACAAAACCTCATATTGGATAGTAAAATTTGTATATATCTAGAAAAAAAATCGACAACATTTTCATTAAGTTTTTGAGTGTTTTCATTACTAAATGTCTTTACTTATATTATTATTGGTAGGTTACACGGGCTAATCATCCAGGATTATTGTTTTCATAATTCCTTCATAATTTTTCATTGGCAATTTCTACTTTCCTGCTTTAATTCACACCTGCCCTTACTTTAAACCAAGCAACAAACTGTGATGGCAAATGTATGACAACAGGAAGTAAGTGCAGCCAACTGGAAGTGCTTCCTTGACACAACCCTTTTAAATGTACTACAGGTTGTTAAGAATACAATGTAAAAGTCGAACAATTTTGCAGCTGCAGAAACAATGAAAACTGACCTCAACACATGGTTACATAAAGTTGCAGTTACATAATGCTAACTTTCAAGTTTTAATACAGTGTCCTTTATTTTCCCACCTCTTGGAATTTCACTTTAAGGACAGCAGGGAGTCAGCGTCAAGCTTTCCTTGAGTAGGGGCTTGTGGAGATACACATTTGATTCATTGATATGATTTGTAACTGCAAACCAACTTTAAACTTGTGGTTGTTTAAAAATCATAACATTACTTTGATGACTGTCATTTTAGTACTTTTCATACAAAGCAACGTGGTTACATTTGCATTACCTATTAGATTTTAATTTTATATCAGAGCAGGACTGCCATCCCACCTATTCTCATTTGAGTGATTAGCTCAGAAGATCCTGTAATATGAAGCATGTGTCCTCCAATCCTACAATAAGGAATCAGAAAAATACTATTCCTCAAAGAAAGCAGTAACAGAGCTCTGTCTACAAATGAACAAGAATCGTGCACATCTGCTATCATTTAATAAATGTCCAAATTAATACCAGATGAATGCCTCTGAACACATCCAGTAAAACTGAAACTATATTAAAGTGTGTTTACCACATTAATGCAATATAAAAGAAATAGTATTTTTGTTGCACTGCAAATTAAACTTATGCCAACAAAAAAAATTTCAGATGCTCATGTGACAATCAACATGCTTAAAGTCAAAGTCAAGTTTATTGTCATATGCACAAGTACACGTAAGCAAAGGTGCAATGAAAAAGTTACTTGCAGCAGCATCACAGGCACATAACATCATATAAGCAGCATTCACAAGAAAAACATAAATTAAACATAATTTTTCCAAGAAAGAACACAATTAGAACAGAAAAAAAACAAAGTGCATTTTAGTGCAAATTTCTTGAGGCAGCGCCTCCTGTAGATACTACCAATGGTGGGGAGGGATGTGCCTGTGATGTATTGGGCAGATTCCAGTACTCTCTGCAGATTCTTATGTTCCTATGCATTTGACTTGCCATACTAGACCATGATGCAACCAGTCAGGATACTTTCAACAGTACATCTGTAGAAGTTTGTCAGAGTGTTCAGTGACAAACCGAACCACCTTAACCTCCTAAGAAAGTAAAGACGCTGGCACGCTTTCCTTATGGTTGCATCTATGTGATGAGCCTAGGACAGGTCATCCGATATGTTAATGCCCAGGAATTTAAAGCTGCTGGCTCTCTCCACCACTGATCCCCCAATATAGACTGTCGCACATTTGCCCTCCTTCCCCTTCCTGACATTAACAATCAGCTCTTTAGTTTTACTGACGTTGAGTGAGAGGTTGTTGTTGTGGCACCACTCAACCAGGTGTCCTATCTAACTCCGATAAACTGACTCATCGCCACCTGTGATCTGTCCAACAACAGTGGTGTCATCGGTGAAATTGTGTCACACAGCAGTGAGGTGCATCTGTGTTGATGATCAGCGAGGAGGAGATGTTGTTACCAGTCCTCACTGATTGAGGTCTGCTGATGAGGAAGTCAAGTATCCAGTTGCAGAGGGAGGAACAAAGGACCAGGTCTTGAAGCTTGATGATGAGTTTGGATGGGATGATTGTGTTGAACCCCAAGCTGTTGTCAATGAACAGCAGCCTAATGTATGAGTTCCTGTTGTCCAGGTGGTCCAGAGCAGAGTGAAGAGCCAGAGAAATCACACGTGCCGTTGACCTGTTGTGGCAGTAAGCAAATTGGAGCGGATCCAGGTCATCTCCGAGGCAGGAGTTGACTCGTGCCATAACCAACCTCTCGAAGCACTTCATTACGGTTGACGTAAGCGCTACCGGACAGTAGTCATTGAGGCAGGTCACCACACTCTTCTTGGGCACCGGTATAATAGATACCTTTTAGAAGCAGGTGGGAACCTCAGAACACGGAAGCGAGAGGTTGAATATATACGTAAATACTCCAGCCAGTTGGTCTGCACAGATCTTTAGTGCTCCGCCAGGTACGCCATCTGGACCAGACGCCTTTTGTGGATTCACCCTCTTGAAGGATGCCCGGATGTTGGCCTCAGAGACTGAAATTACAGGGTCATCCAGAGATGTGGGGGCTCCTGTGGGCGTGTCATAGTTCTCCCTATCAAAGCATGCATAAAAGGCGTTGAGCTCATCTAGGAGTGATGGGTCATTTACACTTATGCTACCGGATGTTACCTTGCAGGAAACTATATTGTACAAGCCCTGCCACAGCTGTTGAGCATCCATCTGTGATTCCAGTTTAGTCCGAAATTGCCTCTTTGCACTTCCAGAGGTCATACCTGGACTTCTTATACAACTCTGGGTCACCAGCCCAAAATGCCACAGGCACTACATTCAGAGTAAATATAATGCAACTTCCTTACACAAACACAAATGCATTCAAGTTCCCATCAAATGGATCACTGAAACTTTCAATTTTTCACACTAAGGGAATTGCCATTAATTAATTTCATCTGAGATATTTAGAATGTCCAGAACATGCACCTCAAGACTTTTTTCTGATGAAGTCTTTGCTAAACTGTTCACAGTACCCAGGCATATTTTCATTGACCTGCACAGATTTAGTCAAAGGTGTGAAATAATAAATCCTCAGAATTGTGTGATTAATTTTCAATGACCTCACAAAATATGTATATATTAAGGTAAATTCTTTGGATATAGGCCCGGTATAGAAACCCTGATGAAAGACATCAAAATGATTAATGATAAAGTATTTAAAATAACTACAGACTTGAACTACATACTTTTTAAAATTTGCCATCAGAGTGAAACAAGACCATACAAATGAGATCACACTTATGCCCACCGATTACTTCTGAAATCACCTGCATCAGTCCTTTTCACCAAACCTATCATCTGCTTACTAGGAGACAAGAGATAGCCATTTAAAATGGAGACACAAGAGATTCTGCAGATGCTGAAATCTGGAGCAACACACACAAAATGCTGGAGGAACTTAGCAGGTCAGGCAGCATCCATGGAGAGAAATAATCAGTCGACGTTTCAGGTCGAAACATCAACTGTTTATTTCCTTCCATAGGTCCTCCAATATTTTGTGTGTAATAGCCATTTAAAATGTAGTTTAATACATCTCTTGGAAACACAAGTGGTGCAATGAATGCTGTATAATCACCAGTTGTGTCACTGAAAAACTGATTGTAAGGTTGGAGGTGTTTGCAGCAGAAAAATTTGGATCTATAAAAGGACAAGATATGGGGCAATGAACCTCTTCTGATTTTCCAAGGAGAAGTAAGAAGTCAAGGAAGAGAAGAAAATGGAGATGAAAGGTGAAAAGGTGATTGTTCAGCTGGATACACTCACTATTGCAAGGTTCGCTTTAGTTCCACTAATGTATTCACATGTAATCTAATGCAAAATCCATTTTTACACCTCGCCCACCCCTCCTCCATGTCACTGACATAAAGTAGTTCTGCAAGCAACCAAGCCTCTGTTCCAACACCCTCCCAATACCTGCATCAATTTGTATTTTCCCATTCATCATCACACAGCTGGAAGGTCACTTGCTTTCCACAAGCTAAACGGGCAAGAATGAAAGTAGCAAAACAATAATATTTATGTGGCTTATATATACAATTGAAACTTAATGTTTGAAGAATGTGTAACTCAGCCATATACATCAAATAAAACACCGAAGTCCTTATTGTCCCTCTTCCTAGAATTTCTATGTGGCATAATTCATGTGGCTTCAGCAGAGTTAAAGGCAGCAGTAGCTGAGGGACTCTAAATGTCCTTCATGTTTTACAGCCAGGTGACAGTCCTGCCAAGCTTGGAGAAGTCGGAACAACAGGTATGACGTGAAAGTACGTTAAGTGGAGTATCACTCCCTTATCTACTCTCACCATCATCCTGCTCATGCTGTCAACACACATCTTGCCTGTCAGTGATCCAGAGAGTACTTAGCAGTGAATCAGCTGAATACTCATCTCCGGCCAAGAGCAGGAAATCACTAATCCTACTTGAGATAGCACCCATAGTGTGCAATCCGTTACATTCCTGCAAGAGAATATGCAGTGAAAAGCTGGAGTGGACTTGAAGTGGATGTGTGAGCGGTTAGAGGTCCCATGCATATTAGAATACAGATGATCTAATTATGCGCATACATATGAACATATTAACTAGGGCCAGGACTGAGACATTAAAAATTCTGCAGATGCTGTAATCTGGAGCAATACACTAAAAGTGCCGGAGGAACTCAGCAGGTCAGGCAGCATCCATGGAGGGAAATAAACAGTTGACGTTTCAGGCCGAGACCCTTCATCAGGACTGGAGAGGAAGAGGGCAGAAGCCGGAGCAGGAGTAGCCCACTCAACCACTCAGTGAGATCATGGCTGATCTGAGTGTAACCTCAGCTCCACATTCCCAATAACTTTCTGCCCTCATGTTTTTGGTATCTTCAGCCAGTTTTTTTCCTTCCGTCGCAAGGCAACAGCACACTCCTCTGGAGCAACAAACAATTTGTTGGAGGAACTCAGCAGGTCAAGCAGCATCTGTCAGAGGAAGGAAATTTTCTATGTTTTGAGTTGAAACCCTGCATCAGGCCTGATTAACACATTCCTGTGTCCTCACAGTGACCAGTAGCCAATTCAGGGAGGAGCTGCTGAATCCTTCAATTTCCTTCCCTTAGACTTCAAATTTAGAAATCCATCAAACAGCATGGTTATAGTGTCATTGTTAATAGTAGACTTCAAACTAGATTGTGTGTCAAGAAGCCTAAACATAATTTGGTTATCAATTGGCAGAATCAAAAAGCCACTGACTGGCATTTCACTGACTTCCCTACCTGCTCCCACTGCATTACAATCAAAAAGTCAAGCCTCTTGAAATGTTGAGACCAGTATATTTATTGTTGTATTTTGTCTATGTTCTCACTCTCTAAATGCACCTGTTCACACAATGACCAAATGATCCCCATGGCCACCCTGGTTTTACCCTATTGGAGACATCCACCCCCCCTCGCCCCACTCTACCTGCAGCTTGAGCTTCTTTTGTCTCCTTCCCAGTTCTGAGAAAGAGTCTTCGACCTGAAACTTTAGCTCTGTTTCTCCTCCACAGGTGCGGCCTGACCAGCTGAGTATTTCCAGTATTTTCTGTTCATATTTCAGATTTCCAGCACCTGCATTTTTTATTTATTTTCACTTACTTATTGTAGTGGTACAATGTGAATTAAAAATGGATCATCAAGGAATGATGGGTGCGGTCAATTGAAAATGAACTGATAGTGGTAATTGATTATAGGAGCCTAAAGGATTCAAATATATGGACTGCCTGACTGAATATGGTTGCAAAAGCTTCAGCCGCATCTTTTGGAGTCATTTGCTGGGCCCTGTCATCATTGAGCAAGATGCTCGTGGAACCTCCTCTGTTAGCAGTTAATTGTCTACAACCAATTACAATTGGAATAGGCAGTACTGCACAACTTGTGGGATTGCTAAGTGTTTACTAAAGCATGCTGCTTCCAATGCTTAGTATGTATAAAATCATGACTGCAAAGATTCAACAAAGCCAGTTGCTGTTAAACTGGGAGAATAAGCAGAGGGCATGGAGCGCAGGACAAGCTCATGAAAAAGGGAGGCGGAGAAGGGAAAAAAGGGCTCAACAGAAGGTCACATCAGCTCAAGGTGTTTGGGGACAAACTCTACTGACTGAACCTCAGTGAGGAACAATATGCGCAATGTCTGCTGTCAGTGACAACGTCCTCACTGAAATATTCCAGCAACTTCAGCCACAATGCCGCTCCTCTTTAAGAGGCCCGATCTGGTACTGAGTAGTGCTGTCTAGCTTCAAGAGGTGCTAGCCTCTCACAATTTGAGACATGCAGCCATTCACCAGCATGTCGAGTGCTAGGTGTACACTGCAATCACTGAAATTAGCAAGCACCACAAAGTTCAAATGCTACCTGCATCAGGAGCAACAGATACAAATTAATCCCGTATTATGATGCCTGCAAACATCTTTGGGAACTATCAAGTTTAGCATTTATTTTATCGGAACTTCAATAGAGTACTCTCAATCCAATGAATATCTCCATTATCTGTAAAAGAGAAGTCTGAGAAGAATGGAATGCGCCTGCATATCTGATTAAAAAAAACATTGCAGGCATATTTATATGAAGTGCCAGAGGGAAACAGTGATGATAAGAAGGCTGTTGATGAAGAAACACAAGCTTTAATCTGCTTTATATCAAACTCCACTCTAGATCTCAATTATTCCATGAGACAGAAAAACATTGGAGACTTGGAAACCCCAATATCAGAAATTGTCCAAACACTTTGATTTGATTTGCAATATTTCTGCTGGATAAAATTAAAATAGTGTGTTCTCATCCTATTTTGCATTTATTATAAATGAAAAATCCTGCTATGTATAATCACTGCAATTTTCATTTCTTTTTCCACAGCATTGTGATCAGAGGAACTGACATTTTGCAAATGCAATACAACTCCAAATATCTGTCTAGGGAACTTTTTTTTCAAACAAAAGTATGCCTTTGAAATGGTTTTCCTTTTTTTGAAGAAATATTTGAAGGACAATTTGAGTCCAAGTGGTCTACATAGAAAAATAATAGTCACAGATAGGTCCTAACTTCTGCTTTGGCATTACAAATTCTGTGAATCAGTGCTATTGTCTCAGGAATAGTTTACTGCTGCTCTGAAAAAGTCATAATCTTTCAACATGAGTCTTGTTAATTCATGCCACTGAGAGAAAGCTGGTACATTTAACATCACTAAATAGTGAAAAATAATAAGCTTCAGAGGAAGGATTCAACAACTGCAAAACAAAAACAGAGAAGTTTTATAATATATTCACACCTAGCTTTGTAAAGCTGGATGTAATGGACGGGAAAATGCATGCTTAATCAGGTCTCTTTGTTAAAATGTGTTAATAGATGCAGTTTAAACAATGACACAGCAAAATTCAGGAATTCAGTGCTTTCACTTCCAGCTATTATATTCCATCACAATCAACGAATTAAAGTCACAAATGTCCAAGGAGAATGAAACAACAAATCTGTCACCTTTTGTCCAAAAGATTCCTTCACTTGGCACTTAGCAACCATGCTATTAAAATTTGAATATATTTTTAGTTGCACATCAGTGACGTATACCAAATGAAGTAGTACTGAATGGTTTCCAGGGGCTCAGAGGTGAAAGGAATGCAGGGAAGAGTCACCCTTGCTTTGATCACAGTGAGCAATATGTAACTGCAGGCCACAGAGGGAACAAGATGAAACATCATCTCAGGGGGATTTGAAAATTCATGCTCAAAGGCAAAATAGTAGGCTTATGAAAACTTACACAGCAGAAAAATCGACAGCGTTAAGAGTTTATTGTTATGTTCATTTTTGTGATGTTTAAAACTGATGAAGATTTTCAAAAATGCCTGTTACCTATTAACCACATATCTTAAGGCTTGCATTTCATCCAAAGTAAATGCAAAAGCCATTAGATTTCAAAGTGAATGTATATATTATGTTTCATTAGCTTTTACAGAGGTCAAATACTGTTGTTCATATTTTGATTGACAGGGTATGCAAATTCCTACAGGGATTTTTTAGCTTAATATACTTAATGTATACATGGTATCAATTTTTTTCTGATGATATTTAGATGTTTAAACAAGGGAAAATGTTTTCTATAATACCATCTTATGCACAATATGAAATTTATAAAAGTAGGGTAAAGATCAAAATGTCAATAGAACAAAGTTCTCTGGAACTCCTTGAAACAGATATCAAAGCCAATATTTAGTCACTTAAAAAGTACTATTAATTGACAAGGTTTACACCTTGCTGAAGTGTGATAAGATTAAGACCTTTTGGATAGATGAAACTGGCAAACTCCTGTCAGTTTGCACATTAGCCTCCATTTGAATCCATTCTATGCCTGCTACATGATGATATCCAAACAGCTCCACCACATATACAATTCCAATGCAAACTGGGGTCAAACAAGACCATGTCATTGCTCTGGCTCTTCTCTCTTCGCAAAATTATTTGCAAAATTTCACCATCTACAACAGCTATCCACTGGAATGGAACTAATCCACATACCAAATGGGAAACGGGCAACCTCCATTGCCTCCACTCCAGAACCAAGGTCACTCCAACTTGTCTTCAAACCACAGTATGCAGATAATGCTTGTGCATGTGCACACATGGAGGCCGAGCTTAAGGTCATTGCTGATTCATTCACTTAAGTACCCAAGAGAATAGGTCTTACATTAAACATTCTTAAAACCAAAGCCCTCTACCAACCTTGCTCTACAACACTGCCCCCTGTCAATAAAGGTCCATGATAAGACCATGGAAGATATGGATCACCTGCCACGTCTCAGGAGCCACCTCTCAATGAAGGCAGGCATCATGGCAAAATTTATCAATGCCAACAACCTGCTAGAACAGCCTTTGGCCATCCGAAGCAAAGAATATTATCAGATCAAGACTTTAAACTTGGCATGAAAGTTCATATTCCCCAGGTTAGCAGTGATCCCTGCACTCCTATATGCTTCAAAAACATTGACTACCTACAGCACGCAGCTGAGAGTACTGGAAAAGTACCAGCAACATTGTCCCTTCATAATCTTCTAAATCCATTGGGAGGATAAGTGAACCAGCTTCAGCATAATCACACAGGTCAACCGCAGCAGCATGGATACTCCAATTACATTCAGCCAGCACCGATGGGCAGGCCATATCATCCTCAGTAATAATATCAGACTCCTAAATAGGGACTCTAGGCATCCTTGAAAAATATTAACATTTTCACTGATTCTTGGGAATCCCTTGACGGTGGCCAAACTAAATAAAGAAGGAAGATAGGAAGGCACTAAAACTCTCGAGTCTCTTTGTTAGAAGCACAGGGAAACTGAGCAAAAATAGCAGAAGAACACACTACCCCTAGTCATAAACCATCTGCTCTATTTGTGGAGCAGAAATCGGCACGGTAGCATAGCGGTTAGCGTGACGCTATTACAGCGCCAGCGATCGGGGTTCAATTCCCGTCGCTGTCTGTGAGGAGCTTGTACGTTCTCCCGTGTCTGCGTGGGTTTCCTCCGGGTGCTCTGGTTTCCTCCCACATTGCAAAGACGTACGGGTAGGTTAATTGGGTTTAAAATGGGCGGCGGGGACTCGTTGGGCCGGAAGGGCCTGTTATCACGCTGTAAGTAAAATTAAAAAATTAATTAATTAAAATAAATTGTCTGCTCCATTCAACGACTATTGCCCAGTAGCTGTGACAAAGTGCTTTGAGAGGTTGGTCGTGGCTAGAATTAACTCCTGCCTGAGCAAGGACCTGGACCCACTGCAGTTCGCCTACTGCCACAACAGGTCTACAGCAGACACAATCTCACTGGCTCTCCACTCTGCTTTGGAGCACCTAAACATATGTCAGGCTACTATTTATTGATTACAGCTCAGCATTTAACACCATCATTCCCTCAGTACTAATAACCAAGCTTCAAAACCTGGGCCTCTGTACCTCTCTCTGCAACTGGATCCTCGACTTCCTTACAGGGAGACCACAGTCAGTACGGATTTGTAATAACATCTCCTCCTTGTTGACTATCAGCACAGGCGCACCTCAAGGTTGTGTGCTTAGCCCACTGCTCTACTCTGTCTAATAGTCATTACTGCGTGGCTAAGCACAGTTCAGGCTTCGGGACTTCGGAACAATTAAGTTTTTTTAATTCTCATCAGGAATAGTGAGGCAGGACTGTGCAGGTAAGGACTGTGCAGGTGCGTGATGTCAGCAGGTAGCACGCGGGCAGTTTAAAAAGCAGGTAAAAAAAACTTCGGAGGTGTCATTGGTTTCATTTCGGCAGGCTTCAGGACTTCGGAACAGCTAAGTTCTTTTTTAGTTCTCATCGGGAATAGTGGGGCAGGACTGCGCAGGCGCATGACGTCAGCAGGTAGCATGCAGGTAGTTTAAAAAGCGGACCACCATATCCAGCGGACAGCGTCAGAGCGAGCAGCAGAGTGAGAGGGAGCAGAGTGATTAGGCTTTGACTCGAGGGGCTTAGGCGTAAAGGGGAGAGGAAAGGTAGATGGCGAGTAAAGGAAGTAGTATGAGTGAGGTTTTCTGTGCTTGGTGTCAGATGTGGGAGTTCCCGGAGTCTCCCTGCCTCTGGGAAGGCTACATCTGCAGCCGGTGTGTCGAGCTGCAGCTCCTAAGGGACCGTGTTAGGGAGCTGGAGATGAAGCTCGATGACCTTTGTCTGGTCAGGGAGAATGAGGAAGTGATAGAAAGGAGTTATAGGCAGGTGGTCACACCAGGGCCACAAGAGTCAGGCAAGTGGGTCACAGTCAGGAGGGGGAAGGGGAATAGTCAGGTACTAGAGAGTACCCCCGTGGCTGTACCCCTTGACAATAAGTACTCCTGCTTGAGTACTGTTGGGGGAGACAGCCTACCTGGGGGAAGCAACAATGGCAGTGTCTCTGGCACAGAGTCCGGCCCTGTGGCTCAGAAGGGCAGGGAAGGAGAGAGGAGGGCAGTAGTGATAGGGGACTCTATAGTTAGGTGGGCAGACTGGCGATTCTGTGGACGCAGAAAAGAAACTCGGAAGGTAGTTTGCCTCCCAGGTGCCAGGGTCCGGGATGTTTCAGATTGCGTCCAAGATATTCTGCAGAGGGAGGGAGAACAGCCAGAGGACATGGTACATATTGGTACCAACGACATAGGTAGGAAAAGGGATGAGGTCCTGAAAAAAGACCATAGGGAGTTAGGAAGGAAGTTGAGAAGCAGGATCTCAAAGGTAGTAATTTCAGGATTACTGCCTGTGCCACATGACAGTGAGTATAGGAATAGAATGAGGTGGAGGTTAAATGCGTGGCTAAGGGATTGGAGTAAGGGGCAGGGATTCAGATTTCTGGATCACTGGGGCCTCTTTTGGGGCAGGTTATGACCTCTACAAAGAGGACGGGTTGCACTTGAATCCCAGGGGGACCAATATCCTGGCGGGGAGGTTTGCTGGGGGGAGCTTAAACTAGAATTGTTGGGGAGTGGGATCCAAACAGAATGGGGAAGAGGTGTTTGGCTCTCAAATAGAAAAAGCTAGTAGTTGATACAAGAGGGAGGATAGGCAGGTGATAGAGAAGGGACGTGCTCAGACCGGTTTGAGATGTGTCTATTTTAATGCAAGGAGTATTGTGAACAAGGCAGATGAGCTTAGAGCTTGGATAAATACTTGGAGCTATGATGTGGTGGCCATTACGGAGACTTGGATGGCTCAGGCACTGGGATGGTTACTTCAAGTGCCGGGTTTTAGATGTTTCAGAAAGGACAGGGAGGGAGGCAAAAGAGGTGGGGGAGTGGCACTGTTGATCAGAGATAGTGTCACGGCTGCAGAAAAGGTGGACGTCATGGAGGGACTGTCTACAGAGTCTCTGTGGGTGGAGGTTAGGAACAGGAAGGGGTCAATAACTTTACTGGGTGTTTTTTATAGGCCACCCAATAGTAACAGGGATATCGAGGAGCATATAGGGAAACAGATCCTAGAAAGGTGTGAAAATAACAGAGTTGTTGTGATGGGAGATTTTAATTTCCCAAACATCAACTGGCATCTCCATACAGTGAGGGGTTTAGATGGGGTGGAGTTTGTTAAATGTGTTCAGGAAGGATTTTTGACACAATATATAGATAAGCCTACAAGAGGAGAGGCTGTGCTTGATTTGGTATTGGGAAATGAACCTGGTCAGGTGTCAGATCTCTCAGTGGGAGAGCATTTTGGAGATAGTGATCATAATTCTATCTCCTTTACAATAGCAATGGAGAGAGATAGGAACAGACAGACTAGAAAGGAGTTTAGTTGGAGTAAAGGGAATTATGAGGCTCTCAGGCAGGAAGTTGGAAGTTTAAACTGGGAACAGATGTTCTCAGGGAAAAGTACGGAAGAAATGTGGCAAATATTCAGGGGATATTTGGGTGGAGTTCTGCATAGGCATGTTCCAATGAGACAGGGGAGTCACGAGAGGATACAGGAACTGTGGTGTACAAAGGCTATAATAAATCTAGTCAAAAGGAAAAGAAAAGCTTACAAAAGGTACAGAGAGCTAGGTAATGTTAGAGATCTGGAAGAGTATAAGGCTAACAGGAAGGAGCTTAAGAAGGAAATTAGGAGAGCCAGAAGGGGACATGAGAAGGCCTTGGTGGGCAGGATTAAGGAAAACCCCAAGGCATTGTACAAGAGCAAGAGGCTAAGATGCGAGAGAATAGGGCCTATCAAATGCAGCAGTGGGAAAGTGTGTATGGATCCGGAAGAAATAGCGGAGGTACCTAATGAATACTTTACATCAGTATTCACTACGGAAAAAGATCTGGGGAATTGTAGTGAGGACTTGCAGCAGGCTGAAAAGCTTGAGCATGTAGATATTAGGAAAGAGGAGGTGCTGAAACTTTTGGAAAGCATCAAGTTGCCTAAGTCGCCAGGACCGGATGAGATGTACCCCAGGCTGCTGTGGGAGGCGAGGGAGGAGATTGCGGAGCCTCTGATGATGATCTTTGCATCATCGATGGAGACGGGAGAGGTTCCAGAAGATTGGGGAGTTGCGGATGTTGTTCCCTTATTCAAGAAAAGGAGTAGGGATAGCCCAGGAAATTATAGACCAGTGAGTCTTACCTAGTGGTTGGCAAGCTGATGGAGAAGATCCTGAGAGGCAGGATTTATGAACATTTGGAGAGGTATAATATGATTAGGAATAGTCAGCATGGCTTTCTCAAGGGCAGCTCCTGCCTTATGAGCCCGATTGAATTTTTTGAGGATGTGACTAAACACATCAATGAAGGGAGAGCAGTAGATGTAGTGTGTATGAATTTAAGGTACCCCATGCAAGGCTTATTGAGAAAGTAAGGAGGCATGGGATCCAAGGGGACATTGCAATGTGGATCCAGAACTGGCTGGCCCACAGAAGGCAAAGAGTAGTTGTTGAAGATTCGTATTCTGCATGGAGGTCAGTGATCAGTGGTGTACCTTAGGGACACTTACTCTTTGTGATTTTTATAAACGACCTGAATGAGGAAGTGGAAGGATGGGTTAGTAAGTTTGCGGATGACACAAAGGTTGGAGGTGTTGTGGATAGTATAGAGGGCTGTGAGAGGTTACAGCAGGACATCGATAGGATGCAAAGTTGGGCTGAGAAGTGGCAAATGCAGTTCAACCCAGATAAGTGTGAAGTGGTTCATTTTGGTAGGTCAAATATGTTGACAGAATATAGTCTTAATGGTAGGACTCTTGGCAGTGTGGAGGATCAGAGGGATCTTGGGGTCCGAGTCCATAGGACACTCAAAGCGGCTGCACAGGTTGACTCTGTGGTTAAGAAGGCGTATGGTGTATTGTCCATCATCAATCGGGGAATTGAATTTAGGAGCTGGGAGGTATTGTTGCAGCTATATAGGTCCCTGGTCAGACCCCACTTGGAGTATTGTGCTCAGTTCTGGTCGTCTCACTACAGGAAAGGTGTGGAAGCCATAGAGAGGGTGCAGAGGAGATTTACAAGGATGCTGCCTGGGATGCGGAGCATGCCTTATGAAAGCAGGTTGAGGGAACTCTGCCTTTTCTCCTTGGAGAGACGGAGGATGAGGGGGGACCTGATAGAGGTATAGAAGATGATGAGAGTTATTGATCGGGTAGATAGTCAGAGGATTTTCCCCAGGGCTGAAATGGTGGCCACAAGAGGACATAGGTTTAAGGTGCTGGGAGTAGGTATAGAGGGGATGTAAGGGGTAAGTTTTTTACTCAGAGAGTGGTGAGTGTGTGGAATGGGCTGCCGGCAACGGTGGTGGAGGTGGATACGATAAGAGTCCTTTAAGAGACTTTTGGATAGGTACATGGAGCTTAGAAAAATAGAGGGCTATGGGTAAGCCTAGTAATTTCTAAGGTAGGGACATGTTCAGCACAGCTTTGTGGGCTGAAGGGCCTGAATTGTGCTATAGGTTTTCTATGTTTCTATGTTTCCAAACACCACCATCTATAAATTTGCCAATGACAACACTGTTGTTAGTAGAGTCTCTGATGGCGATGACGAGGCTTACAAGAGTGAGGTAGATCGGCTGGTTGAGTGGTGTCACACAACAATCTCGCACTCAATGTCAGCAAGACCAAGGAATTGATTGTGGACCTCAGGAAGGGGAAGTTGGGAGAACACACACCAGTCCTCATTGAGAAGTCAGCAGTGGAAAGGGTGAGCATCTTCAAGTTCCTGGGCATCTCAGAGGATCTATGCTGGACACAACCCATTGATGCAATCACGAAGAAGGCATGCCAGCAGCTCTACTTCATTGAGCTCTTACAAATTTCTATGGATGTGCAATGGAGAGCATTCTGACTGATTGCATCACAGCCTGGTATGGAGCCTCCAATGCCCAGGATCACAAGAGACTGCAGAGGATTATAGACTCAGCCAGCTCCATCTCGGACACGACCCTGCCCACCATCACGGACATCTTCAAGAGGCGGTGCCTCAAGAAGGCGGCATCCATTATTAAGGACCCTCACCATCCGGGACATGCCCTCTTCTCATTACTACCATCAGGGAGGAGGTACAGGAGCCTGAAGACCCAAACTCAACTATTCAGGAACAGGTTCTTCCCCTCCGCCATCAGATTTCTGAACGATCCATGAGCACTACCTCGTTATTCCTTTTTCTCTGCATTATTCATTTATTTTTGTAATTTATCGATTTTTATGTGTTTACACTGTACTGCTGCCACAAAACAACAAATTTCACATGATATGTCAGTGATAATAAATCTGATTCTGATTCTGGCAGAGACCGCAGGATCCACATTGGCCTTTTCAACAGTCTCAGATCCCATGAAATAGCAGTGGAAGCAAGTCATTTTTGACTATCAGGGTTTCAACCTCTAAATCAGTCAGATTATTTTGTTTAAATGGAGCTTGGGAAACTTGCCTGTCCACTGTAAAAGTAACATAACTTTCACTGAATGCAATGGAAATGTGAAGAGTGTAGCCGTCTAGCAAATGAAATTGTATTTCAAATACTTTCTGCCACAAAATGAAAAACAATCACTACTAAGATTTATTTAACAGGCTGGATTGAGTATGCTTTGGTCCACTGCCCACATTTTCCTGCAATTACGTGCTACTGGAGCATTAATAAGTTGTACTAATAAGCCAAGCAAAGTGTTGTGTGCTCTACATCCAGACTGTATCAGCCTGAATGGATGGAGGGTTCTCTGTGCTATGCTGTTTATGTGAAGAAGAATTTCTGAGCCATAATCCACTGTTTTTAGCAAAAAGGACCACAAATCTTCATAAGGTAATTTCAGGCAAATGTCTCACACTGTGGAAGAAACCTTTTCAAGGGTGTCAAGTGTCAAGGAATTACACTACTGGATACTTGCTCATTAATGTTCTGTAGTGTAGTTAGCAGGCAATTTATTTCCTACAAAAGATATCATCAAATGCAAATTTCATTTGGTCCAAATTGGACTTAAACAAGGTACTAAGAAAACTGATTTAAATGTATGTTGTTTAGGTTACATTAAGTTGTCATGGACAAATTAATGTATCTGGGTTACTACACAATAGCATTTTGCAAGTTTAAACCAAGCTCAGGTATAATCGATATACTTGTGTATAGTTTACAGAAAGTCCTTGCAAGCAGAGAATATGCTTGATTACAGTATTCCCATCCTGTAAATATGTTTCAAGTGTGACATGTTAGATGAAGTATCAACTCAGTGAAATAGTTCCACCCCATAATTTAGATATAATCTTCTGTCCTCAGTATATACATGCAACAAAATCTTCCTCAAAACCCTAATCTCCATAGCAAGTGAATTAGGCAAAAGAAACAGATCAGGAAATATGCATGTTTCATAAAATATTCAGCAGCAACTAGGCCTTAGGTACCCAAACTGAAGCCCTGTCCCAGGACCACGCTGGTGACCTGTCAACTAGTGCTGTCAGAAGGCCTTTTAGGATCTCTCTAACTGTCAGAGGCATTTATAAAGACTTGAAGTACATTTAGATAATTTATAATTATTATTATAAAAATAAGATTGTATTTTGTAACACAACTTAAGTAAACTAATTAAAAATATTAATTCAAATAGAAGACAAAAAGAGGACAAACCACTTGGGTTCACATACCAATGAATGAGGATATTACCATGGGTGGTGTAAAGCTGAGGGGCTAAGAAGTATACCTGGCCCCTCAGCTCAGCACAATTAAGAAACACACCTGGACTCAATGTTAAGTTCAGGAATGCAGTGGAAGGTCAGATGTGGTAAAACCTTCAGCAAGCAATCAGTGCAATCTGGCTCAATAAAATTAGCCATGAGTCTGAAAGTTTGGAATGGTCTCAAAATTCCTTCCTCTGAATTTCACTTAGCAGAATTCTGAATGGACCAAAAAAGTAACACTTTCCAACAGGGAATAACACTCGCTTCACTGGAGCCACTTTGTGTAGTGAACATGGATGGTAGACATTGGTATTGTTAGACATGGATGTCACTTGTCTTTGATACAGATAAGAAACTGCATCGTTAGACGTGGGTGCCTGGAACAAGGATCACAGTGACGGTACACCCCAGAAAAAAAGAATTTACCTTTTTGATGAACCTCATGAACATCATGAAAGAAATCTTCACTGCTGGACTCCCCTATAATGCCTTGCTATAGTGATCACATGGTAGGGATGGGCCCCTTTAAGTCATGCAGGGATAGGCTTTCATCCTCTGGGTAAGCCCTACTCCTGCAGTCAAGGCTCCATGTTATTGGTGAACTGCATATTTGATTTAAAAATTGCAAGAAGTATATCAATCATTAATTACATGTCGATTGGCATCACTGGATTCACCTCGCAGACTCCATGCATAAATGTATCATATGGGCAGTGGACTATTCCTCAGATTTCAGAAGAGCACCATATGTTCATAGAATACCCCATCATGTTTTACAGTCAAGTTTTAGATAACATTTCATCATGTTACATGTAAAGGTAGCACTATCCAATGGAATTTCCAGGCCAATTTCTTTGTCAAAATCTTTGCAGTGTTGAGGAGCCCACCCCTGGAAGACTGGTGCACAGCCAGATGTGTCTCTTTTTGGATGAGATATTTAAACAAGATTTCTTTTGTTCTCTCAGAGGAAAGTAAACATCACAGGATACTATTCAGAGGAAGGCCAGAATTCAGACCAACATTTTACCCTCAACCATCTGCACAATCTAACCCTTACGGTAGCATTTTACACAAATGATTGCTAGATTTCCTTAAATTACAACAGTAACCATAATCCATATTTTGCTTCATTGGCTATGAATAATGATAGGACATTCTGAAGTCAGAAAACTGCTGTCTATGCCTGTTCTTATAAACACAAACTCCTTCAAGTTATAATTTAAACTTCCACAAGGTGTTTTCAAAATTCTGTTTAAATTACTTGTTTTTATTTGTGCATTTTTTAGAGTTTGGGCATTGCTGCAATTCAGCATTAATTGCCAATCACTAATTGCCCTTGAACTGAATGGCTTGCTTGGTAATTTCAGAGTCAACCACATTAGTGGGTCTGGAATCACATACAGTATAGGCTATCTAGATAAGGCTGGCAGATTTCACCCCCTAAAGATCATTAGTAAACCAAATAGGTTTTTGAACAGTCCAATAGTTTTGTGCTCATCATTACTATACATTAATTTAAACTATTATTTTCAAACCTTGGTTACTTTCTGAATTTATCTTAATTCATGTGATTTATGAAATAATAAAATTATTGAAACTATTTATCAGTTTGAAAGTAAAAAAAATCAGGTCTTTGTAATAATTCAAGATATCTTTAGGATTGTGAACAAAAGGAACGTATTGTCACAGAGGTAATATTCAAAGACTTTCAAACTATAATCCGATCAAGCCTGGTCTCAGATTTTATCAAGTCATTTTGCAATCAAAACTGTTTTTTGGAAATTAATAGATTCTAAAGTTTGCGGTATTTGCCCTACGATCGCCTCCTGAAAAATATCAACAATTCTCAGTGCTTAACTGAGACACCCCTCCGGTAAGAACCAACCCCATTAATGAGCTATTTGGGCTCTTCCAAGAAATACGAAAGCATACAGTACTTTGTTGTTGGTGCTGTCGTCATGCACACCAAAGTACTGAATAATTAGATTCATTTTTATTTTAATTGTCCCCTGGAGAAAAGGTGGCAAACAAGCTTGGTGGTGAAGAAGAAGAATCATTAATGGACTATAATTTTACAAAATGAATTGATTCACCTCTTTAGACCAAGGTTATATATGGCACTGATATATAAGTGTAACTGAAAATATACGATAATCAGTAATTTTGTCATATAAATAAGAAAAGCAACTATATCAGATCCAGCTCCTACTTTCTCATTTCCACAATCACAATCCCCACCACCCATTGCCCATTACTTCATGCAATTTTATTTACAAAACTTGTAATGCATATCTTTTACTCACAGCAGCCTCTCTGGATATTGTCTCCAGACATTTCAACTGTTGTTCTATCTCTCCCATTCGCAAGTGTTGCTCCCGTTCATCTCGCAGTTGAACAAGGACCTCTTCACCTGGCCCAATCTCTGTATAATTATCCACGGAGCTCTGAAAATAAGTTAGATTGAATACATTTAAGACTAATTTAAAGTCAAATCAATTTCTTGATACCTCATACATTCTTCACAGTTTCAATGCAATACCTTAGGTCATGCAGCTTTAGAAATTGACAGAAAAAGAAAAAAATGTCAATATAATGAAATAGGTATTCACTTAAGAATTAAAGCCTAAGTAAATAATAAGCAAATCAGACAGCATCTGTGGAGGAAGAAATAAAGTTAAATTTCAAGTTGATGGCCTATCATCTTTTAAAGAATATGATGAAGGGGGAGCCCATGGTTGAGGAAAAAGAAAGACCTATTGGAAGCACTGGCGTGGAAGGTGACATTGTCAGGACACATGCAACCAAAAAAGAGAAGCTGAAGGAATAAGATGGAGTCCAAGCAAGAAGCAGAAGAGAAAGCTGTGGGCTTATTGAAGATATTAGTCATTAATGTACGTAAATACCACATGGAGATATAACAGCTTCTGAGTAATTCCTTTAGAGTCAGATAGAGATATTTCTAAAAGTGGGGTAAAACCTGGCAAAAAAAACTGGAGTGCACAACCTTCTTTGTGATTATCGCTATTGGTTTTGCCATCAGAAAAAAATAATTTCTCAGACAGCACAACAATAAATCCATGCAATGCAAAATCTAATTATTTCAAGTGTATTCATTAGATTTCAACGATATCTGTTAAAATAAGTAGAAATTTAAATAAACCACAGAATCAAAAATTGTAAGTTGCCTGCAGCAGTTATAGAAAGGTGTCATCTAAGTCTGCTGCACATCCTTGTTGATTGTAGTATATGCCATCTCTCCCAGAAACACACATTGCTTTTTTCTTGCCCAAAGATCTGAACCTCTATGCTAACTGGTGTGTAATGTAACCATGATGAAAGTACAACTTGATTTTTGTTCCACAAATTAAAATTGATTCAACCAATACATTCTTTGAAAATGGTTCACTCTTGATTTGCATGTTGCAACAAAATAAAATAATCATCTTGCTTTTTGATCTCCCCTTAGGTTTAGGTTCTGGTTAGCCTATTTTCAGCTGTGGTTAAATTGATCACAATGGACTACTACCGCTAAGTCAAATCTATTACAAAGAAAAAGCCTATTTAAGGAAAATTAACTATTCTCACGATGGTATCAGGCAGAATAATATCGTATTTGGGTGAGAGTGCCTCATATATTGCACATGTGTTTAACAATACTCATCAAACACAAAAAATATCCTTTCTGAATAATACAAATGCCATTCAAATATATATACATTATAACGTAAATTCACTGTAATGGGCACGATCAATGGTTTTGGACCAATATTAGTGAGATAAAATGAGTTAAGCATTTACACATTGACTATCCGTGAAAATATATGGTTTGGATTTCAACTCAGAGGCAGGTGTCTTAGGATGAGTGACTGAAGAGATTTTCGTACATTTGAACAATATGAATTAATGTGATGAATTCTGAATACAAGAGAGTGAGGAGCAAGTATGGGTGGATAAAATATCTCCAGTTTATGAAAATCTCAGCAGAGAAAATTAGTGGATTACCAACTATTCTATCATCAATTACCAAAATGACTAACAGCTCTTGTACCTATCTTAATATACAGAACATTTGCTAAAAACAAGCAGATTTGACATTATTAAAAAGGAACCTGTATTATTTGTTAAAGAATACAGCAAATCATAATCTACCAAAGGTTTTACTCCATTTGAAATAAAATATGGACAAGTGAATCATCTCACAGATTCTTCCTAGAAAGACAATTATCAAGAGGGGCTTCTAAAATTAATGACAAAGGTCGGTTGTTCAATTATAATGAAAATTTATGGCAATAAATTAGTGTTAAATAATTTCCACAAATGAATGCTCGACATCTCATAGTATATAAATTCATGCTTCAGTGATACAGATATCTGTTGGTGTTTGGCATAAATTGAGGAAGTATAGCTGTGTCTTTTTACACTCCAAACTGGCACAAATGACGTGATTCTAATGAAGTGACAGTTTGGTTCTAAAGGAAGCACTTTACTTTGAATCAGATTGTTAAAGTTCAAATCAGAGTTGGAACTACATTGTCACGGGGGCTATCTTGAGATGAAATATCAAGTTAAGAATCCTGCTTGTTTTTAGAACATTCATCACTTGAGAATCAAGTTCTCCCTTTTTCTTGGTCAGGTGATACCTCCCACTCCCAAGAAAAAAATGATCATCCATCGTACTCCAAATTTTACTCATGAAAGGAAAGTTATAAAAGCCACAGCCATGATGGGCTGAATGTCATCCTTCCATCTCTGCAATATATTAACTTTGAAAATATCCATGATTCTGATGATTGCCATTACTTCCTTTTAGTACTGGATCTCAAAACATCTCAATAAACCCACAATAGAGGGATATCATGTTAAAAAGTTAAAATTAGCCAAGCTGCACAGTGTATCTGTTTTCCAATCTGCTTACAAAGCAATTGCTTCATATTTTAAAATGTGAAACAAGTACAGAGCCATACAGTCGAATTCTTTCCCTGTTCATGCTATTGACTTGGTGGTTTTCTGCAAAGTGCGAATATTTCTTCATGAAGAAGCTTTATACATCTAAATTAGAGGGCCTCGCTACAAACATATGAAGCCACTCTTGACCTAACTAGTTTCTGGAAGATTTCTCCTTGCCAGCACACACTCCAGGGCATAAGGAAATGTTTTCAAATAATCACTTAGTAAACTACTGTTTTGGGAATAATTGAGCCAACTCTTAAGGAATGTAAATCTTGCCTGAAGGGCGGTGCTGTTTCATTCTATAAATATACCACAGGGAGTAAGCCTTCAACTTGGTGGTTTAATTCCAGCTTCTGCAATATATTTTCAGCTCAAAATTCTGGTTGATAGGGGTTCAATGGATGTCTGCCTCATGCACGTGTTGCAAAAGGCTGATAACTCCTCTGATGTGTTGGACTATCCATTCTTTTAGACTTTCCAAAAGGATTGCAGCTGCTGCTGCACAATGTTACCATCCCTATTTCAATCAGCCACACCACATCTCAGCTTTTGTCTTCACTAGTCACTGCCATCAACCAAACACCAGCTGCTGCTACCATCTCCACTCAATAACCTACTTTCTCAGCCTCCTTTCAGCACTTAGATGATTGCCATTGCTAGAACAAATATTCATTCTTCCATTCTTCTTTGTTGGTGAACTGTCTGAGTCTTGCCTATTGGCTCCCTAATAACATTGTCAGTTCAAGTCTCTAAACAATTATCTATGCACACCAAACATAAAAATGTACTTAACATTGAACCAATTTACCTGTCCATCTCCAGCAGAGTACCATCCTCTCATTACTGCATTGACGCATCAACCTGCAGCTGCATGTGCTCCTCTGGAATCCATGACTTTCTGACTACTACCACTAAAGCTGATATCTTAATTTAAGCAAACATAGTCTTTCCAAAAGACTGCAGTATAATTTCAGACAAAGACAACTAAGTTCAAGCCTGATCTGTCCCACTGCAAGACTATAAAAAACAAATGAAAGACAATCAGCCTATCAGGGCACAGTCCCTCCGCAGAACCAGTACAATCGCACCCTCTGTTAGTTTTCATGAAAGAAAATCCAGCATACATTCAATGAAAATTTCAAGACTAGGACCATTAAACAATAGCATTTGTGAAGATTCATTCTTGCAAGTTTTAGTTATTGAAAATTTTTAAGAAGTTGATTTTTAACTTCCTTTTTCAATTTTTTAATTTTATATTTTATAATTTAAAAAATAACTTCCTTTATATTTTTGTTCATGTTTATAAATTTTTTTGATTTGACATTAAATTCAAAATTACTAATTCACACCTTGTCCTCTGTCCTTGCAATGTTTATTTTAAAATCTGTCAATCTGATTGGTTAAAAGAGATACATGACAAGGAACTGGATCTCATATCACTGTGATTTTAAACACTACCAATTGAAAGTCATTATTTTGGAGAGGAAATTGCACAAATTCACAATCTCTGAGAAAGGTGCAGTCATGGATCTTTGTCCTGGTTCTTCCAGTCACAATGCTTGCCAGCCTTCATAGACATTACTCTGCCTGTGCAGAACATCCTAATGTCATTTGTCATGCATTGCTTGTTTTGAGTGTTGCCAGATGAAAACGCTCACTTTTTCTGCTTCAGAAATATCATAGGCCTCTCACAGGGATACAGGTTTCCACAGCACTCCATTCACCACGGCTGTGCAATTTAAAGGGCCATTCAAACAACCAACACTCAATTTCATCAGGACTTTCCAGTCCTGATGAAGGGTCTCGGCCCGAAACGTCAACTGTTTATTTCTCTTCATGGATGCTGCCTGACCTGCTGAGTTCCTCCAGCACTTTTTGTGTATTGCTCCAGATTCCAGCATCTGCAGAATTTTTTGTGACACTCAATTCTGCTGGCTGCTGCAGAATGCTCTGGGGACTGCCTGCTGATTCATGAATCTTCTGCCATTTACCACCTTTGGACAAAGTGCATTGCCATTTCTGTACATGTTATCACGCATTAAGTGCTTCCAAGATGGTCATTCCGGGTTATGCTGCATGAACTGGAGTTACACAGTGTTTGTGAGAGGCAGGGCAGATGAACACAGGGACCGTGAGGAGGGAGGGAAGAAGAGTCCATGTCTGTCGACCTTAACCCCCAAAATTCTTCAAGGAGCTCTGTTCTTAACTCCAGCTTTCCAAAGAGATTCATGTTTCCTAATGCAGTGGCGACAGAGATCTGTGACCATCTACAGGCAGCCTGCTCACAGAGATCAAAGTCAGTGTCACCCTGCATTTCCTGGCATGCAAATTATTCCAGTCAACGGCAGCTGATCTAATGCTACAGTTCACAATTTGCTTCATCCTGTGATATCAGTGAGATTACTGATGCACTCCACTCAGGGAAAAGGATCTTCTTTTACATTTGCTTGAACAAGTGAGTCATACTAAAAGGGCTTTGCAGGGTTCACACAGGATCAGGGAGTGATTCAGAGGCACAAAAGACATGATCCTCCCTGTACGAAACTCCAAGAAAAATGCAGGAAGCAGCACTGGTCACCGTACATGGCCTTTTTCAACTTGGCAAAGCCTTTGAATTAGCAAAACCTACGATTTGCCAAACCCAACAAGTGGAAGGGACTGTGAGACACCCTCCTCACACTTGCTGCCGGCAAAATTTGTCTCCATCTTACATTAGCTCCATGATGGCATACAAAACAATGATATTAACCAATGAACTGACAGAACCATTCTCAGTGAAGACCAGTGTCAAACAAGGTTGCATCATTGCCCCAGCACTTTTCTCAATCTTTTTTGCTTCAACGTTGCATCTCACTTCCAAAAAAGTCAATGGAAATCCTTTCAACCTATGATGACTGTGCTCCAAAACCAAGGTTAGTCAAACCTAAACAGTCAAGCTACAGTAGGCAGTCAATGCTTGGCTTTGAACACAACTGAAGGTCGACCTCCAAGCATTGTCGGCACTTTCACTAAAACATTTGAGAGGATGGGCTTTACCCTAAACAAACACAAGACGAAGATCTTCTATCCTGCTTCATCATGCTGCCCTCCAACAATAAAATCCTCAGATCCGGCACAACATTCATGGTCTACTGGGCAACAGTGATCCCCGCTTCTGAGATTTCGACTATCTACAGCAGACATCTCAAGGCCCTGGAAGAATATCTCCAAAACTGTCCTTGCAAATCCTTCAAGTTGCTGGAAGGACAAGTGAACCAATGGCAAGTTCATCTCCCAGGCATATCCCCTGCATTGAAGCCCTGGTTACACTCAGTCAGCTAAGTTGAGCATGGGAATAATGAGGCATGTGGCCTCATCATTTACATGCCTGACACCAGACTCCCAAAACAGACACATGATTCTGGGCACTGTTGTGGGAGGAAATTACCTGGTGAACAAGGAAAAGGTTCAAGAATGTGCTTGAAGCCTCCTTGAAGAAATGCAACATCTAACTGACTCCTGGGAACCTATAGTCCATCAACATACAAAGTAGAGAAGAAGCAATGCCATAATTGAGAGCATGGAGAAGTCCTGCATAAATGGCAGAGGGAGTGGATAACATCACAATTTAACCACCTGTGTTGTCAACAACCACCTGTCCCATTTGTGCAAGACTCTGTGATTCCTACATTGGCCACCTCAGAATCCACAAATCCAGAGTGGAAATAAGTCATCTCCAATCCTTAGAGACTGAATGAGAAGATGATGATGCAGCTGAGAAGGCAATAACATTCACACAACTGGCATTCTCACAGCTGGTGATGCCTGAAAAATTCCATGACTCGTAGCTATATCACCACAGAGTCTACATGTTGGGTAGCCATGCAATTTGACCAGCTTTCACGGTGCAGTATAAGTCTAACGAATGCCTTATCTGAGGGATCAGGTAAGGGTGAGCATTTGTACCATTCAGCAACCATGGAAAATTAATATTGCTACACGGAGCAACACAGTATTTATCAGAGCAGGTAGCCAAAAGCTTGACCATCAGCAGTGCAAGCAATGCGGCAAACTACTAATGCATTTATTCATCTTTGCAGTCGACTCTCCAAATGTAGAACAGTGATCTCAATGTGACAATCTTTGAGGTAAAGGTCTGCAGGTGGAACCAATGAGGAAGATTGACAATTCCATGAGATATTTCACTTCCCAGTTGGGGAACTAATTACCTGTGTAAAAGAAAATGTAGAGATTGAACTGGTCAGAAAATTGCTCAACATAAATTGGTTAAATAAATCAATTTGGTAAATAATTGTCACATGTACCGAAGTACAATAAAAAACTTGTCTTGCATGCTGCCCATACAGATCATTTCATTACAACAGTGCTTTGAGGTAGTACGAGGGAAAACAATAACAGAATGCAGAATAAAGTGTTATAGTTACAGAGAAAATGCAGTGCAGGTAGACAATAAGGTGTACAAATACAACATGTAGAATTCTGAATACTTGTCTTTTCTCCAAGAGTCGTGGCTGCTCACCTCACTTTCGCAATGTCTTCACCTCTGGATCAGCATGCACCTAATTGGCTTCATTTGACTTTATAGAAAAGGCTCACTAATGCGTCAAATATAAGGGAATGTCAAGCAGAATGTGGTTCCTTCTGAATGATATGAGGGAATCTGCCACTGATAGAATAAAGGACAAGAAGAACTCATGTAGGTTCAGATTTGAGTAAATGGCAATGCTAAAGCTCTAAGTCACTGATTACTATTCAGCTGTGTACCAGATTACTCACAATACTTCTGTTACCGTCTTATTTCTTTGCCACCATAGTACTTTGCACACATAGGAACACAGAGGTACCTCCAAGATCTGTCAACTTTCAAGCACATTCAATAAATTAAATAGATAAAGGATACACACACATCAACAAAGATCATTGCAAATGCTTTCCTCTATATTTCAGAAGTTTCCATGCATATTTCCCCACATTTGTAAGTGAAATCCTGATGATGACTGTTTTAAATAATATAATTTAGTGAATAATATTGTTAAAGCAATAGCCACAAAGAAAACTTACGACCTATACATAGGAACTAACTAAGCACTCTTTGTGGCAACCTTATATGTGAGCTTGCTGGCATTACTATTTCGCCAGAGTGGCTCCAGCCAACCTGCTTGAAGGGTGCTCCCTCTGAATTGAGTGGATTGTGGCTGTGACCGATGGCCACAAGCAGCTCCAGCCCTGAAAGTGCTAGCTACTGACTATAGTAACTTGGAGCTGTACTCTGGGGTAACTGTGAAGCATGGGTGAGGGAAATGGCTGACATTAAATGGCGGAAGAAGAGAGGATGGCAGTTTCATACTTCACAATGCCAGTGCAACTCTCCCAGGACCAAACAATGGGCTACAGATTTGCTGTGACCCAAATCATACAGCTTTCATTAATGCCTCTAGACCAACACCAACAGAGATTGCTGGCAGAACAGCAATCTACTCCAAAACTCAGATTGGAACAGCTTGAATTTCCATTGAGACAAATATTTTGGATATGCTCTGCCTGTGTATCCATGGAAGCTGAAACCTGTTGCATTAGCTCCTGGCTCAAGGACTGAAAGGCAGCTGCAATGATGAAGACGAAAAGAACACATGAATAGTGATTGCATAGAGCTATCAGGTAGAGTGGCCAGCACAGACCAGTTACAAAGAGGCAGAACATTCATTGATCTGAGGAGTGGATGCATACTTGCACTACCCATCTGATTCTCAGCCTATCAGGTGCAACGGTTTCATTCATACCAGAAAAGGCCTGATAAAGCTTTATGAAGACAAAGGGGAACGATATTTTTTAAAGAGAGAGAGAGTGTGTGTGTGTGTGTGTGTGTGTGTGTGTGTGTGTGTGTGTGTGTGTATTGCTGAGCAAGGGATGTCAGTGAGGAATTTAAAAGACAAATTGGAGCAATTACTGCTGTGGAGGGAAAGGAGTCTGTACAAAGTGAGCTCCAACAGAGATTTCAATGTTGCTGCTCATTGTGTTTGATATTTAATGCATTAACTTTTACATAACTTATAAGGTCATGGAATTTCTTAAAGTACTGCTCTCAGCTGTGGGATAATTCACTCTGGAGGCCCATTCTGCTGCCACATCCTAGTCATTGTCATATTGCACGCAAATGGGCCCTTCAGCCCACTTTGTCCTCGCCAACTATCAATGCTCGTTTACACTAATCCCAATTTATTCTCCTCACATGCCCATCAACTCTCCCCATTTTCTACCACTCATGTGCACACTAGGGACAATTTACAGTGGCCAATTAACCTACCAACCCCACTTATTTTTGAGATGTCGGAAGAAACTGGAGTGTCCGGAGAACATGCAAACTTACACAGTCAGCACCAGAGGTCACAGTTGAACCCCATTTGCCGGAGCTGTGAAGGAACATTTCTGCTAACTGCACGATTGTGCCATCCAGTCCTCCTCAGCTCTGTTCTCGGTGCCTTCCAATCACAAAGGATCTGCTTTCTATACTATGCCTCATACACCAAGATGATGCGATCCACATTAAAGAAAAGGAAGCCCAATTATCAGCCAGTTCCATTTAAAAAGAGGTATAGAATACTTCAACCAGTCTTGTAGCTCAGTGTAGAGAACTCTCCAAAGGCTGATGCTTTAGTTTTAATCAATATAGGAAGTGTCTAAAGTGCCTTAATAATTGTTGGGAGCTGCACATATGACCAAAGGAGCACCTGTACATTTGCAAAAGCATCATGAACATTGCATGCAGACTGCACCATTATGAATTGACACAGGCTAACTTTACGCCAAAATTAATCATTCTACTTAGGGACCATACAAACTTTAGGCAACACAGTTTGTCAATCACATGCCCCAGATGAGCTGCTTCTTCCTGTGCATCATTATCAGTCTGCACTTTCAGCAACCTGCCACGCAAACATTTTTTAAAACCTAAACATGTAAAGATAAAACATTGTTAGATACTCTGCTACAGCAAATCAGTAATTCTCTGGGATTTTTCAACATTTCATGGGTAATTTCCTACAGTCATAGAGTCACAGAGCATGGAAACAGATCCTTCGGCCCAACTTGTCCATGCCGACTGTGCTGCCCAGCAAGCTTGTCCCGTCTGCCCGCATTTGACCCATAGCCCTCTAAATTTCCCCTATCCATGTACTTACTTATCAAGGTGGCTTTTAAATGTTGCTAATGTGCCTGCCTCAACCACTATTTCTTGCAGCTCATTCCAAATGCACACTAACCTTTGTGTGAAGAAGCTGCCTCTGATGTCCCTTTTAAATCTCTCGCCTCTGATCTTAAACCTATGCCCTCTTGTTTTTAGCACCCACTCTCTGGGAAAAAGACCATGTGCTTTCACCCTGTCTATGCCCTTCATGATCTGATATACCTCTATCAGGCCACCCCTCAATCTCCTATGTTCCAGGGAATAAAGTCCTAGTCTACACAACCTCTCTTTGTAACTCAGGTCCCCAAGTCCAGGCAACATCCCCGTAAATCTTTTCTGCACTCTTTCTAATTTAATATCATCTTTCCTATAACAGGGTGACCAAAACAATTCAACAGTCTTTCATCAGGAACCAATGTGTTCCTATTATTATTAATAATTAATAATATCTTCCCAGGTAATCCTGCAAAATATATATGCCATTCTTCTCAACACATTTCAACCTTCTCTTCTGCAGATTATATAATAGGATTTAATGGCATTTTGAAAATCAGAGCAGCAACAAAAATGAGAAACTATCTTACAACTCTCAAACTAAATTCTTATCAAGAAGTTCCAAAGCAATTCCTCTTTGTCACAGTTTTAAGGTTATAGAAAATATGCCCCAAATTAAGTGACAGAAAGGGTTGCAAAGTGAAGAATTCAAAGAAATAAACAACTTACTCACCTAATTCTTCATTTCCCATTGCCCCATTCTGCCAGGTCCTTATTGCAGTCTCTTTGTATGCTTATCAGTGCTATGAAGCTAGACATATTAATTCATGTTTCAACAGTTCTAATCTTTTGAATAATCTTCATAGTTTCATTTTTTGTTTACTTTCCATGTTCCACTTTCATCTTCACTTGACCTCAGCTGTGATTCACACCTCAAACAAATTACTTTCCAGTGCATTTACTTTTACACTTTGAAAATCCTTATCTTTGTGAGCTCCTTTTCATCTTGTATATTTGACCCTTTTCAGCCAGCCATTCATCAGACAGTTTGACAGCTTGTTAAATTCCATTTCTGGGAGCACATAATAAAATCAGGCTTTTGCTCGAGACATGGTGATAGCAAGAATCAAAGAACCATTAAAATGATAAAGTAACATGAAAATGAAAATGAAAAGAAAAAATAGGCTGTGACATCATTCAATGAGATAGCAAGATAGCTCTAAATGCAACCAAGTAAAATAATTTATGGATAAGATTGTGTTGCTCTGCAACCTACATAAAAAGTATTGACAGTCCAGGAATAATGAGCATTCACCCGCCCCATGCTCTAACACAAATTATTCAGGCACAAATTGGATAGTCCTGAAGATGGTGAGGGATTGTAAAGAGCAAAACATAAGCCTGTTCATTGAAATACAGGTTGTGCACCAATTATGTACTGCCGGATCATTTAGAGGATTACTGTGTGTATCCATCACTGATCGCTGTATTCATTGGCTGCATGTATCAGCTGGGGGCCTAATTTCAGAAGAGGCCAGAATTAGTTAAAGCTTAATTGGTCTACTTAAAGTCAGTTTGAAATTCTTAAAACAGAAGTGCACCATGACTCTTGTAGGTGATGTCAGGATATCTAGAACTGAATCTGAACTGGAAGATATTCACTAATGGCACTAAATGGAAGACTAGAAGCTCCGTGTTTATTTGAAACTGTAATGAAAGTTTTAGTAAAGATGTGGAAAGTAAAAAGTCACAGGTGACATGATAATAAAACAAATGCAAAGCATTTTAATTTTTAAAGCACTGGCCATGAGTTTAGGTTGCCATAGTGTTTTACTCCCAATAAAGTACTTTTGATAAGTAGTATCCTCACATGCAGTTGCTATGTGAGGAATGAGATAATCAATTTCCATACAGCAAGTATGCACTAACAATATTGCAATACTTAATCAAATTATCTCTTTAGATGTATAGATGGAGGAATAAACATTGGTCAGGACACTGGAAACTCCAGCGGTCTTCTTTGGGATCTTGTTATCCATCTCAGGGATCAGGCAAGATTTTGGTTTAATGTCATCTTATGAATGATGACACCTGTGCCATTGCAGCACTGAACAGAATGTAGTTGGCACAGTGTTGCACCATTTAGGGCTACTGTTGGTGCAGCTCCAGCAACCCAGGTTCTTTTTTTCATTCCAAAATAAACTTTATTCATAATAAAAGACAAACTATATACAATTATAAAACAGTGCAAGCCTTTACATTCTTGTATAGATCATTCATTAGTGTTACCTTTTTATATAAAAAACAGTACCGATGCCACACGTGTGGCTCCCTGGGGGCTACCCAGTCCCGTATTTACAATATTTTCCAGCAACCCAGGTACGATCTGGACCTTGGGTGCTTTCTCTGTCGGGTTTGCATATCCTCCCTGTGACGGCACGGGTTTCTCTTGAGTTTCCTCCCACATTTCAAAGGTGCTGGTAGGCTAATTGGCCACTGTAAATTGCTTCTGGAGTAGATGGGTGGCTGGGGAATCTCGGGTGGGGGGGAGTGGCGGGGTCTGGGGTAAGTAATTGGATGTGTGAGAGGGAAAAGCATGGGAAATAGATTAATGGGTGGCCTCCTGTGTTGTCAGCAAATATGAATCAGCCTAGATTGGATGCTCAAGTCTCTAGAGTGGGACTTGAACCAATGAACTCCTGAGGCATGAATGCAAACAATGAGCCAATGCTAGCAGCTTTTTGAATATATGCAACAACTTTAAAAGAAGAAACTTATAAGCCAAATGTGCGGAGTCATGAGATGATGGCGAAAATTGTAGTATTATACACATGGGGTTATGAACTCAAGATTATCTGCCCATTCATATATATCCATGTCCAAAGAGTTTATGGAAGCAGTCATTGACCAGATACTAAAGATTACAAGCAGTGTAACTAGCTAAAAGAAAGCCACATATATTCATGTAGGGGTTTGTACACTGATAAAATTCAACATTAACAGCACTAATTCTAGAGGTAGCTTTGGCACCTTAAGTATCATTCCCTTTGCAAAAATGAAGAAATATGGTTAGATAACAGTTAAGAATTTTTATCATCATATAAAGATTGATGCTACAAATTTGCATTAGATATTCAAAATGAACTATGTTATGTTTTTAGATCAAAGAATAAAACATAAGTATGCAACACTTCATTATAAAAGGATTTTCAAAAGTATCAAAATGCTGGGAATAATGCAGCAGACTACGTGGATTAGTTAAATTCACCCAGTGATGTGGTAATGTTGGTTTCTTGGAACAGGTTTAATTGCCTTACAGAGACAGGAAGGAATTTCTCACTTTCTCTTGAATTTCGCTGCTGGGTTTTTTTCCCTCTAATTCTGTCTCCCTGAGGAGTTAACATTGCTACCAGGTGATGCAGAAGGTTGCATGGAGAGGGCTAGCTGTTCTTTCTCTCTGCCTTCATAAACTCCTGGCCAAAAATGTAAATATATCATGTCTATGTTTATGCATCTTTCATTTTTGGAATTCTGATTTTCATGTGGAGATACTGCAAAGTTCTAATTGACCTAGTCGAGTACTTTAATCGAGTAATAAATCTTTCAGTAAAGCTATTATGCATTAATATACATTTTCTCTATGAATTAAAGAGAAAGCATAATACTAAAATGTCAATGATAATTTTGGTAGTGTAATAAAATAATTTAAACACTACGAAGTGAAAATTGCATCCTTTGTACTTACCCTGAAATTATGCTGGTTCAGGATTTAACCTGGTTTCTTTCAATCACAAAGGTTACCTGCTGCATCACAACAATAGTATGCAGATTTGTTTTAAGTTTTCAAAGACTTGCATTGCAATTTAAAGCATCACATTGTTGAGTTTGGATGTCAGCATTCCAGTTCTCCTTCTTCAATTTCACCTGATGTTTTGATCTCTTTTTTTTCTCGCATTCATTATTCATTGTGTATCAGTAACCATCCTTGAGAAAGTGATAGTGAATTGCCTTCCTGAACTACTGCACTCCTTCAGCTGAAGGCACCCACACAATGCTGTTGCGTAGGGAGTTCCAAGATTTTGACCGAGTGATGATAAATGAACAGCAATACATTTCTGAGTCAAGATGGTATGCAGCAGGAGGGGAACATGTGGCCATTGGCATACCCATGCATCCGAAGCCCCAGTCCTCCTTGGTGATGAAAGTCATGGATTTTGAGCTGTATTCTGAATAGCCTAGGCAAATAACTGCAGTGCATTTTGTAGATGGGACACTCTATAGCCATTGCGCTTAATGAATGACTATATAGGGTGATGGATGGCAAATGAACAAGAAAGGGTTGCTTTGTCCTGAATGATATTGAGCTTCTTGTACGTTGTTGGAGCTTCATTCATTCAGGCAAATTGAAAGCATACCATCATGTTCCCAACTTTTCCTTAGAGGTGGTGGAAAGTCTTTAGGGTGTAAGAATATGAGTCACTTGCTATAGGATACCATGCCTCTGACACACTTGTGTAGCCACTGTATTTATGTAGCTGGTCCAGATAAGTTTCTGGTCAATGATGACTCCCAGGATATTGATGGTGGGGGAACTCGATGACAATGATGCAATTGAAAGTCAAGGGTCAGTTATTAAACTCTCTCATTTGGAGATGGGCATTGTCTGGCACTTCTGTTGCTTGAATATTATTTAACCAGTTATCAGCCCATGCATGCATGTCATCAGATTTCTGAACAGTCCATGAACACTACCTTGTTATTCCTTTTTTGCACTATTTATTTTTGTAACTTATAGTAATTTTTATGTCTTTATGTCTTGCACTGTAATGCTGCCACAAAACAACAAATTTCATGACATATGTCAGTGATAATAAACCTGATTCTGAATGGTGTCTAGGTGTGGCTACATGCAGGCTTGGCTGCTTCGTTTGCTGAGCAATTGTGAGTGAAATTGGACATTGTGCAATCATCACCAAACATCCACACTTCTGACCTTATGAAGATGAAAGGTCATTGATAAAGCTGCTGATGACGGTTGGGCCTAGGACACCACCCTAAGAAAGTCCTGCAGTGATGTCCGGGGATTGGGAAAACTGACCACCAAGAAACACAACCGTCCTCCTTTGTGTGAGGCATGAGTCAACTATTGGAGAACTTTACTCCACGGATGCTGCTTGTGGCCTGCTGAGTTCCTCCAGCATCATGGTGTTTTTCATCCAGATTCCAGCATCTGTAGTTCTTTGTTTTTCATGAGTCAACTATTGTAGTGTTTTACCCTTGATGCCCATTGACTTCATTTTTGCTAGGGCTTCTTGATACCCCACTCATTCAGATACCACCTTGACATCAAGGGCAGTCCCTCACACCTGTACTCTGGTATATATCCCTTTGATCCTTGATTTGACTAAGGCTACGATGAGAACCGGAGCCGAGTGATTCTGGCAAAACCCAAACTCGGCATCACTCTGCAGGTTATTGGCGAGTTAATGAAACTTGAAAGTATTGCTGATTATACCTTTTATCAAGTTGTTGATGACTGAGAGTATTCTGATTGGGTGGTAATTTCATGGATTGGATGCCCTGCTTTTTGTGAACATATGTCAATTTCTTTCATCAGCACTCATCAGTACTTTCAGGTTACACCAATCTAACTCAAAGCACAATGATGCACAAGTGGATATGAGCCTTCAATGTTGACTCCAGACTCCAAGTCTCATGACTTGAGGATTAACAAAGATAAATGAAACCCCATGCTAATCAATAACTACCACTTTAATATCCAACTGACATTTCAACACTTTTTTGTGTGAAAAATCACTTAAAGCATGATCTAAGGCAAAGAAGAACATGACATGTACTCTGGGGAGAGCCCTTCAGTGTTCACCATCAAGTTCACACGATAGTCCCACTAGTGACTCGGCTAGCTGAGCCATGTCAGAGCAGAGGTCATAAAGTGGTGGAAATACTAATTTTAATCTCATCCCCACCAACCCATACAACACATATTCCATTGATCTGAATGTTGCAAAATTCTAGTGAAAATAAACTTTTGACTCCAACATGAGGAAATCCTCCATCATACAGTGTAGTTGTACCACTGAGCCAGAGAGTAAAAATTGATTCACCAGCCCGAAACTAGGTCTCCATGAGACACTGGATTTTCCAGAAATTCCTCCTGCAATGACAAGAATTAGCCACATAACTGTCAGGAGGTTCGAAAGCTACACATTAACATTGTGAAGTGGCACCGTGGGTGACACTGTCCACAGCTGGTAGAGCCACTTACTGACAGATCCAGCACCAGCTTTAGTAAATCACATTCAATCCTAACCTCTAGTGCTATCTGTATGGATTTTGCAAGTTCTCACTGTGACCACATGGGATTCATCCAGATACTGCGGTTTCCTTCCACAGCCCAAAAACCTTTGAGTTGGTCAGTAAATTGATACTATAAATTGCCCTTAGTGTCCAGAAGAGTGGTAGAATCCAGGAGGGAGATGGTACTGTGGGAGAATAAAATGGGTTTGGCTAGGATTAGTGTAAAAATGGATCTCGATGGTTGGCGCAGACTTGCAGGGACAAAGGGCTTGTAGTTTGTACGTTCTCCCCGTGTCTGTGTGGGTTTCCTCCGGGTGCTCCGGTTTCCTCCCACATTCCAAAGACATACAGGTTAGGAAGTTGTGGGCATGCTGTGTTGGCACCGTAAGCATGGAGACATTTGCGGGCTGCCCCCAGAACACTCTATGCAAAAGATGTATTTCACTGTGTGTTTCGATATACATGTGACTAATAAAGGTATCTTATCTTATCTATGCTGTATCTCTCAATGACTCTATGACTATGACCAAGCAATTCATCAACTGTGCTCTACAACTAAGATTTTCTAGAAACTAGGGATGGAGCACCAACTTCCTGCAGCTTTCTGGGAGTTATGCCAAGAAATATACCTACTGACCCTGCACAGGCTCAGCAACTCTACTTCAATGAGTGAAGTGGATGCAATGGAGGTAATTTTCATGTAATTTACTGTATATGTTTTTGAATTGATTGGGTCAATTTAAATATGTTTGTTTTAAGTGATTTCTAGTGTTTTTGTTTGGTTTTCTGATTTTTTAAATCATCTTTAACTATATGTTTATTTTTTTAATGGCTTTGAGTTTTTGTTAAATATTTGTGAATGTCAGAGACATTTAAGTTTATAGCTTTGAAAGCCTGGGGGCTGCAACTTAATCTACTTTCAAAGCAATTTGGTCAAATGTACAACTTGAAGCCAGTCAGAGCAGAGCTGGCTTTAAGGACATTGTTGGAAGATCCGCTCCAGTTAGATTGCCAGATAGGAAGTGGTGAGCAATACCCAGAAATACCAGGTCACTGTGATGGTTATGCAGGAAATGCTCACCTTCTAAAGCTTTAAAGTCTCTCCACATTCTATAATGTTGAGGCGCTCAAAACAAACTTCATCTGGATTTGTGCTGCCACAAAAATGTTTCAAAAAGCTTTATATAATTCAGAACAGAGCAGTTTAATTAATCAGTGTCCCTTCAAACTATAAGCAATATCCTGTCTCCTGACACAGGATTCCTGACACAGTATGTGGACAGGCCGACTAGAGGAGAGGTCATTCTGGACTTGGTACTAGATAATGAGCCTGATCAGGTTTCAGATCTATTGGTGGGAGAGCATTTTGGAGATAGTGACCATAACTCCTTGACCTTTACCATAGCCTTGGAGAGGGATAGTAGCAGACGATATGGGAAAGTATTTAATTGGGGGAGGGGGAATTATGATGCTATTAGGCAGGAACTTGGGAGTGTAAATTGGGAACAAATGTTCTTCGGGAAGTGCACAACAGAAATGAGGTTGTTTAGGGAATATTGCATGGGGTTCTGGATAGATTTGTCCCCTTGAGGCAGAGTAAGGATGGTAGAGTGAAGGAACTGTGGTTGACAAGAGACATAAAATATCTTGTCAAGAGGAAGAAAGAAGCTTACCTAAGGTTTAGAAAGCAAGGATCAGACAGGGCTCTGAAGAGTTACAAGGTAGCCAAGAGGAAGCTTAAAGATGGTCTTAGGAGAGCTAGAAGGGGGCATGAGAAGGCCTTGGCGAGCAGGATTAAGGAAAACCCCAAGGCGTTATATATGTATGTGAAGGATAGAAGGATTACTAGAGTGAGGGCAGGACCGATTAGGGATAAAAGAGGAAACATGTGCCTGGAGTCGGAAGAAGTAGGAGAGACCTTAATGAATACTTTGCTTCAGTATTCACCAGTGAGAAAGACCTTGATGTTTGTGAGGATGGTGTACTACAGGCGGATACACTAGGGCATGTCGACGTGAGGAAAGAGGATGTGCTGGAACTTTTGAAAAACGTTAGGATAGATAAGTCACTGGGGCCGGATGGGATAGATCCAAGGTTATTACGGGAAGCGAGGGAAGAGATTGCTGCACCCTTGCCGATGATCTTTGCATCCTCACTGGCCACAGGAGTAGTGCCAGATGATTGGAGGGTGACAAATGCTGTTCCTTTGTACATGAAAGGGAGTAGGGATGACCCTGGGAATTATAAGCCTGTGAGTCTTATTTCAGTGGTGGGCAAATTACTGGAGAAGATTCTTAGAGACAGGATTCGTGGGCACTTGGAGAAGCATAGGCTGATAAGGGACAGTCAGCATGGCTTTGTGAGGGGCAGGTCGTGCCTCACGAGTCTGAATTCTTTGAGGATGTGACAAAGCACATTGATGAAGGTCGAGCAGTGGATGTGGTGTAGAATCTTTTAGTAAGGCATTTGATAAAGTTCCTCATGGAAGGCTCATTCAAAAAGTCAGGAGGCATGGGATCCAGGGAAACTTGGCTATGTGGATTCAGAATTGGCTCCCCCATATAAGACAAAGGGTGGTGGTAGATGGAGCGTATTCTGCCTGGAGGTCGGTGACCAGTGGTGTTCCGCAGGGATCTGTTCTGCGACCCCTGCTCTTTGTGATTTTTATAAATGACTTGGATGAGGATGTGCAAGGGTGGGTTCGTAAGTTTGCAGATGACACAAAGGTTGATGGTGTTGTGGATAGTGTAGAAGGTTGCTGTAAGTTACAACAGGACATCGATAGGATGCAGTCCTGGGATGAGAAGTGGCAATGGAGTTCAACCCAAAAAAGTGTGAAGTGATACACTTTGGTAGATCGAATTTGAAGGCAGAATATAAGGTTAATGGCAGGACTCTTAGCAGTGTGGAGGAACAGAGGGATCTTGGCGTCCTTGTCCATAGATCCCTCAAGGTTGCCACACAGGTTGATCGGGTTGTTAAGAAGGCATATGGTGTGTTGCCTTCATTAGTTGGGGTATTGAGTTTAAGAGCCACGAGGTAACATTGCAGCTCTATAAAACTTTGGTTAGACCACACAGAGTATTGTGTTCAGTTCCAGTCACCTCATTATAGGAAGAATGTGGAAGCTTTAGAGAGGTTGCAGAGGAGATTTACCAGGATGTTGCCTGGATTGGAGAGCATGTCTCATGAGGATAGGTTAAGCGAGCTAGGGCTTTTCTCTCTGGAGCGAAGGAGGATGAAAGGTGACTTGATTGAGGTGTACGAGATAATAAGAGGCATAGATCGAGTGGACAGTCAAGAGACTTTTTCCCAGGGCAAAAATGACTAACACAAGGAGTCATAATTTTAAAGTGATTGGAGGAAGGTATTGGGGGGATGTCAGAGGTAAGTTTTTTTATGCAGAGAGTGGTGGGTGCATGGAATGCACTGCTGGCAGAGGTGGTGGAGGCAGATACATTAGGGACATTTAAGAGACTCTTAGATAGGCACATGAATGATAGAAGAACGGAGGGCTATGTGGGAGGAAAGGTTTAGATAGATCTTAGAGCAGGATAAACTGTTGGCACAACATTTTGGGCCGAAGGGCCTGTACTGTGCTGCAAAGTTCCATGTTTCACCTTCCAGTGTGCTATGGCTCTAGCATATGCACTCTGTAGGACAAACCACAACAACTCATCAAGGTAAGTTTGACAATATCTTCCTCTTCTCTTAAATTTATTACCAAAAATGACAAGAACAACAATGTAGTGAGATCAGCTCAGTGTTTTACTCTGACTCACAAACCACCCTGGCCTGGACAAATAAACAATTCCTCAACCACACCACTGGTGGTGGATCATCACCATAATGACCACAGTGGTTGAAAGAGTGAGATCTCCTCAGTGCAATTAAGGATAGCCAAAAAAATGGGCAAAAAATATTGTCTTGCTACATCCCTCACATTATAAGAACAAATCATTGAAAAAGGAGCAAAAATAAATCAAATTGAATTATATACTGACTTTCACAATACTCCATCAGCTCTTGAATATTGTAGTCTAAAAGTCAAATGTGATCATGTTACTTAAAATAAACAAAAATTATCTCCAGTGGATTTTGTTATATCAGTTACAGCATCATTTATTTTTTGTATTTTTATCTATTGGGGTCACATAATAGATACATAACAGCACAGAAAATGCTGTCATACAATTTGCAATTTATTTAAAAACCGAGGAATTAAAGATTTTCAGCTTCTTATTGCATTCAGCCTTGAAAATATTCAAGAAGTAGTGCTACAAAACAAAAGCGTATGTTCAAAATTTATAAACACAAGCAAATACACAACAGGTTACAAGATGTTGATTGAAAAAGCCCTTACAAGTGCCAATGACAATATATTGGCAGCTTGGCAGATGAATTTAATTCATCCACAGACATTGTAACTGTAGTTAAAGGGGTTGGATAGCCACATAATGTCCTTAGATATATTCCTAACATGGAAAAAGATATATTCCTATCATGGAAAATGTGTTTCTGCTGCTGCCCAAGTAATTACAAGCAACTTACTGAAATAAAATAAACTCTAGTTGTCAAACTTATCTTTTTTCTCTTTCAGGCATTAATAATGAAGTATTGACAAAACTTTAACATATTTCTGAACATACTTCTTCCTTTCAGCCTGCTTTCAGAAAAAGTAAATGTATCATAATGGGTGGCTTTGAGCTGCCAGCAAACCAGCTGATCCATTGCATTCTGGATTCTGAAGAGTTTATATAAGGCTGGCATTTGGAGGGATGTCTGGCAGGTTTGAACTGCATGAGAGCTGCCATGTACATCCCTATAGTTCTTTCACACTCACAGACCCGTGCTTGACGATCAAACACAAATGGAGATGCTTCTACTGTAGGAAGCTAGGACAGTGGACCCAATGCTTCGCTAATTGTACTGTTTAGTACTACTTTCAAAGCACCTCAGTGACAGAATGTCATGCTTTCAGTGGCACCACACAAATCAGCAGCATAAAAACAGGGCGACAAACAGCTTCTACATCCTGAGTAATTTCTTCCGCATGCATCTTCTGTAGATTTCACTAAATATGAATTTAGTGGTAAATGCCTTTTTATATTTTTTATGTTTTGATGCTTGCATAATCTCCTTACTTTAACATAGTTATAGATATAACTGCCTGCCAAACATACTTTCCATCTGTGAGTAATATTGTCTTTGGCATCACTAAACAGCACTGGTTTTAGTGGTTTTGATAATGTGGTTTGGTACATTTTCATGCGTTTGTACTTGAATTGTCAATCCTACGCCATCAATAAGTTTATTGTGATATCCCACTAGAATTGGATATATATTTATAACTTCCATCAACAAAGTTAACACAGCCTTCACAAACATTCCATTTTACTGAGGAAAGCAGCAGTATCCACATTCCTCAAAAAACTTCATAAATTGCTTAATGCCAAACTGAGGTGCAGTATCATTCTTGTCTTCATCGTGAAATCATGTTGTACTTGTCCAATGTTATAAACATTGCACTCTTTGTACTGGTCAATGCAGACAGCTTAAATTAATAACTTGATATTAGGTAATTTTCTACAATGTACCAGGATGAATCCACTCCATACTTCTGTCAAAGCTTCATAAGATTTTGACATTTGGTTCAGCTGCAAATTGTATGCCAGCTGTTTCTTCAATGAACATGTGAGTCAGAGAAAAGGCAAGGCCAACTAGAGATTAAAAGATCTCATTCTGGACGCAGAGCGCATGGCTGAAGTATTATTGAATAGTTTGCATCTGTCCTCACTACAGAAGAGAAAACTGCCAATGTAAAAGTAATGGAATAAGCAGTAACAGGAAGACAAAAAGGAATCACCGGCATTCAACCTTTCAAACTGAAGCAAGTCCTTGACAAGTTCGGAAGCAATCCACCACAGATTTGCTAGTTTTGCAACTATTTTGATATTTTCATTATTTCTCAGGGTTTGTTATGCATTTTAATTCATTTTTTAAATAGTTTAAATGTCAGAGACTTTTAAAATATTAAACCAATGACAGCTTTGAAGGAAAACCACATGCCACCACAGCTTTGCATACTGATAAACACTGTTAAGGCATTTTGGGCAAGAGTCCTCTGCACATTGCTACTGTAGCCTGGATGCCATGATACTGGGCCATGCTGTTGAACTCAGGGTATGGTCAGCCAGCAGATTAGCCCTTCCACAACCTACCAAAGTAAATGCAGGTGAAGGGGAAACATGGGGGAAAGTTCTGGCCAGCGGGCATAATTCAGTATGATTGAATCCAACATTTTGTAGTTGACAATAAAAAAGATGTACTTCTTGTTGCTGTAAAGCCACACAAGCTATGAGACGAGACAACATCCCAGCCATAGTACTGACATCCTGTAGTCCTGAACTATCCACACTTAGCTGTTGCAGTACAGCTACAACATTGGCAACTACGCAACAATGTGAAAAATTGCCCCAGGTGTCCTTGGTCACAGAGGGGTGAAAATTAGGGAGGTTGTGGCTCCAATTCCAATCTTCCTTTGATGGAGCTGGGGTGGGGGACAAGCGCCAAAGGAGTAAAATCAACAAATTTTACCTCTCTCTTTAAATAGGGGGGAAAGCATTAACCTGATAATAATAGGCCACACATTCTAACGAAAACAGTGATTAACTTTTGAAGACAGTTTTGGAGATGAAATGTAATTTGAAAAAGTACGATCTAATAAACTAAAGACAGATTTGTTAAATGCACATGAAAATCAAACAAAAACTGCAGAAATAATGCTTTCATTAATAGTTTCTTGTGGTGACTCACCTTACTGGTATTGAACCGGCTCCCAAGATCGCGAGCGTTGTCAGATGCCCCGATCCAAGATGGCACAGGGCCCTCCTTCTTCTCCATCGTTGGGTTAGGAAAGCCCGCGCGTGGGAAGGTCAGGTGACCCGCACGTGACGTCAGCGCGGAAACTGAAGCGCGGGAAGAGTTTCGGTATTAAAAGGCGCGCCGCGACCCTGTCAAGCAATCGATTTCTGACTCCAAGCAACAGACTCTGTGTCTTTATTCTATAGTAGTGTAGCTAGCTGCTACATTGGTGACCCCAACGGACCCAAACGTTTTTGGACCCATGATGTCTGTGCAACAAGAGGTACAGGCAGTAGCCCTTAAACTGCCCACCTTTTGGACCTTCCGGCCACGTGTCTGGTTCGACCAGGCTGAGGCCCAGTTCCAGATTCGCCAGATCACCAGGGACGACACCAAGTACTACTACATGGTGAGCACCCTCGACCAAGACACCGCAGCCCAGGTCGAGGACTTCATCCAGGCACCCCTGGAGGTGGAGAAGTATGATAAGTTCAAGACCCTCCTTCTTGAGACTTTCGGCCTTTCCCGACATGAACGGGCCTCCCGCCTCCTCCACCTCGATGGGTTGGGTGACAGACCCCCCTCTGCGCTGATGAATGAGATGTTGGCCCTGGCAGACGGCCACAAACCCTGCCTGATGTTCGAGCAGGCCTTTCTAGAGCAGTTACCTGACGACATCCACCTGCTCCTGGCGGATGCCGACTTCAGCGACCCCCGGAAGGTGGCCACCCGTGCTGATGTCCTTTGGCGGGCGAAGGAGAACGGGGCGTCTGTCGAGCGCGTTGCCACGCCACGTACCCAGCGGCCCAGCAGGCCAGACCAGGCAATCGACCGCACCCCACCCGCCACCAGGTCTGAGGCACCAACCGACCAATGGCGTTTCTACCACCAGCAGTGGGGCACAGACGTCTGCAGGTGCCGGCCACCATGCAGGTTTCCGGGAAATGCCAGGGCCAGCCGCCGCTGATGGCTATGGCGGCTGGCCACCCGGATAGCCTCTTGCATGTGTGGGACAGGCGTTCCGGCCATCGTTTCATGGTAGATACCGGGGCCGAGGTCAGCGTCATGCCTCCCAACAGCCATGGAAATTCAACCTGGCCGCCATTGCGCAACCACTCCTCGGGGCAGATTTCCTTTGCGCCAACAGTCTGCTGGTTGACCTGCAGGGTAAGCATTTGGTTCATACCAGGACCTTCCAAATGTTCTCATTGGGTGAGGCCAAGCTACCGGCCCCACACCTCGACTCCGTCACCATGTTGACCAACGAGTTTGTCAGGGTCCCAACAGAGTTTCTAACTGTACTAATGCCCCAGTTCTCCACCACCTTGCCCAAGCACGGTGTCCAGCATCACATCCCCACCCAGGGCCCACCCCTCCACGCCCGCGCCCGACTGCTACCCCCAGACAAGCACTGCTCGCAAAGGAGGAATTCAAGAAGATGGAGGAGTTGGGGATCATCCGCAGGGACTGGTACCCCGTGCTGCATATTCAGGACTTCACTGCCAACCTGCACGGGCAGTCCATTTTTTCCAAGGTCGACCTCGTCCACGGCTATCGCCAGATCCCGGTGCATCCGGACGACATTCCAAAGATGGCGCTGATCACAACTTTCGGACTCTTTGAATTCATCCAGATGCCCTTTGGCCTCAAGAACGCTGCTCAGTCCTTCCAACAACTGATCGACGCGGTCGGGCGCTACCTTGACTTCGTCTTCATATACCTCGACGACATCTTGATCACCAGCAGCAGCCGCCAGGAACATCTCACACACCTCCGCCAACTCTGTTCTCGCCTGAGGGATTTCAGTCTGACCATCGACCCAGCCAAATGCCAGTTCGGGCTCGAGACAATCGATTTCCTGGGCCATCGGATCAACAAACACGGCGCCTCGCCCCTGCCTGCAAAGGTCGACGTCACCCGCCACTTCGCTAGACCCACCTCCATCAAGGGCCTGCAGGAATTTCTCGGTATGGTAAACTTTTATCACCGGTTCATACCATCCGCGGCCCGCATCAGGCGCCCGTTGTTTGCTTTCCTGTCGGGCGGAAGCAAGGACATTGTTTGGTCGGAGGAGCCTGACACCATGTTCGTCAAGACCAAGCAGGCTTTGGCGGACGCGGTCATGTTGGTGCATCCTCGTACGGACGTCCCGATTGCCCTCACGGTCGACGCCTCCAGCACAGCGGTCAGGGGCGTTCTAGAGCAGCTCATCAAAGGGCGTTGGCAACTGCTGGTGTTCTTCAGCAGACACCTTTGACCACCAGAGCTCAAATATAGTGCCTTCGACCGCGAGCTTTTGGTGTTGTACCTGGCCATCAGACACTTCCGATACTTCTTAGAGGGCAGGCCGTTTACAGCTTTTACTAACCACAAGCCATTGACCTTCACTTTCAACAAGGTCTCAGATCCCTGGTCAGCACGGCAGCAGCGGCACTTGTTGTACATCTCAGAGCACACCACTGACGTCCGCCATCTGTCCGGGAAAAAGAATGTGGTCGCGGATGCACTTTCACAGCCCACCATCCAAGTTTTGTCCCGGGGGTGGATTTCGGTGCCTAGGCGGAGGCACAACAAACGGACATGGAGATGCCCACCTATCGCACCACAGTCTTGGGCCTGCAACTGCAAGATCTACTGGTAGGCCCCGGTGAGCGGACCCTGCTCTGCGATAGCTCCACCGGTAAATCCCACCCCATCGTTCCAGCCGCCTGGCGTCGACGGGTGTTTGATTCCATCCACGGCCTGGCACACCCATCCATCTGGACTACTGTCCGGATGGTGTCCGACAAGTTCGTCTGGCATGGCCTGCATAAACAAGTTTCCGAATGGGCCCGGTCCTGCACACACTGCCAAACCTCGAAAGTACAGCAGCATGTCAAGGCCCCCCTGCAGGACTTTCAACCTACCTGCCGGAGGTTCGACCATATCCACGTCGACCTTGTCAGTCCCCTCCCAGTCCCCCGAGGAGCACGGTACCTCCTCACAATTGTCGACCGCTTTACCCGCTGGCCCGAAGCCATTCCCCTAGCGGACACCTCCACCCAGTCCTGCACACGGGCCCTTTTGTCAACTTGGGTGGCCTGTTTCGGTGTCCCGGCCCATATCACCTCAGACAGGGAGCTCAATTCACCTCCGGCCTGTGGTCTGCCATCGCCGACTTGTGGGGTTCCCAGATCCACCTCACCACCGCCTATCATCTGCAATCCAATGGGCTGGTGGAGAGGTTCCATCGACACCTGAAGTTGGCACTCATGGCCCACCTTAAGGGGCCCAACTGGGTGGACGAACTCTCCTGGGTCCTGCTGGGGATACGTACTGCGCCAAAAGGGGACCTGCATGCCTCATCCGCAGAGATGGTCTACGGAATGCCCTTGGTCATCCCGGGCGGGTTCCTACCAGCCCATCGGGGGCCAGAGGTAGAACTTGCTGCGACGCTCGACCGCTGCGCAAGCATCTTGGCAACCTGGCCCCGATACCCACCTCGCGACACAGACAGGCCCTGAACCATATGCCGATGTCCCTCCGAGACTGTAAGTTTGTCTTTGTCAGGAGGGTCGTGCACCGAACACCGCTGTAGCGGCCGTACGAAGGGCCATTCCAGGTCGTCAAGAACAATGGGTCTACGTTCGTGCTGGACATTGGGGGGTGCGAGGAGGTTTTTACAATTGACCGGCTGAAGCCGGCTTGTTTAGACCTGGACCAACCGGTAGTGGTCCAGTGAGCGCAACGCAGGGACAGGCCACCCAAGTCATAGTTTATTTAATTCTGGCTTTCGCAACGGTATCACCAGTTCTGGTGGGGGGGAGGGGTGGGGTGGGTGGTGTTACATGGCAACTCACCTTACCGGTATCGAACTGGCTCCCGAGATCACGAGCGTCGTCGGATGCCCCAACACAAGATGGCGCGGGGCCCTCCTTCTTCTCCATCGTTGGGCTAGGAAAGCCCGCGCACGGGAAGGTCAGGTGACCCGCGCATGACGTCAGCGCAGAAACTGAAGCACGGGAAGAGTTTTGGTATTAAAAGGCGCACCGCACCCCTGTCGAGCAATCGACTTCTGACTCCAAGCAACAGACTCTGTGTCTTTATTCTACAGTAGTGTGGCTGGCTGCTACATTCTAACATTTTCTGCATGACAGATGTTAAGTTAATCAACCTTTGGTTTCCTGCTTTCTGTCTCACTCCCCTTTTGATATTGGAATTATATTTGATATTTTGCAAACCTTCCTGTTTCTAGCAAATTTTAGAAAATTAAAATTAATGCATCAACCTTCTTACTAGCCATGCCTTTTCAGACCCTCAAAAAAAAGCCATCGGGACCTGGAGACCCAACAGTCCATGGCTCCAACAATTTTCTCAGTGCTGTTTCCCTTCTGATTGTAATTTTCCTGACTTTCTCTCTCCCTCCTTCCCAATTCCCAACTTGCAGCATTTCTGGAATGCTATTTGTTTTCCTGTAGTGAAGGCTGATGCAAAATACCCAGTCAATTCACCTGTCATCTCTTTGCTTTGCATTATTAATTCCCCAGACTCACTTTCTATTGGACCAATGCCCATCTTGTTAATTATTTTTTTAAATGTCAACAGAAACTCTTCACGTCTGTTCCATTTCTGGTGAAGTTATCTTGTACTCTAATTTTTCCTTCCTTATTAAAGTTTTAAATTAAATGCAACAAGGCTGTTACGATTTTTGAAAGGACTGTGCTCTTGTGTTGGTGTGGAAAGAGTGATCATTTTGAATAGTTATTACCTCATAGGAGGAAGACAGGAGGATTGAAATCGCCAGGGAGGTGGTGTTGGGTGAATTGTTGGAACTGTGGGCTGAGAAGCCTCCAGGTTTAGGTCCAACTGCCTTATTTACTCATTCTTGTGACACAATCCTGGTATTATTTTTTGCAACACAGGAACCAAAGGCTTGGGAATTTTCAGGCTTAAGAGCTGCATAACAACAACTATGAGGGAATGAACACCTTTTACAAGTCAGCTACTGGTAAAGAAAATGTTGTAACTTTAGGTGAAAGTCTGCCTTCAAATTCTAAAGTGCTCTGTGTGTGTGTGTGTGTGTGTGTGTGTGTGTGTGTGTGTGTGTGTGTGTGTGTGTGTGTGTGTGTGTGTGTGTGTGTGTGTGTGTGTATATTGAGAGAGTTCTTTTAATTTTGCCTTTCCTTCAAATTATGGTGGGTGCACTGATGCACAATTTCTTTACAATATTAAGGTATGCAAGCAGAAGCTTGGGAAAAAGGAGTCATCAGGAGTACATGTGGTTATAACCAGACACAAAATCTTCGGAATGCCCTTCTCTGAATTTCTCTATCTTGCTGTCTCTTTCTTTCGTGAAATCCTCCTTAAATCTGGCCTTCATAACCAAGCCTTTGGTCAAGTATACCAATATCTCTTTTGACTGTAACTGGGTGAGATTTTGCTTGGTAATACTCCTATGCATCACCTGGGTGCTTCTTACCATATTTGAGGAACTACATCAATGCCAGTTGCTCGTGATGCTTTTCAGAGTTTGACAAAATCAGATCATTGAAAATAATGGCTTTGCCTCCTTATGCAAAAGGTTGTTTGCCACTGTTACAGGACTTGGAGTCATACAGCACAGAAGTAGGCCCTCTGTCACCGCATGTACCTGCCGACCATCAAGCACCCATTTTACCATAGTCTTACACTAAAGATTTACGAGAATGTTGTCAGGACTCAAGGGCCTGAGTTATAAGGAGAGGATGGGCAGGCTAAGACTTTATTCCTTGGAGCATTAGAGACTGAGGGGTGATCTTATAGAGGTGTATAAAGTCATGAGGAGCATAGGCAGGGTGAATGCACACTGTCTTTTTCCCAGGAAAAAGAAATAAAAAACTAGAAGGCATACACTTAAGGCATGAGGGGAAAATTTTAAAAGCAACCCAAAGAGCAACTTTTTCACCCAAAAGGCAGTGTGTATATGGAATGAGCTGCCAGAGGAAGTGGCTAAGGCAGGTACAATGACAAATTTAAAAGGCACTTGGACAGGCGTATGGATAGGAAAGGTTTAGAGGGACATGGGCCAAACATGGGCATCTTGGTTGGTATAGAGGAGTTGGGCAGTAGGGCCTGTTTCCTTGCTGTATTACTCTATCACTCTCTGCTGCAAATCTGAACTAAGAACAAAAATTGCTGGAAACATTCAGCAGGTCAAGCAGCATCTGTAGCAAGGGAAACAGAGTTGATGTTTTAGGTGAACATAATGTCTTCAACTTGCAACATAAACTCTGTTTTTTCTTTTCACAGATGCTACTCGACATACTGAGTGCTTCCTTCATTTTTTTTATTTTTGGTAAAAGAACTAAGACCCTAAATTTCTGCAAAAGAGCCCACAGCTCCCCATGGAAATTACATATTTTAACTCCGTGATTGTACAGAGGTCCTGGCCTTCTGTTCAAGTATGCATGGCCTCAATTTTCACGTAACTAATCACTGCTGCCATCCTGACTTTATTTGCCTATGTTTTTCTCTTACTGGTAGTGTCTAGAGCCAACGGCCACAGTCTCAAATTAAAGGGTCAGTCATTCAGTACAGAGAAGAAACTTCCTCACCCAACTGATAGTGACTCTTTGGAATTCTCTACCCAAGAAGGCTCTGGAGACTCATTCACTGAGTATTTTTTTTATTTACAGCGTGGTAACAGGCCCTTCCGGCCCAACGAGTCCGCGCCGCCCATTTTAAACCCAAATTAATCTACCTGTACGTCTTTGGAATGTGGGAGGAAACCGAAGCACCCAGAGGAAACCCACGCAGACATGGGAGAACGTACAAGCTCCTTTCAGACAGTGACGGGAATCGAACCCCAATCGCTGGCACTGTAACAGCGTCGCACTAACCGCTACACTACCATGCTGTACATTCAAACAGGCTGATAAATTTTTGAATATTAAGCAATATGGAGTTACTGCAGAAAAGTGGTACAAGTCAGCTATGATATTATTGAATGGCGAAGGAGGCATGAATGGTCAAATGGCCTATAATTGTTCCTATTCCTTTCATTCTTATGCTATTAAGCCAAGAATAGCTGGTGAATTCATGGGAGAAGAGAAAGAAGGGCTCATCCTGTACTCCCTATCCCCTAAATGTGAATAAAGAGCCACATTCCAACCTCCAGCCCTCAGGGGAACATTGTGTCTGGAGGCTAAGGTTTTCAATGATGACACAGATCTGTAACTTTTTTCCACACACTTTTAACATAAAGTTGAAGATCACTGTCACTCTGAACTTTCTGATCATTCAAAGCTGCAATGGCTGCTGACATATTGTATGCATATTTCCCAGTTTGCAGCTTAATGCAACAGTAGGGAGATCACTGATATTCTCTATGAAAGGTGAAAAGACTTTGTCTCTGTTACCTTGAGGAGGGAATAATCATGCTGTGGAATGTCCAATTATGAGAGTTACAGCTTCCTAAACACTCATTGAGTAAAAGACTATACTCATGTGACACAAGAAAGACTGCATATTCCACCTTGGTAGTCTCCAACCTGATGGCATGAACATCGATTTCTCTAACTTCCAGTAACCACTCCCCTTTGTTTCTCCCCCCCCCCGCCCCCCCTTGTTTTCCCTTATCCAACCGGCCCCATCACCCCTTCTCTTTCCCCTCCCATGCCCTCTCAGTATGCCCATCACCTACACATTCCTCCCTCCGGTCTCCCTCCTCACCTCTTTCCCTTCATTCCATGGTTCACTGTCCTCTCATATCAGATTCCATCTTCTTCAGCCCTTTGTTTCTTCCACCTATCACCTCCCAGCTTCTTACATCATTCCCACTCTCCCCCACCTACCTACGTTCCTCCTCTCACCTGTATCCACCTATCACCTGCCAGCTCTTGCTCTAACGCCCCCCCCAACCCTTTTATACTAGCTACATGCCCTCTTTCTTTCCAGTCCTGATGAAGGGTCTTGACCCGAAACGTTGACTGCCCATTTCCCTCCATAGATGCTGCCTGACCCACTGAGTTCCTCCAGCACTTTGTGTGTTACTCATGTGACACTTTCAGCTCCACTTGAGAACCTGGAGCTGAATATGAATTGCCCAGGTTATTATATTACTCCCTTAATGTAAAACTCGCCTGTCTTCATGAGAAGAAGTTTCTCGTGGGCAGCGCCATGTACCTGGCAGGTTTCCATGTCTCATTATTCTCAGGCAGTTGGTATTACCTTGAATACCTCAGAGTGTTGGCTCAAGGTGGACGTGGAAAATTCCTTTCTTCATATAGCTGAGCACCACAAAGAGAGTGGAAACTCAGCATAGATTGCCACTGGAGTGCTCAAAATGTAATGCTGACATCTCCATCGATCCTGGTCATCCCACATACTCTTCACTGAGGGGTTGATACTTCATCATCATCTTCTGCATTCTTCTCAACAGGGCCAATTTGAGGGATCTGCCCTTGCGAGAAGGATTCCAGCAGATTGAGAAAGAGCAAAAATCCCCCAAAATTGTAGATGCTGCAAGTCTGAAGTGAAACAGAAAATACTCAAAGAAAGGCACAGTAGCGTAGCGGTTAGTGCGACGCTATTATAGCGCCGGCAATCGGGGTTCGACTCCCGTCGCTGTCTGTAAGGAGTTTGTACGTTCTCCCATGTCTGCGTGGGTTTCCTCCGGGTGCTCCGGTTTCCTCCCACATTGCAAAGATGTACGGGTAGATTAATTTGGGTTTAAAATGGGCGGCACGGACTCGTTGGGCCGGAAGGGCCTGTTACCATGCTGTAAATAAAATTTAAAATTTAAAAAAAAATTTAAACTCAACGGGTTATACAGTATTTGTGGAGAGAGAAACTGAGTCGACGTTTCAGGTCAGAACGAAGGGGCCCAATATCATATAGTTAAGTGACTGGATGAGCAGCCAGAATTCTGCACCATTAACCCAGAGATACAAGTTCAAGAGTCACTTTGGCAGATGGTGAATTTAAATTCAAGTAATTAAATAAATCTGGAATTTAAAAAAGCTAACCTCTGTAACAGTAGCCATGAAACAACCAGAGTGTGAACCCACCTGCTTCAGTAATATCCTTTAGAAAAGGGCATCTGTTACCCTTACCCTGGCCTGTATGTGACTCCACACCTACCAATGCAATTGACACGTAGCCACATCTGTGATTCAGTGGCAATTAGATTTGACAATAAGTACTGGCATTACCTGTGATGTCTATTTCCAATGACTGAATAAAACCTGCTAAATTTGTTTCTCTCTCCACAGATGCAACCTGATCTGACTATCTCCAGCATTTTCTATTTTATTTTAGAGGGAAGCATTTTGGGAGATGGTGGCAAAGGACATCTCTGTGGACCTGGTGCCAGGATGCATGTCAATACCCAGAAATTCTCTTGATCACCCAACTCCATTGGATCTGTAATAACAGGGGCAATAATGAGCCACCTTAACACCACATGGTTTTAGTATCAAATGAACAAGGTATCACATCAAGACACGAGCAGCATCACTCGTATTCACTTCTAAAACCTACTATCAATATTTGCAGTAAATGCTCCATTCAGATTACAGGAGCTGACCATGACTTTGTTGGGAACAAAATCTACCAAGATTTCACCTGCAGTTATGCAGCAGCAAAAGCATTGCTTTCTTTCAATGGAAAAGATTCTCAGCATCAAGAAGCTACACAGAACTGATGGGTTGGAGCTGGCAAAAGCCAATAAGGAAACAGAATTATCAGCAACACCTGGCCTCACAAAGACCTCAATTAGCAGTGCATTCAGCCCACTCAGTCTGATTGCTAATAAGTGCTTACCCCATAATTACAATGTATTGTAAACTCAAAATACACCTTCACTTTTACACTGGGTGTACAAGGCACTTGAAGCCTACTAGAAAACACTGCAAATACACTAAGTAACAGAGATTTAACACTCCAATTAAAGGACAAAAGAATATCTCACCCCTTACCTTTTGATTAGATGGCCTTCCAACTCAACAATTTCAAATTTAAAACTCCTTTAGACACATTATTTGTTTATTTGTTTATCCCATTCTCTATGTTGTCATTTAAATGCTTAGTTCGTCCAGCTTAAAACAGACCTTTGCCCTTCCTTCTTTTCCCTACCATTATGTTTGCTTAGATATATCTCTAACATTTTCCAGTTCTGAGACCAGTTCATAACCTGAAACACTAATTCTACATGTCAGACCTGCTGAGTGCGTTGGATCTCCAGCAATCATTTTATTTAACTTCCATCAAAACTTCCATCAAACCATGATAATGTAGGGCACAATCACAAGAAATGTCATTTTGTTTTATAAATTAGTCTTTAGATTCAAATAACTTCAGCTGGAAGAACAGCTGGTCAATATGTAATAATGATGGTAAATACATTAGTGTGATTTCACTGGAACTGGGCCACACTTAGCCTTGTCCCTTATAGGATGCACACAGCTGCACTTACTTTTGAAGATGCATGGCTCCCAAGATCATACTAGCCTGACTGCTGCAGCTATTCCATGAGACAGAGTAATCCAAGGCCGAAGGCAGCAGAAGCTAAGAACCTGCCTACAGTATGCTTGATGGCCTTTTGTGTTGTCAGAGACTTCCTCTGATGATCAAACACATTGAGAAGGATTTGAAAAACATTTTTAAAAAAATAAAAAAATTGAAAAATAAATTAATTTAATTTTAAATGAGATGTAAATTAATTAAGAGTAATATTAATTAAAATAAGGTTTTTAAAGAAAGCAGACCACATAGTTTCAATTACCTCTTTAATGGTCAGTGCTCTTGTTGTGGCTGGCATAAGCTCTGAAACCAGATAATGAGTTGCCCCACAATCCTTCATCTCAGCACATTACATAACGCCTCTGGACTCAGGGCAAAGAGAGATGTAAGATGCACCTACATCTGATCTCCATGCAAACCCATAGTGCATTCACACATACACTCTAACTTGCTGACATTTCATCTATTCCAGCCACCTTCATGATCTAGCCCATCAGCCACCCTTTGACCAAGCCCTTGCTCATCTGTTCTAATTTGTCTCCTTGTGTGGGTGAGTGCCAAGTGTTTTTTGAGATGTCTTATTATACTAAATGGGCTACAAAGTTGTTAAGTTGTTGCTGAGGTTTGAAGGTGGAGAATAACTCTTTAAAGGTAACCCAAGCATACAGTGACAATTTCTCATTGGACCACTATCAGAGTTATGGCAGGCACACAAAACTGATCCCTGGAGATTTATTGCATGCTTAAGTAATCATTGGAAAAGTAACCAAACCCTGTTATCACTTAAAAAGTTCCCTGTGTTATATTTCAGATGAACAAAAATTGCTTTCATGCTTTCTAATGTAAACTCCTCCTTATGCAATGAACTGGCTGTGATTACAAAACAAAAGGCAAATGCTGCTACTAAACTTTGACAGGTCCAGTATTTCGATTCCGTTTTTGCATGGTTAAGAAAATTCCACTTGGCACTATAGTTCCACAAAGCTACTCAGCAGACAACTTGAGAAATTAAATATTTATCTGGTTAACATACTGCACATGTTGAACTTAAGGATTCCAAGTGGATGCACTCATGCTCCCAGACTTTGTGGCACCCAGAGTCTATCCACCATTTTGTTATGCTCTATTAAGAAACTTTGGAAACTACAAGACCAGAAAAAGCAAATGTGGACCAGATGATTAGTCAGAAAGTATTAGTGATCCCTCAACATCCCTTACAGCTTGTGCCCTTCCATCACTTTCTTTATAAAAAATACAGCTAACTCTTGAATTTAATAATTTGATCAATTTGCACTGTCTCCCTGCATAATCTGTTCTAAAAGAACACCACCCTCTGTGAGGAGTAATTGAACATAAAACGCCCATTCAATATGCTTCTGTGCTCGAGTCTATGCTACTTTTACAAGGCCTCTCCTTGAAACAACTTCTCCAATAAGTGTATTTCTTCATAATTTCTTTCAATCTTTTCACTGAGGTGCTTTGCTGCAGTTTAATTACTTTTCAGAAAAAACTAATAGATCAGAAAAACATAAGTTCCTTGGATGGATTCCTAGGATGAGTGGATTATCCTGCAAAGAGAAAATTAGGAAGATCAGTCTACATATTCCAGAGTTTAGAAAAATGAGAGGTGATCTCATAGAGACATAACATGAATCTAAGAGAAAAAGACAGGCTAAGTGCCAAGAGGTCACTTTCTCCAGCTGATGAGTTCATCCTGCTTCTTTTTCTTATGGTCCTAATCAGTATTATAGTATGCAATAACATATTACATATGTGGCATGTCAATGTAACTTAATAACTACTCTGAAGATAATAGGACCTGGGTTGTAAATAGATAGGAACACTATCCTTACTTTGCACTGGAACATGGGTTCATTATATTATGTACTGTAATAATCTAAGAAAATTATTCCCTGTTTTGATTTGCTCTGCATAAAATATTAACCAACCATGGGCATGTATAAAACCGATCAACGTTAATTCATCTTTGACTTCCTGACTAACAGACCACAATCAGTAGGGATAGGCGACAAATAACGATGAAACGTAGTACAGGAAGGAGACAGAGAGCCTAGTGTCATGATGTCAAGACAACAACCTCTCCCTCAATGTCAGCAAAGCAAAAGAACTGGCTATTGACTTCAGAAAGCGAGCAGAGTACACGCCCCTGTATGTATCAATGGTGCTGAGGTGGAGCTAGTTGAGAGCTTCAAGGTCCTAGGTGTAAACATCACTACTAGCTTGTCCTGGTCCAAACACATAGACTCTAGGCCCAAGGAAGCACACCAGCTCCTTTACTTCCACAGAAAGCTAAAGAAATTTGGCATGTCCCTGATGACGCTCACCAAATTTCACAGGTGCACCATAGAAAGCATCCTATTTGGATGCATCACAGCTCGGTATGGCAACTGCTCTGCCCAAGACAGCAAGAAACTGCAGAGAGTTGTGAATGCAGCCCAGTCTTTCACGAAAACCACCCTCCATTGTCTCTGACTACACTTCCTTCTGCCTCGGGAAAGCAGTCAATATAATCAAGGACCCCTCCCACTCTGGTCATTCTCTCTTCTTCCCTCTCCCGTCAGGCAGAAAATACAAAAGCCTGAAAGCACGAACCACCAGACTCAGTGACAGCTTCTATCCCACTGTTATCAGATTCTTGAATGGACCTGTTATACAATAAAGATGAACTCTTGATCTCTCAATCTGCCTCATCATGGCCCTTGCACTTTATTTTTCTACCTGCACTGCACTTCCTTGTAACTGTAACACTATATTCTGCTTTCTGGTTTTTTTTGGTACTACCTTGATGTACTTATGTATGGAATGATCTGTCTGGATGGCATGCAGACAAAAGCTTTTCGCTCTATCTCAATAAACTAATTACCAACACTCTAACTTAGATAACATTATAATGACCAGTTTTGGAAAATCAGCAAGTCATTTTGGTACAATAGGAAAATGGATGAAGGTGCATTGTTCAAGACACTAGAAACACATTCTATATCTGTCCCAAACCAGTGTTTCTTCAGGTGAAAATTAATTGCTATAAGTAGAAAGTTTCCTATTCACCAAAAGTCACATAGCTTGAGGAGTATAAAAATGTCTAAAAATATAAAAAGCAAATTTTAGCCAACTTAACTAAATTCCTAGTAATTTAGTTCAATCTGCACCACAATAAACTATAAAATTCCCAGAATCCCATTACAAATATAAACGATAAACATTATACGTGGCATTTTCTTTTCCACAAAAACTGAATGTGCACACCCATTTTGTGGAACGACCTACAGCCCCCTCTTTAGACACAAACTCTCCATTTCTACACTTGCAGAATTTTTTTTATCTATTTTAAATCTGAATTGAACTGCTGAGTTGGCTGCTGGCTACTTCCTGGTCTGCTATTCAAACAAGTCAAATTCTACATAATTCATTCAGGTCACTGGAAATCTTGAGAAAAACTGTAGCCGCATTGAAGTCAAATGTTAAAACAAATAAGGATACATTAATATCATGTACTATGTTTTAAAACTCAGAACAAAATGTGCTGGGTTAAGATATCAGTAGCTTTTTTCCAAAATGTTGCATTTGTCTAATGCTGAATTTTAGGTACTGACTAACCTTGACTGAGCTGCCAAAAATTTTAAGGCTTTAACCTTGGTTTGAAAAGAATCTGGCAGCTCTGATAATTTGCATTTAAACAGTTAAATAAAAAGTACTAAAGTTCAAAAATTAGTGCTGTTTGGAGTTTGCATTATTAAACTCTATACATTGTCCTGCCCCAGTAGAAACTGAATGCATCATCTGAGCTAAATTAAGCTAACATACAGAATGTAAAATAAAATCAAACTCATTTCTGAGCATTATGATCAGAAAAGTAAGGATAATCTCACTTATTTTATACCATAGAACTCATAGGTATTAATAGCCCACCATTAACATAAAATAATTTACAGTACCTTTTCTCATGCAGATTTGAAAATGATAGTTTGGTTGAATGAAAGATGTGTTTGTTCTTTGCAAATAGAGAGAAACTGTTGCTATGGGAAATATCAATGAGGTCATATTGTACTTTCCACTTCCCCAAGTTGAACATTAACAACTTCATAAAAATATGATCAGAACTTCTGGAAAGAGCTTAATTTTTTTTAATTCTGAACCCACTCAAGGGAATAATATTTGTCCTATTGTTGGCTAGCTTTGATCATAAAGCTGGGTTTGAACAACACTTTTTCTGCAATAGTCCAACCTTTGATTCATACTCTATCTTCCTTCTGCAGTTCACATCATATTTTTCTGACAACAGCCAAAGATATCAGCAATACAGCAATAAGTTGTTATTGGTGGTGCTAATAGAGTACATTTCACATTATGAATTTGGGTTCTTAAAATCAGAAGTGTTCACACAAAGTAATTTGGAAAGGAAAAGCATTAGGTCATATGGGTTTGGTGGAAGGGGATGGAAGTACCAACCATACAAAAGATACCCCCATCTATATATGTCTATTTTTTATGTGTGCATATACACAATTATGTCTGTGCCTATGTGTATAAAATTAAGTTAATTATATTTTATATCTGAGTAAATGATTATTTCAGGTAATTTCAATGTTCTTAATATGTGTCCTGTTGGGTTCTGAATTCTCTTGGTGTGGATATGGAGCCACAGGTTATACTGACGCCATCCACACACTCTGAGTAACCTACTTGATTGGTCTCTAAGCTGCCCAGTCCCTGAAAACTGACCGCCAGCTGAATGCTCAGCAGTATGCAGGTTCTTGACATATGCCCTCGCCCCATGGTTCCAAATAAACCAAAGTGGCTAAGTTGACAAGTTGAGAAACAAAACAATGGAACTCAATGAAGCTGAAACTGCCTGACCTCACAACTGCAAGGCAGCTGGGAAACTCTTGCACAGAAATTAATCTCTGCCACCTTCTCTTTTAAGTAAAGGTCATTTCACCATTGATGAAGTAATATTCCAAAAATTACCATGTATCAGTAAAGAAGGTAGATCTGTAATATGATAGCAAAATACACAAAATTTATACCAAAGTAATTCCATTGAATTCTCAATATGTGGGTTGACCACCAGTTGCTTTAATAGAACGTAGTTTTGTTGGATTAGGTTTCCCTGGATGAAATATAATTGCAAAGTACCACCTGGCATAATATTTCCATAAAACACTTCTACCGCAGTATGCCAGCAACCAACACAAAAAGGTTACAGTCAGCAGTTGCAGCTTGCCAAATGAAGCCTGAAACTAATGGGTACTATGAGCCCTTTTGGTGAATGGGTTTCATTGACACGTCAAATAACAGCTGCAAATCAACTGCTATGAAGATTAATTTTCTTGGAAACTTGGTTGCAGGTATGTAACTCTTCATTATTAGGAAGCACAATTTATACTTTATAGTATTGGGAGAAATGAATTTGAATTATTTAATCAATAACTTAAACAGCAACAATATGGTTAAAAATAACATTGTCCAATTCTAGGGCAGTTTAAGTACCAACTAGCATCTGCTCCAAGCTATTAGCTCAGGAGCAATAGAGTTTGGAGGCGGTGGAGTGGGAAGAGTGGAGATGTGGAGACCAAGGTTGCAATCTGGTTTGAGCAAATTGAGAGCACATTAGGGTGGAGGGGGAAGGCAGGACTGTTGGTGACCCAAAAGAACAGCAAGGAAAATTCTTCTTTCTGATAAAAGATCTGTGCAATGGGTTCAACGGCTGTAGTCCAAGTAAGGCTTTCCCCTTTAACTAACACAAAAGCATTTGTCCTGTTAAATCCTGCTTCAGGTGAGTGGGCCACACCATTTGTAGGCCACAAAAGCATAAATTAATTTTATGCAAGACCAAAGCATGCATTGCGTATAGTTTGATGTAGCAGATGTAACACCAGCCAACAAAGCTTTTTTCTTGACTCTGTTTCCCTTTAGGAATACTGTAAAGACACTTACGGCATTAATTTCCAGACCTAAATCTGAACATTTACTTGAGTAACAGAATGTAAACAGGACCTTATGTTGCTAGACTGCCCCTTCAGATCAGAGGATGTTTTTATGGGCAGCCAGCAACTTCCTTGGGATTGAGATTTGATTTATTTTAAAACACTATCTATTTTGAGTGAAAACACAATGGCCCAAGGGTAATTAAGACACTAAACTAGATAACATACAATGTAATTACAAAGTATTATAAAGTATATACAGTAATTAAACTGTTCAAACCCCTAACATGTCTATAACAAATATTTATACTGCACACATATAACCTTCCACCCATCTTTACATACCCAAAACGTGAACATCAAATGTTATAGTACTGACCAATCTCAAACCTTCCATTGCCACTTGACAAACTGCATAACTTTCCTTAACCCATACTTTTTTTTCAGGCTGCCATCCACTCTGTTACATGTCCACATGTTTTGTCCTTAGTCATAAATCTACCTTGTAGCTTCTTACCAATATCTTAAAATCTGAAACTAAAAATACAGGCCTAGAAGTTCTATCACAATGTGACAGCATTTTATCAAAAACTTATTGCACTTTAAGCACACCTCGAGATTTTCGTTCTTGGACTTTGTACAATGACACACATATACATCGATACTGATAGGCACATGAACTAATGTTAAAACACACACATTGCTCATTTTATAATGCAAAAATTACTTGCGCATTCAAGATTCAACACAGCCACCAATCTTTCATAGGCCTGTTTTTACATTAAAAGAGGCCTTACATAGTCCACTGCTGGGGAGACTTCTTCCAGGTAGATTTTACTTTGTTTTCTTCAGGGATCACTATCACCCTGCAGCCCCCTCTCCAACATCCTCACTACCAGTATCCCGATAGGCCACCAACTGTCTCCCTGATTGGTGAAAACCTTCCCTACACACTCAATCATCTCTCTGAATCACAATTCACCAGTTCCTCCACTGCATCCAAACCTGTCTATCCCCACCATGATCCCATTTACATCCATTTAATTCCCTCCACTTTCCTGTGATCTTCTCTAACTCCTCTTCCTCCATTTTGACTCTCCCCCACAAAAATCCTAATCCCATGATTTGTTACCCATCTGACTTCCTCTGCAAACTCCTGTTATTGTACATATTTAAATAAAAAGGTCTGTCCTACCATGCACAGTGCCTTGGGCAGAATAGAAAATTTCTGCCCAGAGACCTCACACAACATTGTCACATGCCCTCTGCACAAAATTGTTTTAAAGAATATAATTTCTAGTCCATTGACTTTCTTTTACTTTTCCAAGGAGTTTAATGTTGACTACTCTGAATATTTTAGTTTCAATATTTTTCCATCAGATTTTTGAATAGAAATTTAATTATTGTTATCTTTCTTTCTTATTGTTCATTGGTCTCTAGTACTTTATGTACAGGAATCACATTAGCTATTACAGCACCAGCGATCAGGGGTCAGTTCCCGTTGCTGTCTGTAAGGAGGTTGTACATTCTCCCCGTGTCTGCGTGCGTTTCCTCCAGGTGCTCCAGATTCCTCCCACATTCTACAGACGTACAGTAGGTTAACATGGGTTTAAATAGGCGATGCGGACACATTGGGCCGGAAGGGCCTGTTACCGTGCTGTAAAAATAAAGTTTTAAAGTTTTTTAAACTTTGCTCTGCCCTCTTTTACAATGAATGCAATAACACCTCTGCTATCTCTCTTCTAACTTCTATATGTAATTCACCTAGACCAGAACAGTAAATTAAATCATGTTTTACAAAACATTTGTTTCACAAAACTATTTGCAATTTAGCAAGGAGGTCCAGATTGAAATGTGTCACATGGTCCAGCCACGACTATAACCTCAGACCAGTGTGAGGACTACTTTTCCAATGGCAGTTCAGATCATGGTAGGCAATAATTTCAACATATTAGGCTTTCGTAGCAGGAGATTAAGATTTCATCTAAGTCCTCAGCAGGAAAAGTAAAGCATCTTTGCACTCCAGGGACACGGCCACCTGCAAATCCTTTCTCCCTGCCCCAGTTGGATCATGTGTCAGTCATTGTTAAACACCTCCATCATGTTTCAAGTTTTAAAAGAATGTTAACAGTAACCAAAATGACAAAATGACCTTGTAGAGTTTTATAAAAAGCTCATAATAAACTTCTCAGGCTCAGTATTACGAATCATGATTATTTGCAGGTTTTCAAAACAACAAAATCAGTAAAAAAGCTCAGTTAAAAAATACACTATCATTCAGAAAACATTTGGGACCTAGGCATCTCTGGAAAAGTGAGTATTTCTTGCCCATGGGAAGGTATTGGTGAACTGTCTTCTCAAACTACTGCAGTCCTCTCATTCAGGCAAATTCAGAGTATACCACTGCACTTCTGTCATGCATTGTAGATGGTGGGAGGACTTCAGGTGATAGGAGGTAAGCAACTTGCTACAAAAGTCACAGTACTTATGTGGCTGGTCTAGTTGAATTTCTTGTCAATGTTGACCCCGAGGATCTTCATGTTGATGATTTGGCATTGACAATGTCATTGACTGTCAATAGTAGGTTGCTAGATGCTCTCTTGTTGGAAACGATATTTACAAGACACTTTTCTAATGCAAATATTAAATGACACTTATCAACTAATGTCTGGATGTTGTCAAGGTCTTGCTGCATGCAGGTGTAAACTAGTTCATTTCTGGAGCAGTTGTAAATAGAACTGAAAGTTATGAAATCATCAGCAAACGTCCCCTTTTTTTGACCTCAGGATGGAAAGAAGATCATTGATGAACCAGCTAAAGATGGGTTTAGGACAATGTCATGAGAACTGCTGCAGTGATGTCCTGGGTCTAGGATTATTGACCTCCAACAGCCAGAACCATCCACCTTTGTGCAAGGCATGAGTCCAACTATTGGAGCATCCTTCCCTAGATACCTGTTGATTTCAGTTTTATCTGGTCTCCTTAATGCCACACTTGCTCAGATGTCAAGGCCAATCACTTTCATCAATCCAGCTTCTACATCAATGTTTGAACCAAAACTGTGTTGAGGTCTGGAAATGAGTGGTCCTGGCAAAACCCAAACTGGTGAGCAGATTACTGATGAGCAAGTGCCACTAAATAGCACCGCCAAACAACACCCGTAATCACTTTGTTGATGATGGAGATGTGACGGGCAGGGCAGAAATTAGCTAGATTGGATTTGTTTGCTTTTTGTGAAGACATTGGGAGACAATTTTCAATCTTGTCAGGTAGATTCCAGTGTTGTAATTGCATTGGTTCCACAGCATAGTTGTTCTGCACTGCTGTCAAGTTGTTGTGTAATCCCATGTCCTTTGCTGCAACCTATGTTCTCAGCCAATTCTTGAAATCACATGGAATGAATCAAGTTAGCCTTATACTGGCTTTGACGATGATGGGATCTCAAGAAAAAGCTAAGGTGCAACCAAAAGTTAAGTTGCCAAATCACTAAGGCTGGCTACTGGAAAAAACATACTTAGAAAGTTATTTGGTCTGCTTGTGCTAGTTAGTCCTAATAGTCTTACAGTTGGCCTTTAGCAAGTTGTTTAAATCCTACACTTTGGAAAACCATTGATGTTAAAGTGTATTTGAGGATAGAGATAAATTGAAAAAATGGTTATAAAATCGGAATACAATGAAGAGGCTTAATTAATGGTAACTATAACAGCGTAGGAATTATAACATTTGGTACCCAAATTGATGACTATATTGTACTATGTCTACTACCAATTCCATTGTACAATTTTATTGCATTGTGTTCAATTCTGTGTAGGATGTAACAGTGTAAATGACATCTATCGCAGTATATGCTGGACCTGAGTATAGAACCTAGACCAATAGACCTTTATTAATTCACGTTATTATTGTTATTGTGCACCCCAAATAAAATTTGAATGACTCTCAAACTCATGAGAGAGAGAACTCTCTTCTGTCAGCCAGACATCCTAGACTGCTTCCATGCATGCCAAAGTATTCGAAACTTGGCTTTAAGAGCTGCTTGAGGTCATCCTCTAAAGCCATTTCCATTCATCTCTCCTGGAAATAAGTGGCCTTTTGTCAAGCATGCATGATTACTCAGGATGCAAGTGAGAGCAGCAAAGGAACAGAAGACGTGGACTAAGACAATACACAAGCATGATTAGTTTAAGCTTATGTTGTAATGTGGCATATTTTCATTCATGCATTTGGTCTGAGATGCTTGTTTTATGTTTGCTTATAAATCTGCATTGTGATCAAGGAGGAAGTAATAGTTGATAATTGGTAAGAAGATAAATAGCACAACACTACTGTTAAATGAAGAGTTAAGGGTCGAGTTTTCATACAACAAAGACAGAAAGAGATTGTCTTGGTTTTTACTACCTGCCTTCCTTTTCCTCCTGCTTTATCTACTGAACTTCCCAGCTGAAAGATAATGGCCAAAGTCCATTCATTGAACTAAGTAGCAGAATGCACATACCAACATAAATCTTGAGATTCATACATGCATGCTTAGAGCAGTCCAGGCAGGGAAATGTTTCTTCAGCACATTAGTAATCTCTTCTATTATAATTCTTGTGCCAGCACAGTTCACATTATGTGCATCTTGTGAGTTGGAGTTAAGAGCAATGTTGCCAGCAACATAAAACCCTGTTGCCTAATAATTATCCTCGGTTTGCTGCTTAGCCAAAGAAGAGTTACTGACACAATGGACTGTTGCAGAAAGAAAGCATCATTGACTGCTGCCAGGACATCTTGGCTTTGATCTGCCTGATGCTCTTCCTCCACTCAAATATCCAGCAGGATGCTGAGTGAATTGCTTCTGGTCTTAATACATGACAGAGTTTATATGTGGGGCCTGCAAATCATTGTGCAATGCAGTAAATAGTACTCTGTAGCAAGGGCAGACATGTAAAATTTGCAAACCCTGGTGCTCATTCTGTCTACTTCATCTTATCAAGAAGCAAAGAAAATTAATTATCCATTTTTGTAAACAGAGACTTAATGACCTCCCACACCTCTAGCACTCGTCCTGAGGGAGCAAGATGCATAAAATCATCATTGTGACCACCTTCACAGCCACTGGTAATCCAGTCGTTGCACTGTGCAAGTTGTGGCTGCTTGCATGGCAGATTTCAATGAAGATATTCTTTACTGAAGTGTAGACAGCTTAAACATTGATCATCACTGAAGTTCCAGGAGGAGAATTACACCTTAAACACTCTGAGAGGAACATGACTTCCTGCCCTTCTCTTCACTTCCCTGTTTTTGTGATTTTCATGGGCTCTGGCAAATTATCCTCACACCATTCTAAGAAAAAGATCTATTTGTGCAACAACATCCAGGAACAACTGATTTGGCATATGCCTAGAAGATGGTAAAAATTCCTTCAGCACAAATCAACACCAGTAAACTGAAACTGAACCAACAATGGAAAGCAACAAAAATACATAGAATTCCAACAACTACGTATTGTATTTATATAATGCCTCTCCTGGGAGCAATATCAACGAATGTCTGTCACCAAGCCATGTGAGGCATACTACACAGATCAAAAGACTAGCTCAAGGAGAACCTTAAAGGAGAACAGTGGATTGAGGCAAAGAAATTAAGGATGGAATTGAAGTGATTAAGACTGTGCCAGTTGAAGGTATGACTACTAACAGGAAAGTAACTAAAAGTGTGGGGGCTAAAAAGGCAGAATAGAATGAGCAACAGGCTGCAAAGGATTATAGAGACAGGATGGGGTTTAACCATTTAATAACAATGAAGCCACTATAAATTTGCTTGTACATTGGTGATACATGAATAGAACTCAGAGAAAGTTTAAACATAAGAGTTTTGGATGAACTCCAGTTCACAGTGGATAAGGCCCAAAACTCATCTGATGGTTAATTATGAAATTATATTTGATTCAGCCTTGGAAATTGACTATGGATGGGATGAGTTTTGTGACTAAGGCTGGAGTTTTTGGCGAGGTTTATGACTGAAGACCATGGCTTCAGACATATCTTATTTGGAAGAATTTCTTATGCAAAAATGGATATAAAGCAGCAATTTAACAGCATAGAGAGGTCAAGACAGGCTGTGGTTTTGTTGAACTGGAAGCTGCCAAAATGAATGTCATTGGGCAGACATTTTATGTTCAGATGATGTCGCCAAAGATATGCTTGTCAGCAGATTGAACATTGCAGAAGTGGAAAAAGATGTCAATGTATAATAGACTGGATAAATAAGAATGGAGCTAGCAGGTCTGAAATATTCATTTACAAATCGGGCCACCCATTAACTACGGTACATGGATGTTCCAAGATATATTCCCTAGGATTGTCACGGTTGCATTAAATAAAAACTGAAAATTAGTGTAACCTACTCATGCATTCAGAGGGAATATATGGCTCACAGAATTGGAGCAAAGGATTGTAGGGCTGCAAGGGATTACAGTGATAGGGTGGGGTTTGGTCATTTAATAACAATGCTTATCATAAAGCCAATATAATCTCATTGGACGTTGTAATTTCATTTTGAGTTCAAATAAAATATTTGGATATTGTCGTTGTGAATATCTAAAATTGTAAATGTTCACAGAATACACCTTGAAGGAAATTTCATTATCACAAGATCACAAGACAAGGGAGCAGAAGCAGGCCATTTGGCCCATCGAGTCTGCTCCAAGGAAAGGGAAAATAGAAATGAGAAATGGGGAATGGGGGAAAGAAAAAAAACCTATTCTAATCCCAATTTCCGGCCTTATCCCCATATCCCTTGATATCCTGACTATTTAGATATCTATCTATCTCCTCCTTGAACGCCCCCACTGATCTGGCCTCCACTGCTGTACATGGTAAGGAGTTCCACAAATTCACCACCCTCTGGCTAAAGAAATTTTTCCTCATCTCTGTTTTAAAACTGTACCCTCTAATTCTAAGATTGTACCCTCTGGTCCTGGACTCACCCACCAAGGGAAACAGCCTAGCCACATTTACTCTGTCCTTTCCTATCAATATTTTAAATGTCGCTATGAGGTCCCCTCTCATTCTTCTGTACTCCAGTGAGTACAGTCCAAGAGCCGACAAACGCTCCTCATACGTAAGTCCTTTCATTCCTGGAATCATCCTCGTAAATCTCCACTGAACCCTCTCCAACGTCAGCACATCCTTCCTAAGATGTGAGGCCCAAAACTGCGCACAATATTCCAAATGATGCCTCACTAGTGCCCCGTAGAGCCTCATCAACACTTCCTTACTTTCATACACTATACCTCTCGAAATGAATGCCAACATAGCATTCGCTTTCTTTACCACCGATCCGACCTGGTGGTTAACCTTTAAGGTATCCTGCACGAGTACCCCCAAGTCCCTTTGTACTTCCGTGCTTTGGATTTGCTCTCCTCCTAGCCCGCTTATTTCTGCTTCCAAAGTGTACAACTGCACATTTCTCAACATTCAATCTCATCTGCCATTTCCTTGCCCATTCTCCTAAACTGTCTAGGTCCCTCTGCAACCTTCCTATCTCTTCAATACTCCCTACTCCTCCCCCTATCTTGGTGTCATCCGCAAACTTAGCCACGAAACCATTTATTCCATCATCCAAATCGTTAATGTACAAGGTAAAAAGAAGCGGTCCCAACACCGACCCCTGCGGCACACCACTAGTGACCGGTAACCAACCAGAACGAGATCCTTTCATTTCCACTCTTTGCTTCCTGTCAACCAGCCAATGCTCCACCCATTCTGTTATCCTACCCGTAATTCCATGACCTCTCATCTTATTAATCAGTCTCTTGTGAGGCACCTTATCAAAGGCTTTTTGAAAGTCTAAATACACAACATCTACCGCCTCTCCCTTATCCACCCTACCTGTGACTTCTTCAAAAAACTCCAATAGGTTGGTCAGGCAGGATCTTCCCTTCACAAAACCATGTTGGCTAGGACCTATCTTGCCTTGCGCCTCTAGGTATTCCGTAACCCCATCCTTGAGGATAGATTCCAATAACTTTCCCACCACTGACGTCAGACTAATAGGTCTGTAATTTCCTTTATGCTGCCTCCCACCTTTCTTATACAACGGAACTACATTTGCGACCCTCCAGTCCTCCGGAACCATGCCGGAATCTATCGCCATTATGTACCATAAAAGAATGTATTGCAAAGCACAGAATTTCTAGCTTGTTATTTTTTAAAATAGATATTTGGTTTAAAACATTGTGCAAGGTGAATACATCAGTAAATGATATAACCAGAATTTGGATCATAACTTTATCAATTATTAGTCATATTTAGTTCTATTGTTACAAATTGTATAGCAGCACAGCTTTTAGCATATCTACCAACTAGTCAGTCCCATAATACAAAGAAATTTAAATCATGTGATGAAATAATAGATGCAGAAAATCTGAAATGATAAGCAGCTGATATCCATGACACTGAAATAGTTTTACAGTACAGATTACTTTCCCTTTGCAAAGGATAAACTAGGATTAATGGGAATAGACTTCAAGTAAAAACTCCATGTTATCTATTCAGTAGAAAGTCACTGGGACATTTGAAGGATAAATTGTCAATACCTACTTATTCAACTTCGAATTGTAGAAATGTCAAGAAGAAGCTAGAGCAGGCAAAGATAAAAGCAACAATTATTACAAAGATTACAATGCAACAGGATAGAAACGTGGCAATGAAATGTAACATAGGAATGACATTGGCACTTGCTCTACTTTAGAATGATAAAGTAAGTACAAACTCAAGCAAAGTTATGCCTTTTCAGACTGCAGCGAGCATTAAATTGTGTAGCAATAAATGAGGTCAACTGTGAGGAAAGATAAGAAAGGTTGGACTGGAAATGTTGATGTGTATCATGAATCTAAGGGAGAGTTACATGGAAAATTGTTCAGGCTTGTTTTCAAAAACTTGAAGACTCCTCCATGCAGAAACATGAGATTAATAATAACTTGGAAATTCACCCAATTTGCTCTCTTTTGCTTGGTAAGTGTGGTGCACAATATCTGGCCCATAGGATGGCTATTAGTAAATTTCCTCTTGTTTACCTGATTGGGTTGACCTTAATACTGTGAGGTGGCTTCAAAGGATTGTCTTGAGGCATTTTCCACTGGCAAGTAGATATAGATGTACATTTAAGATAATTTTCTGAAGAATCAGAGCAGAGTTGCTATGACCTAGAATGCACAACCAGGACTTATGGCCGAATTAGATTTTACATTAATTTTCAAAATTGAATTAGATATCCCTGAAAAGTATTAGGCAAAAGGGAATGATTACAGTTGAAAAATGACACTAATTGCTTAAAAATTTCAAAGGATGTTTCTGGGTGGCACAGCAGTTAGTGCTGTAGCCTTACACCTTCAGAGAACTGGGTTCAAACCTGACCTCAGATGCTGTCTGTGGGGAGTGTAACCATTCTCTTGTGACTGCATAGGTTTCTTTCCAGTGCTATGGTTTCCTCCTACACCCCAAAGACATGCTGGTAATAGGCCACTTAGTGTAGGTAAAGAGCAAAGGGGAGTTGATGAGCATGCGAGAGAGAATAAGCTGCAGAGCAAGGGGAAAAATAAGAAGAAAGGGACTGGGACTGTTGGGATCATTCTTTTGGCAGCTGGCAGGAACTCAATAGGCCAAATAGCCTCTTTTTATGTTGCAATGAGTAAGGTGCATGACATGATTGGATAGAACTTTCAGAGAACTGGTACAGGAATGATGAGCTGGAAATCCTCCATTGTGCTGTAACATTCAATGATAGAGCCAAATAGAAAGAATTCCAGCTCACTCTGGAAGAACCCAAAACAGACCAAATCTCATATATTCTGAACTACACGACAGGATGGCAATCTGAATTCCTTCTAGAAATGTACAATGCTTTATGTCTTCTCTTCCAGGAAATATTTCTTCTGTTTTTGATCAAAAAGAACCTCATGGACACCTGCAAAATTGTTTTGGTGATAAATTGGTTTGTTATTGTCACATGTACCAAGATACAGTGAAAAATATGTCTTGCATACTGTCCATACAAATCAATTCATTACAACAGTGCTTTGAGGTAGTACAAGGTAAAAACAATTACAGAATGCAGAATGAAGTGCAGGTAGACAATAAGGTGCAAGGCCATAATGAGGCAGATTGTGAGGTCAAGAATCTATCTCCATCTTATCGTACTAGGGGACTGTTCAATAGTCTTATAACAGTGGGATAGACGCTGTCCTTGAGCCCGGTGGTATGTGCTTTCAGGTTTTTGTATCTCCTGCCTAATGGGAAGGGGAGAAGTGAAAATGTCTGGGGTGGATGCAGTCTTTACTAAGGCAGCAAGAAGTGTAGACAGAGTCCATGGAGGGGAAGCTGGTGTCTGTGATGTTCTGGGCTGTGTCCACAACTCTCTGCAGTTTCTTGAGGTCACCGGCAGAACAGTTGCTATACCAAGTTGTGATGCATCGGATAGGATGTTTTCTATAGTGCATTGATAAAAACTGGTGAGAGTCAAAGGGGACATGCTAAATTTCTTTAGTCTCCTGAGGAATTACAGGTGCTGGGCCGTGGCATCTACATGGTTGGACCAAGACAGGCTATTGGTGATGTTCACTCCAAGGCACTTGAAATTCTCAACTCTCTCAACTTCAGCACCGTTGATGTAAACAGGAGCATGTGCCCCGCCCCCCTTTGTGAAGTCAGTGACCAGGTCTTTTGTTTTGTTGACATTGAGGGAAAGGTTGTTGTCATGACACCATGTCACTAGGCTCCCTATCCCTTTCCTGTACTCCGACTCATCATTATTTGAGAAACTGCCGACTATGGTGGTATTGTTTGCAAACTTGCAGATGGAGTTAGAGCAGAATCTGGCCATGCAGTCATGAGTGTATAAGGGGTAGATAGGGGGCTGAGGACGCAGCCTTATGGAGCACGAGTGTTGAGAATAATCATGGCAGAGATGTTGCTGCCTATCTTTTCTGATTGCAGTCTGTTGGTCAGGAAGTCAAGGATCCAGTTGCAAAGGGAGGTGTTGATTCCCAGGTCCAGGAGTTTGGACATGAGTTTGCTTGGAATTATCATATTGAAGGCAGAGCTGTAGTCAATAAACAATAGTCTAAAGTAGAGACAATGAAAACTAGTCTTACATCTACTGAATTTCAGCTGTGTTCCCATATCAGAATTATCATTTAAGACCAAGGAAGACTAAAACTCCCATTCCCCGCAATCGAAACAGCTGGAGGTGAATACATTCTTCTGTATTAAAGTTGGGCCAAATACTATTAACTGAACAGCTTTTTTGAACCATTGCAATTTCCCTCATGAAGGTATTATTGGGTTGTGAGTTTCTGGATTTAAACTCAATGACAATGAAACATTGGCAAGATATTTCAAGTCATTAAGGCATTATGTGTGCATGTGAGGGAGGGGGGTGAGAAATCCTTCCCTAACCTCTCAAAGAACCTTCTGTAGAACCAGTGGCACCTCCTTTCCAGTCAGGAATAAGAGGAATACACAACTATTATAACACAGCACAACAGCACAAGCTAAAAAAAATTTATTGCACAAAACTAAAGCACACCAAATTGTATCATTCCAGCATTGAAAAGCTTTCCCCTTGTAACCCACTGCACACAATTTTACTTTCACTCCTTGGTACCACATTCAGGCAAATTTAGCCTTGGTGTCAAGGGCATTCACTCTCATTTTATGGCTGAAATTTATCCCTTTTATCCATGTTTAGCGCAAGGCCATAATGAGGTTTGGAGCTGGCAGAATACAAACCGGGCATCAGTGAGCAGCTTATTGCTTTCTAAGTGTTCCCCCAAAAGCACTTTTCATCAATTTGTTGATAATTAACTGGACTGATGAAATGATAAAAGGCTAGTTTGGATTTGACCTGCATTTTCTGGCCTGGTCATAGTAGATGGAAAAGGCTTCAATTGTGGGGTGGAAATTTATGTGCCTTCTGATACCTTAGCAGAACTAATTGAAACTGACAGTGTTGTGCTAATTAATGTGGGGATTCAGGTGTACAAGCAAATAAATTTAATCTGCTCAAAATTATTTCACATACGATTCCTTCACCTATCCATAATTAAATAAGGGGTTATAACTCAATGCACCAGCTAAGAAAGTTTAACTTTCACTTTGACATAGATATTGTTCCCATAAATATTTATAGTAGGCAAGTTACACAAAAAAAAATTCTCCTTAATTGACCAGAAATCATGTTCTACCAATAGTATAGGCCAAAGAGTCATAAATCTAATCCTTTTGCATCATAGGACTGACAGCATGTTAAGGTCTGATATTCTATATCTTAAAAGAATGAATGGGGAAGTATGGAGACACAAGAAATTCTGCAGATGCTGGATGTATCTGGAGCAATACACAAAAAGTGCTGGAGGAACTCAGCAGGTCAGGCAGCATCCATGGAGGGAAATCAACAGTCGACGTTTTGGGCTGAGACCCTTCATCGGGACTGGAAAGGAAGAGGGCAGAAGCCAGAATAAGAAGGTAGGGGGAGGGGGAGGAGTATACACAGGCAGGGGATAGGTGAGTTCAGGTGATAAGAGAATCCAGGTAAGAGGGGGAAGGTAGTGGGTGGGGGAGAAGATGTAATAAGCTGATAGGTAGAAGAGGCCAAGGGCTGAAGAAGGAGGAATCTGGTAGGAGAGGGCAGTGGATCATGGAATAAAGGATGGGGAGGTGAGGTCATCAAGGCGAGGAAAGGGAGCCATGGGAATAAGGGAAGACAAAGGAGTGGGGAGAAAAGAGAAAAAGGAGTAGGGTTACCGGAAGATAGAGAAATCGATGTTAAGGCCATCAGGTTGAAGACTCCCAAGGCGGAATATGTAGGTCATCATTACAAGAAGAGAAACTATTTAATAAAGATTGTTACTCGGTAAAATCGCATTATGATGACACAAACAGCTCAAAAAATTGGTTTACACTCTTTTCAATGTACATTTGCAGTTTTTTTTGTGAATTAACAATTTAATAGTTACATTCTATATAACTCATGAAATGCTGCAGTATAACTTTATCCAAGCTTCTTCAAGCCAATACGTAATGGCTTTAACATTTTTGTACAATGATCCAGCTAATGATAGATAATTTGGAAAATAGTTGCACACAAATATGGTTCCATGAAAGAGTGTTTTTACATCCAGCTTGCAAAACAAAACAAGATGTTTCTTGAAATTTTATAATCCTTATTGTTATGGCAATTATGGCTCAGCTGCAGAATCAAATATGTTGGATCTGGAGTACTAATTAACTTTTCGTTCCATCCTGACCTTAAGTGCCTACAAGGCTAATTGTTGAAAACTGGTTTATCACTCTGCATTTATTTGTTCTATAAAACTGCTATCTCCTCCTACCTACCTGCATTTATAATGAGCCAGTAGTTGAATTACCACTGGCTGTGTGGAAGTCCTGCCTTGGGATTTTTAATAAATTGCAAAAAATAGAATTCTTTAATCCGTGGTGAAATACCTTTATTTGACATGACTTTTATGATGCCAGGATATCCTTTCCTTTCTCTGCACCATAAGCCAAATCCTGCATATATTCACAACCATCCTGGGAAACAATAAGGCCAATGATCCAAAAAGAAATCCATAGAGACATAGAAAATAGGAGCAAGAGTAGGCCTTTTGGCCCTTCGAGCATACTCCACCATGATCATGGCTGATCATTCACTTCAGCAATATATTTGCATTAAGAAATATATTTACCTTTTGCTTGAAGATTCTGAAGAACTATTTTCTGTGGTAGAGAAATCCATCAGTTCATTACCTTTGAATGAAAAACTTTCTCCAGTTCTTGATTCTGAATGGCATCCCCCTTTCCCCGAGTCTGGAGTTTTCAGCCATCAGGAACATCCTCTCTTTACCTAGTCTCTCTAATCCTGTTAGATTTTTGTATATTCCTATTATTAAATTCCCTCTCTTTCTTCTATACTCCAGTCAATGCAGACGTAATCAATCCAATCCCTTCTCATACATCAATCCTCCCACCCCAGGATTCAGTCCAGTAAACCTTTATCACATTTTCTCCTTGGCAAGAAGATCCTTCCTGAGATAAGCAGGCCAAAACTGCACTCAAATCTCCAGGTGGAGTCTCACAAAGGCTCTGTAGAGCTGCAGCAACACATCCTCTCTCCTGTACCAAATTCTCTTGCAATGAAGGCCAACATATCGCTTGCCTTAACTGCTTGCTGCACTTAAACAAGTGCATTCAGTGACTGGTGCATAAGGCACACAGGTCTTGGTGCCCCTTCCCTTTTCCCAATCTATCACCATTGAGGTAGTAATCTCTGTTTCATTTTTTAGAACCAAGATGGATAACCTCACATTTACTCACATGAAACTACATCTGACATGTATTTGTCCCCTCAACCAATTTGCCCCAATCACATTGGAACCTCTTTGCATTCTCATCACAGCTCATGTTCCTCTCCAGCTTTATATCATCTGCAGATTTGGAAATGTTACATTTAGTTCCCTCATTCAAATCATTAATATACACCTCACTAGTCACTGCCTGTAACCCATTTATTTCTAATCTCTGTTTTCTTTCCATCAGCCAATTCTCGATCCACGCCTGTGTATTAGCACTGATTCCATGTGCTTTAATTTTGCACAGTAACATGTTCTGTGGGACATCCCCAAAACCCTTTGAATGTCCAAATACACCACATCCACTGGCTCTCCCTTATTTATTTTACCAGTTACATCCTCAAATAAATTTAAACAGGTTTTTTTCCCTTTCCCTAAGCTGATTTTGTCCAATCCCATCAATACCTTCCAAGTATTCTGTTATTGAATATTTTATAACAGATCCTATGATTATTCCCATGGCTGACATCAGGCTTACTGGTGTATAATTCCATGTTTTTTCCCTTCTTCCTTTTGTAAATTTGCCATCTTCCAATCTGTAGAAAATACTCCTGTATCAATGAATTTTGGATTTGACCACCGATGCATTCATTTTTTCCAGGGCCATTCCCTCTAGTACTGTGGGCTGTTGATCATCCTTTCCTGACTGCAGTGCCTTTGTAGCTGAGAGGTCTTACTCTTAAAGCTCCAATGCCATAACAATAGAAATCATAGATTTCTTTTTGATTTAAAACTAAGTTTTGCATTGCTCCTCCCCGCTGGTCTAAGCAAACTACTTCAGCTCTCTTCCCTTTTCTTGCCTGTATTTGTCTCAGCTGCCTGATTAAATTTTTAAAAGTTATATTCCAAATGATTAAACACAATTTCGGTAGTTACAAAATGATACATTTTACCTCAATAATACTCAACAATAATGGAATTACACATTCGTAATAGGATGCATCTTAGGTTGAGAAATAAAATCTTTAACATCTTTCCAGCAGTTGCTTATCTTTAGGTGAACCAAACTAACCCCATATTGACATGAAATGCCATGTGTAAACAGGCAACTCCTGCTTGTTAGAAAATATGGAGCTAGTGTTGTGAATGCTACATCTCTGTGGACAATCAGCTTTATTCCCCAACCATGTGAATTCAAGCATGGCCAGTCAAGATTTCCAGTACTTTCCAAGTGCTGATCAAGTAGATTAGTACATCTTAGACCACTGCCTGTGGGGTCAGGAGTAGAACTGCTTCCTCCTATGGACGCACTGATGCAAATGGTGCTCTATCTTTGGATGAAACATTAAATTGATGTCCCATCTGCCCTCTCAGATGGATAGACAAAGATCCTAGCTCAGTAACTAAAGACCTACAGGAGCTTTTACCCTGGTGTACTTGCCAACATTTATCCATCAATTAACAATTAAAATAGATAAGCTGCTATGTTATCTCATCGCTATAAATGGTATTTTATTGTCTGATAGGAGTTTCCAAGCTAAGTTTCATTTCAACTGCATACTATAGGTTTGCAGAATCACAACTTTAATTAAAATAATCATTGCTCTTCAGAGTGCTATACAGTTAACAATTCAATGTGTGCAAATTTACAAATCATCTCTTATTTTGTTGGCTTTTCCAATTTCTACTAAATAGCTCACTGCATAATATAACTGTGGTAGTAATGACACATCAGCTGTCACATCCAACTTTTTCCACAGCGTGTACATTGTAAAGATATATGTCATGTGTGCCTGTGATGTGATGATATCATCTGATGTAAGATGGAATAAACCATTCCAAATGGACCAGACTGCATATTTAGATTTTATTCATTGAAGCTCCATAACTTAACTTTCCAGGATTTGGAAATCCTGGTAGCAAAAAAAGTCGAAGGATCAAGTAGGTTAATACTTCTTAGGCCACTTGTTTAGGGGACCAGGAAGGGAAGTGATTCTTCTCATGCGAGCACTGAGGCAGTTGTGCTCTGTCTTTTAGATAAAACATTAAAAGAATGTCCCATCTGCCCTCTCAAATTGTCATAAAACACCCTACATTCATTATAAAAGACAAAATCAATTATCTGCTCACCTACCTCTGTACTTATGCATTAAATGTGATCACAAATATAAACTTGCTTGCATAGCATTGTCTGAAGGGATATTGTGGCATTTTTACCAAACTAAGCTTCATTTCTTTTCAATATTACAATTAGGTTTGGAATATCACATCTTTAATAAAAGTAATAATAGTTACTCTAAGTGCCACAAGATTATCAATTCAACACTTGCAAATTTACAAATAAATCACTTGTTCTTGCTAATTAGTTTTCTGGTTTCTACCTAATAATTCACTGTGTAGCAATAAGTAAGCACCAACTATTTGAACCTGTGACTATTTTTGATACCTGTAAATCTGCTGGCGTTTTCATGAAATTATTACAAGCATCACTCACCAGGTCTACTACAGTGATTCACAGACCCATCATAAGACAAGACAGCTGGTGTTGAAGATAGTCAAAACAATGGATACAAATCAGATCCATAAAAAACACATTGAAACTGTTTGAAGTTTTTGTAGAACATGGTTGTTTGACAACACTGACAATTGAATCTAAAACTCCACATTCAGGGAAGGGAAATGGCTGGACCATCAAAGTTTTCTGTCTATAAACCTTCACAGAGTGCTCAGGCAGTGCCAATAAAAAAAGACAGTAGTAAGTAGCACAGTGAGAAACAGATAAACACCAATGACAGAAAAATTAAACACAGAGCTAAGTGTAGCGTAGGGAAGCCCTCAGCACAACAGTGTCATTCTTTCGGCAAAAAACAGGACAAAATGCTGGCTCAAGCACAAAGACGATACATAGAGACCATAGGAGTATACAATCAAGCATGCGAGTCCTTGGCAATATTGATGGAGTTACTCTGAAAGCAGAAGCTACCTTTAAGAATGCTGTGCAAACATAAATTTTCCAGAATATATGTAATTACTTCATCTCTTTCAATATTTGAAATAGTGAAATACCATTAAAACAGTAAGCCCCCTAATTCTGGGATAACCCATAGTCTTTGTTTAAACATTAATTGATACTTAGACCAATTCACATAAACAAGAATTTTGAAAAGTCAAGTTCAGGTGGAGACTTATTTTGGTTTTTAAAAGACATCTTTTCTTCTGCTGCTGGCTGGCATGGAGACTTTACTGGAAAACTGGTGGGAAGTGGTATGTTTGAGATGATATGGGATGCAATGGGCTTATAATTGATATTGGTAGCTAACTTATCCCCTGAGATGGAATGGGAAAGTCAGGAAAAGGAAGGAAACAATCAACATCATGAACCTGTTTAATTGATCCTTAACCATATAAAAATAACCTTGGAAGATACCTTCCCAAATGAGCCAGTATTTTCATTGAAGTAGCTGCCTTATGAAGTCATTGAACTTATTGCCAACACTGAGACAGGATTTCACAGACCAATAAAAAGGGAAGCAGCCTTACAGCTTTACCATCAATATTTGGCACACTCTGGCAAGATGGCTTGCTGCTGAAATTTCCAAAAATCATCCAGCAAAACATTGTTAGTTACTAATACCCTGTCGAAAGACCACAGGTTTCATATCTACCTTAGCAACAAGACTAGTCAAACATGAACACTGAATGTCAGGTAGGCACAGGAGTCAGTGCTTGCATCTCCCTACAGCAGGCATGCTTAAAAATAAATCCCAGAAACTCATCTATGCTAACAATATTGTACCACTGACACAAGCATTAATGCCAGAGGAAGAAGGATGCCTCCAAGTGACTTGCATCCACTGGTGACTGATTTCCAGTGCTAGCATCTCCAGCCCAAGCCACTTAAGACAGCCATGTCAACATTCCACCTGAACAACAGCATGCATGGAAATAATTAAGGTTTCCTTCTGTGGAAGGGAACCCACCTGTGAGCCTCTCCCTAAATACCCATATGTCATACTATCTCACATACTGGACACATGTAACTAAAACCAGTGGAAAAGAAAATAAAACCAAGTTGAATCTGGTGTGAAAAATTGCTGGAATGTAATGGGGAGCACAGCCAAAACACTGAACTTCAGCACTGGCCCTTGTATAACTCTGCTGCAGAATATTGCTCTGTCTCATGGTTATTCAGCCATCAGACTAGCATTATAAATGTGCAGCTAAATGCCACCAGGACTGTAGCAGAGTGGCTACTGATGCCAGACCACAATGCTCTTCTACCATTCTCCATAATTCCAAATTCCTCCGTGAGATGGAAAAAAATCATAAGCAACACCAACATCCTTATTGACTAAGACTTAGCAAAACCACTACATAAGCATTAAAAATCACACTGGTCAGTCTGGAAAAGTATAGCCAACACCTACACTATATGCACAAATCCACCTTCCAGATGGATGGAACAATTGGATGCATTCAGTGCAGGGAACCTGCTGGTCAAGTGAAAGATATTTGATGGCCCAGAGTTTAAATGTGACCATGAATCCCAAACCACAGAACACCTCACGTCACATCAACCCATCCATTAAGATATTAATTTCTATTGCAGGAAGTGCAATGGTGAAGTTACCAATCTATTACACCAGAGGCTTGGATTAACAAATCCTGAGGTGCAAGTTCAAATTCCACCATGGCAAATGTGGAATTTAAATTCAGGTTAATAACCTGGAATTTTTCTAAACAACTATTCTTCGTAATGATGACCATGAAACTATGAGAGTGTTGCAAAAACTGTGCTGGTTTACTAATGTCCTTCAGGAAATAAAATTTGTCATCCTTAACTGTTTAAACAATACGTGACTCCACACTCTGATTGATTCTTAACTGCCCTCTGAAATGACCTAGTGAACGATCTGCTCAAATCGCAACCACCATTTTAAAACAGAGAAAGGGTGAAACCAAACCAACCACCAGCTTTCACCAAGCCACTGAATTTCAGAAATGACAAAGTCACTCCCTGCCCAGATGACCTTGCAAATTCCTCCATTCACACTTCTGGGGACTAATGTCACACTCACAGAACTCATACCTTACAATATGCTAGACTCTTCCATCATAATCCCTGGACACATCCTGTGCCATTGGCAGAACAAGTCTACACATTGGTGAAGGTAGAGTGGAATGCTGGTAGGAAGAGTAATCCTGAAAGTCTTTAATATTGATTCTAAACCTTATGAAGTCCCATGGCATCAAGTTAAAAGTGGGTAAGGAAATCTCCACTTGACTATCACCCATCCTTCCTCAGCTGATGAATCAGCATTCATCCATGCTGAAAAACAGTTAATGTGTTGGACTCAGAAGAGATCTGGCAATTCAAAACTGGGTATCCATTAGCATTTGTGGACCATCAGAACCAACAGATTTGCACATCTGCACAATCAGTAAGATCATTGCCTGGAATATTCCTCACTCTAGCATTACAATTAAGCCAGAGGATTAACCCAGGTTCAATGAGTAGGGCAGAAAAACCAACTTGTTGAAGCTACAACACAGAACTATTTGCGCATTACACAGTGTGCAATGGACAGAGCTAAACAATCACAAAACCAGCAGACTGAATGAAAGCTGACATCTAGTCACAAGTCGTGACAGACTGTTAATCAGCTAATGAGAGGAGGTAGCTCCAAGAACATCCTAACCGCCACAGATGAGTACTAAAGTGAGAGTGTTTTGTATTACTTTTCTAAAATTTGACTTCAATGGAACAAATTTCAGAAGCTGCATACAATGTACTAACACTACCATATTCAACCAGGAGTGCTGAATTAGCTTCCTGCCAAGGACATGATCATCACAGAAGTAATTCTTTGGCCAATTCAGTTCATCCAACATGATTTCCAGAAGCAATTGAAAGCACTGGATATAGCCAAGTCCAGGCAACCAGATAACATCTCGGCTGTAATCTGAAGATGTGCTCCAGAATCAGCTGTACCTCTAACCAAGCTGTTTCAATAGACTTACGACATGGGTATCCACTTGTTTATGTGGAAAACTGCCCAGGTGTGCCCTGTTCACAAGAAACAGGAATTATGTGGACTGGCTAATTACTGAAAATCAGTTAATCACTATTGAAATGTCATCAATAGTGCCAAAAGGCAGCACATTCTTCAATAACCTGTTCATTGATAAAAAGTTTATGCTTTGCCAGAACCACTTCGTCACAGCCTTGGTCCAAACATACATCAAGCTGAGAATGGACAATAAATTGGGATATGTCAGTGAGCTGTGGATCCCAAAAATTGAATAAATAAAAAATGAACTAGGTGTCTCGGAAGTCCACTGATTGAATTGACAGACCAGACATCTAAATGTGTGATTTTCATGCCGTTCAAAAATAGATGACTACCTAAATTGACTAACTAAATACAACAATGACAAAAAAAAATTGCTGACATAGTGCAGTCATTAAAATATTTTTCTAAATGTTAATGCTACATCAAGAATTTATTCCTGAAGTCAGAAACATAATCACAATTGATAAAAGTCAGTAAAATATCACAAATATCTCTCAATGAAGGAAATACTATGGAGCAGAAATTTGCCCTTAAAAACATGCATCAAACATGTAATGTAGAACTGTTTATGTTTTATACTGTTCATCACAAGTCTGCCTTCAATGGACCCAAACTTCAGAAATTACATAGAATGTACATAAACTACTATATTGCTTATTCAGTGTTGTGACTAAATTTCTATTTGGTCATATTATATTGGTCATAAATAAAATGACAAATTTCTACCTTTGTTATTAAAAAAATTAAAATTCAATGCAAGTATAACCAGGAAAAAGTTACTCAACTATTTTATTCCTTCCACGTCCGATATCCAAACCTTAGAATTTCTTCAGTGGATGAAAATGTGCATTCATGTGGTGCAACTCAGGATCCATGCAAGTTTTTGTTTGAGGACCCCAGTGAACCACATTCTATCACATATACAAACACAAAATATTGGAATTGGAAATCCCAGTTACTGTGCATGTAATTGTAGGAAGCACAAAGCCACATACACAGCATTGCCTCACCAAAGCTCACTATACTAGTAGCTACTAAAATGGTGGTTCCCAGATTCTTTGGACTAGATTTGCAACTAAATAACCAAGAGGGTTAAAGTGATAGATATGGCACCATATGCCTCAATATGCCTCAGCAGTCAAGATAGGGATAGGTCCTTTAAGTAAAGCAAGAGCAGGCCTTCACTCTCAAAATAAAGGTCTTCTCCTGCAATCAAGACCCATGCAGGTTATGTACCACATACAGCACTTGAAAAATGTAAGAGTGATGTCAACTTTGAGTTGCATGGCAAACTGATATCACCCAAATAAAAATGTAAGAAATAGAAGCAGGAGTAGGCCATCCAGTTTCATGTGCCTGCTCTGCCATTCAATAAGATCATGCCTGATCTTTTACCCCAGCAGTCTCCTTGCCTTGTGTAATCTAGCCAGGTGGTAGGATAGCAACAAAATTTCTATAAGTCTATAATGTACACACAGCGTTCTTGATTGTCTTCAGCTTACAGATTTTAGGCGGTTTCATTACATATTGCAAAAAAACTTTGCACTTTCCTAGAATTCTGAAACATTGACAATTGGGGCTTTCTCCATTCAATGGTAACATATCGTTGAACCTCATGCCTTGGACATTACGAAAAAAGACTAACTGATTTTAATGAGGATGCTGGTGCAAGATTCTTTATCCAAACTAAAATAATTAATAACAAAATTCACACATCTTTTTTACATTTTGCCTCAAATTATAGCATCCTTCAAATAAAATATAACTGAATCCTTTCCAAAATATCAACAAAAGCTACAAGTGACCCATGCATTACGGCTATTTGGGTTACACAAATTCGGCCTAATGGTATTCACAAATCACGACACCAAAATCCTAGATAAAATAAAATTCACTTATAGAATTTATGCAGCAAAAACTTAAATAAACACAAAATGCAAAAGAAACAACAAATTTTGTCTGATTTTATTTTTTTCAACTCGTGTTTCTTGACGCTTGCAGAGATAATGTGGTGGTTATTTTTATCGCAATAGGTTAATTTTGCTGTCTATCAGTGTTTTTTCCCCAAAAGTTTGCTTTTTTATTTACCCTCAGGATGTCTGAAACAGGGCACAAGTTTAAGTGCAAGTTATAAACCTAAACAACCACTATTTTACCTATATGCGTTTAAAGGTGTATGTGTCCATTCAAACTGAAGGCAGGAAGGTGATAAGCAACTGCAGTTGCTTGTGTCTCCAAACACAGCTGCTGGTCACCTAAGAGACTTGCTTTGGAAACTGACAAGGCAATCCCTTAAGTTCCCACCCGCCATGAACCAGCAACTGCAGAACTCATCATTACTGTTGAGAGAAAAACATCTCATAGGAACACATCTCCACTTATAACATGCCATTCAATGGCAAATAGGGTTTTGCATTACGCAAGATGGCAATACAGATGACTTTCTCAGAATGCAACCCCTCTGTAATGCAGGGTTTACCTGTGCTTACAATTCTCTCCACCCACTCAACTTGTTTAAATCTCCTAGAAGTCTATTATTGCCCTCCCCACAGTTCACTACATCTCTAAGTTTTGTGTCATCTGCAAATTTGGAAATTGTGCCCTGTACACCCAAGTCCTAATCATTAATATATATTAAGAAAAGCAGTCATCCTAATTTAAGAAAAATCCTGGGGAATTCCACTGTATACTTTCTTCCAGTCTGAAAAATAACTTTTCATTATTACTCGCTGTTTCCTGTTACTTAGCCAATGATTTATCCATATTGCTACAGCCCTGTTTATTCTATGGGCCTCAATGTTGATAACAACCCTGTTATGTGGTACACTATCAAATGGGAACTTATGCAATTTGTCTGTCCACCGATGTGGTCCAACATCAGGACACACAGAACAATGTCACTGTCCATGCAGTGCTCTTTTTGGAGCAGAGCAGTGGTACCCAGATAGTTGGACCACGTTGTCTCAAGAGCGATAAATGTTGGGCACCAGACCACAGCTTGCCCTGCTCATTGTAATGCTAGCTTGTGACCTTTATCAGATGACCTTCATCATAATGATTTTTAATCATCCCATCCGCACCAATTCAAGACACAGGCCCAATCCCACCCCTTCAGCCTGGCTACAACACCAGTTCCAATCTCTTTCCTCCCACATCACGAGTTCCAATCTCTTTCTTCCTATCCATGGTGCAGTACAAACTCTGATGTACCATTTCCCAGCCCAGCCATAGCACCAGTTTTGATCCCTTTCCTTTCACTCATGCTACAGCACAAGCTCTGATCCTTTTCTTCCCTCACTGACTGCACCATAAGTTTTAGTTCCTCTCCTTCCACTCAGCACAAAATCTTACACCTCTCCTCCCACCCAGGCCACAGCAGAAGCTCCAATCCCTCTCTTTTCCCAATCCCCAGCCAAGGCACAGAAGCTCAAGACTATAGTATCTATTGGTGCCCTGATGTAAAACCCATTTCACACAATCTTCTGGATTCACTGGAATTTCCAGGCAATAAGACTTTAAAAGAAACAATAATGAAGAGTTAAATCTGGAATTTTACTGTAATGAAAAACATAAAAGCAAATTCTCAGAGAAACAAAGGACTGCAGATACTGGAACCTAGAAGAAAAACACAATGATCCTGGAGGAACTCAGCAGGCCAGGCAGCATCTGTGGAGAAAAACAGGCGGTCAACGTTTCAGGTCAGGACCCTTCTTCAGGACTCAAGAAGGAGCCCTGAAGAAGGGTCCTGACCCAAAACATTAACCGCCTGCTTTTCTCCACGGATGCTGCCTGGCCTGCTGAGTTCCTCCAGCATCATCGTGTTTTTCATCAAAGCAAATTCTCACTTTGGAAATTATTTCTGCTGATTTATAATATATTTAACTTGATAAAATGATCCAAAGATTTCTATTTGTAATTATGAGTCATTTTCAATCACACAATTTCATAAATGGTTAATAAGAACATACGAAATAGGAGCAGGAGTAGGCCATCTGTCCCGTCGAGCCTGTTCCACAATTCAATAAGATCATGGCTGATCTGGCCATGAACACAGATCCACCTACCTGCCTTTTCCCCATAACCCTTAATTCCCTACTATGCAAAAATCTATCTAACTGTGTCTTAAATATATTTAATGAGGTAGCCTCTACTGCTTAACTGAATAGATCATTATTAAAATGGCTGCATGATGAAAAAGTATTTTCTTTGCCAACTTCAGTTGCAAACATGAAAGAAATGTGTTATGAAAATGCAATTTTACTGTGCCTCTGCTAAATGAAGGAGCTTATTTAACATACTAATTCTTAAAAAGGAGTTTTTTTTAAATGCCAGCCTTTTGATCAAGTTTGCTATATGAGCATTTATGAAAGGAATGCAGAACATGATGGCAACAATTAATTTTTGAAATGTTGAGATTACAGAAATTAGCTCATTTTAAGGCTTATAGAAGCAAACGTGGTTCCTAAATTCCACAAAGGCAGCAGTGCCACATCTGACATCTATTGACCTATTTCAATACCATTAGTAGCTAAGATCAAAATCAAAAGAAATCAAAATCAAAATCAAAAGAAAAACTGGTTCATACCTACTTGAAAATAGCCTAATAACAGAAGGTCTGGATTCAACGTGGCATGGAACCCTGGTTCATCAATCCTTAATTGACAGAGAAAACTGGATGTTCTAAATTTTCAAGAGTTGTTCATCTGACCCAAAGTCACAATTTCAAGATTTAAATCGTCTATTTTCCTGATGAAATGAAAACAAACCTTTTGGCATCTCTTAGCTGGAAAGAGAGCTCAATAAACACCCTACTTCATTTAATAAAATTAACATCACTGCTGGTACTTGTTAATGAAGAAGTAAATTTAAATATTAACCTGCCTCTTCTCTTTGCTGGTGCTTAGTCACCTGCTGTCTGTTAACAGCACTTGATCTTAGGCTTCTGACTCGACTGAGAAATGCTGATAAGCACTTCTATCTCCTGTAACCACAAATGGGAGTCAAGTCATTTCCTAACAAACGTCTTTAAACAGCCATCAGCTGATATGACTGCAGTGTTTTTGTCAACCACCAGTTACATTATGCCATGGGAAAAGAGACTACATGATGCAGGAAAAGAACAGAATCTGTATTAAAACTGTTACCACCCTTAAATCAACAAGATCTGTGAAATGTGATCAGTGTGAATGACTACAGAAAGACTGGTGCACAAGTTTAAGAAATGAATTTTCCTAGCATATCTCCTACTGGAAAATTGTTTATTCTTCATCATTACATTATCCAGCAATAAGAAAATAATAAAGATGATATAAATTGCAGAAACATCTGTCCCCATGAAGCAGAATAATTCTTGGTATCTGATTGTTTGATAGGATAGCGTGGTTTATTCTGAAAAGCCAAGTCAAAGCTGAGAGCTAAAGCATTTCTCACTACTGGAGTTCAAAATGTGGGAAAATGACCTGTTGCTTCATTTTTCATGTTAATTTTAGAACAATGGTTTCCTGTTCAGGCATGAATTACTTCCAATTCATTCTACAATCTTTTCATTTCAGGTTTACTTCGAAACAGTTTTACAAATGCACATGAAGTGAAATCATGGGTCACTTTGAAGGCACCACAGAAACTGCACATCAACAGTGATGTCAGGAAATAGAGTCTTCCACTGAAAGCAAAGTTGGAAATCCAGATATAAATACTTTTCACTCCACAATTGTTGTGCAAGGAATGAGCAAATATAAGTGACACCCCAGGCACTGCAAGTAAAGGTTTCTCACATAACACAGGAGAGACAAGATAGACCAATAATAATTTCAGTTGAGCTGATCATCTTTCCAGTCATACATTAACAATGAGATACAGTGACATTCATGAAAATATACAATAATTTGAATAAGGGGCTATATGGCTTTGAGAGAGATAAACATTGAAAGACTGAGGAATTGAGATTTATGGCACAAAAGGCATAACAAGACAGATACACAATTGAAAAAAATCATTTCGATGGTATAGTGAAAAACGAGAACAGGAAAGAGCAGTACTTTTTATTTTACTTTGAGCTTGCATGGTGAATGGACACCAAAATAATATGAAAGAGTTGCTGGCATCCGAGACACTATACCATGGCATTGAGTACAGGAGTTGGGATGTCATGTTCCAGTTGTATAAAATGTTGGTTAGACCACAGTTGGAATACTGTGTGCAGTTCTGATCACTATGCTATAGGAAGGCTGTGATAAAGCTAGAGAGGGTGCAGAAAACAGTTACAGGGATGTTGCCTGGACTGGAGGGCTTGAGTTACAAGATTAGATTGCATATGCTAGTACTGTTTTCCCTGGGGTGGGGGAGACTGAGGGGTAATCTTATAGAGGTTTATAAAATTATGAGGAGCATGGATAGGGTAGATAGTCACAGTCTTTTTCCCAGGGTAGGGCAGTCTAAAATATAGAACGTAAATTTAAGGTGAGTAGGGAAAGATTTAAAGGGGATCTGAAGGACGAGTTTTTTTTTACACAGAGGATGGCGGAACGAGCCGCCAGAGGAAGTAGTAGAGGCATGTACAATTACAACATTTAAAAGACATTTGGACAGGTACATGGATAGGAAAGGTTTAGAGGGATATGGGCCAAACTCAGACTAGCTTAGATAGGCAACTTGGTTGGCATGGGTGAGTTGGGCCAGAGGACCCATTTCCTTGCTGTATAACTCTTTGACTCTATGGGTAACTTGCAGAGAAGAGAAGCCAGCACAGATCAGCCATGATTATATTGAATGCAGAGCAGGATTGAGGGGTCAAGTGACCTACGCCTGCTCCTATTTTTTTTGTTCTTGTGTCAGTTTGTGAAAAGAACAACCCAATTATCCCCACCCTCCTGTACTTTCCACAAAGTCCTACCCTATCTGTAGAACACTGTTTAGTCAACAGCTGTGTGCACATAGATACATTAGTACTTTGGGATTGTTGCATTTTATCCTGTGGGGATCACTTTGATCATCTATTCAGAAATATAAGTATAAACATAAAGCAAAAGATATTTATCCTAACTTACACAAGATCATAAGTCTCATCTCAGATAAACAATTCAATGAAATATAAATATTCTGCCATAAATTCTAATGCTTGCAACTGTCATCAATTTTGGATGACCAAGAGAATGTTGAACAAATGACATGCAAACTGTGAATAGTTTTAAAAAGGCCCAGTAATCCCACCACAGTCTCTTTATAAACCATAAAGAAATGTTTAGTCCCAAACAGTGGACAGTAACATTTACCCTGTTTCATTAGGGAAGAAGGAAACAAAGAGAAGCAAACAATGAACAAAGGACTTTGGGCCTCTAAATTACACATCATACTACAGGTTGAAACTCCTGGGTTTGACATTCTGTGGTCCAACAACTCCCATGGCCCTGCATGTTTCAAATCTGTACTAATTAACTAAATTCTAACTAAGGTCTAAAATTAGCTAAAATCCATACTAATCTGTAGCTTAACCTACCAGTGCAACTTTTACCATCTCAGCTGACAGCGATCATAGCCAACAGCATTTCCAACATACAAAAACTCCAGGTTATCGACAGTTCTTGCAAACCACTACATAACACAAGGAATGTCTATACTTAAAAAGAATAGTTCTTCTGCTCAGAAGAAGGTGATCAAGGGGCAATTTCTGTGGTCTGGCATTTTCTGTGGTCTGGTACCAAGGGTGCCAGACTTGAGAGTTTCAACCTGTACTATAAAAATACAGCGTAGAAGAAAACATTAGAATTACATAACTCTGCAGCATAAAACTAAGAAGCAGGCACACGTAACAAATGGTGACACATTTCACTTTAAATTTTACCTTAGTCTTGTGGGTGTGAGCCTTAATTTAAAAAATGTTGACCCAATCTGATCATTTCAATCAAACAAATATCATTATTATTTGGTTTACTGACTGCTGTTGACAATAATATAAGTAGTGAATGCCCCAAACAATAAAACTATTACCCTGTTTTTAAATTTATTTTCATTGTGTGAAGGAACATGTTGAACAGGCCAATAAACATTTTAGTTCCAAGATTATTTTAGGAAAATGACAGGTTACATAAATTACATATTGACCAACTGTGCCAGCTGCAGTTCATAAAATAACCAGAGCTATAAATGAAGGGTTATAATTGTTAGGGAACTATAATGCCACCAAACGGAACCTGACCGGCATACCTACAAAGCAATTTATAACTGAAATAAAAGTCAGTAATCAAATGTGATGCTGAAAGTACACAAAGTTTGGAAATGTGGTAACCAATACGGAGGATAGTTACAGACTGCAAGAAAACATGTTGTGTCTTTATTCAGGAAGACAGAGACAGGCTGGTTCAAGGAGCAGACAAAATTTAATACAGTGAAGTGTGAAGTATTACACATAGCAGAGGTGTTAAAAAGAGACAATATAGACTAAATGGTACAGTTATAAAGCATGTGCAGGAATAGAGAGACCTAAGTGTATAGCCTGGACAAGATGCAGAATAGAATTACCCAAATGGTTCTTGCTGAGGGATTTAAGATCTACAGTTAGAAGGAGGAGCAAAAGGGAAGCAGGTGTTAATTTTCACTGACATGCATAAACCTCCTCAGTCTTTACTAGGAGGAGGAGACATTTGCCGAGCAATTGTTAGCTATTAATTTGATGATATCGATATTAATTTACTTCTATATTTTATCCTTTCATCCTGCTTTGGATTTCTCTGTCATCAGTCTCTGTAAACTATTCAAACCATCTTGTTTCGCTCAAGAATATATCCAGCTAAATATCCTTCCTGGATAGGGTCTCCTACTGAGAGCTTCACCTACTCCTCCTCCTCATGGTAAGTTGCCCTGCTCTGTGAGATGTTTCTTCATTCTCTGGACCATACTGCTTTCTTATGGGAATAGAAACCAAAGCACCCATGTCTGGGTACTACCGAAGACTGAATTATAATCTGTAAAACCATTCCCTGTAAACTATAAAAATTACCAAGAGGTTTAGAAAAGGATTAAGCCACATGATACTGCAACCAGCACTGTTTAAACCAATGAGCAATAGGTCAACAAGTGATTATACTTTAAATAAAAATGCAAAGCTCTAGAAGGGCCAAAGGGTATACGGACTTCTTTGCAAATTTTTCCCCACAAAAGACATTGTCATGTGAATTTGAGAAATGTGAAGAGAATGACAGGGTTCCTTAATGAGAAAAATAAGATATTGAAGAAGTTTTGAAAGGAAAAACCAAGCAACTATGCCAGGCCCAGATGGGATGAAGGAGAACAAGTTATCACTCTCAAGATTTCTAACCCTCAGGCTGAAAGCAGTGGACATTCTACGCACATTAAAAGTGAAGAGAACAATAATGATCCCCCACATCTGACTGACGATTTCATCTGGCTAACTAAGGAACACTATGTTCCACTCAGACAGGCCCTAACAACAAGGACCCCTTACCTGCACTGCTCCATAAATAACCTCTCACAGTTTTGGCTGGAAGCTGGGAGATGATCTTTTAAATATTTAGTACCTTAAATCAATAAGTGTGCCTATAATAGTACCGATGGGTTAGTCCTTCCTGCATCCAAATATCGAGTTGTCTATATTTGCTTAAGATTTGACATTAACTGCAATGTTTGGGTCCAATTTCACAGCAACAGTGTCAAATTAGAACTGTAGGAGGATTGATATCATATTCTACCCATTCTGCACAGATCTACCATGTGCAAGTGTCACGTACAATAGATTTCATCCCAATACAATGATCAAGTGTGATTCACATTACAAATTGGAATCATCACTGGCTTTCGCAATGCAATGCAATCTCCTTACTAGAGATATTTTGAGACCTATAGGAACCAGACATTGGCTGCTCCAACACCAATTCTGCAGCCTGCAGTAAATACAGTGTTTCAGCAGATCAGGGTTGAGTAGTATGCATATCTGAAGTAACTGAATTTCCACCCTTCTATTTGAGCTCTCTTCAGTATTACCTCAGTATAGTGAGGTTCTGCTGCACATAGACTTTCATTGTTTTTATTTTAAGATCTGTTAATTGGTATATTAAAGGTGAAGAGCTACACAGTCAAAATTGCACCCACCACTCCTTTGGGCCTGCTCCTACACAATATTCTTGAGAAAATCTATTTAATCTGCTTCACATCCAAATTAGAGTATATTTTGACAATGAATTATCCACATTTGGTTTTAGTTTTCAACTGAAAATAATTTACACGCTAGCTTTTCACTAAACACATGCAGAAGTACACCTAAATTGCAATGTTAAAGTGACTCCAGCTGTACTTGCATTGCAGAAGAGAGTTAAAAATCCCTAACATCACATGTATGGTCTTCCAAAAGATTAAAACATCAAGAAATAGGTATTTACCACTAAGAAAGAGATATTCACTCTAAAGTTACAATAAAATATATATTATTCTTTGTTTCCAAGATCACTGTTTAAACGGCAGCAGCCAAGTCAAACGTAAAGCTATTTTGTGGGGCAAATAGTTACCATGTCATGCATTTATATGGTCCCATTAAAGCAGATAAACATTCCAAAGCACTTGAGGTCATATAATCAAAAGAATTCCCACAACAAATAAGTCACATAAGTTAAGCATCCCATACATGAAAAATCGGTGTGAAAAAAATCTCATAAAATGGCTCAGTTTCATGCAGAATATTTGCCTGTACTTTCTAAAAGCAAATTATTTTCATTGGAATAAAACATATTATAGGATTTATTTTTGTTCTTGATTGTTTACACCTATCAAATAGCTTTTGATTTCTGCTTTGGAACAGAGCATCTGGAAGTTTTAAAAGAATACCATGTGATATAAGAGAATAATCTGAACACTATGACATTTTGATTATATAAGTTGATCTTCATGTATGGATTTCCTTTGAATTTACACCAATTGCTTCATGGTTCAAGACAGTTTTCTGTTTTCAGAACAGTAGATTTTTGTATGCCAACCCTTGATTGTTCTGTTAATGTGCTCCAATATATCCCTGAGGTATTTCTATATCATGTGTTTAACTGAACTGCATAGCTAAAGCAGAAGTAAGATCCAAGACATCTGTAATATCATAAACCAAAATGAATAATTTACTTCCTGACTCTCAATTAAAATCATCTGGAGTTTGTTTTGAACTAAAAACTTAAAGTCAAGCCTACATAAAAAAACAAAGCAGTTTTAAATAATAATTGAAATACTTTTCCAGCTATGACTGCCAATATGATGTCAAGGAATCAAAATTAGCACCAGATCTCACACACCATATAATACTAATGTGGACTCCTAACATTCTATTCAGGATTTATCCAGAACAATTTTACAAGCATTGCCTGTTCAAACTGGAAAAGTTCATCAACTTTGCATCCAATTTTCTCCCTCTTTTTTTCATGGCCTACATCTAAATCTTCCCCTCTCTTCCTTGTTTTCTTTATCACTTTTTTTTTGAAGATCATCTGTCAACCAGAATCCATCAAAAGTCTCCTGGCTCACATAGCTCACATTGATTGCACTTCCTCTTTTCTTACTACCTGGAAGGGCATTACTCCAGTTTCTCTGTCTCAGTTCCATATTTTCTAATATTGCACCTACCAGACCCATGCTTTCAACAGAGCTTCCTCTCTTCTCAACCACAAATTGCCCTCTACAGTGGTTGCCAATATTCTGAACTGCACCTGTACCAATTCCCACAATTCTTCCCTTATGTCTTCCCCTAGTACCATACAAGGATCCAATTGTCCTAACATAACATCTCACCAACCTCCACCATTTCCCCCCACTTCAACACAGTGACACTTAAAAGCACACCTTCCCTTCCCACCCTTTGAGCATTCTCAAGGAATTATTCCATCCATGACCTCCAGACACACTCTTCCAATTAGTCCCTGCATTCATTCTCTTTACCAGAGCTCCTTTCATGCACTCAAAGACAATACACTTCTTCACACTCTTCCTGCCTTCAAGAGCACCAAATAATCCTTTCAAATTATACAAAGATATACATATTTCTTTCAATATAGTATTCTATAATTGCAAACCATAAACAGGCCAAATCCAACCTATGTGATTACTTTGCTAGACACCTAGCATCAGTCTACAAGCATGACCAGAACAAACATCATATTAATTCAGCATTCCACTCCCACTCTAACCTAGCACCCCATAAATGATATCAGTGGTTTGAGAGCTTAGAATTCAGAATACCAAGGATTGAAGTTTGAGGAATTTGCACCCAGCAGTGACAGCATTCAAGATGCCAATTGTAGTAAGCAACTTACCTTTATTTTAATGTGGATTTCTTAGGCTATATGTCCTAGTGCTAGAGTGAGACCCTGAAGCAGGAATTAGTGCCATAGTTAGAAATTCAAAAGGTCTAATTGTCCTTGTTTGCCTTTACAATGTAGGTGGATGGCACACTTTCAATTTTAAATATGTATATCGTCCCAATTTTGGGGTCTGGGGATGTAATGAGAGAGCTGAAAAACAGGTATTATTCAGCCAGGTAAATCCATTAAGTTCTTTGAAGATTGCTCTTGATATTGAATATGCAAATACATTTACAATTCAGAAAGTGATAGAATCTTTTCCTGATAAATAGTTTAAGGTTCACATGTGGATCCTGCAACACAGATCAGCAGTACTTCACTCCCCAAATGTTTTCAATACCTGAAACCTTGACAAATCTATTCATCTTGCTGCTCTCTACTTATAGAGATGGAACTGAGTTCCTTACTCCTTTAGCAGATTTTAACTCACAAATGCAACTGAGAGCTGTAAACTGCAATACATGACTATTTCAGCATCCTGAAATGGCCTGGCTTCTGAAAAAACTTGGCATTGGTATATTATTGTCACTTTTATCGAGGTACAGTGAAAAACTTGTCTTGCATACCGTTCGTACAGATCAATTCATTACACAGTGCATTGTGGTAGTACAGGGTAAAAAAAATAACAGAGTAAAGTGTCACAGCTACAGGGAAGTGCATTGCAGGTAGACAATAAGGTGCAAGGTCATAACAAGGTACATTGAGAGTCCAAGAGTCCATCTCATCGTATAAGGGAACCGTTCAATAGTCTTATCACAGTGGGATAGAAGCTGTCCTTGAGCCTGGTGGTATGTGCCCTCAGGCTCCTGTATCTTCTGCCTGATGGGAGAGAAGAGAGAATGACCCGGGTGGGTGGGGTCTTTGATTATGCTGGCTGCTTCACCAAGACAGCGAGAGGTATAGACAGAGTCCATGAAGGGGAAGCTGGTTTCCGTGATGTGCTGGGCTGTGTCCACAACTCTCTGCAGTCTCTTGCAGTCCTGGGCAGAGCAGTTGCCATACCAAGCTGTGATGCATCCAGACAGCATGCTTTCTATGGTGCATCGATAAAAGTTGGTGAGTGTCAAAGGGGACATGCCAAATTTCTTTAGCTTCCTGAGGAAGTAGAGGCGCTGGTGAGCTTTCTTGGCCGTGGCGTCTACGTGGTTGGACCAGGACAGGCTGTTGATGGTATTCACTCCAAGGAATTTGAAGCTCTCAACCCTCTCGACCTCAGTACCATTGATGTAGACAGGTGCATGTACACCACCCCCTTTTCTGAAGTCAATCACCAGCTCTTTTGTTTTGCTGACATTGAGGGAAAGGTTATTGTCATGATACCATGTCACTAAGCTTTCTATCTCCTCCCTGTACTCCAACTTATTGTTATTTGAAATACGGCCTACTATGGTGGTATCAGCTGCAAACTTGTAGATGGAGTTAGAGCAGAATTGGGCCATGCAGTCATGAGTATATAGGGAGTAGAGTAGAGGGCTGAGGACGCAGCCTTGTGGGGCACCAGTGCTGAGAATAATCGTGCCAGAGGTGTTGCTGCCTATCCAGAAAGTCAAGGATCCAGTTGCAGAGGGAGATGTTGAGTCCCAGGTCTTGGAGCTTGGTGATGAGCTTGCTTGGAATTATAGTATTGAAGGTGGAGCTGTAGTCAATAAACAATAGTCTAACGTAAGTGCCTTTACTGTCCAGATGTTCCAGAGATGAGTGTAGGGACAGGGAGATGGCATCCACTGTAGACCTGTTTCGGTGGTAGGCAAATTGCAGTGGGTCGAGGTTGTCTGGAAGGCTGGAGTTGATTGATGCCATGACCAGCCTCTCAGAGCACTTCATGATGGTGGATGTCAAAGCCACTGATAGGTAGTCATTAAGGCACATTACCTTGTTTTTCTTAGGTGGTCTTCTTAAAACAGGTGGGAACCTCAGAATGAAGCAGGGAGAGGTTAAATATGTCTGTAAATGACCCCACCAGCTGATCTCAGCACACGATCTCAGCACACGATCTCAGCACACGGCCAGGGACACCATCCGGGCCAGATGTTTTCCTTGGGTTCACTCTCCGGAAGACTGATCTTACATCCTTGAAAATTAAAGCCACTATTACATTCACCTCCCCTCCAAAGGCAGAGCAATCCAGGCACAGATAAACTCTGGAGCTCCACCTGCAAATGATAACGAATCTCAGTGGCTACTAGTTTTGTGAACTTCATTCTCTAGACACCTTGTTTCCCATAGGTGGGAGATTAAAGCATTGCTCCCAGAAGATTCTTGGAGGATTGGATCTCTGGCTAGAGCTCTCCTTACCCATGCATGGTTGTAGGAGGAGGCTTCTCTTTGTGCCCTATCCTGCTCCTGATTGTGCTGGAGCCCCAATGGGACCATTATTAAAACACTTATATTTTACCAAAAATGCAGAAACCTTCACTTCACTGTGGAAAATGTATGAGCTCTTCCTCAATACCTAACTAGCAAGTGATTAAAGATATTTTTAAAATAGCACAGGAGCTTCTACTTGCTGTTCATACCCAACTTTTAGTGCACGGCCCATGCTATGTTAGGGAGAAAAAGTATCAAATAGATGTTGCACACAAAATGACATCATCTCTGCATACTCTGTATACTTCAGGCATGCACACATGATGCACAACAATGTCAAATGAAGCACAACACTCATGTTAACATTGTAATTGTGAATTCAATTTAACTTGCACACAAATGAGGACCTGCAGCAAAAAACCTGATGTTAAGCATGAAAGTTCCACACCACGCAATGGTCTGCCAGCAAATGTGCCAATATGAAAGATTATTACTCTCACTTGATCAAATTACATTTGTAGTAGCAAAGTCATTGGCTTAAATATATTAGAGGCATATAGTGATATCAAAACATTCATTAAAATATAAATTATCAGAAATTTTAAAAGGTAATTTGAACTTCTGTTAAAATCATTATAAATCAATGTATTCACTTTGATTAACTCAAAGAATATGTTTTCAAAATATGAACCAGATTCAGACAAAAAAATTATTTAACATTTGTAAAAAGAAAAATGTTGCACATATGTACAAATTTGTTTTCACAAAACTAGCTGTTACCAATTGTGATAATATTGAACATGAAAACTGTTCAAGATCCAGTTGGATTCCAGTCAAAGAGACTGATAATGACCTTTATGCAAAACCAGAGCATTAAAATGTAAAGCCAATTTTCACTGAACTACAAAGGCCATGGTGGTTTTACTGGGGAACAAATTGCTGCATCCATCACAATGGATTTCAATGCTTAGTATTTTCTTTTATACTTCTACAAAGAAAAACAAGATGAAATGTTGCAGCATAAGAGGAGACCATTCAGCCCATTAGGTACGTGTTGATTCTTTCAGTGAGTAATTCTATTGGTCCCATTACCCCTTGTTCCTCTCCCCAAATCATTGCATTTTTTTCACTTTGGGCAGTTATCCAATTCCCTTTGGAATTGGGCTGTGCTTTCCAAATCCTAACTACTTCTTCCATAAAATGCTTTTTCCTCAAGTTTCCTCGGGTTCTTTTGCGAATAGGTGCCCTCTCATGGCAGTGCAATGCACCTGAGAAACTTGAATGATTCACTGGTGGACGCAGTAGATTGCCTCAGAAGGAATGAATCATTCAAGTTTCTCTGATGCATTGTGCTGCCATGAGGATATATTGGTATTAGTGGTGCAAAAAGTGATAGAATATTTTCCTGATTCGAGGTTCACATGTGGATCCTGCAATGTACATTGGCAGTACTTCAATCCCCAAAATTTCTTCTCATCTTTGTACTGAACGGGAAAGCCCTTATCTTGAGACTGTGAACCCTGATCAAGACATCCTGGCCTGAGGAAACATCCTCCTTGCATCTATCCTATCAAGGCCTGTAAGAATTCTGTATATTTCAGTGAGATCACTTTCATTCTTCTAAACCCGAAAGAGTTTAAACCCAGTCTTTTAATCTCTCCTCATAGGGCAACCACTTATCCAGGAATCAATCTGCTGAATCTTCCTTGTCCTCCTTCTATTGCTATCCTTCCTTGGGTAGAGAGATCAAACCTATATGCAATATTTCAGGTACAGCCTCACCACAATCTCAAATCCTCTTGCAATGAAGGCCAGCATATTGTTTACTATTAGCTTGATGCACCTGGAAGTTAACTTTCAGTGATTCTTCCCACATCCCAAAGACACACTGGCTACTTGGGTAATTGGCTACTATAAATTGCCCCTTTATGTAGATGAATGGTAGAACCTGGATTGAGTTGATGAGAATGCATGGAGATTTAATAATGGGATTAATATAAGATTACTTTAAACAGGTGGTCAATGGTCAGCATGAACTCAGCAGGCTGGAGTGTCTGTTTCGGTGCCATATCGCTCTATGACCCATAGCCTAAATAGCATCTTGAACACTTCAATCTTCACTCATTGTAACTGAGATCTGCAGGTCAATGATCTGATATTGCTATAGGAGTATGGATAGCCTGACTGCACAGATATACTCAGTTCTTGGTCCCACGGCTCCCTAAATTTGCCCATAAAACTCCATAACCAGATTTTACTCTTCCTCCTTGCATAACAGAATCAGAAGCACAGAAGGAACTCATTCAGCCTCCTGTTACCTGTGAGGGTCATTGAAGGAGCTAGCAATTTATTTTCACATTCGTGCTCTTTTCCTACTCCTTGCAGAAAGCTGCAGTGATTCTATTTCCACTAACCTTTCAGGTAATCTATTCCACACTTTTAACAACTTACTACCTACAGTTTGTTCCCATCTTTTTTTTTACATTCATTCAAGGCATGTGGGCTTCAAAGGCTGAGCCAGCACTTACCCTACATCTAAATCTATATAATTTTAAACAATTCTATTTAAAATCCCTTAAACCTTCCTTGCTTTGGGGAGAACAATTTTAGTGTTCCTGGTTTCTTCACAAAACTGAAATTGGTCATCCATGTTACCATTCTAATAAATCTCATCTGCACTTTCCAAGGCTCAATGTCCTTCCTATAATGTGGGACACAGATGGAAACAATAACTCAAGTTTTGCCTAAATCGTAATTTATTAATGTTTAGCATTTCTTCCTTCCTTCTGCGTTCTGGTTTTGTATTAATAAACCAAGTAGCCTACATGCTTTTATTAGCAATCTTTTGAAACTGTCCTTCCATCTTCAAAGATTTGTTTTAAAGATTCACACGTCCTTATTTCCTACAGTCATTTATGATTATTCCATTTCGGCTGCATTTCATCTCCTCATTATTGCAGCCTAAATAGACAACTACACGCCATGAATCTGTCTATTTCATAAGTCTATATCTTCCTACTGTTTTACTTTATTTCCTTGTGTCAACTCTTACATCAGAGTTCAGGATATTTATTTAAAGCAAAAAAAATGTTATTGAACAACTTGCATTTGTAAAGCACCTTTACCATAAGGAGATATGCAAAATGTTTAACAGAAGTATTCTCAATAAAAAGTTTGTCATTAAGCTACAGAAAAAAAAACATTTGGACATATGGCCAAGAGCTTAATCAAAAAGACTGGTTTTAAGGAATACCTAAATGATAGAAAATGGAGGTAAAAAGGCAGAGGAGATTCCAGAGTTTAGGACCGAGGCAGCTGAAAGATGCTGCAAATGTGAACAATTAAAACCAGAAATCCTCAATTTGCAAAAACTGGAAGCATATCAACAAGACCAAAGGAGTTACAGAGATATAAAAGTGAGAGGGAATGGATAGATTTGAAAACAACGATGAAGGTTTTGGAAGTGAAGCAAAATTAGACCAGAAGCCAGTGCTAATCTGCAAGCTTGAAGGTGAAGAATGAATCAGACTTGGAAGAAATAAGTAGATTTTAGATGAATTCTGCACTCCAACAGATTCCAAATGAATTCAGTCCTCCAACAGATTACGAGGACTGCTGAAGTGCCCCATGGAGGAATGGCAGTGACTCCACAGCACATGAATCAACTGTACTCTCTCCAAGTGAAAGCATTCATGACCTTAGCATTTGTACTCTACTAGTACCTTTGCTGTTACACCCAGATTATCTTTACTGCTTTTGCACATGAGGATTCAGTGAAGTATAAGCGAAGCAATCTAGACATTGGTCAAGTTTGTCCTTCATTACCAACTGCAGCCTCTGTAAATGAATGGCCTTCCAATACCTTGGCTGCAGGCACTGGGGAGTAATGGATAGAGGGAAGATAGGCAAAGATATGCATAAGATAGACACTAAAGGTATGCCTGAGACTAATTTAATTGGTTTACATGATTTTGTTCTTCATTGGATTTGGAATGCAACTTAGTGGGTTCTTGCACTGCAGTTAATTAGATGCCAAGTTAATCAATAGCCAGAAGGAAGACAATGTGTGATCTGTATTGCATTCGGCGTTTTTGTTATTTTAACTCATAAATTAAAAGTGGTAATCAATGTTAAGTCAGCTTTTAATATTCATCTTAAGTTGCCTTCTTATCCAACTACAACCTGTCTGTAAATGTTGAGGAATTGGTGATAAATTGCATACTAACATAAATCCCCAGGGCCTGACCAAGTACAACCTCGGACTTTGTGGGAGGCTAGAGAAGAAATTGCGAAGGCCCTTCTGAAGATATTTGCTTCATCGTCAGCCACTGATGAAGTTTCCAAAGACTGGAACCATAGAACCATAGAACAATACGGCACAATACATGCCCTTCGGCCCACCATGTTGTGCCACCCTTCAAACCACACCTATGACTATCTAACCCCTTCCTCCCACATATCCCTCTAACTTAAATTCCTCCATATACTTATCTAACATTCTCTTGAACTTGTCCAATGTATCAGCCTCCACCACCACCCCAGGCAGCGCATTCCATGCACCAACCACTCGCTGGGTGAAAAACCTCCCTCTGACATCACCCTTGAACTTCCCACCCAATACCTTAAAGCCATGTCCTCTTGTTTTGAGCATTGGCGCCCTGGGAAAGAGGCGTTGGCTGTCCACTCTATCTATTCCTCTCAATATCTTGTATACTTCTATCATGTCTCCCCTCATCCTCCTTCTCTCCAATGAGAACAGCCCTAGCTCCTTTAATCTCTTCCCATAATCCATACTCTCCAACCCAGGCAGCATCCTGGTAAATCTCCTCTGCACCCTTTCCAACACCTCCACATCCTTCCTATAATGAGGCGACCAGACCTGGACACAGTACTCCAAGTGTGGCCTAACCAGAGTTTTGTAAAGCTGCAACATCACTTTGCGGCTCTTAAACTCGACCCCCCGACTTATGAAAGCTAACATCCCATAAGCTTTCTTAACTACCCTATCCACCTGCGAGGCAACTTTCAGTGATCAAGGTGGCTAACGTCATTCCATTGTTTAAGAAGGGTAGCAAGGACAAGCCAGGGAACTACAGGCCGGTCAGCCTGATATCAGTAATGGGGAAATTACTGGAGGGAATTCTGAGGGACAGGATATACCAGCATTTGGGTAGACAAACAGACTGATTAGGAGGAGTCAGCATGGCTTTGTGCATGAGAAGTTGTGTTCTACGAATCTTTAAGATAAGATCTTTATTAGTCACATGTACATCAAAACACACAGTGAAATACATCTTTTGCGTAGTGATATTGGGGGGCAGCCTGCAAGTGTCGCCACACTTCCGGCGCCAACATAGCATGCCCATATTTGAAGAAGTAACCAAAAGAGTAGATGAGGGAAGGGCAGTGGATGTTTTCTATTTGGACTTTAGCAAGGCCTTTAATAAGGTCCCACATGGCAGGCTGGTCTGGAAGGTTAGGTCCCATGGAGAGCTAGTTAAGTGGATTCAAAATTGGCTCGGAGGTAAGAAGCAGAGGTTGGTGGTTGAAGGTTGCTTTTCGGAATAGAGACTGGTGACTTGTGGTGTGCCTTAGGGGTTGGTCTTGGGACCCTTGTTATTCATTATTTATATAAATGATTTGGATGTGAATGCACAAAGCTTGATCAGTAAGTTTGCAGATGACTCAAAATTAGGAGGTGCTCTTGATAGTGAAGAAGGTTATAGTAGATTACAGAGGGTTCTTGATCAGTTAGGGAAGTGGGCTAAGGAGTGTAAAATGGATTTCAATACAGATAAGAGTGAGGTGATGCATTTTGGAAAGTCAAACCAGCGTAGGACTTATACTGCAAATGGCAAGGCACTAGGGAGGTTAATGGAACCAAGGGACCTAGGAGTACAAGTGCATAGCTCATTGAAAGCGGCGTCACACGTAGACAGGGTGGTGAAAAAGGCATTTAGCATGCTGGCCTTCATCAATCAAGGCACTGAGTATAGGAGTTGGGACATTATGTTGCAGTTGTATAAGTCGTTGGTGAGGCCACCCTTGGAGTACTGTGTACAGTTTTGGTCTTCCTGTTATAGGAAAGATGTGGTTAAGCTGGAAAGCATGCAGAAAAGACTTATGAGTGTGTTGCCAGGACTAAAGGGCCTGAATTATAGGGAGAGGTTAGCCAGGCTAGGTCTTTATTCCTTGGAACGTAGGAGAATGAGGAGCATCCCTATAGAAGTATGTAAAATTATGAGAGGCATAGATAAGGTGGACATTAACAGTCTTTTCCCCAGGGTATGGGAGTCTAAAACTAGGGGGCATAGATTTAGAGTGAAAGGGGAAAGATTTAAAAGGGACCTGAGGATCAACTTTTTCACAGAGGGTGGTGAGTGTATGGAATGAGCTGCCAGAGGAAGTGGTTAAGGCGGGTACAATAGTATCATTTAAGAAGCACTTGAATAGGTATATGGAGGGGAGGGGCCTGGAGGAATATGGTTGCTCTTTTGTTCAAGGAGGTGTGAAGCAGAAGTACATATATTTAGAGGCAAAATTCAAAAGCTGTTGAAAGTGGTTCCTGGATACTCCACAGAAAGTGCCATTTTTAAACCTCCTCCAATGTAATTATCATTACAACACTGAACTGACAGGAAATTCAGGCCACTGAAGTCAGCAGTTCTACCAGCTCCATCTCCATACCACCTCAGATTTATATTTCAAAACTCCATTTTTTTAAAATTTAGAGCTGCTCTTCAGTATTTTAGCCTTCACAGGTTATATACAAAACAAAAACCTACAGGTGCCTGAAATCTTAAACAAAGGAACAGAGAGCTCCATCTGCCTCACACACCTGGGATGAAACGTTTCAGTTAGAGGCTGGGTTTGTGTTCCTTGGAGCGGAGGGGGCTGAGGGGGGACCTGATGGAGGTGTGCAAAATCACGAGGGACATAGATAGGGTAAATAGTGAGAAGCTGAAACAGAGGTAGGTATTATGGTATTCACATCATTGCTGTCCAACCATGTAAGGGAATACCAGGAGTGGCGCTCAAAGCTTGGTCAAGGAGGAAGGCCTTTAAGAGTGTCTTATAGGGAAGGTAAGATGTAGATTTTCCCGGGGCGAAAATGGCTACCACGAGGGGGCACAGTTTTAAGGTGATTGGAGGAAGGTACAGGAGGGATGTCAGGGGTAAGTTTTTTTACACAGAGAGTGGTGGGTGCATGGAATGCACTGCCAGCAGAGGTGGTGGAGGCAGATACATTAGGGACATTTAAGAGACCCTTAGATAGGCACATGAATGATAAAGAAATGGGGGGCTATGTGGGAGGGAAAGGTTAGATAGATTTTAGAGCAGGATAAAATGTTGGCACAACATCGTGGGCTGGAGAGCCTGTACTGTGCTGTAATGTTCTGTGTTCTATGTTCTATGTTCTAAAAACAGTGAATGTTTAGGCACTCAGCAGATCAGGCAGCACATGTGCAGAAAAAAACAAGTTAAAGATTCAGATTGATGACTTTGTGGTTGACGACTATTTGGATATTGAGGACAATTTGGACATTGGAATGCAAATCCTTGCATTTCATGGAAAGTTCTGCTTTGTTTGATGGAGGCCTTCATTGGATATAGGTATGATCCATCATTCCCTGCACTGAGGAAGCCACAGCCTATACAGCTTATTGCTTTAAACACAAGGAGATCATATTTCCTCTAATGAGCACTAATGAGCAGCATTCTGAGGTATATTCCTTAAGTCTCCAGCTTCAGCCTACCCAAAGGCAGAAAAAAAGGCCGCGGCCATAGTGGACTAAGAATGTACCATTGCATGCAGTATGTAGCACGTCTCTGTCACCACCTGTTTGAAAAAGTTGAGTTTCTGCAAGATTTGCCCCATGAGTGTAATTAATAATATAAAATCCAAAGATCATATAAAATTGGCAGAATATACATTTTAACATGGGAGCTGAATGACATTAGCTTTTAATCCTGTGTTCACCAAGACCACTTCACATCCAGGTTTGATTTCATACATGCAACACCTTAAAACATTCATTTTGTAAATAGTAATACTCAAAAGCATTGAAACAAATTAGAAAAATTGAAACTGAGCATGCCGGTATCAACAATTAAAATTAACTCAAAAATTTAATGCACTTACACTGAAGTGCATCAAGTCAATTCCAATTGCATCAAGCCTTAGTTAAGTAACAAGACTTCATCATTAATTTTAGTTGTTAGCTCCCAAATTTCCATTGTTTCAATAAATTAACTTGCTCCCATGGAAGGCAAGCAGCATAATTGGAAAAGTGGCCTTTTGCATGTTTTTGTGAATAAATGAACAAGGCCTCTTACAAGGGAGATCTAGCTATGTGGATACATAATTGGCTTGTTGGTAGGAAGCAAAGGGTGATGGTAGGAAGTTGTTTTTCAGACTAGAGCCCTGTGACTAGTGATGTGCTGGGCCCATTGTTGTTCATCATTTATATAAGCAGCTTAGATAAGTATGTACAAGGCATAGTTAGCAAGTTTGCAGATTTCGCTAAAATAGGTTGTATCATAGACAGTGAAGATTATCAAAAATTACAGGGGGATATTGATCAGCTTGGTAAGCAGGCCAAGGAACGGCAGACGATGTTAAATCCAGATAAATGCGAGGTGTAATACTAGAGAAACAAAGGATGCAGATACTGGAATCTAGATGAAAAACACTATGATGATGGAGGAACTCAGCAGGCCAGGCAACATCCATGGAGAAAAGCAGGCAGTCAACGTTTCAGGTCAGGACCCTTCTTCAGGACTGATGATAGGAAAAGGGGAAGTCCAAAATATAGGAGGGAAAAGCAGAGCAGTGATAGGCGGACTAAACAGAGGAAGCTGGGTAGGCACAAGGTGGTGATAGGTAGACGCAGGTAAGAGCTAGTGATAGGCAGGTGTGGGAGAGGAGGGGAGAGCAGATCCACTAAAGGATGGGTCAAAGGTAAGGAGTAAAAGGAAAAAAAGGGGGGTAGAAAAAAGAGCTAGGCTAGGAAAAGGAAGAAGCATGGTGGGGGGTGGGGTTGTGGGGAAAGGGGGTGGGGATTACTTAACGTGGGAGAATTCAATGTTCATGCCGTTAAGCTGCAAGGTTCTAATATGGAAAATGAGGTGCTGTTCCTGTAGTTTTGCGTTTGGAATTCTCTTGGCAATGGAGGAGGCTGCGGACTGACATATCTGTGATAGTGTGTGAGGGGGAGTTGAAGTGACTGGCAACGGGGAGATGCAGATCATGGTTACGGACAGAGCGCAGGTGTTCTGCAAAGTGGTCACCTAGTCTGCGTTTGGTCTCACCAATGTAGAGGAGGCCATACTTGGAGCACCGAATGCAGTAGATGATATTAAAGGAGGTGCAAGTGAATCTCTGTCTCACCTGAAAGGACTCTTTGGGTCCCTGGATGGAGGTGGTGTAGGGGCAGGTGTTGCACCTATGGCAGGGGCAGTGGAAAGTTCCCGGGGTGGGAGCAGAGGAGTGAACTAGGGAGTTGGGGAGAGAGTGGTCCCTGCAAATGGCAGAAAGGGGTGAGGAGGGGAAGATATGCTTGGTAGTGGCATCCCATTGGAGATGGCGGAAGTGGCGGAGAATGATGTGTTGGATACGTAGGCTGGAAAGATGAAATGCGAGGACAAGGGGGACCCCATCCCTGTTGGGTCTTGGATGGGTGGGGGTGAGAGCCGAGGTGCAGGAAATGACAGATACGGGTGCGAGCTCTCTCGACTAGAGACGAGGGGGAAGCACCGGTTAGAAAAGAAGTTGGACACCTCGGATGTCCTGGAGTGGAAAGCCTCATCATGGGAGCAGATGCGGCGGAGGCGGAGAAATTGAGAAAAAGGGATAGCATCCTTGCAAGAATCAGGGTGGGATGAGCTGTAATCAAGGTAGCTGTGGGCGTCAGTGGGTTTGTGGAAGATGTCGGTGGATAAGGAATCTCCTGAGGTGGAGATGGAAAGATCGAGGAAGGAGAGAGAGGTCTCAGAGATAGTCCAAGTGAATTGGAGAGCAGGGTGAAAATTTGTGGCGTAATTTATGAAACTGTTGAGTTCCACACGGGTATAAGAGGTTGCACCAATGCAGTCTTCGATATAGCGGAGAAGGAGTTGAGGAATGGGGCTGGAGTAGGCTTGGAACAGAGACTGTTCAACATAGCCAATGAAGAGGCAGGCATAGCTGGGGCCCATGTGAATGCCATAGCTATGCTCTTGGTCTGTTGAAAGTGAAAGGGATCGAAAGTGAAGTTGTTTAGGGTGAGGACAAGTTCAGCCAGGTGGAGGAGAGTGTTAGTGGAAGGGGACTGGTTCTGTATGTGGTCAAGAAAGAAGTGGAGGGCGGTGAGGCCATCATGATGGGGAACGGAGGTATACAGGGACTGGACGTCCATGGTGAAGAAGAGGTTGTGTGTGCCGGAGAACTTAAAGCTATGGAAGAGTTGGAGAGCGTGTGATGTGTCACGGACATAGGTGGGAAGGGATTTTGACCATGGGGGACAGGATAGGATAGAGGATACAAGGTACAAGGTCCAGGAACAGGATATGAGCTCCATGGGGCAAGAGCATGCGGAGACAATAGATCTGCTGTAGCGTGTGATGTGTCACAGACATAGGTGTGAAGGGATTGGACCAACCCTTGAAGATTGGAGGTGTTGTATTTTGGGAAGTCAAACCAGGGTAGGACTTTCACTGTGAATGGTAGGGCACTGGGAAGTGTTATAGAACAAAAGAACAAAGGGACCTTGGAGTAAGGGTACATAGTTCCTTGAACGTGGTGACACACATGACAGGATAGTCAGGAAGGTTTTGGCATGGTGGCCTTCATCAGTCAGGGTATTGAGTATTGGAGTTGGGATATTATGTTCTAGTTGTACAAGATGTTGGTGAGGCTGCAACTGGAGTATTGTGTACAGTTTTGGTTACTCTGTTATAGGAAAGACTACATTAATCTGGAAAGAATACAAAGAAGATTTACGGGAATGTTGCCAGGACTCAAGGGACTGAGTCATAGGGAGAGGTTGGGCAGGCTAGGACTTTATTCATTGGAATGTAGGAGTCTGAGCGGTGAACATATGGCGGTGCATAAAATCATGAGGGGCATAGATAGGGTAAATGCAAGGATAGGGAATCAAAAAATAGAAGGCATAGGTTTAAGGTGAGAGGGGATAGATTTAAAAGGGACCTAAGGGGCAACTTCTTCACACAGAGGGTGGTGCATTTCATTGAACAAGCTGCCAGAGGAAGTGGTTGAGGCAGGTATAATAACAACAGTTAAAAGACATTTGGACAGGTACATGGATAGGCAAGTTTTAGAGGGAAATGGGACAAACGTAGGCAAATGGGACAAGCTTAGATGGGCATCTTGGTTGGCATGGACAAGTTGGGCCAAAGGGCCTGTTTCCGTGCTGTATTACTCTATGAGAAAATATTTGTGATACCAATATCGTTGGGTGAGGGCATGACAGGATTAAGTCACAAGATCACCCAGAGCCTTTGTCTTTGAGCATTACTGTTACTACTGTTACTTATTCTTGTTGCAATGAAGAAATATGTTTAATTTATTTTGAAACAATGATGGCAAATATTTAAAAGTTCAAAGAGCTCTAATGTAAACTTTAACAATTAATGTACTCATTATTTCAGTAGATGAGTTTATAAAAACTCATTTTATAGTTAAATATATATATTTAACTAAATTCCTAATAAATGACAAAAGCTTTGCTGAATTCTTTTCCTTCAACATATTTCCCTCAGACATTCAGGTCACACCAACACTTTTAGTCTTCTTGCTCCACCTGTTGGCAGCTCACAGGACTGATCTATGGAAAGGCCTGAGACCCAAATATGTTACTTGCTATGATGGAGATAATAAAATGTGAGTTTACTGATATACAAGGATATCATTCTAAAGTTATAAAATGTGGAATCATTTGAAATACACCAACATACTATTGAAAATGTTAAGTTTTGGCTCAGACTTGTGTTTATGTGGTACATCTTCTTATAATAATGTCTCACAATAAATGCTCTGGAAGCTCTTATTAACTGGCAACAAGAAAAGGTGAAAGACTTAAGAGGGAAAGCCAGACAAAGAGGAAAACCAAAATGTTAAACAAATTGAAATTCACATTAGTACTTCTCATTTTTTTTATATTTTCCTTTGGCACAGCATGAAGCTATCTGACCCCCAGCAACAGAGCTAAGCACACTATTTGTCGTGTGAACATGTTACACCCTTCTTCTAAAATTCTCCTCATTCCAGTTAATGGAATACTTCTTGGAAGCAGGATGCATTGTGCCGATGACATCGTAGATTAAAATTAAAAGTAAAAATACTGCAAATACTCAGCAGATCAGTCAGCCTCTGTAAAGCTATCATAGTTTATGTTTAGCGATACCAACCAGCAATGTGTTTCCAGACAATTATCATAAAAAGTATAATGATATAATGAAACATTAAAATTTGGAACTGTGAAAATAGTTATAGAGTCAAAGAGCAATACAGCACGGATACAGGTACTTTGGCCCAACGAGTCCACGCCAACCACATTCTCCTCCTAGCTGGTCCCAACTTCTTGCGTTCAACCTATATCCCTCCAGACCCCTTGCCTCCATGTATTTATCCAAGTGCTTTGTAAATGATACTATTGTACCTGCCTCAAACACTTCCTCTGTTCCATGTACTCATCACCCTTTGCATGAAAAGGTTGCCCCTCAGGTCCTTTTAAATCTTTCCCCTCTCACCCGAAATTTATGCCCCCTAGTTTTGGACTCCCCTACCCTGGGGAAAAGACTGTTACCATCCACCTTATCTCTGCCTCTCAGAATCTTAAACACTTTCATAAGGCTGCCCCTCATTTTCCTACATTCCAAGGAATAAAGACCTAGCCTAGCCTGGCCAATCTCTCCCCATAACTCAGGCCCTCTGTTACTGGCAACATCCTCGTAATTCTTTTCTGCATTGTTTCCTGTTTACCCACACCTTTCCTATAACAGGGTAACCAAAACTGCACAAAGTATTCCAAGTGCAGCCTCACCAACTATTTGTACAACTGCAACATAATGTTGCTGCCTTTTCACCCCATCTACCTGTGATGTCACTTTCAACAAACTATGCACTTGCACTCGTGGGTCCCTCTGTTCCATTACACTCCCTAGTGCCCTACCATTAATAGGATAAGTCCTACTCAGCTTTGACTTTCCAAAATGCATCACCTCATGCTTATCTGTACTGAAATCCATGTTCCACTCCTCAGCCCACTTCCTTAACTGATCAAGATGACCCTTCTTCACTGTCAACAACACCTTCTAATTTCGAGTCATCTGCAAACTTACTGATCAAGCTTTGTGCATTTGTGTCCAAATCATTTATATAAATAACAAATAACAAGGGTCCCAACACCGACCCCTGTGGCACACCAATAGTCATCGGTCTCCATTTTGAGAAACAACCGTCAACCACCACTCCCTGCTTTCTACCTCCGAGCCAATTTTGAATCACCTAACCAGCTCTCCCTGAATTCCATGGGGCCTAACTTTCCAGACAAGCCTGTCAAGTGGGACCTTATCGAAGCCTTGCTAAAGTCCAAATAGACAATATCCACTACCCTCCTCTCATCTACCCTTTTAGTTACTTCTTCAAAGGACTCTAAAGATTTCTCAAACTGTAGCCGGATGCGGCACATTTCCGAAGAAAAACTCAGAGACGAGGTGGTTGAATTCAAAACACACTTAACTCACTCAGACAAAACGCGCGCGCGCCGAAGTACCTGAGAGCCTCTACGGGCCCACGTGGGGCGGACGTGACGTAAGGTTCCCGCCGGAAGGCCCGCCCCGCAGTTTGTTCACGACGCGCTCCTGCTTGTCCGCCCGCGGCCGCTGATGGCGGTTCGAGTCCCATGTGTACGGGCCACTACACCACCCCCCCCCCACCCCCACCCCGAGAAACGTCCATCGGGGGCATGGGCCCCCCAGTCTGTGTGTCCCGCTTGGGTGGCCTGCCTCGCCGGCGCAGTGCGGGTACCCTCACCGGTTGCTCAATGTCCAAATGCACCGGTTTGAGGCAGTCCACTGTAAAAGTCTCCTCACAGCCACCCACCTCCACGACACACGTAGACCCGTTGTGCTGGATCACCTTGAAGGGCCTTCGTACGGCCGCTGTAGAGGTGACTTGTGCATGCCCCTGCGAATGAAAACGTACTCGCAATCCCAGAGGTCCTTAGGGATAAAGGATGGTGTAGTGCCATGCCTGGAGGTCGGAACCGGTGCCAGGGTCCCTACCTTGTCCCGTAGCCTCATCAGCACCTCTGCCGGCGTCCCTGCTGGACCTCAGGCCTCCGGCATAACCTCGCCCGGGACCGTCAGGAGGGTGCCGCAGACCAGCTCCGTCGAGGAGGTGCTCAGGCCCTCCTTGGGGGCTGTGGAGATGCCCAGTAAGACCCAGGGGAGCTCATCTGTCCAGTTGGGACCCCTGAGGCGCGCCATCAGGGCTGACTTGAGGTGCCTGTGGAACCGCTCGACCAAACCGTTGGACTGGGGATGGTACGCCGTGGTGTGATGTAGCCGGGTGCCCAGGAGCTGCGCCAGTGCTGTCCACAAACCTGACGTGAACTGTGCTCCTCTGTCAGAGGTGATGTCCGCTGGGAGTCCGAACCTGGCGATCCAGTTTGCGATGAGCGTCTTGGCGCAGGATTCGGTGGACGTGTCTGCTAGTGGAACCGTGAAGGTCCAAGTGAAACGGCTGGGCCCGAAACAGAGCGGGATGGGTTGCGAGCCGTACGCTCGGATAGTGGTGCCGTTTGCAGTGGTGAGATCGGGACCTGGGGCGGCATTACAGGTGTCCATGTTGGAGGGGGGAAGACCGCTGATTTCGGCCCCGGTGTCTACCAGGAATCGTCGCCTGGAGTGTCGATCCCAGAGGAATGGGAGGCTGTCGCGACTGCCAGCCGTCAAAGCCACTAGCAATGGCCGGCCCCAGCGTTTCCCGGGAAGGCACATGGTGGGCAGCAGCAGCACACGTTCGCACCCCATCTCTGGTGATAAAAACACCAGTGGTCCGAACCCTCGTCCTTGTCCCCCGTGGGTCTCAGCAGCTTCGGTTGTGGGGTCTTGGCCTTGGCCTGTGCGGTCGCGGTTAGGTAGATGGAGGCCGCTCCCCGCTGTTTACTCTGCCACAGAATGTCCGCCCTGGCCGCGAGCCTGCGTGGGTCGCTGAAATCTTCAGCCGCGAGGAGGAGGCAAATGGCCTCTGGTAGTTGCTTGAGGAACAACTGTTCGAATAGAAGGCACGGCTTATGGCCGTCCATGAGCGCCAGCATATCATTCATCAGCTCGGATGGTTTGCAGTCGCCCAGGCCGTCCATGTGCAGGAGCTGCGCGGCTCGCTCACGGCGGGAGATTCCGAAAGTATGGATTAGGAGCACCTTGACCTTAGCGTACCTGTCCTCCGTTGGTGGCTGGTGCAGCAAGTCGATAATCCAGCCTGCCGTGTCCTGGTTGAGCGCGCTGACCACGTAGTAGTACCGTGTGGTGTCGGCTATAATCACAGCTGTTACTGGGGGCGGATTTCCTACGGGCCAACCATCTTCTCGTCGACCTGAAGGGCTGGCGTTTGGTCCACGCCGAGACGTTCCAGACCTTCCAGCTCGGGGAAGCCCAGCTACCGGCCCTCCACCTGGACTCCGTCACACTCTCAGGTGACAAGTTCACCAGGGTGCTGGCAGATTTCCCCTCCATCATCACCCTGCAGTTCTCCACAACCGATCCCAAGCGCAGCGTGCAGCACCACATTCCCACACAAGGACCACCACTGCACGCCCAAGCCCGTAGGCTTCCACCCGACAAGCTCCACCTCGCCAAGGAGGAGTTCCGGAAGAGTGTGCAACCTCATAAATATCATTCATCAATAAGCACACTCTGGAGAACAAGCTTTTCCTTAAATGAAATTTAATGGCACTTTGTAACTGCTATAGAATAAAACACTTATCTCCTTTGAGCGCTCAATGACAGCATGAAACACCCCAGAGGAGCACTGCACAGCCATACAAGTTAGTTTCTATTGGTCTGAGTTAGTTTCTCTTGCTCTGCAATAAGAAGCCTAAATAATCATCCAAGAAGAAATTTGCCAACTGCTCCAATGTAAACTTCCATTTCTCTTTAGTTTTCTTTTTTTACCCTCCTAAGAGAAAATAATAATTTAGTTTTGTATACTGAGTTATTCAGAGTGTTATGCTGAAAGCATGAGCTAAAAATGCCAATAACACATTTTACTCATGATTTAAACACTGAGTAGATAGAAGTGATTTTCATCTCATTGGTGTCAGCTGGTGCTGGAAGACAACATTAGATTTTCTTTTGATGCAAAAGCTATGTTCATAAATGCTCTTACTGGAAATGTTGCTTGATATGTTTCTAATAATTTGCTACCAAGTCTAAAAATATACAGAACATACTGTGCAAAAACAGGTTATATAAACCGACTGATCTGTGCTAGTAATTAAGAGCCCACATCAATGTATAAAGATTTTTTTTAGCCATTGGTACAAACAATATGTTTTGAACCCTATTTGAGAAACAAAGGATATGCTGGCTTCTTCGAAATGGAATAGGCCAGTAGCTTTGGCATCTGATTCAGAATGCTGCAAGGAATTCACCAAGATCATTCTGACTCAAAGTATTTTTGTTTCCAAAAAAGTAAAAAAAAACCTACAAGTCCTTTCTGTATCTTCTCCATACAGTAAACTGTTTGAAGCTGCTATGCTTCCACCAACATTGCACTATTACAAAAAGATATTCTGTTTTCCTTTAAATTTTATTTCAAGTTTTCAGATAAACAATAGTTCATTGCCAGGACTGGAAAATTTTTCTTGCCAACAACTCAACCTAATGGTGGAAGGTACTTTCCAGCTTCAATAAGATAAATACAAAACACAAGTCACCAGAATGTTTAGTCCCATGAATTTCTGGCAAGGTAAAAGGCAAATGCAACACAAATCTAAATATGATGAATGAGTATACCTTGGAAAGAAAAAAAGATGTGAAAAAGTTGTTTCAATAAAAATGCCTCCATACATTTCTCTACAATGTTAATTTACAAGCTCACGATATTGCAATAATGTAGAAATCATTTTAAACTCATCCACCCACCTTGGATCCAAATGCAAGATCGGAGAGAATGTAAGATAATTATCTGATTTGATGTTTCTCTTTGCTGCTGGCAGGTTTGGATAAAATTTGCCACAGCAATGTGACTGACTCCTGTCTGTCCGTTGAAATGACATAAAGATTATATCAAAACTGCCACTACTTGAACTGAAGTGGTTCAAGATGGTTTACCCCCATCTTCTCAAGATAGCCCAGTGACATGGTGTCATGGCAACAACCTTTCCCTCAATGTTAGTAAAACAAAAAAGCTTGTCACTGACTTCAGAAAGGGGAGGGCAGTGCACATGCTCCTGTTTACATCAACGTTGCTGAGGTCAAGAGGGTTGAGAGCTTCAAACTCCTAGGAGTGAACATCACCAATAGCCTGTCCTGGTTCAACCACGTAGACACCACGACTAGGAAAGCTCACCAGCGCCTCTACTTCCTCAAGAGGCTAAATAAATTTGGTATGTACCCTTTGACCCTTTCCAATTTTTATCAATGCACCATAGAAAGCATCCTATCCAGAGGCATCACGGCTTGGTGTGGCAACTGCTCTGTCTGTGACCACAAGAAACTGCAGAGTTGTGGACACAGCTCAGCACATCACGGAAACCAGCCTCCCCTCCATGGACTCTATGTCTACACTTATCACTGCCTTGGTAAAGCAGCCACCATAATCAAAGACCCCACCCACCCCAGACATTCTTTCTTCTCCCCTCTCCCATTGGGCAGAAGATACTAAAGCCTGAATGCACATACCACCAGGCTCAAAGACAGCTTCTATCCTGCTGTTGGACTATTGAACAGTTCGCTAGTATAAGATGCAATCTTGACCTCACAATCTACCTCGTTATGACCTTGCACCTTATTGTCTATCTGTACTGCACTTTCTCTGTAACTGTAATACTTTATTCTGCATTCTGTTATTGTTTTACCTTGTACAACCTCAATGCACTGTTAAATGAATGGATCTGTATGAATGGTATGCAAGTTTTTCACTGTACCTCAGTACATGTGATAATAATAAACCAATTTAGTTAGGATAGACCACAAACCCTGGCCTTCTTGATGACTTCCACATCCATTTCTTAGTGGAATAATTGATGAGTATATGAGCTAAAAATAAACAACATTCATTACTGGATGTCCAAGTCTGTGCTTCACCTCTTAAAGGACAGGTTGTAGGAAAAGGATTGCCATGGCCACAGCCACTCTGGCATTACTACTGGAAAATTAGCTTTCTGTTAGATAGGTTCAACTATTTATGGTATTTTGCAAAATATGCAAGAGCAGAGAAACAGCAAATGAGGCAAACACTACTCACAGAGTAAAGCAATACATGCAAGTGCAAATGAGGACCTGGGAATGAAATGGAGGAAGTATTCCATTCTCTAGGGAATGTGAAAAAATGGCCAACCTTGGCTTAGCAGCCTAGTGACAAGGAATTCTGGGCTTTACTTACTCTTTAAACGAGCTTAATTCAGGAGCTTTAGCTTTATGAGTAGACAGTGCAGAATTAAATGAAAATTTCACTAACAATATGAAAGACATTGCAGGAATTTCCAACAACGTAGCACTCAGGGATTTCTATTGCTTCTAAAAACATTTTTGAATAGTAGAACATCAGGCAATGGAAACCAAGTAATGGAGATGTCAGAGGATTTTTGTATTTTGGTTTTATGTTTCAAACATCCTAATAAGTTCACTTTAAATTAATCAGGCATCTCTAATACCTAGTCATTTTCTGCACATTTGCTTCTCTAACAAAAGGTCTTAGAAATGTCTTGATAAGGGATAGAATTTTTTGTAGTCCAATCTGGAATATCCTTAGTATTCTATCACTGGTATGAAATATGTTTAAATAAGCCTTCCTGTTTTTAATTTATTTTAACCTTTTATGCTTTCACAAAATTCAATTCAATTATTAACTTCACTTTGAGAGCAAAAGCCGCTACCGTGTACTTCACAGTCTAAATCCAATGCAACATGTTTCTGACCTTGAGTTTGACAGGACAGAAACACCTAATGGTGTTTTGTGAAAGGTTACCTAATTTCTCTCCTTGGACTCTGAACACTAATAACCTGTCATTTGTCAAATTTAAAGCTACAGAATAAGTAGATGAAAGGGTTAGAATTTTTCCAGGATAAAAAATAGATGTTAGATCATTTTCTGAGCACTGCCAAAGTTTGGAAATTTCTTAGATGATGTGCTGGTAGTGAGTGCATTATCTCTTCAAGTTCCAAGATAATTTTTAAATTCTGAGACATATTGATGGATCTAAAAACTAAAATCTTCTTGGATCAAAATGCTGTCAAGGCACAAATCTCAAGTAATTTCTTGGCAACAGGTCAAGAAACCTTAGTCAGCATGCAACCCCTGACTTCAGTCTAGAATGAACAAAAATAAGCGAATGAATTAATTTTTGTTTACATTTCCCCAGAACAATCTAAAATAACACAGGACTTTTTCATTAAATTAACCTCTAGTTAATTTCGTCTACTTTTATGTTCGCTTGCCTCTAAAATTTCACTGTCTTTAATATATAGTTTTTGCTGCAAGATTACAGGTACAAAAGTTTTCAGCTTGAACTGAATGAACAAAGAAAATAATCAATAACTATGATAAAATTCTGTATGATGGTAATTTCAAGTAATGCAATCTAAATATTTTACTACTGGCATTCATTATGAATAAAATATGTACACACTAGACTAATGCAAAGTGGTACTCATACAAACTAAACCTTCACCTAGCTGGAGCTATCAGATGATTAAGACAGATCTGGAACCTACATTAAATGAAAATTTATAATGGCTCATGACATTTAATATACTTGATAAATGCCAGCACACAAATGTTCCATGAAGGATGAGTAGCAATGAGATAGAACCTTGGCACATGACTAAACAATTTCAATCTTCCCAAGACAGTCCACTGAAAGAGCTTTGTACTCAAAACATAAGGATATAATTGTTTTCTCTACAGACAAAATTGTTGTCATTTTGCAAAAGGTACTAAATAAAGAAGTTATTAATAAATTTAAGAGTAAAATTAAAATGTCTTCTAAATAATTCAATTTATTTTAAAAGATATTGATCAAGAAAATCAATGTCAAACCTACAAGAGGTATAGTGAATCTTCAGGCAGACTCCTGAGACACACTTCTGCCCTGAAATGGTTTGACGGTCTTTGACAGAAGTTAAAACTATGACAAAGCACTGCTTTGTGTCAAAGATAACAAAGCTTTGTAATGCTCTCTGATATTCAAAAAACATTTTAAAACTATTTTATATTTCAGTAAGTAATTTATAAAATATTAAACATTTTAAAATAAAAAAATAAAAAATAAAATTAATCAGAAACACATTAGAACACCAAGAAATAATTAAAAGCATTCAAGGAAATCAAAAATAAATAACTTTGCGGACCTTTATTACCCTAATACCTAGATCAAGGGTCACCATTTAAATGGGTCACTGTTTCAATGTCAGATCTGACTGGCATATGGTCAGAGGGACAAATACCCCACCATAATTCCGAGCATGACTGGATTCCACCAAACTCCTAATGGGATCGAGCAATGGTGTGGATGCACTAATGCCTGTTACTCAACACATTACAGACTTACAAACAGGCCTCTCTAAGTCCACACTTGGAGTATTGTGTACAGTTTTGGTCACCCTGTTATAAGAAAGATGTTATCAAACTAGAAAGAGTGCAGAAAAGATTTACCAGGATGCTGCCTGGACTTGGGGGCACGAGTTACAAGGAGAGGTTGTGTAGATGAGGACTTTATACCCTGGAATGTTGGAGATTGAATGGTGACCTGTATATAAGATCATGGCTGAAAGCACATTGTCTTTTTCCCAGGGATGGGGTGCTAAAAACAAAGAGGGCATAGGTTTAAGATCAGAGGTGAGAGATTGAAAAGGGACATCAAAGGCAGCTTCTTCACGCAAAGGGTGGTGCATAGTTGGAATGATCCACCAGAAATACTGGTTGAGGCAGGCACAATAGCAACATTTAAATGCCATCTAGATAAGTACATGGATAGGAGAGGTTTAGAGTGCCATGGGCCAAACGTGGGCAGACAAGAGTGCTATGGGCCAAACGTGGGCCCAATTAGCTCACTGGGCAACACAGTTGGCATGGACGAGTTAGGCTGAAGGGCCTGTTTCCATGCTATATGACTATGACCCTATGACCTACTCAACTGGACGTTACTGAGCACCAGCAATTTCCTTTGGAACCACCTGCTACAGCCAGCATGGTTTGGCCCAATATAATTAGGAAGACACAACATGATTTTATGAAGGAGAAATTAAAAAAATAATTTTGACAAACCTAATAGATTTTTGAGCATGCAAGTAGCAGGGTAGTTTAAGGGGAGCATAAGAGTGCAGGATCAGTCTAGATTTTATTGAATGGTGGAGAAAGCTTGAGAGGTCATACAGCCTACTTCAGCTTCTCTTTCTTAAGGGAGTTCATTCTCATTTTTTCAAGAGCAATCAGGAACAGATAAAATATCCTGCCTTTTCCAGGAATTTTTCATAAATTTTCCATACTTTCTAAAGAGGAGGAAGCCATTCAGCACACCGACTCAATGTCAGCTCTCAAACCATGCCTATCAATCCCACTCCTCCACATTTCCTCATAATTTATTCTCTCTGACATGCCCATCAACTCACCCCAATTTTCCTGCCACCCACCTACGTTTGGCACAATTTACAGTAGATACTTAACCTACCAGTACATTTTGGGATGTGGGAGTATATTGGAACAATGGAGGAAATCCATGCAGTCACAGAAAAATTGTACAAAGATAACAGAGGCTCCAGATACTGGAATCTGGAACAAAAAGAAACAGAAAGATGGAAGAACTCAGTGGGTCAAGCAATATCTGTGGAGGTAAGGTTTATGATAACATTTCAGATCAAGATCGTGCATCAGGACTGAGAGAGAAGAGATTGCCATTATGCAGAAGTACGAGGGATGGGTGGGACAGAGGCTGGTAGGTGATAGTTGGAACCAGATTGGGGGTGGGGGGGGGGTGGTGCAGGATTGATGGACAGATGGAACCCAGTAGGGGAGGGGGAAGGGATGAGAAAGGTGAACAAAGGAACAAAAGGAGAAGAAATCTAGGCGGACAGGTAAGTGTGTGTGGGAGAAGTGGGTTACCCAAAATTGGAAAATTCAGTATTCATACCATTGGGTTATAAATTACCCAAGCGGAATATGAGATGTTGTTCTTCCAGCTTTTGTTTGATCTCACCATAGCGATGGAGAAGGCTGAGGACAGACAGGTTGGTGTGGGAGTAGGAAAGAGAATTGAAGTGACATACAACCCAAAGCTTGAGATGGCCATTGCGGACAGAGTGCAGGTGCTCCACAAAACTGTCTCCTAGTCCATGCTTGGTTTCTCCAGTGTAGAGGAGACCACATCATGAGAACAGAATCCAGTAGACCAGGGTGGAAAAGGTGCAAATAAATCTCTGCCTCACTTGGAAGGGTTGTTTATGAATGGTAGTGAGGGAGAAAGTGAAGGGGCAGGTGCTATACCTTCAATTGAAGTGGAAAGTGCTCGGGTATGGGGAGTTGTGGGTGGGAACGGATGAGTGAACTAGGGAGTCACAAAAAGAGTGATCCCTGGAGAAATCAGAAAGGGGGTGGAGCGGGGAATATGTGACTGGTGGTGGGATCACTTTGGAGCTGTACAAACTCCACACAGAGAGCACCCAATGTCCAAATTGAACCCAGGACACCGGAGCTGTGTGGCCACAGGTCTATCTGCTGCATCATTATGCTGTCAGATCTAATCATCTACTTTCACATGGCTGACTTGGCACAACGACTATACTGTAAGTCCAGTGTGACTAACGTAAGTAAACTAGTCTAACCTTTTGAGAAAAGGGAAGCGATCAGTGTAAAGAAGGCAAAATTATGTGGTCATAGAGTCATAGAGCAATACAGCACAGATACAGGCCCTTCAGCCCAACCAGTCCTTGCCAACCATGGTACCCACCCAGCTAGTCGCAATATCCTGCTTTCAGCACCCATCCCTCTAAGTCACGCCCCTCCATGTACCTATCCAAGTGCTTCTTAAATGATACTATTGTACCTGCCTCAACCACTTCTTCTGGCAGCTCAGTCCATATACTCACAACCCTCTGTATGAAAAAGTTACCCTTCAGGTCCCTTTTAAATCTTTCTCCTCTCACCTTAAGCCTATACCCCTAGTTTTGGACTCCCCTACCTTGGAGAAAAGACTGTTACCATCCACCTTATCTGTGCCTCTCAGAATTTTAAACATTTCTATAAGGTCGCCCCTCATTCTCCTATGTTCCAAGGAACAAAGACTTCACCTGGCCAACCTCTACCTATAGCTCAGGCCCTCTAGTCCTGGCAAGATCCTTGTAAATCTTTCTTGCACTTTTTCCAGTTTAATTACATCTTTCCTATAACAGGGTGACCAAAACTGTGCACAGTACTCCAAGAGCGGCCTCACCAACAAATTATACAACTGCAACATAATGTCCCAACTCCTATGCTCAATGCCCTGAACGATGAACGCCAGCGTGCTAAATGCCTTTTTCACCACCATGTCTACTTGTGAACTGCTTTCAATGAACTGTGCACTTGTATTCCTAGGTCCCTCTGTTACATTACACTCCTTAGTGCCCCACCATTCATTGTACAAGTCCTACACTGGTTTGACTTTCCAAAATGCATCACCTCACACGTATCTGTATTGAAATCCATTTCCCACTCCTTGGCCCACGTCCGTAACTGATCAAGATACCCCTGTAAATCCACATTAATCTTAACTATCAATAACACCTTCTAATTTCATGTCATCCGCAAACTTACTGATCAAGCCTTGTGTACTCACATCCCAATCATTTATATAAATAATGAATAAGAAGAGTCCCAACATCGACCCCTGTGGCATACCACTAGTCACTGGCCTCCATTCTGAGAAACAACCTTCAACCACCAGCCTCTGCTTCCTACCTCTGAGCCAATTTTGAATCCACCTAACTAGCTCTCCCTGGATTCCATAGGACCTAATCTTCCAAACCAGCCTACCATATGCAGGACCTTGTCGAAGACTTGCTGAAGTCCAAATAGACAACATCCACTGCCCTAACCTCATCTATATTTTTGGTTAGCTCTTCAAAAAACTCCAAATAAGGTCATCAAGCACAACTTTCCATGCACAAGTCATGCTAACTCCTCTGAATCAGACTCTGTCTATCCAAATGCTGGTAGATCCTGTCCCTCAAAATTCCCTCCAGTAATTTCCCCACTACTGATGTCAGGCTGTCCGGCCTGTGGTTCCCTGGCTGTCCTTGCTACCCTTCTTAAACAACGGAACATTAGCCACCTTTCAGTCTCTGGAAACTTCACCAGTGGCTAACAAAGAAGCAAATATCTCTGCAAGGGCCTCCCAAAGTTCTTCCCTAGCCTTCCACAAAGTCCGAGGATGCACTCAATCAGGCCCTCGGGATTTATCCACCTTAATGCGCTGTAAGGCTGCAAATACCTCCTCCCTGGTAATATGAATTTCCTCCAGAATACCTCCACTAGTTTCCCTTATCTCTTGAGCAACCATGATTTTCTCCTCAGTAAACACCGAGGACAAATATTCGTTAAAAATCCTACCCATCTCCTGTGGCCCTGCTGATTGAAAGAGACCTACTCTCTCCCGAGCTACCCATTTACTCTTTATATAGCTATAGAACCTTTTGGGATTTTCCTTGACCTTACCTGCCAGATCTATCTCATATGCTCTCTTTGCTCTCCTGATTTCCCTCTTACAAAAGAATCTATGTTTTTTTAATTTTTATTTTGTAAATAAATATGTTTTCTAAGTGTAAATTTAACAAGTAGAAAGACAGACCAATTCAGCAAAATGTGCTGTCAGAGTATTCTTAATCTTTTTTATAGTCATCAAAGGATTCACTCATCCCTGATCTCCTAAACCCAATGTATGCCTCCTCCTTTTTCATGTCCAGAGCCTCAATATCTCCTCAGCCAATGTTCCCTAAACTCACCAGGTTTACCCTTCACCCTAACAGGAACTTGCTGCTCCTGGATTCTTGATCACACTCTTAAAAGGCTCCCACTTGCTATTTGTTCCTTTCCCTTCAAACATTACACTCCATTGCACTCCCTTGGTTATATCAGGATTGCCACTGTCTTCAAACTCCTAATAGACCACTTTGCATCAGGTGACTATAGTGGCCATGCCCTACTTAGATTCCAGTTAGAACCTTCCATGTTTATCAAGTAGGAGGATGGAAAAACTAGGAAGATGGATCAGAAATAAGATGTTGGCCCCAGATGGAGGGAAATGTGGAATGAAACCACTAACAAGCTGCACTGTCATATCCCACAAAGGCTCCTATACACATTCACAAAGGTTTCCAGAACAAATTCCTGAATTTGGTTGAGGTTGTTGAAGAGCTAACCAACATTGTCAATGAGGGCAGGGCAGTAAACGTAGTCTATATGGAATTCAGTAAGGCCTTTGATAATGTTCCGCATGGTAGGCTGCAATGGAAAGTTAGATCGCATGGGTTCCAGAGAGAGCTAGCTAATTGGACACACAATTGGCTTGAATGGTAGGAAGCAGAGATGATGGTGGAAGGTTGTTTTTTGAACTGCAGCCCCGTGGCTAGGGGTGTTCCCCAGGGTTCAGTGGTATGCCCACGCTATTTGTCATCTATCAAAATGATATGGATGAGTATGTACAAGGCATGATTAGTAAGTTTGCAACTGACGTTAAAATTGGTGGCATCATTGACAGTGAATATAGTTATCAAGATTTACAAGGGGTCTTGATCAGTTGGGTAAGTGGGCTGAGGAATGGCAAATGGAGTTTAATTCAGATAAGTGCAAGGTGTTGCATTTTGGGAAGACAAATAAAGGTAGGACTTTTACAGTCAATGGTAGGGAGTGTTGTAGAACAGAGGGATTTAGGAGTACAAGCACATGATTCCCTGAAACTGGTGTCGTAGGTAATCATGGTGGTGAAGGCGGCTTTTGACATGCTAGCCTTCATCAGTCAGGGCATTGAGTATAGAAGTTGGGATGTTATGTTGCAGTTGTAAAGATGTTGGTGAGGTTGCATTTGGAATATTGTGTTCAGTTTAGGCCACCCTGCTATAGGAAAGATGTTATTAAGCTGGAAAGAGTGCAGAGGAGATTTACGAGGATGTTGCCGAGACTCGAGGGACTGAGTTATGGAGAGAGGTTGAGCAGGTTGGGACTGTTTTCATTGGAGCGCATGTGAATGAGGGGTGATCTTGAAGATGTATATAAAATCATGAGGGGCATAGATAGGGTCAATGCACACGGTTTTTTATCCCCGGGTTGGGGAATCATGAACTAGAGGGCATAGGTTTAAGGTGAGAGGGGAGAGATTTAATTGGAACCTGAGAGGCAACTTTGTCCACACAAAGGGTGGTCAGTATACGGAACGAACTGCCAAAGGAAGCGGTTTAGGTAGGTACATTAACAACATTTAAAAGGCACTTAAACAGATACATAGATAGGAAAGGCTTAGACGGATATGGACCAAATGTGGGCAAATGGGAATCTTGGTCAGCATGGACTAGTTGGGCCAAAGGGCCCGTTTCTGTGCTATATGACTCTATATTAAGTGTTGAGCTAGGCGGTTATTTAAATACATCAACATCACTGTAAATAATTTTGATAAGCCAAAAGTACAGAGGAGCAATATTATTGTAATCATTGAACTGGTGTGAATTTTAGTGATAGTTAACATTGAAGAATTTAAGTGGGCATCAAGGCTCTTGGTGCAACTGCTATCAACTCAGACAAGTGAACAGAATTCAGCTTTTGAGAGGATTTACACTAAAGCAGAGCTGAGAGCATAGCTTTTGTACTACTTTACCCAATTCTTAAGCTTTCTCAAGGATGATTACAAAAGGTAAGGTGACGCATTTTTAATTCATTTTTGGGACATACGCATCACTGGCAAGGTCAGCATTTATCCCCATAACCAGTTGCCCTTGAGAAGCTGGTGGTGAGCCTTTTATTTTGAACCACTTCAGTTCTTCTGGTGAAGGTATTCCCACAATGCTGTTGAATGGGAGATTTCAGGATTTAAACCCAGTGACAAGCAGTGCTATACTTGCAAGACAGGATGGTGTCCTGAGGGTGTTACGGACTCAGTGAAAGTCCCTTTAAGATAGAGAGTGTGTGTGTATGTGTGTGTGGGGTGTGCTTACGTCAATAGAAGATAAAGGACGTAATGATGTTGTTGAAGAAGTTAGAAGAAGAAAGGAGAGAGAGAGAGAGAGAGAGAGAGAGAGAGAGAGAGAGAAGGGAGAGAGACACCAGCCTGCTTGTTTTCTCTATCGATGGATGAGAAACAATAACTGTGTTTGCCACTGAAATCCATGTATGGAAGTTGGAAGTAATCCGGTGGAGTTCACTTTGTTGCTGACCTGTAGAAGGAAACAGGTATTTGTATGTGGACGACCACAGTTCGGATGCTTTTCGGGGTGAGGAAGTCACTACCGAGTAAACACTGGAGTGTCGTTTGGGGTCCATCGTGGAACATTTGGATTTCGTATGTACTCTCTCTATGTTTTTCTACATCTACATCTTATCTTCAGACAACGGTGGTTGTTGAAGAAGCCCTTGCTCATGTTTCACCTTATGGCTTGCAGAACTGAACTTTAAGAACCATTCCGGAACTGGGAGTTTTGGACTTTGTCACACACACACACGAAGAGTTTAGTTTTGGGGTTAACGTTCGAGGTTTAACATTTTTGAATTCTAACATACTAACATTTTTTTTTACTTTTATTTTACGTATTATCATAAGTAGTGATTAATAAAATAGTTTTTAACACTGAATCATGCTCAGTGTGTTTCTTTTGTTGCTGGTTTGTGACAAGGGAAATTTGCAAATGCTAGGTCCCCATCTGTCTGATGCCCTTATCCTTCTCGGTGGTAGATTTTGTGCATTGGAAGCTGCTGTCAGAGTAGCTTAGGTGAGTAGCTATGGTGCATTTTGTAGATGACATACAGTGCAGCCAAACAGCAACGCTGGTGGAGGGAATGAATGTTGAGAGTGGTGCATGAGATAGCAATCAAGTGAACTGCTTTGTTCTGGATAGTGTTCAGCTTCTTGAGAGTTTTTGGAGTTATACTCATTCAGATAAGAGATAAATTTTCCATCATGTTCCTGACTTGTACCTTTTGAATGGCCAAGAGGAAATGAATCACTTCCTACAGAATACAGAACCTCTGACTTGCCTACAGTCTTTGTCTGAATGATCCAGTTGAGTTTCAAGTCAATGGTAATTCCAAGGGGGACTCAGCAATGCTTAGGTGATTTGACATTCTCTTCTTAGATACGGTCTGTAACGTGAATGCGGCTTGCCACTTATCAGCCCATGCCTGAATGTTGTCTAGCTCTTACTTCATGCAGGCACTGACTTGTTCATTTGTTGAGGAATTGCAAAACGAGTTGAACACTGAGCAATCACCACCTAAAATCTGACTTTATGACGGAAGGAAGGTCACGGATGAGGAGGCTGAAGATGCAATCATCAGTGCATCTATTAAACAAAATTTTCAATCTGGACTGTGAAATCTTGCAGGGGAACATAGGAGTTAATGATTTCAGCCAAATACATGTTGTGAATAAATAATATATAAAGATGTTTAGCTGTAGCTTGTGTTAATAGCTAATGATCCATGAAGCCGGCTTGAAAACAGATGGAAATTAGGAAACTTCAACAAAATGATCTGATGCTTTCAATTTCGTAACTCTCAACTAAGTATTATAGTTACATATTATTTGTATGAATTCCAAAGGAAAACAAAAAAAAACTGCCAAGTAGAAATGCAATCTCAGTGGAAAATGAGCAATTGTGACGAGAACAAAAGCATAAAAAAAGGACAAGGCTATCTGGCCCTTCAGCATACTCCACCATTTATCAAGATCATAGCTGATCTTCTACTTCAATGCCATTTTCCTACACTATTTCAAATCCCTAATTCCTTTAATATCCAGAAACCCATCAACAACTGTTTTGAACTAACAATGATTGAGCCACCGCAGCCCTCTGGAGTAGAATCCCCAAAAGAGTCACCACTTTCATCATGAAGAAATGTCTCCTCACCTCAATCCTATCTGGATGTATCACTGCTTGGTTCGGCAACTGCTCTGCCCAGGACCGCAAGAAACTGCAGAGAGTTGTGGACACAGCCCAGCGCATCACAGACACCAGTCTGCTCTCCTTGGACTCTGTCTTTACCTCTCGCTGTCTTGGTGAAGCAGCCAGCATAATCAAAGACCCCACCCACCCGGGTCATTCTCTCTTCTCTACGTTTCCATTGGGTAGAAGATACAGGAGCCTGAGGGCACGTATCACCAGACTTAAGGACAGCTTCTATCCCACTATAAGACTATTGAACGGTTTCCTTATACAATGAGATGGACTACGACCTCACGATCTACCTTGTTGTGACCTTGCACCTTATTGCACTGCACTTTCCCTGTAGCTGTGACACTTTAATTTGTACTGTTATTGTTTTTACCTGTACTACATCAATGGACTCTGTACTAACTCAATGTAACTGCACTGTGTAATGAATTGACCTGTACGATCAGTATGCAAGACAAGTTTTTCACTGTACCTCAGTACAAGTGACAATAATAAACCAATACCAATACATGGCGTACCTCTTAATCTAAGTCTGTTATCCCTGGTTCTAGACTCCCAAGCCAGGAGAAAATTCTCCCTACAAACAATATTCTTACAGGACTCCGCAGCTCATAAGTTTCAATGCTGTCTCCTCTTATTCCTATAAACTTTAGAAAATGCAGGCTTGGTCTTTTTAATCTCTCTTCATGTAGCATCCCTGGAATCAGTGTATGCAGCCACTGCTGTTCTCCCTCTATGGCAAATATAACACTTGTTTAGATAAGGAAAGAAAAACTGCACACATTAGTCCAGCCTCTAGGAAGAAGAGGCGCTCGTGAGCTTTCTTGGCCGTGGCATCTACATGGTTGGACCAGGACAGGCTATTGGTGATGTTCACTGCTAGGAACTTGAAGCTCTCAACCCTCTTGACCTTAGCACTGTTGATGCAGACAGGTGCATGTACACCTCCCTCTTTCCAGAAGTCAATGACCAGCTCTTTAGTTTTGCTGACATTGAGGGAAAGGTTGTTGTCATGATACCATGTCACTAAGCTCTCTATCTCCTTCCTGTACTCTGACTCATCGTTATTTGAGATATGGCCTACTACAGTGGTATCACCTGCAAACTTTTAGATGGAGTTAGAGCAGAATCTGGCCACGGAGTCATGACTATATGGGGAGTAAAAGGCTGAGGACACAGCCTTGTGGGGCACCAGTGTTGAGAATAATCGTGCTGGAGGTGTTGTTGCCTATTCTCAATGATTGCGGTCTGTTGATCAGAAAGTCAAGGTTCCAGTTACAGAGGGAGGTGTTGAGTCCCAGGTCTCGGAGTTTGGTTGGAATTATACTATTGAAGGCAGAGCTGTAGTCAATATGCTATAGTCTAACGTAGGTGTCTTTCATTCAATCTGATGGATTCAGAAATGAGCCTGGGAATTAGTACTCCACAGATGGACCACAGCATGCCATCTAGGCCCAGAGTTGCATGCAATCATCATTCATGGTCTTCCTTCACAGGAAGCCCTCTCTGCTGCTCTGCTTCCACCAGCGATGTTGCAGCCACTAGTAACAGGAGAGTTGACAGGTGAGAGGTGAACAACACTAGCGGTATGCCAAGGGTGATTAGTTAACGTTTGAACACTTTTCCTTTTAACTGAAACCATAAATATGGTTTGAAATGATTGGGCCTTATATTCATAATTTGTGATGAAGCTGTCATTGAGATGTTCAATAGAGAGAAAACTGAAAGAATGGAGGTTTTGCTGTCACAGTATTTAATGATCATCACTAATTGTTCTCAAGAAACTGGAGAAGAGCTGTCTTTTTGTCCCATTGTTTTGTTTTTAATGAAGGTTCTGCCAAAATGTCATTAGATAGAGACTTAGGCCTTTGACCCAGCATCAATTAGAACAGAGTTGCAGAGTTAGATATTTATTTATTTGTCACATGTACATCGAAACACACAAGAAATACATCTTTTTGAATTACTAAGAATGTGCTGGGGGCAGCCACATGTGTCGCCACTCTTCCAGTGCCGACATAGCATGCCCACAACTCCTAACCTGTAGGTCTTTGAAATGTGGGAGGAAACCGGAGCACCCAGAGAAAACCCACGCAGACACAAGGAGAATGTGCAAATTGCTTACAGACAGTGGCAGGAATTGAACCTGGGTCGTTGGTGCTGTAAAAGCGTTACGCTAACTGCTATACTACTGTGCCACATGCTGATGTAATTAGATGATTGCTGCTTTGATTATCCCTTTACAACCTTCAGCACCTAGGTATTGAAGAAACCATGGCGCATTCATCACCCATTCTGTAAACTGTATACACTGTTTGCAGTGCATTACTGATGGATAGCATTGAATCTTCAAACATGTACAATGCTAATCAAGCAAATTGCGTTGCTCTTGATGGACATGCTTTCTCAGTATGGTTGGAGCTCGCTTATTCAGGCAAATAGAGGATATTTCATAACACTCCTAACCTGTGCTTTGTAGTTGGTGGAAATGTTCTGTGGTCAGGATCCAAGTCCATATCTGCAGAATGCTGAGCTTTTGACCTTGCCACTCCAGTCGTGCAAGAATATTGTCCAGGCCTTTGCACATAGTGATGCAGACTTTCTCAGTTTGATCTATGATTATGTGAAATGCAATCCTCAGCTGAAACTGTCAACCACACCTTGACAGCATGCCCTGAGAAAGCTTTTTGTCCTCACCTCCTGCTGTTGAGGCTCTGACAAGGTCTGCACCCATAATTTGACCAGAGTATGCAGATGGCAGCAAGCACCAAAGCAGAAGGCTCAGTCTAGACTGCTCTATGCCCCAAGACCAGTCCTGACAACTGAATATTTGCTGAAGGGCCCCAATGATTGCATCCATGATGTTCACCAGTCTTACAACTCTCATCATATGAGCAACTCAGCAATGCTTGCTTGCTGAGTCCCCAGATGGTTTGAGTCAGGTATTGAGAGAATCATTCCTACATTGTAGATGGAAGAAACAGGCACAGCATGAACAGGCACAGAGTAAACAGGTTCACGTAGGTCAAGCAAGCTCTCTGCCTGGGTGTTTGGCACTTATCATCATTATTTTCAGTTACTGGGTAATTTTACAGCCAATTGGCCCAAAGATCCTTTGGGCTGTGGTCCAGAGCCTTCAATTGCCATAAGTGCACCCACCTGATGTCATATACTAGCCCAAGTCATGCAAAATCAATTCCTGAAAAATCCCACACTCTTTTGAAAAATCAGTATGCCCCCAACCAAAGACACATGTGGTGGGTTGGACAGGAGTAAGAAGTTAGCAAATTTCACTTGAATCATAACCAGAGTTTATTGACACAAGCTAGCTATGAACACAGCAGAATGTATTTTGGCCATAAAGACTCTTTCTGTCTGGATTGATGTTATGGAATGTTCCTGTTCTAGCAGAATGGGCAAGACTCATCATGAGCTTAGGGAAGCCAACTCTTTAGTTTTAGTTGCAGACAGTTATTATCTGTTTCGTTTTGGTATCCATTTCATGCATCTCATTACTCTGCATGTTTTTGCAAACATTTCAATTAAAAGATTAATTGGAATACCTCTCCCTTTTCAAACAAAAAATAGTCTAACAGAACATCAAACAAGATAAAGGGAACTGATTTCGGTAAAAAAACACACACACACACACACACACACACACACACACACACACACAAAGGAGAAGCAGTCACAGATTTGCATGGGAAGTCAACAACTTAATTCTATTTGGAGTGAATTAGAAATTATGATGAAATGTGTTCCTTTTTTTGTTTGGTGCCTGAAAACCTGATTTGAAAACAAATCATGAAATTGACATTGACAAATAGAAATGTTGTATAGGATATCTTTCTCAGTGATTTTTTAAATACCTGCTTCAGGACATCATAAACAAAGTTAATTGACATTTTCACAAAATGTCAATGTTAATTGACAAACTGACATTATCAACAATTAAAGTGGCAAAGCATTAAATGTCTCATCAAAATAAGAAAATAAACATGTAGCTGAAAGGGGAGGAAGTTAGAAGTCAACTCGGGAACAGTGTTTCCGAACAGCTGAGCACAACGGAATATTAATTATAAAATCCTTGAAGTAAAATACTGACATCCTCCTTGCTTGTTATGTCTACAGATATCAATATTGTTTTCAGGGTTCTCAGAAGCACAGTAAAACTTCATGAGGTTAATCAGCTGTCATTTTAATCCTCCTTAAGTTCATACATTTGCTTACAATGTGCAATTCAGACTATTGCTCACCATGAAGAGGCACATAAAATAATTACTATTTATTACTAATGATACATTCACTCCCATTTGTTACAGTCCAAATCAAAATTTGAGGTCAATAGTCAAATTTTATTAGCATATGAAATATATGTCTCAAATGTGACTGCAAATCACAAAAATGCAAGCAGGGAAAGGACTGAAAATGGAGTATCAGCTGAAATCCTAGATGTCTAAGGCATTCCTATAGTTCAAGTCTCCAGTCAAATTCATGCAGACTGCCAATTTATTTATTTATTTATTTATTTATTTATTTAAACAGGGCATGGGAAGCATGTCCCTGACATCAGAAAGAAAGGAATTTTGTTCATCCTGGCCTCCTTGACTGCCAAGTGACTTGGAAGTCTGTGCCTGATATAGAGATCTACTCAGAAGTACACATGTACCTTTGGGTCCTAGGCTGAGTCCTATAAAATGGTTGCATTCTTTCAACTCCTATATAAAATGAGGTCCAATATAAAATAAAGTCTCTAGTTTTGGACTGGAGGGGATTGGAGGAAGAGGGGAAACAAGGTAATTTTCATTCTTCCATTTCTACCTGTGCTGCAAAACAAATACACCCACGTTAATAAGGAAACCCAATGCTTAGCTTCATGCTTTCAATATTTCAGCATGGTCAGGAACAAAAATCCAGTCTACCACATTTTTGCCAGCAGAACTGTACCAAGGATTCTTAGACCACATGTACAATCAATCTATTTTCCCCAGGGAATTAGAAATGCAAATCAGACATGAAAATTAGTGTTTTTTTAAAATTTTTTTGAATTTTTAAATTCGTAAATTTTATTTACAGCGTGGTAACAGGTCCTTCCGGCCCAATGAGTCCACACCGCCAATTTTAAACCCAAATTAACCTACCCGTATGTCTTTAGAATGTGAGAGGAAACCCACGCAGACACGGGAGAACGTACGAACTCCTTACAGACAGCGACGGGAATCGAACCCCGATCGCTGGCGCTGTGATAGCGTCACGCTAACCGCTACGCTACCGTGCATAGTGAGGAAGATTATCAAAGAATACAAGATCAGTTGGAAATCTGGGAAGAGAAACGGCAGATGGAGTTTAATCTGAACAAGTATGAGGTGTTGCATTTTGGGAGGTCAAACGCAAGAGGAAAGTATACATTTAATGGTGGGACCCTTAGGAGCATTAAAGTACAGAGGGATCTTGGGGTGCATCCAGAGTTTGCTGAAAGTGCCAACACAACTGGATAGGCTGGTGGTGTATTACATGCTTGATCAGGGCATTAAGTATAAGAGTTGGGAAGTCCTATTGCAGCTGAATGAAATTTTAGTTAGGCCACATTTACAGCACTGTATGCCATTCTGGTTGCCACACTACAGGAGGATGTGAAGGCTTTGGAGAGGGTGCAGAAGGGGTTCACCAGGATGTTGCCTGGATTGGAGAGTATTAGCTATAAGGAGAGGTTGGACAAACTTGGACTGTTTTCTCTAAAGCGTTGGAAACTGAGGGGCAACCTGATAGAAATATATAAAATTATGAAAGGCATAAATAGTGTAGATAGAATCTTTTTCCCCAGGGTAGAAATGTCAAATACTAGAAGGCATAGGTTTAAGGTGAGAGGAGGAAAGTTTAAAGGAGATTTACAAGGCAAGTTTTTTTTTCAAACACAGTAAGTACTAGGTGCCCAGATTGCGATGCCAGGGGAGGTGGTACAAACAGATGCAATAGCAACATTTAAGAGACATTTAGACAGGCAAATGAACAGGCAGGGAATGAAAGGATACAGATCGTGTGCAGGCAGATGGAATTAGTTAGATTGACATCATGGTCAGCACAGACACGATGGGCTGAAGGGGCAGGCACAGTAGTGCAGTGGTTAGCGTAACGCTATTACAGCACCAGTGAGCCAGGTTCAATTCCAGCCACTGTCTGTAAGGAGTTTGTACGTTCTTCCCTTATCTGCATGGGTTTCCTCCGGGTGCTCCGGTTTCCTCCCACATTCCAAAGACGTACAGGTTAAGAAGTTGCGGGCATGCTATGTTGGCGCTGGAAGAGTGGCAACACTTGCAGTCTGCCCCAGAATACTCTACACAAAAGATGCATTTCACTGTGTGTTTTGATGTACATGTGACTAATAAAGATATCTTATCTTCCATGCTCAGACCATGGCGGAACTTCAAAAGGATTAAAAAAATGACCACGACATGTTATCTAGCTTGATGAAATGCTATCTCAGCAAATACCATATTAAAAAAATATTATGGTGAGAACCTATATTTCCTCAACTCCAGTAAAAACAGAGAATTTGAAGGAGGAGCTGCTCTGAATGTAGCTATGGACCATGGCCTCTCTATATTGCCCTAAATCCTCAAGCCATTTGGTCATTCCTCATCCAATTCAGTGTTAAGCTCACATTGGCTTATTACACATCCCCACACACATCTCCTATCACTTGTTCACAGAAATCCAGGATTCTCCCACAGGAACCTTCATCTTTCTACCTCCTCCTTTAAGAAAGTTTAGTCACCTATCCAAATGTTTCCATTTTGGGTACTTTTTCCATTTTCCCTCAAAATATTTGGAGCATTTTTATATATTAAGATCGCTGTATAGGCATGTTGTTATAAAGAGTCAGTATTTTCTACTGATATACTTCAATGTTTTTGAATAAATCATGTGTTATTAAAATAAAGTAGCACAGATACCAGCTCCAAAGGAACTAAAGTGCTAACACATTGAAAGCTAACAGAATGGGACATTGGTTGAAAACACTGCTTAAAATGTCTACCATAAGCCTTGTTTCTCTTTTGTGAAATTAGTTACCTCCTTGTCAACTTCAGATAAAATAAAAAGAACCTGTAGAAGTCACGTATATCTACCAAAACTGAAGTTGTATATTTTCCAATACAACCTGTTTAAGGACTTAAGATTACAATTACACTTTCATCACCATATAACTCTTCAGCTTTCAGTTATTTTTAATTGCTAATAAATGGTGTATGAGCCTGCCCTGCCAACTCAGTAATATTTATCAAGTTTGTGGTCAAAATTAGACCTCATAGTCTTATAAATGAAGTTGTCATGGCTGTGTCTAAGCACAGATTCATTAGCTGCCAATGAGATTTGGGGACAACTTTAGTTTAAATCACATTGAATGCTTGTCCTGCAGAGTTGCCACAATTAATGTTAACCATGAGATTGTAAAGCAATTAACTGGTCAGGAATGCAAATATGCTTTGCTATTGTAAAATGTGTAGTCACGTAGAAAGGTTTAAAAATTCTCATGCTAAATCACTCTAATTACACTTCACAAACTCTGCACGTTACAGAACTGGAGAATTTAATTGTTCTTGCAGAAGCTGGAGAAAGTGATTATTCAAATGTCATCTCAAGTACGTTTATAGTCATAATATTAGAAAATAATATAATATTCGATAGAATTCACACTAATTGGATATCTATGCTGAAAACCAGTCTATTGCAAAATTCTGGAAAACTTGATTCTGCTGCACAGTGTATACACTGCTTTTCATGCCCAACTTGCATTCCTATACTCAGATTTTATTCCTATTCACCTTAGACACTACACCAACTGAATAAAAATGACACTGAAACAAAGCTGCATATAGCTTCAACAATGATACCAATACACGTGTGCATCAGAATTTGAGGTTTAGTCTCTACTTTTTTTTAAAGAAAATTATTGTCAGTCCCACCCAACGTTCAATAGAAAGACTTAGACACAAACACAAGCTACTTATTGTATTATCACTAAAGGGTAAGAAGTGTTGGGCATGTTTTTGCAGAAATGAAAATTGGGAGAAAAGTCAGGGCCTTTAAGCAGCCAATGTACAGATAAGCTTCAAGTTTACTTACACAAAACATAAAACAGCCCTTCAGCCCATCATGCCTGCACCGACCATCATACCAATCTAACTAATCCCATCTACCTGCACATGGTCTGTATTCTCTATCCTCGTCTATTCATGTGTCTGTCCAAATGCCTCTTAAATGTTACTATCGTATCTGCTTCTGCCACCTCCCTGGCAGCTTGTTCCAAGCACCTACCACTCACTGTGTGAAAAAAAAACTTGTCTTGTAAATCTACTTTAAACTTTCCCTCTCTCACCTTAAACCTATTCCCTCTAGTATTTGACATCTCCACCCTCGGAAAAAGACCAACTAATCTACCCCGTCTAAACCTTTCATAATTTTATATATTTCTATCAGGTTACCCCTCAGCCTTCGATGCTCCTAAGGAAACAATCCAAGTTTGTGCAATCTCTCCTTATGACTAATACTCTCCAATCTGGGCAACATCCAAATGAATCTCTTCTGTACCCTTTTCAAATCTTCCACATCCTTCCTATGGGGTGGAGACTGGAACTGCACACAATACTCCAAATGTGGCCAAACTAAGATTTTTATACAGCTTCAACATGACTTCCCCACTTTTATACTCAGTGCCCTCACTAATGAAGGCAAGCATGCCATACACTTTCTTTACCATTAAATCCACTTAAGTTGCTATTTTCAGGGAGCTGTGGACTTTCATATGAATCATGTGTAAAATATTTCAAGAACAAAGACATTCATGATCAAACCTGCCCTTCCTTTATTCATCTTACCTGACCTGCCTGGTTTTTCCAATCCATTTTTTCCTGCAGGAACACATCCAGTTACTCTTTTGCCGCCCAAATCTGTTATTTTCTGCAATAAGGATGTTCCCTTATGGTATCAGGAGTCAAATCTTCTAGTCACCACAGTTTCAGTATTTTCTGAAGCAGTACTCTATGCAATAATTCAGAATTATCCTGTCATGGTCAGCTGAAACAGTTATCAAGTGGCTTACAATAAGACATTATTTTGTTCTAAATTTGAGCCCCAAGTCTCCATGGCAACAACACAGGTATTCCTGAAAGGGTTTCTGACTGTACTCTGGACCTACATAAATATGAACTACTTTGCAGATGAAATTGGATTCACACATGATCAATGGCAGACTGCCATGTATAACCAAAATTGCATGACATCATTCTTGTGGAAGTTGGAATCCAATATGTTTGACTCCTCCATGTTAACCAAATCAGACACAAAGAGGAGAGTGACCTCTCATGTACTTATCCTGCCGTAGCAATTTCCATTTAAAATCAGGTTAGTAACATCACTGGTCACTGTATTGGATTTAAATCTGTTGGCCTAACATCAGTGTTTAGGAAAATGCCAAAATCTATAATGAGGCAAGTATTAACAGAACACCTTGAAAATAATAGGATTGCGTAGAGTCAACATGAATTTATTAAGGAAAAATCATGTTTGATTAATTTGTTGACAGGGACTGGAAACTAACCATGAGATGGATGGGGGTCTACCACAATGGGTAAAAATTTAATATAGGAACCTGTTTTAATGAAGATCAACATTACAGACACTTTAACTTCATCTAATGTAAGGATGGGACCTTCAACAAGTAATGGAGCAGACCTTGACCCTCCAGGCAAGATTCAAGTCAAAAGTCATGTGGATGACATGCACTACACACCAGCTAGCATCCCTGTGAATGCCCATACATATCTCTCATATTCATGAAGAACACATATTAGCAATCAGATTTTAGATACAATTTATTGCTGTACTAAACAAGAGGATTTCTTGGTCTCCATGTGTGTCATAAATATGATTCTCTCACTCCTGCAATGTATATCAGTTCAGATCTTAATTTAAATAAGGTGGCCGAATTGTGCTTCATTTGGTTGACATCTCACATTCACACACCTTCCCCACAAACCCAACTCGGTCATATGAATCACAGAGCCAGACTAACTTCTCAAGACCCTGTAAGCTGCTGCAAAACAATAAATTTCATGACATACAAGTCTGTGATAATAAACCTGATCGTGATTCTGATTCTGATATATTATACTGAAGGCGAGCACTCTGCTACCCTTCCACCAGGCACAGGCCAGTGCTGTCAAAGGACATTTCACTTTTTTTAAAAAACAGTTTCTGATCTTCAGAGAAATCCTAAAACAGTTTATATGAATTTGAATATTTTAAATAAAAAACTAGAAGTACAAAAGTAATAAATATAAATTGAAGTAAAGTAAAATAACAAAAAAACTTAACCTTTTTTTATTGAAGGTCATCAACCTCATTCAGAAGGTCAGGGTTCACACTTGGTTACCAGTCATAGCTGGCATAAAGCTGAAGAGCAAGATGTGGTGCATTCAATCCCTTAAATCAGTACTATCCAGAGCTACCATTGGACTCAGTGGTGAGGCTAGCAGTAAAGCTGATGATCAGATGCGTGGAGAGAAAAGTTGAAGATGTGCTGAACAGTTTGAGAGAACAGATGGGAGAAACATTGCAATCCAGCCACATAGACTCTCCTAAACCTATTTAGAGAGAAGATGGTACATTGCTTTCACATCACCTATTTTGGCTATCTCAATACAACACCGTGGCAAACTTACTGCACGCATTCTATGCGCGCTTTGAACAGAAGGAGACTGAAATGTCACCACCCACCCCGACAGCCTCCAATGTACCTGAACCCACAGTCACCGTTGAGGACGTAACATATCTTCCAGAGAGTGAACCCACAGAAATCGACTGGCCCAGATGGTGTCCCTGGCCATGTCCCTAGATCCTGTGCAGATCAGCTGGCGGGGGTATTTGCAGACATTTTTAACCTCTCCCTACTTCAAGCTGAGGTTCCCACCTGCTTTAAGAAGACCACTATCATCCCGGCACCTAAGAAAAATAAAATAACGTGCCTTAATGACTACCACACAGTGGTTCTGACATCCATTATCGTGAAGTGCTTTGAGTGGCTGGTCATGGCACGCATTAGCTCCAGCCTCCCAGACAACCTTGACCCACTGCAATTCGCCCACCGCCAAAACAGATCTATGGCAGACGCCATCTCCCTGGCCCTACACTCATTTATGGAGCATCTGGACGGTAAAGACACCTATGTTAGACTATTGTTTATTGACTACAGCTCTGCCTTCAATACCATAATTCCAAGCAAACTCATCTCTAAACACCTAAACCTGGGACTCAACACCTCCCTTGCATCTGGATCCTTGATTTCCTGACCAACAGACCACAATCAGTAAGGATAGGCAGCAACACCTCTGCCATGATTATTCTCGACACTGGTGCCCCACAAGGTTATGTCCTCAGCCCCCTATTCTATTCCCTATACACTCTTGACTGCATGACCAGATTCTGCTCCATCTACAAGTTTGCAGATGATACCACCATAGTGGGCTGTATCTCAAATAATGACGAGTCGGAGTACAGGAAAGAGAGTCTAGTGACATGGTGAGAGGGTTGAGAGTTTCAAGTTCCTAGGAGTGAACATCACCAATAGCCTGTCCTAGTCCAACCATGTTGATGCCATGGCCAAGAAAGCTCACCAGCACCTCTTCTTCCTCAGGAGGCTAAAGAAATTTGGCACATCCCCTTTGACACAAACCAATTTTTATCAATGCACCATAGAAAGCACCCTATCCAGATGCATCACAGCTTGGTATGGCAACTGCTCTGCCCATGACCACAAGAAACTGCAGAGAGTTGTGGTCACAGCTCAGCACATCACGGAAACCAGCCTCCCCTCCATGGACTCTATCTACACTTCTTGCTGACTCAATAAAGCAGCCAGCGTAATCAAAGATCCCACCCACCAGGCTCAAGGACAGCTTCTATCCCTCTGTTATAAGACGATTGAATGGTTCCCTAGTATGATAAACTGGACTCATAACCTCACAATCTACCTTGTTGTGACCTTGCACCTTACTGTCTACCTGCACTGCACTTTCTCTGTACTGTAATACTTTATTCTGCACTCTGTTATCGTTTTACCTTGTACTACCTCAATGCGCTGTTAGAATAAATTGATTTGTATGAACAGTATGCAAGTTTTTCACTGTACCTCAGTACATGTGACAATAATAAACCAATTTATTGAGAAATAATGCAGTTCCATATCAAACCACCAACACTCTCAATAAAAAAGTAATTCTACTTAAATGCGCAAGTTCTGAACCTACTGGCCACACTTCACTGACAATTTCCCAACCTCCCAATCATGTTCCAATGTTGGATTCCATGTGAAATTCAGTGGCAGAACATAAACCTGCTGCAACTTCCCAATGCTCACACTAACTAAACTGTCTGCTGAAACTGTGCCAGCACCAGAGCAGAGCAGACTACTTCAAAGAAGAGCAAATATTGGATGGTCCAGGGCAAGTGTCAGTTCATTTACATTTTTTTTAATGCATTAAGCTTAGTTAAATGTTTCTAATCGTTTTAAGTCTTTTTAAGGGGTTTGATTTTCTTTAAATAGTTCTTTAAAAATTTACTTTTTTTCTATTTTTTAAGTAGATTTTCCAATGTCTTCAAATGTCAGGGACATGCCAAAATATTCAAGTTTTTGACAGATTTGGCTATGCTTGGGGGTATGGCTTAGCTGATGTCTATGTCTTGCACCTGCTTTGTGGACAGGACTTATTCTGCCACCAGCCCACCTCACTCGCCCCCACACACACAGACGCTCATGATGGCACTGAGTTGCGTCAACCTCCAGCACCCCACAGTGCCTCACCATTCAGGTTCAGGAATAACACCTTTTTCCAATCCACCAATGTCAGCTTACAGGTAAGTACCATATTTATCAAGAACATCAGTCAATTAAATTTTTTAAAGTTCTGTCTTACGCAGAGATGGTTAACAGGATAATTACAAAAGTTTTGAAATATTGTAAAACAGAGGATAAATAACATTTTTATTGGCTGCTTTTCTTCATAGCATGTTCCTCTTGATTAAGCCACTTTTCCCTTTCTTCCAGTACATCCCCCCAACATATATTTCTTAATAAGCACCTTCATTTCTGAGCAAGCATACATGCAATATTTCATTAGCTCGAGTCTAAACTCACATTTGTGTAATAAAATAACATTTTATTTTGCTTTCCACAAGAACAGACTTTCTTTCACAGATTTCTGCCAACATGAGCCCAGCTCTGTGCTGCAAGAATTTTGAATCTTAAACATTAAGGATCATTGTTTTCTTTCATTATGCTACATATATTTACAGCTGTTGACCATTTTCTTTTCACATAATACAGTAAAAGTGTCATTAAAAAGACATGGAAACATTTTTAACTACCTCACACAGTTTTTATTAGTACCAGCATTATATCAAACAAATCACGTTCAAAGTACTTTATTTTTAGCAGATTAACCAAATATTTTATTAGATTATAGAAAAACCTTTTAGTCTACCTCAGCAAAGAAAATACAATCATTTCTATTAGGCGTCTGCCTCTAATTTACTGCAAAAAGCACTTCTCATTTTTCACCACTGCAGAAACAACACAGCAACATAATAGAAAACTTTACCCAGTATCGGGTTAATATACTTAATTAAATATTTTGAACAACAGACTTGAGCAAATTAGTTGGTATTTCAGTAAACCTATTAAGTGTTAATTATATCTTTGATTAAATTTACACGGTACCATTATATGTTATTATTAATGAGATAGATTTCCTTCTTGCCTTCCAGATGTAACATAGCAGTTCTGAATGGACCTCCCATTATAGAAACTAGACAATTCTAATTTCCTGGTTGAAAATCTGCTCCAAGGTCTCCAAAGCACACCTTTGTAGAAATACATGCCAGATGCTCAAACAAAAACATAAAATACTGGAATCACTTAGCGGCTCAGACAACATCCGTGGAAAGAAAAATTGATTCAACGTTTTGAGACCCTTCGTCAAAACCCTTTGACCTGAATTGTTAAATCAGTTTCTCTCTCCACAGATGCTGTCTGAACTGCAGAATGTTTCCAGTATTTTCTGCTTTTATTTCAGATTTCCAGCATTTAGTTTTTTTTGACTTCCAGATGTTCAACGTTGCCTCCATTATATAGCAAAACTTCAGAAAAGCTAGACTGCAAGAATCAGAATACTGAAGGTAGCCCAAGATAAAAATCACAAATTATAACAAAATAAGTTCCATTAAATTATCCATGGGATGGAAAGCATATTATAAAATTGCTCATGAAAACTTTGAGTAAATATCACATCCCTGAATAAAAGTTCTTATGAATACAAGTTCTGAGCTCTGACAATAAATCACTGGTCTGAAAGTTACTTCATTTCTATTCCACTAATGCTGTTTGATCTGCTAAGCCAGCAATTTCTTTTTGTTTAATTCTGAATAGAACTGCAACTTTAATAAAAACCCTTACTTTAAAATTCACAAAGCTCTGATCCTAGAAAGTTCATTTCTTGCGCAATGTAAATGTCTTTGCAATTCGATCCACACTTTACTTAATGTTTTAGTCTTTGACTAATCAGACCCCAAATAAGTGAATCTCCAGGTTGGATGAAATTTATGAATTTGGTAAAAGAGACCAGGGTGAAGATTTGTAAATCTCTGATATTCATTCCAAGTGATTCAATAGCCACTGGGACTACAAGAAGTGCTAAGTTTTAACAACAAAGGATATAAAATCAAGGTAAACCAATCAGCCCCTAAAATTTTCTTCCTCCATTAAATAAGGTCATGGCTGATATGCATCTCAACTCCAATGACCTGCTCCATAAGAATGTGTAGCCCTGTCTAGCATTAATCTCAGATTTAAAATTATTCATTGAGCTAACATCTATTGCTTTCATAGGAAAGAACTCAACACTCCTGCCACATTTCCAGTTTCTCTCCTGAATAACATAACTCTGAGTTTAAGGTTATGTCCTCAACTTTGGGTCACCACTGACAGAAAATATTTTTCCTATCCAACAGTAAAATTCTTTTCAAGAATCTTAAACTCTTCAATCAAATCTCTCATACTTCTTTATTCCAGGGAAAACAAACCTAGTTTATTTAGTCTTCACTCAAAATCTTTCCTTTGGAGTCTTGGTAATCTTCTGGTGAATCTTAACTACACTTCTGCCGAGGCCAATATCTGACATAAACCACATTAACCTTCTTTGTGAAGCAAGAAATAGCTGCCAAGCTGCTGCTGGATGAAACTTGTCTATTTTCAATTCTGCAGCCTACAATCATTTTAGATTAAAGACATTCTGAAATGCTTTCAACCACAAAGAATAGATCCACAGGATCTATTGCCAGGTCTTTCTACCTTCTGAATTTTGAACCATCATATTCTATTCAAAGTGGCAGGGAAGTTTATGCATGTAACTTATATTTGAGTTATTCCATGATTTCATTCCAATGATATTTTTTAAGATAGATCATTTGCTCTGCAATACCCATCTTTCTAGATCATCTCATCTCTGATTGTTTTTCAATGTCACTAATGAGGCAGATCTGTTGATCATGACCTCAGATCAATATTAAAAGCTATGCTGGAACTGTTCTATTTGGGAAAAAAACTCCACCATAACTGACCGTCTTGATCCTCAAGAGTTTGTTTTGTACTTATTATTGTCCTGCGTATACTAGGAAATGAATGATCTTCTTCCAGATTCTTCATTGACGGTTTAAAAATGAAGGCATTTGAAATGAGGGGTTAAGCCTGCTCTGAAAAAAGGATTAAGGATAACGACCAAGAATTAGTCAGTATTAGGAAAATTGCAAACTGCTTAGTAAGGTTCCAAATAGAAACAGACGCATAACAGCAAGGTACAGAATATGAATTGTCTTGAGTACTAGTATTTGCAACAATTACAGCACATTGCTCAGGATAAGATTATGACACAATTTCCTTTACAGATGCACCTTCTCAAGTAGAAGGTGGTTAATTCCACTACCTGTTTATCTTTCAGGGTTCTGCATAAGTGATAGATTCAACCATCTGTTTGCTCAAGGACACAGAGCACTCTGTCTGCCACATTTCTAAGAAGTAAATTTATCAATTGCTGTATACATCTCAAATATTGCAATAAACAGGATATAATTTTCAATTAACAGTAAACATGTTGCGACACCCAGTCTGAATTTTATTGACGCAATAGCTCAACTTAGCCATACTGCATCTGGCTGTTTAGACCGGGAGGGAGCTACAGTCAATAGACAGCTCCTACCAGTGTGCTGTGCTTAAAAAATGTAAACTTCAGGAAGGCAAAAAGGGCCAACATTCCGTTGCGGCGCCACTTTCCAAAAGTTTTGCCATATTTCTGAATCAGAAGCTGCCTTAAAGCTACTAGGAATGCAGCATTAAACTATATAGGTATACATGAGTAAGTGCCATCATTTTTAAAAAAAAATACCAGAATATTACAAAAATACATTTTCTATAATTAACACACTTAACACAAGTCATAAGAAGCTGCTACTTCAGTTGTCTGAAAATATTCTGGGGGGTAAAAAAAAATCACAGGGCACCCTAGGTAGTCCTATAATTACGCCAACATTCCAGAGGGAAGAGATTTTCGGCAGCTGTGGGACACAGCTCAACTTAAACTTTTTATACAAGTCTCACAATTTCATAGCTGTAGGAACCATTTTAGTGCCAAGTTAATATAAAAGAAGGCCCAGCTCACAACACGATATGTAAATTAAAAGTGAATAGTTAGTCACAGACTGAATAATTTTTACTTCTATGACAAGTTAACCCTTTCTGAGTGAGAAAGACTTAATTGTCTAATAGTATAAAGGGTAAATGAAATTCAACTACTTTTCAGCACATTTCAAATTATGGCAAGCACACTTTGTGGTCTTTAATGCAATATTTGTGAGTGTCTCACTTGAAATATTTAAAGCAGTCAAGTGATCAATAAGGTAATCTTCTAAGTTGAAATAATATATCCCACTTTATAGCAGCTTTCATGAACCTGAGACATCCCAAAGTACTTCCAAAAAAGTACTCTTGAAAGCAGTCACACCTGTGATCAAGTTAACTGCTGCATTTCCTGAATTACAATAGTGACTACCCTTCAAAAGTACTTCATTGGCCATTGCCTTCAAATCTAGCATGGGCTTTGGTCCATTGAGAAAAACCATATTTGAAGATCAAGTCCCCAGACCTGGCACAAAATACATGGTTTTCTGAGCAGCAGTGATTCACTGCTGCTCAGAGTAGCAGTAATGCTATTACAGCACCAGCGACCCGGGTTCAATTCCAGCCGCTGTCCGTAAGGAGTTTGTACGTTCTCCCCATGTCTGCGTTGGTTTCCTCCGGGTGCTCCGGTTTCCTCCCACATTCCAAAGACATACGGGTTAGAAAGGTGTGGGCATGCTATGCTGGCGCCAGAAGCGTGGCGACATTTGCGGGCTGCCCCCAGAACACTCTACGCAGAAGATGCATTTCACTGTGTGTTTTGGTGTACATGTGACTAATAAAGATATCTTATCCTTGTCTTCCTAAACCTTCTGAGACCTGGACTACCTATGGCAGGCATCTCAAGACATTGGTAGAAAAAATATCACCAATGATATCACCGCAAAGTCCTCAAAATTCATTGAGGACGAATAAGCAAACCAACATGAATGTCCTCTCCCAGGCTAACATTCCAAGAAATTGAGGCCCTTGTTACTCTCAGTTTGCAGTGAAGGGTAGGCCCCTCATACACTTGCCCAACATAAAACTCCCAAAGCAGACACACTATTCCAAGCTCTGTCAGGGGAGGAGATTATCAGAAAGGCAAAGAAAAAGATTGAAAGATGTGCTTAAGTCTTCTTTGAAGAGGTGCACAACCCTACTGATTCTTGGGAACCTCTGACCCATGAGTGCTCAAAGTGGAGAAGATGCATTTAGAATTGCATTGAGAACAGAGTCCATGTATCTGGAGCACACAGCAGTCCTACAGAAGTGGCAGAAGAACCACACCTCGACACAAACGACCCACCCATCTGTCTCACCAGCCACTTCCCACTCCATCTGTGGAAGAGTCAGTGATGCCCACATTGTTCTCATTTGTAAACTCGACAAGATCCCGCATGGTGCACTGATCCAGAAGGTTAAAACACAAAGCACGTGTTGGCAAACTGGATCCTAATGAGTTGGTGATAGGATGCAGAAGGTAATGATGGAAGCATGTTTTTCTGACTGTAATAAGTGGTGTACCGTAGGCTGCTGGGACCTTTGTGTATATATATGCTTTGGATGAGTATATAAGTGGTATAATTAGTAAGCATGTAGACAACATGAAAATTGATAGTCATAGATAGCAAAGAAAGCTATCTAAAGATATATTGGGACAGATCAGCTGGAAAATTGGGCAGAGCGATGGTAGATGGAATTTAATCCAGACAAGTGTGAGTTAATGGACTTTGGGAAGTCAAATTCTGGGAGGACATACAGAGTAAATGGCAGGAATCTTAGGAGCATTATGTAAAGAGAGACCTCAGGGTGCAAGTCCATAGCTCCCTGAAAGTGAGGACACAGGTACACAGGGGAGTGGAAAAGGGCATTTGGTATGCTCGTTTTCATAGGTATGGCACTGAGTAAAAGAATTGGGACATCACGTCGCAGTTGTACTAAACATTAGTTAAACTGCCCTTAGAGGACTGTACAGTTCTGGTTACCACACCACAGGAAGGACATGGTAGCAAGAGGAAGAGGGCAGAAGAGGTTCACTAGGATGCTGCCAGGAATGGTGGACTGTAGTTATAAAGAAAGATTGGATAAGCTGGGTTTATTCTCACTGGAACATAGGAGGCTGAGGGGTGACCTTACAAAGGTTTATAAAATTATGAGGGGCACAGACAGGATAGATTGTCAGAATCTTTTTCCCAGGGGCAGGGGAGTCTAGAACTAGAGGGCACAAATTTAAGGTGAGAAGGCAGAAAGTTAAAGGAGATCTGAGGGGTAAGTTTTTCCACACAGAGGGTGGTGAATATCTGAATCAAACTGCTGGAGGAGGTAGTGAAGGCAGATACAATTACAATGCTTAAAAGGCATTTGGACAGATATTTGGAAAGGAAAGAAATGTTCCGAGGGATACAGGCCTTATGCAGGCAAATGGGATTGGTATATATTGGCATGGACGAGGTAGGCTGAAAGAGCCCGTTTCTCTGCAGTAAATGGGCCCTTTTGGCACTAACGCAAAACACATTGAAGACCATTAAAATAATAGGACTTTTTCCCTAACCTCATGCTCATTTGATTTATAAAAGATTATGTTTTATTTTAGCAATGCAGCAAGCTTTATTAATATTCACAAACACTTTACTAATATCTTACAATATTTCCAGCACAACTGGTTAATGACCGCAGATACTTCTAATATATCGACATTTGCTGCTGATATTTATAGGGAGCATGACCATTCAACCAAAATAACAATGCACTTTGCCAAGGAAACCAGTAGCTTTAAAAAAGACTTAATGGGCTCCATATGAAGCTTAGGACATGATGTTCACATCATGTTCTGCTCATTAAAAGCAACATTCCTTTTCCAAGTTTATCAAAGAAATACATAACAGTAAGGAATACCAAGTTTTTAAGTAGACGGCAGGTTAATACCTTCCAACTATTCATGCTGTTCACCAATGTTTCACAGACAAGGAAGGTATCAATATTGCTAGTCTGTTCTTACATATGATTAGTTAACAAACTGAAAAGCAAAATACTTATTATTTTTCCATCTTGAATTAATACATAAAGTTCAAATCACATAATTTTCTACACAATGTAAAACAGTAAGATAGTACAGAAAAATTCTAAAAATGGCAGTGATAGATCATCTGTATTTATTTTAATTTTGCTGGAATTGAGAAACCAGTGTGCAAATTAATTAGGCAATTTCAAGAATTTACTAAACTCCACATTATTCTATTCCATCAATTCCTATTAATGTTTGGAATCATTAGAGAGGAAAAATAACTACAGAAAGGCATTATTTTACAAATTATAACACCAAGAAGATACTTAAAATCCCATTAAAACTGCATGGATTAGGAAATGCAGCAGCAAAGCAAAACAATAAAAGCAATAAAAAACATTTGTTACACAATATTGTGCAACAAATTTACTCAAATAATTACAGCATTTAAAAATTAAAGTTAGTGTCTTGCAACTGAAATCTATTCTCAGAGTTGAGCATATATTTTATATTTATTTTTCACAATTTTACTGAAGGAATTCTACACTGTCAGATATATTAAATTGTGTTAATCTAAAGCAACTGGTTTATTTGCTTTGCTTTACTTTAATTGAAACGAATGTTTTAATTAACTTACATCATGTTCTTAAATGAACTTATTTTAATTACTATCCTATAGATTATGGAATAGTTCCTGCAAATCTGAGGATGCCAAATGTAATGTAAAAGAAACAGGAAACTACAGACCACATTACCTAAAATGTTGGGAAGAAAATGCAAGAGGCTTTAATAAAGGATAAAATAGAAGGAAATTTAGAAAACATCAGCAATATTAGACAGTCAACATGGATTACTGGAAGAGAAATTGCATATGACAAATCTAATGGAATTCTTTTTGAGGATGTAACTGGTAGAATAGATTAGCGAAAACCAATGGCTGTGGTACAGTTGGATATTTAGAAAGCCTTTGATAAAGTCCCATATAAAAGGTTAGTGAAAAACTGAAAATGCATGGTATTGAGGGTTAAGTATTGACACGGGTTGTAAATTGGTTGTTAGACAGGAAGCACGTTAGGAATAAATGGATCTTTTTTAGGCAAGCTGTAGCAAATGGGGTACCACAGTAATCAGTGCTAGGGCCTCAGCTATTCATAATATATATCAATGGTTTGGATGAGGGAACAGAATGTTATATTTTGAAGTTTGCTGACAACATTATACAGGTTAGAAATGTGAATTGTGAAAAGTATGCAAAGAGGCTTCAATGTGACTTGGACAAATTAAGTTAATAGGCAAAAACATGGCAGATGAAACATTATGTGACTAACCATGAAGTTGTCCACTCTGGCAGGAAAAACAGAAAGGCAGTGTTATCATTAAAATTGTATTAGGTTGGTTTGAGACCTAATTTGAGACCTATTCGTATACACCAGTTACCGAAAGCAAATATGCAGCTACAGCAAGCAGTTAAGCCAGTGATAGGTTGGCTTTCAAAGCAAGAGGATTTGGATACAGTATCAGGGATGTCTTATGGCAATTACACAGGTCTTGGTAAAGACCACACTTCAGTATTGTGCACACTTTTGGTCTCTTTACCCAAGAACAAATGTACTTACCACAGAGTGCAATAAAAGTTTACGAGACTGACTCCTGGGGGAACAGGACTGCCAGATGAGGAAAGATTAGGGTTACTAGGTGTGTTTACTGAGTTTAGGAGAATGAAAGGACATCTAATTGAAATTTAGAAAATTCGGACATGGCTAGACAGACTGGATGCAAAGAGGATTTTCCCCTGCTGGGGTGTCTGTCAGTCTCAGATAACAGGGTAAGAGATTTAGGACTGAACTGAGGAGAAATTTCTTCATTCAGGGGTGGTGAACCTGTGGAATTTACAACTCCAGAGGGCTGAAAAGGCTTAGTCACTGACTATAGTTACGGAGTAGAAAGAATTCGAGATATAAAAGGTGTTTTGGGCAGACAGCAGAAACTGGGTATTGAGATATATGATGAGCCACAATCACACTGAATGGCAGAGCAAGTTCATGGGCCTGAATTGTCTACTTTTGTTCTTATTTTCTGTTTTTGTGTTTCTATAATTCCTTGGACAGGGAGATTGTTCTACAAGGAGAGGTTGAATAGTTTCAGCCAATATTCCCTTGAGTTTAGAAGAATAGGAGATAATCCCATAGAAACATTTAAAATTCCTCAGAGGCTAATCAGGGTAGATCTTGCAGGATGTTTTCTCTGGCTGAGTCTGTAACTCAGGATCACAAAATGAGGAATCCGATTTTAAAATCCGAGATGAAAAGAAATTTCTTCAAACAAGGGTTCAGTTGCTCAATATATTTACAAAAGTAATAAAAAAAAATAGGAATTCCTCTAGATAGTGGAATGATCGTGGAAGGTTAACCCCTCTTATTTTTCTGTGGAGTTCAAAGGACAGAATAACCTACTGTTTTCTTCTTATATTGTCATGAATGGCCTTTTTTCCAGAATTAATAAAAACCTCAGGTGATATAAATTACAAGCTATACTTTTTCCAAAGAAATCTCTCAAAATACCAATGAGAGGAAGGCAATGCAAAACTGTAAAACGTCAAAGCCGTCTCAAAGTCTAATCAACAACTTTTGGACATTTTTAATATTGGTGAGATTATAGGCATATAGTTTCGCTACAGTTCATATGTCTATATGTTATCCTTCCAAGAGCCATTACTTACTTCAAATTCACAACTGTATTTCAAGCCAATGACTCTTAAATGTAATTCAACCAGCTTTGATTCAAAAGTTTATGTTGGCCAATGTGTTTTGTTTCACAGCTTTTACTATTAATGTCTAGAAGACTGGCATTTTCCTTTGCTGCTGCACAAACACATGGTTTAGAGACATAGGATGGACTTCGACAACTTAAGGCTGGCTACCTCAAAACAAAAACAAACCCAAGACATCATACTAAGTTATGTGAGGACAAATATTGGCCACATACTAATTACCTGCACATTGAAGGAAAGATGTTGTTCAAAATCCTCTTTCTGATTATAATGGTGTGTAGCATTTCATGTCTTTCTTTTTAAGTAATATTTTATGAAACATATCATGTTCTTTTTAAGTAATATTTTATGAAACATATCATGTCTTTCTTTTTAAGTAACATTTCATGAAGCATTTGTTTTGTCAAGAGTTATTTTAACAATAATGTGGAAATTCAACAATCTCATGCAACAATAACTTTCAAAGATCTCATTCAAAAGGGAAAGGAGTTTCTGGGTAAGAATATAGATTCAAACCTGGAATGAATTGTACTTTTGACCGATTGTTAACATTCAAACAGATGCACAGCTGATTTAAGTACTGATTCCTAGAAAATGGATCACATGATGCTGTTTTTCCTCATGCTAAATCTTCCACAATGATTCTATCTGGACTAAATCGTGTGAGTGATCAATGGGCCAGGCAGTTTCAGTTGCAATCCATACTGGTGTGGCTTAACTTTTCCCAGAGTTGGGTGTGCACCTGATGATGCCAATTGTCATACAACACAATTTCAGCCAATACTGACAAAAATTGGAGCTCAAAGCTCCACATGAATGTTGTGGAACAACTTCAGGAGGAACACAGCATACTACGTATTTTACTCAGTATTTAAAGATACGTTGTGCTGCCATCAGAAGACTTCAAAGGACAGCTTCAAAGTATACAAAAGTGTGTGAAAATAACCAGAGAGCATGCTGATCTATTCTCTGGGGTGACCTATGACCATGTGCTCTCTGTTAAGATGAAGGTCCTGGTGATTCTCAGCTTCTTAACTCCAGGTGGCTCCCACGAACTTCTGCTGCCTTATTCCATTTGCTGTTCACCATTGGTAAAGGCAGCTATCAGAATAATGTCCCTACCCAGCTTCAGTAATTTCACCTTCCATGTGAGCAGAGGAGGGAGGCATTGTCTGGACAGGCGAGAAGGGATTCTCTTATAGAGACACGGTTCATAGTCCCTTCTGCAATCAAGTGACTCTTTCCTTACTCCAGCTGTTACTACCACCACAATATACCAATAAACAGCTAACAGATCATAGTTAAGCAAAGCATTATATTCCCACACATGCTGCTTTCAGTTCTATCTACATTGCTTATAATACATCCCGATCCAGTTAGTTAAATGGCTTGCTGCATCACTTCTGCATTCCTGATGAATGTCACCTTGTTGGAAAAATGTCAAAATGTACATTACTTGGAGGTGTTCCTCTCTCAACCATAACTTGAATGGTTTTGACTGCTGTTCAACATCAATGAACATCACAATATATAACAACTTATTGCAAATGAAAATAGTTCTTAATTTCCTTCATGTTCTTTTGTCAATTATCTTAAATTTATGTCCTTTAGATACGACACCTGCCAGTGGAAATAGTTCCTTACTAATTTATCAGAACTCATTCCATTAATTAGCTGTGTTCTGGTTTGCAGTACTCTTGTCTCAAAGGTAAAATGTTGTGGGTTCATCCTACTCTAATAATATTTCAGTGCAATGCTATTCAAGTACTATATTGTCCAAATCATCCTTATCAAATTAAGTGCTGAAGGGCAAGGCTTATTTTGAAAGAGGAGGGAGTTCCACCAGAATCCTGGCCAGCACTTAGTCCTTCATCAATATCACTCAAACACATCACTTTGTCACTATGACATTGACCTTGACAGACTTTCCTAAACACAGAATGTCAGCCACATTTCTTTCAACAATGATGATACTTTATTGATTGTCATGCATGTCAGGACATCCTGAAGTTGTGAAAGATGTACTGTGTATGTATATAGAAACAAGTCCTTCTCACATTTCTTTCTTAACTGCAATAATAATAATACTGACTCTTTGAGTCACATACAGGAAATCCTTAATTTCTGGTATTATTCTTGGAAATTTCCAAGGCCTAAACAATAATTTAGAAACCCAACAATGCTAACCGTTTTAAAATAACTTCCACCACTTTCAAATTAAAAATGTGTATAAATGCACCAGAGTTGCCAGATGTCCTATGGGGAAAGGACACTGCATATATAATGGCTGTCTGTAAAAAGAAATACAGTACAAATGCTCTTTTTTATCCATATATCATTTTCCCAAATCCTACCTACACATATTGAGTCCAGGTCCTAGACCAATCTGAATACTTCTGGGAGAGATTTGTCCTGAAGTTTCCCACATGACTCAATGGCCAGGAGTTTACAGTCAGTGGCAAGCACTCTGTCCTCCAAAATGGGAAGCTACCTCAGTGCAATCCTGCCAGATATAATTTCCAGGAACCACTGGGGGGAGTTCTTTCCAGCTTGTCAGAACAAACCACATCTTCAACTTAGCCAGCTGCCATAGCTGTGAAAACACTACCAATGGGTACAGCAAATGGAGCACATCCTAATATCTCAATCAAAAGTTGACACTCTCCCATTATAGCAAAGCATTCCCTCGGTACTGCACTGGAATTCCAAAATAAAGTTTTGCATTCTTTTCATTCACTCGTTTATTATCTAGCAGCAAATGTACAACATGCAACTTTCTTCCAAATCTTCTCACCAAATGTAAGACAGCTGATAAATCTTGATGCAAGAATTTGGTATTGGTCTATTATTGTCAATTGTACCGAGGTACAGTGAAAAACTTATCTTGCATACCATTCGTACAGATCAATTCATTACACAGTGCATTGAGGTAGTACAGGGTAAAAACAATAACAGAATACAGAGTAAAGTGTCACAGCTACAGGGAAGTGCAGTGCAGATAGACAATAAGGTGCAAGGTCATAACAGAATAATAGACCTACTCACCTTTGAAGTTATCCTGGTCTGCATTCCAAAGGGAGACACACTGATCTTCCTTGGGGACTTCAATGCCAGGATGGCAAGACATTATCAGAAAGGAAGGAGTAAGGGAGGCTAATTCAAATGGGTTCTTTCTTTGGACAAAAAGCTTGCAGTACACTCTTGTCAAAAAAAATCCTGTTTCTTCAGAGAGACAATAATGACATCATGGCAACCACTCCCCCTCTCCCACCCATCCAAGAACTGGCAACTACTACCTTATCACATTGTCCAAGCATAGGAATGCAAGGATAGCTACATCATCCCTGCCATAATAGGCACCAATGACTGCTGGACAGACCACATTCTAATCTGTTTTATTAGCTCCACTGACCTGACCTCAAACATCAGTGTCAACAGAAGCATTTCCGGAAGAGATCACTGTCAAAGCTCTCAAGAACCCCACAGCGCATTCTCAGTGCCTAGTTATCAACCTGTCAAACCTCAACCTACAGGAGCAGCAAAGTGTCCACAGCTTATGAACTGTCCTAATGTCTACCATAACTGGCACCTGTGAAGAGGCTCTTGGCTTCTCTTTCAATGAAAGCCAAGACTGGTTTGACAAGAATGATAACGAGATCGAGGAGTGAATTAACCACAACTGTAAAATATGCCTGGATTGGAAGCTCCATCTTTCTCAAGAGAAAAGAATCAAATACCTGAAGTAGAGACCCAGCAAAAGGCACAGGACCTAAGGTGAATGGAGAAAGCCCAGGAGGCTCAGGAACTCATCGACATGTAGGCATTTTTCAATCATCCATGGCTCCAACAGTCAAGGCCTCACCACCTCAGCAACCCCCACCCCACCCCCTACTCATGACAGAGAGGCAGTTAACAGCCACTAGAAGGAACATTTCAAAGAGCTCCTCAAACACAACGGTCCTTAACATGAGTGCACTTGATTCCACCCCACAGTAGTCTATCCAGGCCAGCCTTGACACCACTCCTGACCAACAAGTTGAGAAGGTCATATCCCAACTCACAAATAGTAGTGCTTTGGGAGCAGACAGTATTATTGCTGAAATCCTCACTCTCGAGAGTGAAGAGCTTCAATCACAAATCCACAGCCTCATCAACTATGCCTGGAGAAAGGAAGAATTCCTGGGGATCTCAGAGGTGCTGTAATTTTGAACATCCTCAAGAAAGAAGACAAGTCCATGGTAATAGAGAGTCTCCCTGCTCACTGCCACATCACTGCCATGATCTACCTCCCAGTGGCGAGACAGTTGCCCTCTGAATAACAATATGAATTTCATCCATCCAGAGGAACAGTAGTGTTACGTCTAAACAAAATGCAGGAAGCAGCATCAGCCAGTGTACATAGCCTTTCTCAACCTCACCAAAGCCTTTCAGTCCATCACTCAGGAGGGACTATGAAACATCTTCCTCAAACTTGGCTGCCCACAGAAATTCATCTCCATTTTACCTTCGTTTCACAAAAGCATGTCAGCCATGATGTTAACCAATGGGTTTACAAAACGATTTTCAGTAAATAAAAGTGTATGATTAGGCTGCCACCATCTCCCCCAACACTTCTCTCAACCTTTTTTGCAACAATGGTACACTTTACCTCCGACCAATTTTCTGCAAAAATGCAGTTAACCTTCAGAGCTAAATCCAACTTTCAGCAATTGCACTCCATTACCCAAACCTCAGAGTCAAGCTGCAATAAGTGGACGATGCTTGTGTTTAAGTACGCTCAGGGGCCAAGCTCACCAAAACATATGGGAGGATGGTTCTTGTCAACCAACTAGCTAGAGTGTTCAAGGACATCTTCAACCTCTCACTGCTGCAGTCGGAGGTTCTCACCTGCTTCAAAAGGGCATCAATCATACCGGTGCCCAAGAAGAGCAGGGTGAGCTGCCTCAATGACCATCACCTGGTAGCATTCGCATCTACTGTGAAGTGCTTTGAGGGGTTGGTCATGGCTAAAATTAACTCCTGCCTGAGCAAGGACCTGGACCCACTTCAATTTGCCTACTGCCAGAAGAGGTCTACAGCGGATACAATCTCACTGGCTCTTCACTTGGCTTTGGAGCACCTGGACAACAACAATGCATACATCAGGCTACTATTTATCGATTACGACTCAGTGTTCAACACCATCATCCCTTCAGTATTAATCAACAAGCTTCAAAACCTGGGCCTCGCTACATCCCTCTGCAACTGGATCCTTGACTTCCTAATCGGTAGACCTCAATCAGTGCAGATCGGTAATAACATCTTCTTCTCGCTGACAATCAACACAGACGCACCTCAAAGATGCATGCTTAGCCCACTGCTCTACTCTCTCTACACTCATGACTGTGTGGTTAGGCACAGCTCAAATGCCATCTATAAATTCACCAATGACACCACTGTTGTTGGCAGAATCTCAGATGGCAACAAAGAGGCATACAGGAGTGAGATAGATTGGCTAGTTGAGTGGTGTCACAACAACCTCGCATTCAATGTCAGCAAGACCAAGGAATTGATTGCGGACTTCAAGAAGGGGAAGTCGGGAGAACACACACCAGTCCTCATTGAGGGGTCAGCGGTGGAAAGCGTGAGCAGCTTCAAGTTCCTGGATGTCAACATCTCAGAGGATCTATCCTGGGCTCAACACATTGATGCAATCACAAAGAAGGCACACCAACAGCTTTACTTCATTAGGAGTTTCAGGAGATTTAATGTGTCACTAAAGGCTCTTGCAAATTTCTATAGATATATGGTGGAGAGCATTCTGACTGGTTGCATCACCACCTGGTATGGAGGCTCCAATGTGGGTTATAGACTCAGCCAGCTCCATCACGGGCACAGCCCTCCCCACCATCGAGGACATCTTCAAGAGACAGTGCCTCAAGAAGGCGGCATCCATCATTAAGGACCCTCACCATCCAGGAGATGCCCTCTTCTCGTGACTACCATCAGGGAGGAGGTACATGAGCCTGAAGACCCACACTCAACGTTTCAAGAACAGCTTCATCCCCTCCACCATCAGATTTCTGAAGGGTCCATGAACCTTACCTCATTATTCCTCTTTTGCACTATTTTATTTATTTGTTTGGTAACTTACAGTAATTTTTATGTCTTGCACTGTACTACTGCCGCAAAACAACAAATTTCACAATGTATGTCAGTGATAATAAACCTGAATCTGATCCTGCACTCAACATCCATACGACAAAGACCCTCTGCAAACCTGTCCCCAGTAGGCTATGCTGCTATCTAACAATAATGTTTCATGGTGAAACCCTGGAAAACGTACACCACTTCCCATACCTCAGGAACCACCTCTCAGCAAAGGCAGACATTAATGATAAAATTCATCACTGCCTTCAATGTGCCAGCACATCCTTCGGCTGATTGAGGAAAAACATATTTGAAGATCAAGACCTCGGATTAGGCAAAAAAAAAACTCTTGGTCTACCAGGCAACAGTGGTCCATGCCTTCCTATATACTTCTGGGACTTGCAGCCTACCGTCTTGACACTGGAGAAACACCACTAATTATTTTCACTCAATTCAAGCTCTGTCATGGGAAAGATCATCAGGCAGACAAAATGATTCAAAGGATGTATTCAAAGCCTCCCTGAAGAAATGCAGTATCCTTACTAAGTCCTGGGAATCAAGTCCTGCTGCAGGGTTTCAACCTGAGACGGTGACAATTCTTTCCTTGCCCACAGATAGTGCTCAACCTGCTGACTTCCTCCAGCAGAATGTTTGTTGCTCCAGATTCCAGTACCTGAAGGTTCTTATGTCTCCAGCTCCTGGGAATCTCCATATCATGACTAATCAAAGTGGAGAAAGAGCATTTTGGATGATGTTGAGGAACTCAGGACCATGTATTGAAAGCACACAGAGGCCCTACATAAGCAGTAGATGCAGCAGACATTTCACAAATTACCCACCCACTTGCTCCATCAGCCACTACCTTCACCATTTGTGAAAGTCTGCAGTTCCACATTGACCTCATTAGCCACCTAAGAATCCACAAAGAGTGGAAAAAAAGTCATCCTTGATCTCAAAGAACTGTCTAAGAAGAGCAGATGAAAATATAACACCGTTTATTTTGTTTGCATAATTCATGTAAAACTAAATTTGACATTTCACTACCAAAACCTTAAATTCTCAAAATTAATTTTAATATTTTAACTGTAATGTGTTGCAATCACATAATCTGTGACAGCCATAACTCAATTGACAGCTTTCTTGCGTGTAAAGTGAGAAGGTTGGGGGTTAAAGTCCAACTGCAACTTGGAAATAATAACTTAAGCTGATGCTCCAGTGCAGTACCAAAGGAGTGCTGGGGTGTGCCATCTTTTGATTGAGATGTTAAACCAAGACTCTATCTGCTTTCAAGGCAGACAGAAAAGAGCCCAATGGTTTTTGAGGTACGTCGAGAAACTATTACTGGTTTCCTGCACAACATCTACTCCCCATCACTAAATCAGTTTGCTCGGCCACAGTGTTGTTTTACAATGTTTTGCCATTTGGAATGAAAAATGCTCCGGCAACATTTCAAAGAATGATTAATTCAGTGATTCATGGGTTAAAACATACAGATGCCTACATTGACGACTTAGTGACTGGGAATGATACATGGGAGGATCACATCTCTGCGTTAGAAAGGTTGTTTGAAAGACTTTCCAAGGCTAACCTTACAGTTAACTTGGCTAAAAGTGAATTTGGCCATGCCACTGTGACGTATCTTGGTTATGTTGTAGGTCAAGGCAAGCAAGCTCCTGTTCAGGCAAAAGTTCAAGCAATATCTGAGTTCCCTATTCCCACAGGTACGAGGACTGTTAGAAGATTTTTGGGAATGGTTGGATATTACCGAAAATTTTGTAAAAATTTTGCTGATATTGCTCTTCCCCTAACTAATCTTCTGAAGAAGGGAGTAAAGTTTGTTTGGACAGATTCTTGTCAAGAAGCATTTAAGAAGCTGAAAGCCATTTTATGCTACCATCCTGTGCTCAGAACACCTGACTTTGAAAAGCCATTTTCATTAGCAGTAGATGCCAGTGATGAAGCTGCAGGAGCTGTGTTGTTGCAGAAGGATGACCTTGATGATATTGACCATCCTGTAGCTTACTTTTCAAAGAAATTTAATGAGCATCAAAAGAATTATTCCACCATAGAGAAAGAATTACTGTCGCTTGTTTTAGTCTTGCAACATTTCAGTGTATATGTTTGCACCGCTCAGAAACCATTGACTGTGTATACAGATCATAACCCATTGGTGTTTCTGAGCCGAGTCAAAAACAAGAACAGAAGGTTGTTAAACTGGAGTTTAATTTTGCAAGAGTTTGATCTCATGATAACTCACATTAAAGGCAAAGATAATGTGATTGCTGATTGTCTTTCCCGATGTTAAATGGGAAACATGTATCTGTACTAATCTGATAGTCTGTAGTTGTGTAGCATGATAATTATTAACATTACTAACTATGCGCGGTTAAAATTTTCTTGGGAAAATTTTTTTTTTAGGTGGGAGGTGTTACGGACTCAGTGAAAGTCCCTTTAAGAGAGAGAGTGTGTGTGTATGTGTGTGTGGGGCGTGCTTACGTCAATAGAAGATAAAGGACGTAATGACGTTGTTGAAGAAGTAAGAAGAAGAAGAACGAGAGAGAGAAGGGAGAGAGACACCAGCCTGCTTGTTTTCTCTATCGATGGATGAGAAACAATAACTGTGTTTGCCACTGAAATCCATGTATGGAAGTTGGAAGTAATCCGGTGGAGTTCACTTTGTTGCTGACCTGTAGAAGGAAACAGGTATTTGTGTGTGGACGACCACGGTTCGGATGCTTTTCGGGGTGAGGAAGTCACTACCGAGTAAACACTGAAGTGTCGTTTGGGTTCCATCGTGGAACATTTGGATTTCGTATGTACTCTCTCTATGTTTTCTACATCTACATCTTATCTTCAGACAACGGTGGTTGTTGAAGAAGCCCTTGCTCATGTTTCACCTTATGGCTTGCGGAACTGAACTTTAAGAACCATTCCGGAACTGGGAGTTTTGGACTTTGTCACACACACAAAGAGTTTAGTTTTGGGGTTAACGTTCGAGGTTTAACATTTTTGAATTCTAACATACTAACATTTTTACTTTTATTTTACATATTATCATAAGTAGTGATTAATAAAATAGTTTTTAACACTGAATCATGCTCAGTGTGTTTCTTTTGTTGCTGGTTTGTGACAGGCCATAATGCATTTTGAGGCGTCTGGAAGTAATAAAAGGCAAGACATAAATGCAAGCCTTTTCTTTTTGTAAAAACACTTCAGCTTTTCTACCACAGTAACTGGCCATGGGTCTGCAGTCCACCAAGGCATTACACACATTTTAGTTGTCTATGTATTTGGCAATCACAAATGAACTAAAGTGCCAACAGTGTCATTGCCACATGGCAAAACCATACTTTTAAACAAACACAAGAATGTAAAATTGAAACAGATTCACCAATTCCTACTATGTAACCCATTAGACAATGGAAATTGAATCCTAATATCCCAGTACCCTTAACTTCAATTGGCTCCCGTTGCTTTGAAATGTTTTCTTCCGATCCAAACTGATAGCCTCAAAGGCAGATGTATTTAATTATAATTGTGTTTACCTGAACTCTAGCACTCTCTCTCTGGTCAGGGGAATCTAACTGGAGGAATCCTGAAATAGTTATGAATCATTTTTCATTGTCAAGTAAACTGAAATACAATATGCCCATGATCGGGATAAGATTCTTTCCTTTGTACCAACTTGCTCCACATCTATTTTGCAATAATTCTAAAAGCTGCACAAATGCATACTCCAACGTCAGCTATTACAACTGCAGACATTACAAAATTCACAAGATAAAACAAAGAATTTGAAGATCAGTCAAACTCAACACTTGGAATTATTTATGAGGGAAATTGAAGATTTTGCCATTTACAAAATTTTTCAAATGCTGGCAAATACACACATTAACATTAATCAGCCTCATAAAAACCTCAGCCCCTTCAAAATATTTTGGAAGTTAAACTGGATAGACTCATTAACACAGGGGTGGCACCTTGATTGCAACGCATGCAACATGACAGCTTCATGCTACCTGCTTAGTAAAAAGACTTCTGTATGCAGCCAGAACTAAAAACGTGGTCGACTGGTTATACTATTGGCAATAGGCCATTATTATAACTTGTTAGCCCTTCTTCAAATAAGCCTGTACCTCAAAGGAGAGGTAAATTGTGGTTTGAGGAGGTGCTAACAATCATGCAGAAATTGACTCTGACTTGGAAAACAGAAGAATGAGACTACATGAGAGATAGTGGGCTTCAAGGTTTCAGGATACCAGACCGAAGAATTTAGTGGAGATGGTGGAAATGCAATGAGATGTCTTATATAGCCCAAGGGACCCTCTAGAAATATTCCTTCTTTCTTTGTCAATATTTTTATTAATTTCAAATAAGAACAAAATGCATGAAACAAAGGAAAAAAAGAAAATGTTACAAAATAGATTGTATTGAATCACACAAGAAATCACAATGCTTCATATTGATAAACAAAAAAAAATCAATTGATATTAATAAGTTGGAATAATTTTATTACAAAAAAAATCTAACCCCACTACCAAAACCAAAGCTGTTTAGTAACATCCTAAAGACATAGTAGTATTGGCCAATATCTGTACATTTAGCACCAAATCAGTGGTTTTGAAAGTAGTTCAAAAAAGGTCCCCATATTTGAAAGTTCAGAATAGATCCAGAAATAGAGCAACGGATCTTCTCTGAATTTAGATACGATATAACATCCCTTAACCATTGAGCATGAGTAGGGGGAATAGTTCCCTTCCATTTAAGCAATACAGCCCTCCTGGCTATAAGAGAAATGAAGGCCAATATGTGTAAGAAGGAAGTCTCCAGAATTATATCTTTTTCTCCAACAATCCCGAGTAATGCAGTTAAAGGATTATTTAGAAATATTCTAAATTGCTCACAGGAGTAGAAAGCCAAGGAGGTCAACAATCAGGTGTGTACCCCCAGGATCTGAAATGCAGTGGTTCACATTTGATGGCATCATACGTGGTTATGAATGAGCTCAATGAATTCATCTTCAACTATAATATCCTACCAACTGTAGCACCACTCTCAGCAAACCTTTAATTCACAGCATCCACATTAATCACTTGCCAAAAATCTTTATCAATCACCACTAAATCCAAGATTCATATGTTCCACTGCATCTTCACATAAGAATACTGAAGTACATCATACTGATTATTTAATTATGAAAGGTATGAAATTTCAAACACAAGGTGTGACACGCTTCTCTCTTGCAAGGCAGTCACAGCTAACTAATAAGGTTCAGGTGCAGCTGCATCATCCTGCAACTGGAGAGGAAACAGTGCTTATCATAATTAGAGAGGCCATCATAGTACCACGGGCTGCAGTGGGGCAAAACCATAGATGATAATGGTACCCTTTTCTGTCTTATCCCACAATTTCTTGGATTTGTAAGCAGCAGATGGTGCAAGGTACAATTCTAAAACAGCCCCATATGCTTACCTTAATGCAATCCTTCAACAGATAAAAGTTGCCGACTGGAAATGAGATAACGAAAATCAGGAAGAGAGTGATGAACATGCACACTCAATGAATATGATACTCCCAGCCAGCAGCTCAAATAATTTAGAGTGATTTCAGATTTGCAAACTTGCACACCATCAGCCTGAGTGGCCTGCAGTCAGGCCATAGGAAAAGGATAGTACAAATGTCAGCAAACCAGAAGGAAAAACCACACAACTTCTTCTACAGAGAAATTAGATTAAGATTTTCATAGGCAGCCCACAGAAGAAGATAATGAAATGCTGGGTGCTTGCTAAACAACCTGCATGCAACATTAAGGAGCAAAGAGGAATCCTACATCAAGCATGTTCAAGTTGGAGTCCATTCTTTTCAGCAAGGAATTGGTAGGGACTACATTAGAATAGTTGGCGGCCAACTGTAATATCGCATCTGATGACCCAAGCCCCATGTACATAAGCTACCCCAATACTGGTTACTACACAAGTTCAAACTTAAGTCAATCAAGTCTGCCACACAAGCAGAGATTGTTGTCATAAGCTCCAGTTTCTGCCATTATATGTGTAGATGCCAATGTTACAAGGAATTCATAAGGTGTCACAGCAAGCTGTCCTCCAATGTGCCATTCCAGGATGCTAGAATATGATCCCACCAATGCCAGTGCCATTTCTGTTAAACAGCCCAAGCCTACTTGGGCTTCTGCTGGGGAACCTAAAGCATTGATCTTCCTGAAGGAAGGTTCCATCTTTATCAATGGAGACTGCCTCCTGTCCTTCCCCCTCCTGCTGATGTCTTCATTATCCCTCAGATTCCTTACTACACCTGCAACCTAACCCTCATCTACCTCCTCAATCTACTTCCTGGTAACCCCAAGCTTTTACCTAATTTTCCCCCAACCCATCTTTCTGAACTATTTCTCAGCCACCCTCCAAACTTCTCAAAAGACATATGCCACCCCGATAATCTTTTCAGCATTACCAGTCTTCTTGCTAGCCCCTGGAGCCTCTCTCTAGCTCCCCAGTTCACCCCACCTGGCCTCACCAGCCTTCCTTCCAACTAATCTCCTTCCTTTAACCTCTTGCACCCTCCCATTCCGTTTCTTCATTCCACCATCATCCACTACCAAGCAATCTCTCCATTAGCTCCAGTTTCTGCAATGGGTGGAGGTCAAGGAGGAAAAGACTTTCTGTACAATTGGCACAATAGACCTATTTTATCATTGGGTTGCACATGCAGTAGAATATAAGAAACTTGGGGCTTCACACCAAACTCATGCAACCACCCACACACAAGGCACGAGAACACCTGTTGAACATTGACCGGAATATTCTGATGATGGAATGTTATCCAAGCTTGCTGGTTACTGGCACTGGACCATGCTAGTTTACAGTCTGTTTCTGGAAGACCCACTCTCAGCTGATCAGTAGGCTGAACCCAAGTTGCAGATTGCACTTCCAGAAAGCCCTTGTGGCCCCACCCTTTCCATGATCACCAGCTATCAGCGTTGTCATTTATAATATTTATGAATGCTTAGATAGTCACAAAAATTCAAAGCTACCCAGGAAATATTTAAAAATTAGAATACAATTTAAAGGTTGAAATTATTAATTTCATATTATATTAAAATACCATAAAAAGAACTCTATATACTTTAAAATAATGAAGTATTGGTTAAATATAGTTAAACCAATATTTAGATACTAAAAATTAAAACATCTAACTGCTGTTTTCCCTGTAGCCATTATTTTCCAAAAATAAAACAAAAATTGAAGATGTTAGAAACCTGAAAAGAGGGCAGAAAGTGCTGCAAACACTCAGTGGGTCAGACAGCACGTGTAGAAAGAGAAACACAGTTAACCTATCATGTTGGCCTTTCTGCTGACTATTGCTTCCCATTAATTTTAATGGGCCCACTATATTTGCACTAGGTTAAACTTTTGCAGCTCTAGTGGACAGATTCACCAGCCTGAGAGTTGAGAAATCTAGGGAAGACTGCACTGCCTCACTGTACCAACAGACTGCAAGTGTCCCAGAACTGATAATTATTGGAGCAGAAGGCTGCACTTTAAACAGCACTCAAGATACTGGAAATCATAAGGTTCATTCCAAAGCTATCATGGCTGCAGCTGCACAGGGTATAGTTGATATAGAAAATGCATGAAATATTCATTTGATAATTCAGTTATGGAACATTTGTAGAAATTATTTTAACTGTACTCTGTCCATTCTGTGATAAATGTTTTGAAGACTTGAATAAAAATGTCAATCTGTATTTTGTAATATCTGTAAATTGGCATTATTTCTATTAATTTCTACAAAGCTGTTTTTTCTCAAGTAAAACCATTTAGAATAGTATTTCTGTTAAGCTTTATGTTGAGTGAAAAGTTCTGAAGTTTTATAGCAATGTGCATTTTCAAGATTATCTTGTGCTTTTTCCTGTTTGCAAAAGTGTTATAAATGCTTCAAATATTAAAGGGATCAAAAGGAACAGAGTCACATAGCTGCAAAACAGCTGTTGATGTGTCCTATGAAAAGGTACAGTGCTGGCTGCAGTTGATCCTTATGTCTACTTTAACATTTCAATCAACCAACACTCAAAATTCAACTGACAAAGAAATTCAATGGAAATCATTTTAGTTAGCGATACAACTGAAGCAGTAATAAGGTAATATTCTGCTTTGTTGATCAGGGAGATCCCTAACTGACAAACTTTAGGCCATTTATTTAGATTCAATGCCCACATGGTCGTGTAGTGGTTAGCGTAACGCTATCGCAGCACCAGCGATCAGGGTTCAATTCCCACCACTGTCTGTAAAGAGTTTGTACGTTCTACCTGGGACTACATTGGTTTCCTCCAAGTGCTCCAGTTTCCTCCCACATTCCAAAGATGTACGAGTCAGCAGGTTAACATGGGTGTAATTGGGTGGCATGGACTCGTTGGGCCAGAAGGGCCTGTTACCATGCTGTATAAATAAAGTTTCATAAAATTAATATGTGCGTCCTCATAACAACCTGAAGAAATTATTGATTTATGGTGAGAGGAAGAAGTTTGAAAGGATATTTGGAGGGAAAGTATCTTTTCCACACAGAGAGTGGTTGATACCAGGAAATCATTGCCAGAGGATGTGATGGAGTCAGATACAATTACTACAATTAAGATACATGTAGACAGGCACTTAATTAGGCAAGGCACAAAAGGCTATGGACTTTATGCAGGTAAATGGGATTAGTTTAGACAACTAAAATGGTTGGCATGGATATAGTGGGCCGAAGGACCTATTTCTGTGCTGTGCAAATCTGATTCTATGACCCTATTACAAACAAAAGGATATTTGTTCCAATTTCCCTTCTCACAAACTAGCATGTCTATTGAATTGGAAGCACTTGGTTTGAACTGAAACTTGTTCTGTCCACCGAAAGCTATGTTCATAATACATATATTGCTCAACCACCATCAAGGAAATACTTACGGGTCTCGAGCAATACAAATGCATATGAATATTATGTACTAATTCTTGCAATTACTCATTTGTTCTAATTCATTTTTAAAATACGAGTAAACAAATTTGCAGAACTCAAACAAGAATACTCCTACCAAAATATGGAAAGCACAAAATTAAACATAGCTCAGAAAAGAAATTGTCCCTTTGGCCATCAAAATATACTATTTTCACTCTTCCACTAAGCACTATATAATCAAAAATGTACAAGTACTTGACTAAATAACTAAAAATATATGGTTAGACATCTGGAGTTTTAAGCCCCTCTGGCAGTTTTCATAGTTAAAGGTCTGCTCATGAACATCCAAAGGCCAATTAAAATTTAATTTAACTTTAAAAAGTTAATATTAAAATGCTTCAGAAGATCAATTTTTTTTAAAAAAATTCTCAGATGGTTCATACTTTTCAGTGGTCATTGTATATGGATTGCAGTTACACTGTTCCCAATGTGAAATTTAAACCATAGAGAGGCACCCATATGGTGTACAGACTATTTTTTTCTGTGCCAGCAATCCAGCAACTTCATTTTGTAACAATATAATACATTGCCACTGTGGAAAAATGATGTTATAACTGCAGTATCAAAAGACAAAAAACTTCATCAATGATAACAGTGAGTTGAAGATGCAGTCATTATTTTCAAACTATATAAAGATGCAGGTGCAAATCTCACCAGTTCACCAATATTGATTAAGCTTCTAAATGGCTCACTGTATCCACTTGATTCAAGCTATATCCTCATCTAGGTTCATATGAAGGTATAGACTGCAGTATTGTGAAAGGTGCTGTCTTTCACATAAGATATTTAGATGAGGTCCTCTCTTGACTATTGAGAAGGAGTCAAAAAGATGTACAGGTTAGGAAGTTGTGGGAATGCTATGTTGACGCTGGAAGCGTGGCAACACTTGTGGGCTGCCCCCAGAACACTCTATGCAAAAAGATGCATTTCACTGTGTGTTTCAATGTACATTTGACTAATGAAGAAATCTTAGAGTTCTGAAGGCACAAGGACACCTGCGGCCTAAGTGAATGGTAGAACAGAAGGTCTATGGCTTAGCAATGAGATTTAACAAAAAAAAACATTGACAGAGAAGAAGCATGCAAACTCAAATCAGGGATATAAAAAGAGGAAAGTCAGGCTAAGAGAGCAAAAAAAAATTAAAACACTTAATATTTCCAAAAGAATATATTACATGCAGGAAGTAAGGATGAACTGTTCAAAATGTTTTTCTTTCAGAACAAGAAAGGTTGATTGGTATTACATTCAGTACCACATCAGTATAAAAAATTGAGTAACCACACACTTTATTATCAGCTCTAATTTTCCATGGAAGGTTCAATGAAGTATATCAGCGCAAATCCAGCAACTTCCATTGGCACAGCTAGGGGAATTGGCTAACTTACAGAAAACAGAGTCAATAAAAATGGATCAATTTTGGATTGACAATTGTAAATAGTGGGGTGTTATTGGGGTCAGTGCTGTGACATTAATTATTTCTAATATATAGTGATGATTTGGATAAAGAAGCCAAATTGTGAGGAGAACCCACAGGAGCCTGCAAAAGGATATAGAGAGATTAAGTAAATGGGCAAGAAGTTGACAGATGCAATTTAACATTGGAAATTGTATGAGGTTATCCACTTTGAATGGAAGAATAAACAGCAAATTATTAATTAAATGAAGTGAAACTACAAATTGCTGTTGTACAAAAGGGATCTGGGGGTCCTAGTAAATGAAACACAGAAAAAAAACAGGTAAAGCAAGCAATTAGGAAGCCGAATGGAATGTTGGCCTTTTCTGCCAGGAGTATGGTGTATTAAGGTATATAGGTATTGATACAACTTTGAAGGACATAGGTGAGACCATGCAGTTTTGGTCTCCATACTTAAGGAAGGATATACTTCCATCGGAGGCAGTGCAGAGAAGATCCATGAGGTTGATTCCTGGGATGAAGGGTGAAGAAAGGTTGAGTATGTACTGCAATAAGCACAGATGAACGAGAGATGATTTTATTGAAACGTCCAAGATTCTGGGGAATTGACAAAGTTAACACGGAGAGGACATTTTCTCCAGTGGGGATTATCTAGAACTAGGGAGCATTGTTTCTGAATAAGGAATTATCCATTTAAGGAAAAATTTCTTCTCTCAGAGGGTTGGAATTTTTGGAATTCTCTTACCCCAGTGACATCAAGGCAGAGGAGAGTGACAGACATTGGAGCTAAAAGGGACCAGTGTTGAGACCAAGACTGGATCAGCCACAATGCTTTGGAAAGGCAGAGCAGGCTTAAGGAGCTGATGGCCTATTCCTGCTTCTGTTCCTTATGTTCTTGAAAATAATGGAGATACAAAGGGTAAAAAGCAACCATCAAGTTCTGGAGATTCTTAACTCATACCCTATCTCCTAATCCCCTGGGTTTGCAGGCCAGTTTGCACACTGACAGTCTGCTATTCTCACAGAATTTTCATTTCCTGTTTTTTTTTCCAGCCTGCTAATAACCTGGCCTCCTCCCAAGGAAAGAAGCTAGCAGTTCCAATCTAAAGAAACGTGAACTTGCAACAGAAGTTAGCTGCTGAGCGTGCGCAAGATGTGCCAGTCAGACTTGCTTCCCACAAAGATATCCCATGACAAGAAACGCAAAATCGCTTCAGTGTTTCTGGATTGTTAAATCATTAGTTACTGTTAGACTAATTTTTGATTGACAGATTATTTCCTCTCACTGAAATTCATGACACTCAATTTTGTGATTTCCTTCCTCTCAATATTTGCAAGGCAAGCTGTAGTTAGACTGCAACCAATCCACACTAAGATCAGTATATACTTCAGTAACACAGACTTAAATAAAGATATAATGATACCTAAGCAATACAGAAGTAAACACAGTGTTCACAAGATCACAAGACAAGGGAGCAGAAGTAGGCCATTTGGCCCATTGAGTCTGTTCCAGCTTCTACTATTCAATGATGAAAGCAGACAAGTTTAGATTACTCAAAAATAAAGTTAACATTACAAAATAGGATAGTAATAAACCACTGAAATACAAGAGTATTTCATATCACTAAAAAAAAAAGGAATTGTTGAGCAATTCTTTAATGTTATCCTTAAAGGACACCTCCTACTCTGATAGCTACAATTAATTGTTAATTATTTTTCTCAAACTTGAGGTGACAGGGCTAGTTATATAGCTAAACTTTTTTTTAAGGATGTGCCTTGTTTGTCCACAGTTTAGTGAACAATACACCATCAAATAACAGTCAAACCTGCAGATCAGGTAGTCTCTGGCCTGCAGTAAGTTAGCTTGTCTTAACTTGGGCAGGATTGAGAGCTGCATAAGGGTCCTTTGCATACCTGGAGGGAAAGGGAAAGAAGTTCAGCTAGTGTTTCAGCTCCCGACAGCTTAATTCCGTATGTCCCCAATGACTCTCACCGATTTTTGGAGATGCACCACAGAAAGCATCTTATCTGGATGCATTATAGCTTGATATGGTAACTGTTCTGCCCAAGACCATGAAAAAAAATTGCAGAGAGTAGTGAATGCAGGCCAGACTATCATGAAAACCAGCCTCCCCTCCATTGACTCTGTCCACACTTCCCACTGCCTCAGGAAAGTAGCCAACGTAATCAAAAATCCCTCCCATCCCGGTCATTCTCTCTTCTCCCCCCTTCCATCGAGCAGAAGATACAAAAGCTTAAGAATACATATCACCAGGATCAAGGACAGGTTCTATCCTGCCGTTATAAGACTCTTGTATGGTAAAGACAAACTCTTGAACTCAGCAGGTCAGGCATCATCTATGGAGGGAAATAAACTCTCCCAGCACTTATCCCTGCAACCATATTAAGTGCTACATCTGCCCCTACACCTCCTCCCTCACCACCATTCAGGGCCACCGACAGTCCTTCCAGGTGAGGCAGCGCTTGACCTGTGAATCCAAGGATGTCATTTATTGCATCCAGTGCTCCCGGTGCGGCCTCCTCTACATCAGGGAGACCCGACGCAAATTGGGTGACCGCTTCATCGAGCACCTTCACTCCGTTCACTGCAAAAGGTGGCCAGCCAGTTCAATTCCACATCCCATTCCCATACTGACGTGTCTGTCCACAGCCTCCTTTACTGCCACGTTGAGGCCAGACGCAGGTTGGAGGAACAACACCTCAGATTCCGCCTTGGTAGTCTCTAATCTGACAGCCTCAGCATCGATTTCTCCAACTTCCAGTAACCCCTCTCCTCTTTACCCCCATCTTTTTTCCCTCCCCTCTCTGATTTCCCTCATTCCTGCGGCCTCCTCACCCCTTCCCTTCTCCTCCCCCATGACCTTCCCATCTATTCCCCACTTCCTTCCCTTTATTCCATGGTCTAATGTCCCCTCCTACCAGATTCCTTCTTCAGCCTTTTGCCTCTTCTACCTACCATCTCTCAGTTTCTTACGTCACTCCCTTTCATTCCTCTCCCCCACCCACTTACTTTCCTCCTCTCACCTGGACTCACCCATCACCTGCCAGTTTGTGCTCCTCCCCCGACATTCTTATTCTGGCTTCTGCCCTCTTCCTTTCTGGTCCTGATGAAGGGTCTCAACCCGAAATGCTGACTGCTTATTTCCCTCCTGACCTGCTGAGTTCCTCCAGCATTTTGTGTGTGTTGCTCCAGATTCCAGCGGCTACAGAATCTCGTGTGACACTATATTCTGCATTCTGTTATTGTTTTTCCTTTTGTACTACCTCAATTACTTATGGATGGAATAATCTGTTTGGATGGCATGCCAGCAAAGCTTTTCACTGTATCTTGGTACATGTGACAATAATAAACCAATTACTAATTCAACTTCCTTCTGGGAAGTTCATTTGCATGGCTGTCAGACGAACACAAGCTTATGCTCATGGTTGCATTAGTACCCAACATCTAAACAAACACATCAAGAGAGTGGTGGATTGGTTGCAGATGAGTGTAATGTGAGAAAATTACAGGTGATGTACTTTATTAGGAAATGTAGATGATGACCCAGGAATCGTAACATACCATTATCGGCTTGCTAGTAGAATCGACGCATGGTTTGCCTACAGATATTGGGCCTGCCACCGCAAACTTTGAGGTTCGAAGCCTTGAACCTACATTCAGCATTGCATAAATTATTTATCTATTTTACAGAGTAACCTTTCACATAGTCACTGAAAATAAGCCATCCAGGACGAAGACCAGGTTTAGGAGCTTGGGGGCTGGATGAAAGAGTGGGCTGGAAGTCCAGTGGGCTGGAACAGGGGATGCAGGGATTGTAAATCTTTACAAGTCTCTACCGCAGAGGTCTGTGGATGTTCAGTTATTATATGGATAGTCAGGAAATCAGAAGATAAAGGAATAAGGTAGTAAAGACAAGAGGAAGAGGATCAGCCATGAACTTACTGAAATATGGAGAAGGTTTGAGAAGCTATTTGGCCTAATCCCCAATTCTAATGATCTTGTATGTAGAATAAGAAAATAAAATATTGAAACATAATTACATTTTTCTTCACATTACTGCTAAGATTATATTGTGTAAATCTGGTTTTAAGCCCTGCTCTGATCACAGAACAAAACAGAATAATGATTCACTGTTTTTTGCACAGATGCCAATTTACACATGCAGTGAAATAATAAATATACCTTTTCATAAACATGGAGCATTTCTCTTTCAATTACACATAGTAGCAATGAAATTCAGCACTATATGGGCACTATAGGAACAATTTGCTTCAAAGTTAAAAATCTGCCATATTTGGAAGAGCGGTAGCATGTGTGAAGCACCTGTACACAACAGGAGTGTGCACAAACTGCAAATTATAACATTGATTATTGGAGTTTAGGGCAGTTTTGGTAATTTAGGACAGTTTTGGTATTGCAGAAGGAAACAATAGGCTTCAAATGGCATTCTGTGATGTGGGCAAGGTGCTCCAGTGACAGTTTCTGTTGCAGTGCAGCATGCCTGGGAAATTGTGGAAAAGTCGCACAGAGCTGAGTCGCACTCCGAAAAGGAGGTGGCAATGGAAGTGGGTAAAATAAGCACTCAGTACAATGTCCTATCAAGCAAGAGTGTTTTTGTTTTTTGTCTTTCCATTCTGTATCTCAAAGAAGAAACTCTACTTCACTATCAAAATCCTGACTGAGATAGACCACATGCCGCAGCCATAAATGTAACAACAGAACAGGGCCAGAATCAGTTGCCAATATCTGAAAAGGTCATAGTGGCCATAAGATTTTATCACTCTAGACTTTTTTAGGCTGAAGCATAAGACATCTGCAACAGTGGTAGCAGACTGTGGTAGATGTCTTTGGAAAATGCCCTTGAACAGCCCTGAGCTTAGACAGCATTGGTACCGAATACACAATTCCACATGAACTCCAGTGGACTGGGTTGACAGCCTGATAGACAACAGCAGCAAAAAATAACATATTTATGTTCCTTGAAGTAACAGCCAAATTCCAGGGTGGGACTAATCAGTCATTATAGCCTGCTGGACATCAGTTCTGTGATACTGTGAACTCTCACGAAACCTCTTTTAACACTGGTATCCAGAGCCAAGCTGGCAGCATTCAGAGATTCCAAGGCTGCAAGCAACCTTACACAAAACTGTCTGAGCTTGCAACAGAATCATTTTGGTTATCACTGCAATCTCAGGTGTTAGCTTCTGCTTGTGCTACAGCAGAAACTAACACATAAAATGCTGCATAAGCACTTGTTGATTCAAGAATTGAAATGACCATGGCTTTCATACTGGAACAAGTAGGCTCCCATCCCAATGCAAAATCACAAAGCAAATTTAAACTTTGCATGCACTTTGACACTACACACATACTTCCAAACATTTCGTGGTTATAATCCTTCGACAGGCTGCTCCATCAAAGACAAGTTGTCCTGAGGCCTGGCATAAGGGACTTGTCTGACCAGAAAAGGTTGAACAGAATGGGCCTGTACTCCTTGGAGTTTAGACGAATGAGAGGTGATGTAAATGAAACATCTATGATTCCATGTTGACTTGACAAGGTAGATGTGTTGCAGATATTTCCATAGCTGCAAAGGTCAACAACCTGGAGCGATATATCCAAATAATGGGTCACTCACTTAAAATTGGAATTAGGGGGAATTTATTCCCACAAAATGTTGTGACTCTTTGGAATTCTCTAACCCAGAGATCAGTGAATGCTAAATAATAAAGCATATTCAGTCTGTGATAGATAGACTTCTGAAAGATTACAGCAATCAAACAGGAAAATGAAGACCCAAGGTCAGATTAGCCATGATCTTATGAAATAGCAAAGCAGACTCAAGGGAATCATGTAGCCTACTCTTGCTCCAACTTTTTATGTTCTTATGTTGCTTCTAAGACCTCAAGTACTTTCCAGCAGAATTCACGTGTGACCTTGTCTTTCATGGAACTGGTACCTAGATTGTCTTTTCCTCTGATCCTACTTTTATGCTCCTCCGAGCAGTAATCATGTACCAGGATCTGCACTGGTCACTCCAAGTATCAGCTGCGGTTCTCTTACTCATAAGCCACCATTTGGCTAAGCTGAATTTATTGAGTATCTGAAAGAATATATGACTTTTGGGTTAGGATAGGGAAAGGCAGGAAAATAAGGGTGCATGCTTTAACTATCTTCAGCTTATAATCAGAAGAAACTGAAGGGTACATGGAATTTGAGGAGGAGAATTAGGTAAGAGCATAGTTCTGCAACTGACCACAAACATTAAAGGCTACTCCAATAAAAAGCAGCACACTTCCCTCCATGGAACAGAGGCATTTTAGATGTACATATTGCCTCACTGGCTTGCTACATCTGATGTTGTTTGTGTGCCAGTTCCTCTTTCTAGAAAGGGAAATGTATCAGTGAGTGTTGTACAATGAACTTGGATGGTGACTAGGTTTGGGCGTGTCCATGCAACAAGAGGTGGTGCAAGCCAGTGAGGGCAAGGTGGATAAGTGAAAGTATGAAAGTTAGGTGGCAGTTCTGACTGCTAAGAAATTTTCAGAAGGTGAATGGAGAGTTTGGAAGGGGTGAGGGAAGCGGGTATAGAAGCAAGGTAGTTGATCAGTTTGCAGGGCTGCTGGTACACTTGGTGGAGGATAGTATTTGAATACATACTCACTGATCTTGATCGTTCCTAAGTGATCACCAATTTTTTTGTGGCACACTGTTCATATCTTTTGAGCTTAACTCCTGATATTAACATGTTCAGCTGTCTTGACCCACCGACACTTTTCAAATACCTGGAAACCTTCCTGATCTCCCAGAGGTTAAGGACCTCTCTCCTTCTCTTCACCTCAAGTACCAAGGCCTCGAGCAACACAACTGACAATGTGGGTTCTCAGTCTCACCTGTGCCCATTCATCATACACAGCAGGCAGCAAAGACTTTTTGAATGATTTCCACAGCCACTTGCAGCCAAACAGCACATTCTGTTTCAGAGCTGCAGACTGGTTTTAATCGGCACCAGCTAATCTGAACTGCTGCTATTCATTCACCACATTGTACTGCACTATGACCAAAAAGACATTTAAATAGTATGTGCCTGGCACATTTTAACTTTAATTGTCATAGGATATCGATGATAGACTAATTTACACTTCTTATAGAGCATATTCATGTGGTACACACACTTATAATCAAATTTCCAAAAATAAAAGCTGAAACATCCAAAATAATGTCGCATTTTACAAGTTACATTTTCTTACCAGCAGCTCCTAATCTATGCAGTTTATCGTGTGCTAACAGATATGAAGTGTTATTGATGTATACCATGATATTTCAATTCACAGCAGTTCTTGTTTTAAGAGGCATTACACAGACTCTATTAATGTAAGGCAAATACTTTAAAAATGGTTCACTGAAAAGGTTGCATGCAAAAGCCATTTGAAATCAGCATAAAATTTATAATACAGACATTAACCAAATACTGTACATATTTAACAGTAAAAGCTGACAACTATACTTAGCTGAACGCAAAATTATTTGAGGAATATGTTTTAATTTCTCCAACGTACTATAAGAAAAAGATTCTTAATTTATGAATTGCCATTCTTCTATTCAATCAATCTCACGTAAGCTACTCTTTTGTTTATATCCTTTGCCAATCAAATTCATAACCATTGCAGAGAAAATATATACTAATTTATGGTTATTGTTTTTTTTAAATGGCCTCTTCTATACTCTTTTTAAATAAATGAATTATGTACTTTCCATTTATTTTTATAGCTAGTCTTACCTGATTACTCCAGGTTTGTACACTGGACCTTGAGCTTGTATTCATGGGGATATTCTCAGTTAAATGGTAAACCTGCAGTTTAGCATCAATTTCAAATAACTGCTGTTGGTCCATGGGCTCTGGATTATATCCATCTCGTTCTGCCACTGTTACTGCCCAGGGCATCGAAGTATCCTAAGGGCCAATAATGTGCAAGACCTCAATGTATTATTTTTGTGTACAAGATTAAAACTCATTTAACACCTGAAGACCAGAGCACAGTTAACAGCCAGGTGACAACATTAATTCTCTGCAACACTGAAGTTACAAAGTTTAACACAAAAAGTGAGAAAAGCAGAAAGGCTTGGGAAAGGATATATAGCATTTCATAAAATGTATGATGGTAATTAATCATGTGGTAGGGAGTCAACAGATTAACATATACAATATTCAGAAATCACTAATAATGATTATTTGTCAGAGGCCAAAGAAAAAGTGGCATTGTGTTAATGTTTCTGGTTGTTAATAATGTACTCTTCACTTGACTGTAACCAAATGACCAACAATTACGCTTCTTTATTATAAAAAAATAGTTCATCTAAGATGCCTGCAATAACAATTCAATAATCATAAAATCTAGATTTACCACAAATCTTGAAGCCCCAGAAAATCCTTCAATATTGAAAAATATAAATTTTAAAACATTTAAAGGACATTGTCATTTTTCTTAAGAGCATGATGAATACATACAATTCTGTAGAACAGTATTGGATTAATTCCTTTCAGCTTCCTGCTATCACCTGTTACCTGTACAACAATAGATTCTTCACCAATGCCAAATAAACCAATTACACCTGTCAGTTTCTAATAAAAGATGTTTTGAAGTGTTGACAGGATTTCAAATAATATAATTTAAAATCAATGCCAGATGAAAATCAATACAGTGTTCATTAAGATATGTCATTTTAAAGTGAAGTTCCCAAAAATCCTTACAATCCAAAATGGAGTAAAGCAGGTGAGCCACTCACAAAACTATTCTCAGGTTAAACAAACATATTTATTTCATTGATTTTTCACCTTGAGGAGGGGGCGAGGGGGTAATTAATCCAATTCATACAGTCCACACACATTCTCCAATTGTATCAGTCATGGCATTTTATACATACTCGGTGATAAAGGCACAGAATCTTCAATGTGCAAAAGTTCAGTTATCACTTCTATACTGACCCCACACGAGAAGACGTGGTAATCGCTTGTGACTTCACCTTGCCTGCATAAAATTCATGTGCCTCTGTTTGGGATCTGGTGTCCAAAGTATCCCTTTGTTCAATGAAGGCCTTAGATACCATGCTGATGGTCCAATTCCCACATTCCTCACAGGAGCCTTCTGGTATCTCTTACCTTGTGCAGTTACACAAACCAGGTCTGATTCATTTGATGGGGTAGAAATACACATTTGTCCTACACTATGCTTTCATAATATAATTTGCAAGTTAATATTACAGACTGGTGTCCAAATGTCTGTGCTATGTATCACTTTAAAAAGGTTAGAGCACAACTTGGCATTCAAGACGCATATTGCTGATGCTCTAAATTCCATCTTTCTACAAGCTGGTGAAGTGCAACATTTCTTTAGTTTACATTGTTACTGAACATCCCAACACCCCACATTCCATTTGAGGACCCTTAGGGCAGCTCCCTCAACCTTCTTCCCCTACCCAATTCATACTTACTTTCCCTACTGTCTATGTCCACTTCTGCCCCCCACACCGCATCCTTCCATATCCAGAAAATTGCTAATATCCACAATGGCAAAAGATTGCACAAAAAACCTTCAATGCAAGATTTCTTGTCTAAAGCCACAAGGCCTTACACAACATCTGGCCCAGCAGATAAACTAACAAAATGATACAAAAACATGAAGTTAAAATACATAGCAAATCAAAAGTGTATTTCTGCCTCAACAAAGTAAGGCCTGGTCTGTATAGCTTAGTTAACAGGCTCAGCAAAACAATGCAGCTCACTGGAATGTTCTCTTCACCAGAGTCCGCAGACTTATAGCAGAATTATAATCTTTGTAGAAATGTTTAATGTTATTCAGGGCCTGGTCAGCATATGGACATGCATTGTAAAGACTAAGTTGACATATGCATACATTCCAACAGTGTATGGCTTGTTTCCTCATACAGGCTGTGGAATAGGTAAAAAGAGCAAGAGGTATTGACACAAATGGCCTCCAAACATAGATAGATACAAATGAGCAACAAACAAGATGCTGGAGGAACTTAGCTGGTCAGACAGCATCTGCAGAGGGAAATGGATAGTCGTTATTTTGGATCGAGACCCTTCATCTGGACTGAAAGATAGAGGGGAGATAGCCAGTATAAAGAAGTGAAAGGAAGGGGTGGAGCAAGAGCTGGCAAGCCAAAAGTGGATCCAGGTGAAGAGGGGTGATAGGCAGATGGAAGAGGGAAGAGTGGAAAGAGTGGTAAGAGTGGCAGAGGCTGGGAGATGATAGATGGAGGCAACAAAGGGCTGCAGATGATGGAATCTGATAGGAAAGGAAGGCAGAGCATAGAAACAAATGAGTGAGGTGGGGTGAGCAGATGGGACCAGTAGGGAGAGGGGACCCAGGGGAAGGAGTGTGTAGGTGATAGAGGCTCTGACCAATCTCTCCTGTACAATCAGAGAGAGTGTGTGAACTGCACCTTTGAAGAAAATGGGCCTTCTTTCCCCTTGTGAAATGCATTGTGACATTGCTTTACAGACAATTAAGTATGGCTCTAATAAAATTAATTGTTAATGAATTAAACTGAGAAAAAATAACTATATTTGAATAAATCATGGTACTGAATACAAGAGAAAGGCTTAGCAAATAATTTAATAATGTTAAAAATATACCAGGAGGATTAATCCCCTTGCTCTTTCATTACAAGATCTGTATCATCTGCTAATAAATATTTGATTTATATATAGACATACCTTTGCAAATCAAATCACAAGTATTGCAAACAATGAGAAATGGAAGTTCATGACAGAATTAATGATGTGATCAAGAATGGTTTTAATCTACTTCAGAAACAGCTGAAGTAAAATCACATCTGGTGAAGTATGATTCTTCTTTATCCACCTGTTCTGGTTTAAGCAGAACAGTGGTGCCATGCTATATGACAGGAATAAATCAACAATGCTGGATTATAGCTCAGACATGTCTTCTTAAAGACCTCCCTTTGCTGACGATATTCTTTTCACCACATTACTATTCGGATAATTGCTTGTGCAATATACAATACTTTGTGCTTATTATAACAAGATTTGCAATTTTTGTGTTTCTTATTAAACATGATTTGCAATTTTTCTGCCCATTTTCACACTAAAGCTAAATCATTGTTTAAAAAATGACTGCATCTTAAGTCAATAATGCATTTCCCCCTTTAAATAAAATTGCAAAATTAACAAAACTAACTGAATCCAGGTCAATTGTGTAGAAAAAGCCCAAGAAATAATTCATGCCATACCCCGCTTAGCACCTTTCTCCGTCTAATGTAACACCCTTTTGATTGTTCTATGATTGTTATTTTTATAACCCAATTATATCCCGATCTTCTATGCTTCATCCAGTGCTGAAAATAACTATTTGGCCTAACGAGCCAACCCAATGAATGAGCTAATTACTTCAAATTCTTCTGTTCTTTCCTTATAATCCTGCAGATATTTCCTGTTCAAATATTCATCCATTGGATATGCTGATACAACACCAGAAGGGGAAGACCATCACCAAATGTGAAAGCAACAAATTGCTGTGGTAGGATTAACCTGAACTAAAAGAATGTTACAGGAGGGAAGCTAAAGTCAAAGGTGGAACTATTCTTCTAAAAGGGCTTGTATACAGAGATTCAACTTCCCTGACCTCTCAGAGGAGTCATGCTTCCCCATGCAGAGGTTGTAATGTCAGATAGTAGCAGACACTCACATCCTCCTAGAAAAAGACCTGCTATCTAATGGATTAAATGACCACAAAAATCAAAAATGGTTCTTGTGCTTTAGCTTCTAGTTCTTTCCCAAATGTTACTGGATAGAAATGGTCTGTTTGCCAGAATTATAGAAATGTCTGGTCCTGACAATAACAATCCAATTTACCTCTATGGCAGGTACATGGTGCCAACCATTTTGCACAAATAGCAATCCAAACTCTACCACAGAGAGAAAAAAAATTATAAACTATAAGAGATATTACTCCATCAATACCAGCTGGTGTACAACAGAAAATTTATATAGGAATACACATTAAATTGACTGACCTGTAGTTGCTGAGTTTACCCTTCATTCCTTAAAATTTTAAACATCTGTGGTGTTTGGAACATTGTGGTCAGATTCTCTGCAATTTCTATTACTTCCTTCAGGAACAGAGGATACATCCTATACCACCTTCCTACAGAGCACTGCTACATCTTTCAGTACTTTCTTTTTGCCTGTCTTTAGCTTATCCATCTTCTCCATTACTCCTTTCTTTAAAGGTGGAAAATACTCATTCAGAAATTGCAGAACCATGTTCAATATGGTTCAACCTGAATGTTATCATTTAAACCTGTATCAAGTGTTGTGCTATGCTGTTTGGAAAACTGACTTCCATCATGCAGAGCTTGAAAGCCATCTCTCAACAGCTCCTCAAACGTCTCTCTGGATCATGATCTGAGCATGAAACATCAGGCTGTCATTTCCCATATAGATCTCAACTTCTCCAGGGGTCTTCCACAGCCTCCAATCTAATAGTGCTCCCCCCCAACTACCCACTGCTTGCTTCAACCTCCTTCCCAAGATCAACAAGCAAGATTGCCCTGATAGATCTGCTGCTTCAACACCCCTCCCCTCCCTCCCAGAGCATGGGAGGGTCCCCCTAGTCAAGACCTTCCATCCTATTAATCCTCAGAAGGGATTAGTTTACTTTGGCACCATGCTCGGTACAGACATTGTGGGCCAAAGGGCCTGTTCCTGTGTTGTATCATTCTATATTCTATGTTCACATTTAGTGAATGATCCAATTTCTGAAGTGACTGTTCGCACTCTGGTTCACTTCTCACCACCATCAATACACATTCCCTTGCCGTGGCACCTTCCCATAAAGCAGCAGGGGGTACAATACCTGCCCTTTTCCCCCCTTCCCTTCCCTTGGTCCAGGACCTCCACAATTTCAAATAATGATTCTGCTATTCTCATTTACATTTCTTCTAGTCCCATTTTAGTATTGAATACAAAAAAAAAACTACCACATAAAAATCCATCTGGTACACTCATTTCCTTCAAGAGATAAAATCTGTCATCCTAACCTTGTCTGGTCACTCCAGACTTGCCCTGGGTGATTAGACTTTCTCTTGATGGTCATTGCCTGACACGTTTGTGGTGCATATGCACCTTATCCAACGATTTCAGCGAGTTGTTTAGGTCTTGCTGCATGCAGAAATGGATTGATTCATTATGTGGGAGTTATGAATACAATTTAACATTGTGCAATCATTCACGAATATCCCCATTTCTGAATCTGTGTGTAGAAGGAAGGTCATTGATGAGCAGCTGAAGATGGGCTGGGCCTAGGATGTCACACAAAGGAATTTCTGCTGAGTTCTTGAGGCTGGCAATGATTAAACATAGATAACCATAACCATCAAGCCTTGTGTAAGATACGACTACAATCATTGACATGTTTTGATGACCATTGACTTCAGTTTTACCAGAACACCTTGATGTCACACTTGGTCAAATGGTCCCTTCATGAGAACAACAGCCACTCTCGCCTCACCTGTTGAATTTAGCTCTTTAGTTGATTTGGACTAATATTTTGATGAAGCGTGGAGCCAAGTGATCCTGGCAAAACCCAAGTTGGGCTTCAGTGAGCAGGTTGTTAGTGAATAAAAGCCAATTAAAAGCAACATCAGCAACAACTTCAATCACTTTGTGATGAACAAACCATTCTTTGTCCAACCTCTTCATCATCCTGTCCTGATTTTTATGACACAAACAAATAAAAATAATTACTTTGATGAGGTACCAGAAAATAGCACACCTATAGAAACATACCACAACAAGCAACCAAGATTACTTTTGGCTTAGAGTAATGTAAATCTCAAAAGTTGGTCTTACTTCATTGTTCGATACCTCAACATCGATGTTCTTCAATAGTTCTGTTAATCTTCTTTTCTCATCATCAGTCAACAGCACTGGGTTCTTAGCTTCTTTTGCCAACTGCAAATATCAGTAATTAGCTATGAATAATAAGGGCTTGAAATAGAAAAATCATTATAAACAAGCCTGTTTTAAAAGTATACACACAGGCCAAAAGCACATTAATAAAAATGGATACAAGTAATGAATGCATCATCAACAATTAGTCTAAAGCCTACAGCTAATAACACTGCACTCAACAACAATTCCACCAAAGAATGTAGTGAAATGAATTTACATACCTCAATGTTCTTCTTAATAAAATCTTTAACTTTAATCTTATTTTGGGGAAGCATTTGGCTCCCTGTTTCTTTGTTTTGGACATTTTTGGAGCAAGCTGCTGAAGGCAATTTAGCTTCTTCAGCACAGCCCTGGTAGCCTGACAAAAAAAAACGTTGGCACTTGTTGAACAAAATGTTTCGACTCAATACATAAAATATCACATCCTGCTCCAACCCTAATAAATGTGTAATCAATTTACTCGGATTGCTGTACAACAAATGTGCAGATCTAAAAGCTACTTGAAAATACTTTCACCAACTTGCTCTGTAAAAACAGCATACATTTTGCATAATATCTACAAAATAAATCTGGCCTCTGGAAATCTAAAATGAACCCTAAAATTTGAGGATGGAAAACTTATCATTAGTGCAATTAAAAAAGTGACTAAATGTATCAGGACTTTATATCTTGCAGAAGGTGGTAAATCTCTGGAATTCTTTACTCTGCAGGGTTGTGGAGGCTGGATCAATGGAGGTTTTTTAAAAAGGAGATAGATAAATTTCTGAAAGATCAGGGATTTGAAGGCTGCCACAGAAGAGGAATTGAGACTATGATCATAATGAATAGTGGGGTGAGCTTGAAGGGCCATGTTCCTACTCCTGCTCCTATTTTCTTGTATCCTTAGAGTCAGGAACTGAACATATAGTAGCTATAACCTAAGAAAAATACTGATCCTAACTTGTAACAAATAAAATGACAAATTTACATAATCTCTTACTATAGAAAAAATATTTCAAGATGATAATTAAAGGTATAATTTAAAAGACATACTCAAGCAAAGGTATCACTTGATGAGTGAAAACTTGGACAACAGAGAAGCATCTGTATGATGTTATGGTCAACCACATTATAAGGTAAAACTAAGTTTAAGGTAGGATAATGCATCACAAACACTGAAAGATGCTACTTTTAAATGGTGTGGCAGCAGCAGAAGTGTGATCTGGAAACTTCAAACATGGAGTTGTAAAAAATACTTGGAGTAACCTTTTTAAAAATTGCTAAAAAGAAATGAAAGTTTAGAGATAGAATAGAGATGTGGTTGAGGGTAGGTTACTGAATGCAAAAATCATGATTTTGAAAGAGATTGGCAAAATGTCTGAGGACTAAAATGGCTGCCCAAGAGTTATTTTGGGTAGTCTGTTGGTCATGCTGAAATAGTGATGTAGCAGCAAAATGAGATAGAAGTACTCAGCAAGTGAAACCACATCCAGGGAGAGAGAAAAGGAATTAATGTTTCAGAATTATGACCTATTATAAACTCTCATGGAAAGTCATCATCCTGAAATATTAACTTTTTTTCCCTCTCCACAGATGTTGCCTCACCTACTAAGTGCTTCCACCATTTCCCATTTTTACTAAAGATTCCAGCATGTGCATTATTTTGCTTTGGCAGAAAAAGATTTCATAAGAAAATGACAGAGCAAGACGTGGATTCGGGGCTAAGGTGGGATAAGGCAGCAGAGGGACATGAATGCATGGTCTCAATCTCATCTTGGAGGCTTTCACTAGCACAGATAGTAAGTAGCACTGAATTTTAAGTTATGCAGTGTCCTGGTTCTACAAAGTATGAAACTCAGAATTTGGTGCAGTGTTTGCATCATAAAGGTAAATTTGGTTTCACAAGTAGGAAGCACCAGATGCAGCAACCCAAATCAAGAGTTTGATAAACAGGAAAAGAATAGTGACATCACAGGAAGGCCATAACATAATTGGCTGGTGAGTACTGCAGTTTTTTCTCTCTACCTTATGGGGAGGGTTCACTTTCAATTATAATCTAGTATTAATAGCACAACTAAAATTAGTACCTTAAAATTAGATTATTAACTTAATTACAATTAAAAATTATTAATGGTTACAAAACACCTTTCCTAGTTAAAGGAATTAAATTTATAACGGAGATGGCAAGGCAGGGGATGTGTTTTGGCTGTAGCATGTGGGAACTTACAAGATCACAATAATCCACAGCATCCCCATCAGCAGAAGTGTCTGCAGCTTGAGGACCTTAATGATCTAGAATCCAACCTTCAGACAATGGGGTGCTTAAAGGAGAGAGATGGTCACCCTCACACTTTGTTCCGGGATGTTCTCACAAAAAGGAAGGAAAAGCAAACTGACTATTTCACTGGGGGCACACAAGAGACTGCAAATGCTGGTATCTGGAAAAAAAAGCAAGCTGCTGAAGGATGTCAGTGGTTCAGGCAGCATCTAGGAAGGAAGTGAATATTTTGGGTTGAGACCCTTCATCTGCACTGAAAGAGTAGGGGGGAGAAAGCCAGTATACAGAGATGAAGGGAAGGGGTGGGGCAAGAGCTGGCAAGGGTTAAGTAGATCCAGATGAGGAAGGGTTCACTGCAGATGGAGTCAGGTGGGGAGGGAAAGGTGGAGGTAACCTCCCTTATTTGGTTGCACTATTCACCTTCCATTCTTAACAGATTCCATAATCTGTGGCTCTTTGTTGCCTCCACTTATCACCTCCCAGCCTTTGTCGCTATCTCCACCTATCGCTTGTCAGCTCTTGCCCCACTCCTCCCTCTCACCTCTTTATACTGGCTATCACCCCTCCAATCTTTCAGTCCAGATGCAGGGTCTCGACCCAAAGCATAGACTATCCACTTCCCTTCACAGATGTTGCTTGACATACTGAGATTCTTCAGCTGGCCGTTTTTGGTCATTTCACTGGGGAATGGGAATGACATTCAAATTGGGGATGTGAAAGGAATGTAGTAGTGATGAGGGACAGTGTAATAAGAGAAAAAGATACTGTTCTCTGAGCACAAGTCCAGAAGTAAGTGTTGCCTGCTCAATGGCAGAGTTAAGGGTTGGAGAGGAATGAAATAGGAGGAGAAATATCTAATTGTTATGGTCCATAAAGGTACTGACAACACAGGTAGCATAGAGGTTACAGTGCAGATGTATGAGCGCCCAGAATCTAAATTGAAAATCAGAAACACAAAGATAATAATCTTTTGATGACTATCCAAGTCACATGCAAATTGGCACAGGTTCAAAAAGGTCACAGAGTTAAATGCATGGCTCAAAGGTTGAAGTTGGAAAAGTAGATTTCAATTCATGAAGCATTGTCAACAGTCCTAGGAAAAGAGGAGGCTTTTTAGTGGGACAGTTTTGATCTGACTCCAGGAAGAACCAGAGTCCTGGTTAACCAAATAAATAGGGCTATGGAAAGAGCTTTAAATTAAACAATAGGGGAGGAGGTAAATACAAAAGTAAGCGGATATAGCACACTGGTAAGAGAGTGCCCAACACCATACTTCCAAGACCAGTAACTCAAACCAAGACATCACATCTTTATTAGTCACATGTACATCAAAACACACAGTGAAATGCATCTTTTGCGTAAAGTATTCTGGGGGCAGCCCACAAGTGTCGCCACACTTCCGGCGCCAACATTAGCATGCCCACAACTTCCTAACCCGTACGTCTTTGGAATGCGGGAGGAAACCGGAGAACCCGGAGGAAACCCACGCAGACACGGGGAGAACATACAAACTCCTTACAGAGAGCAGCTGGAATTGAACTCGGGTCGCTGGCACTGTAAATTGTTACGCTAACCACTATACTACTGTGCCTGCCCAACATCATATTCTGGCTTTGCAGATGCTTCTGAAGATTCTTAGCAAAAGCTTAACAATCATTTTAAAGACCCGTTTTCATGAATATCCCTTCCACGTTTAAGATAATAGAGAGCTGCTCCTAGAGATGAGTGGCTAATTGACTTTTCAGTTTTTCTATTACCGCAGCAAGAAAATCACAAGCCATACTAACTCTCATCACCTACACCATATCAGCAGTTTAAAACACCAAAAATTCTTGGCTCCTGTGGTTAAAAATACTCTTGTTGCAAAAAGCCATGGCCTGACCATTTGCAGCACTGACACCATAAGCTAATATAAAGAACTTGCCAGTCTCCACTGCGCATGACTACACTTACTTGCATGAGACTGTTAAAAGCTGTCATCTTAATCTCAAACCTTTAAACCAATAAGAACTTTTATTAAAAATATAAGATGTTGAATTTCCACTCGTCCAACCATTCAGATCCCATTTCCTCCCATGCTTGAGCTGAATAAATAAATAAAATTCATCAAAGGCAGGCAAGTCTAGCTAAAAATGTGAATCCGTGCCCTTTTGTTTAGGATTTAAGAACTAATCCAGCTGCTTAAATCTATTAAATTAATGCACAACTTCAGAACTGTCACTTAACATGCTGCTCCCATGATTATTACTACTTTTTAGGTTCATCTGAAGAAAAATATTAAAATTTCAGTAAGATAAACAGAAAGGTTGCTGAGAGAAATGAGTTTCCCCACTACAATTAAAATATTTCTAAATTTGCAACTAACACAAAAGTAAAGTTTACAATCAAAATATTTCTTTTAAAAAAGTTCTGTGAAGTCTTGTTATCAATCCCAGGAGATACTAAATTATAGAAACAGAATTTTATTAAGAGACTTCGAAGTACTAATTAGTGATTATCAGTGTTCTACTGCCATCTGCTGTCTTCCATATATAGTTCCCCAAAATGAGGGTGACTTTTCTTTCCCTTTCTGTGATTTCTGAAGTGGCTGGTGTGTCCAGTTGGGGCAGGAAGTGCTTCAGAGCAGGTGAATGGATGGTTTAGAAAGGTTTCCCCTCCTTCTTCCATCTACACTGGACTTCTGTGTCCTCCTGACAAATGGACTTTAAGTCCTCAATGCCAACATGAATGATCCTCTTCTATTTTGAGTGGTCATGGGGCAGAGATTCCCACAAGTCTGTGTGAATGTTGCACCTTTTCAAGGAGGATTTGAGAACACCCGTGAATCATTTCTTCTGTCCCTTTTGCAATCTCTTGCCACAATGGAGCTCGAAGTAGAGTGTCTGTTTCAGGAGTCTATTGTCAAACATTCAAACAGCATGGCCTGACCAACAGAGCAAACTGAGTATGATTAGGCCCTCAATACTGGGGATTTTGGCTGGGAAATCATTCTACTTGTGGAGTCTGCCATTTCTCCACCCAAATCTCCAACTGATCTATATCCTGATGTATCCATTGATGACCTTCCTCATCATCCACAACACCATCAATTTTCATGTTATCTGCGAACTTACAAACTGGACCACCTATACTTTCATCCAAATTATCAGTACACATCACAAACAACAGAGGTCCCAGCACCGATCCTTGCAAAACACCACTGGTCACTACCTCCATTCAGAAAAACACCCCACCACCGCTCCCCTGTCTTCTATGACCAAGCCAATTTTGGATCTAATTTACCATGTAGACAACATCCACTGCCCTATCCTTTGTTACCTCCTCAAAAAACTAAATTAAATTTGTGAAACAGACAGGATCCCCTTGACACAAAGCCATGCTGGCTATCCATAATAAGTTTATGCTTTTCCAAATGCAAATAAATCATGTTCCTAAGAATCTTCTCCAATAATTTCCCTACCATTGACATAAGGCTCACCAGCCTTGAATTTCCTGGTTTGCCTTTGCTGCCCTTCTTAAACAAAGGAACAACACTGACTATTCTCCATTCTTCTCACACCTTACCCATGACTAAAGAGGATACAAAGATCTCTGTTAAGCCTCCAACAACCTCCTCCCTTACTTCAATCCTACTTGCCAAGGACATTTCATGGTCCCTCTTTAACTCTCCTAATTTTTGTTTAAGTTGTTTTCTGCTTCCTTTATATTCCCCAAGGGCCTTTTTTGATTTCAGCTTCCTAAATCTTACATATGCTTCCTTTTCCTTTCTGACTAAATTTACAATATCTCCTGTCATTGGTATTGGTATATTACTGTCACTTGTACTGAGGTACAGTGAAAAACTTGTCTTACATACCGATCGTACAGGTCAGTTCATTACACAGTGCAGTCACATTGAGTTAGTACAAAGTCCATTGAGGTAGTACAGGGTAAAAACAATAACAGTATAGAGTCAAGTGTCACAGCTACAGAAGAAGTGCAGTGCAGGTAGACAATAAGGTACAAGGTCACAACAAGGTAGATTGTGAGGTCAGAGTCCATCTCATCATATAAGGGAACCATTCAATAGTCTTATCACAGTGGGATAGAAGCTGTCCTTGAGTCTGGTGGTACGTGCCCTCAGGCTCCTTTATCTTCTGCCTGATGGGAGAGGAGAGAAGAGAGAATGACCCGGGTGGGTGGGGTCTTTGATTATGCTGGCTGCTTCACCAAGGCAGTGAGAGGTAAAGACAGAGACCATGGAGGGGAGACTGGTGTCCGTGACGCGCTGGGCTGTGTCCACAACTCTCTGTAGTTTCTTGCGGCCCCAGGCAGAGCAGTTGCCATACCAAGCTGTGATGCTTCCAGATAGGATGCTTTCTATGGTGCACCTATAAAAGTTGGTGAGTGTCAAAGGGGACATACCAAATTTCTTTAGCCTGCTGAGGAAGTAGGAGCGCTGGTGAGCTTTCTTGCCCATGGCATCTACATGATTTGACCAGGACAGGCTATTGGTGATGTCCACTCCTAGGAACTTGAAGCTCTCAACCCTTTCGACCTCAGCACCATCGATGTAGACAGGTGCATGTACACCGCCCCCTTTCCTGAAGTCAATGACTAGCTCTTTTGTTTTGTTGACATTGAGGGAAAGGTTGCCGTCACAACACCATGTCACTAAGCTCTCTACCTCCTTCCTGGACCCCGACTCATTGTCATTTGAGATGGAGTTAGAGCAGAATCTGGCCACACAGTCATGAGTATATAGGGAATAGAGTAGAGGGCTGAAGACACAGCCTTGTGGGGCACCAGTGTTGAGAATAATCGTGTTGGAGGTATTGCTGCCTATCCTCACTGATTGCAGTCTGTTGATCAGAAAGTCAAGGATCCAGTTACAGAGGGAGGTGTTGAGTCCCAGGTCTCGGAGTTTGGTGACGAGTTTGCTTGGAATTATAGTATTGAAGGCGGATCTGGAGTCAATAAACAATAGTCTAAGTGTCTTTACTGTCCAGATGCTCCAGAGATGAGTGTAGGGCCAGGGAGATGGCATCCACTGTAGACCTGTTTCAGCGATAGGTGAATTGCAGTGGGTCGAGGTTGTCTGGGAGGCTGGAGTTGATGCGTGCCATGACCAGTCTCTCAAAGCACTTCATGATGGTGGATGTCAGAGTCACTAGTCAGTAGTCATTAAGGCACGTTACCTTGCTTTTATTCAGTACCGGGATGATAGTGGTCTTCTTAAAACAGGTGGGAACCTGAGATTGAAGCAGAGAGAGGTTTAATATGTCTGCAAATACTCCCCGCCAGTTGATCAGCACAAGATCTGAGCACTCGGCCTGGGACACCATCTGGGTCAGATGCTTTCCTCGTGTTCACTCTCTCCAGAAGACTAATCTTACATCATCAACGGTGACCACAGGTTTAGTTGCATTGGAGGCTATCAGGGTGGGTGGTGACAATCTACTTCCCTTCTGTTCAAAACGCGCATAGAATGTGTCAAGCTCATCGGGAAGGGATGTGCTGTTGTTAACTATGCAGCCTGTCTTCGTTTTGTAGTCTGTAAACCCTGCCATATCTGACAGCTGGTCTGGGACTCTATTTTGAGTCAGTATTGTCTCTTGGCATTCCTGATAGCTTTCTGAAGGTCATATCTTGATTTCTTGTACAGGTCAGGATCACCAGATTTGTGTGCAGCAGTCCTCAACTTCAGTAGGGAGTGGATCTCCCAGTTCATCCATGGTTTCTGGTTTGGGAATACCCGGATTGTCCTCTTCGGTACACAGTCCTCAACACTCTTGCTGATGAAGTCTGTGATGGTGGTGGCATACTCATCTAGGCTGGCAGCTGAGTCTTTGAACGTGGACCAGTCCGCTGACTCAAAGCAGTCGCGTAGAAGCTCATCTGTTTCCTCAGACCAGCACTGCACAACTCTCTGTATTGGATCCTCCTGTTTCAGTTTCTGCTTGTATGCAGGGAGGAGGAGCACAGACTGGTGGTCAGATTTACCAAAGTGAGGGCGAGGGGTGGCTTGGAAGGCATTTTTGATGAGTGTATAGCAGTGGTCAAGGGTGTTAGGGCCCCTGGTGGAGCAGGAGATGTGCTGGTAGTATTTTGGTAACACACTCTTGAAATTGGTCTGGATGAAGTCACCTGAAATAATGAAGAGGGCTTCGGGGCAAGGTTCCTGAACCTTGCCATCCCTATCTTTCATCCTTACAGGAACATACTGGTCTTGAACTCTAATCAACTGGCTTTGAAAAGACTCCTGCATGCCAGATGTGGACTTAACCTCAAACAGCCACCTCCAATCTACTTTCTCCAGTTCTTGCCTAATACTGTTGCAAATAGCCTACCCCCAATTTCGCACTTTCACCTGAGGACCAAGATGTCCTCTCTTAGTGCAGCTGAGACATTCTCCCTAATCAGTAATACAACTCCCCCACCTCTGTTACATGCCTCTCTCTCATATCGAAAGCATCTATATCCTGGAACGTTGAACTGCCAGTCCTGCCCTTCTTTCAATTAATTTTCTATAATGGCTACAATGTTGTAGTTCCATGTGCTAATCCAGGCTCTAAGATCATCTACCTTATCTGTTATACTCCTTACACTAAAAATAAATACACTTCAGTTCATCATTGTTGCTGTGTTCATTAGTCTGGCCCTGCCTGTTTTAGTGTTAGGTTTACTTGGCTTAACTTCTACCTTCTCCTCAATCACTCCACCCACTGAGGTACTGGTCCAGTTCCCATCCCCCTGCCATAATAGTTTAACCCCCACCCCAGAATAGCACAAGCAAACTTCTCTGCAAAGATATTGGTGCCCCTCCAGTTTAGGTGCAACTCACCCTTCATGTAGAGGTCCCACCTGCCCTGGAAGAGATCCCAATGATTGAGGTATCCAAAGAACTCCCTCCTACACCAGCTCTTTAGCACATATTCAATTGTACTATCTTCCTATTTCTGGCCTCATTAGCATGTGGCACAAGGAGTAATCCCAAAAATGCAACTCTAAATGTCCTGCTTTTTAATTTTCTACCCAACTCCCTAAATTCTCTCTGCAGAACCTCATCTCTCTTCCTACCAATGTCGTTAGTACCAATATGGACCACGACCCCTGGTTGCTCACCCTCCTCTTTCAGAATGTCCTGTACTCATTCCGAGACCTTGATCCTAGCACCAGGGAAGCCATACACCATCTTGAAGTCTTACTCATGGCCACAGAAATGCCTATTAATACCCCTGACAATAAAATCCCCCATCACCACCCAGAGCTGCAGCTTTCCCCTGAGAGGATACCCTCCACAATGCCCCCTCCCCCCTCCCCAGCAGTATCTAAAATGGTATACCTGTTTGAGAGGAAGATAGCCACAGAAGACTCTCGCACTATCTGCCTGCCCCCTCTGTCAATCACCTACCTACGTGATTGAACCTGTGGTTGTGGTGTGACCATCTCCCTGGACTCTTAATTATGATACTTTCTGCCTCCTGCATGCTCCTCAGTGAGTCCAGCTGCTGCTCCTACTTATCCATACGATCTGAGTAGAGTGGCAACTGGACACACTTCCTGCAAATGTAGTCGTTAGGGACACTTGACGTCTCCCCAATCTCCCACATTTCACAGGAGGAGCAAACCACTCCACTGACTGCACTGACATTAATCTGGATTAATTACCACTTACTCTGGACACTCACAGCATTTCCTTTCCTTTGAAACCAATGAAGAAACAGTCCCTACGCTAGGTCCAACCTGGCACAAGATGTACAGGAGATTTCCAGCCAAGAGGAGCCCAGAGTCAGAGCGTATTTCCATAAAAAACAAAAATTTCTCCGGCATTATAGATTTTGTTTTCCTTGCAATAAATTAGCATCAAGCCAGAAGCAATAGTTAGGAGTGTTCAGGTGTCATTACACTTAGCTTCAATGTCTCTTTTCCAGCATTTACCATTACTAAGCATACTACCTTGCCAAAGTGATAAGCTTTCTCAAGTGCTGCCATTTTTACTCTACTATAACCACTATCACAATTTTCTGATAAAGTTAAGACATCAGCTTCTTTGATCTGTGTTATTATGATTCTCCATTACAGTGATGCAATGCCATACTGATTGTATCTTAAAATGATGAGCAACTCTGTTTAAGATGGTTGCTATGTAAAGGAAATGTATGCACTATGAACCAACATCATTCTGAGTCAGATAAATTTGCTACCCAGAAAGAGCTAAAGTAGAGGAAAAACGACAATTATATTAGTGATGAGAAGCAAAAAGGGGATGACAGAAAGAGAAAACATGGCAACAGAGTGCACTCAGAGTGGACAAAGGAAGAGAAACTATGATGGAAGATGGGAAATAGATCAGGGATCAACTAAATAGGACCCACATTTCAACAGTGCTGAAATATAAGCAAAGTAAAACTAAATTCTGACCTAAAAATTGAACAAGCAAAGTTGCTGATTGCTTTTTTTAAATTAGACGGTAGGCAATTGCTCCGCCAGAGAACATTAGGTTATAATCACATTCAACATAACACACAAGAAAAGATACCCCTACAATAAAAAATCTCGTAAACTTTCTAAATTCTTACCTTGGTCTTGTTCATTAGTTTTCCTTTCATAGTCCTCCACAGGGAGTTGGGTGTGGAATATAGATGTAACCAAGTGTTCTTCACCTGATTTAAGTAAAGGAAAAGGAAGAATCACATGATCATAGTCACAAATAAATGTAGAGGGACATTAGAAATTTTTCCTGATACATTTTCACTTTACTACAGATTTTTTTTGTTTTGTATTTTTTTTCATTACAACAGACTTTGAAACGTAGTTGGTGATGTTACCCCACAGAGGGGAGTAGGCCACAATCAGGAAAAGGCCTCAGATAGTGCATCCTGAGGACCTTCTCTAGCATGGCTAAATGGTCTTTATACAGCTCACTTCTGTCAAAGGCTTTTGAACCATTTTTTAAATGTTTCTGATAAACAGGAACATTTAAATCATTATAAAAATAAAATTCATCAGTAAAATAATAAACTTACTCTACACTGTTTTGAACTACTAGGAACTTGGAAAAAAAAGTAAAATAATTAAAATTAAACCAACCACTTGTATACAATTACTTTTTGTTTTATACATGGTTACTGATCCCGTTCAAATAATTGGAGCCACATTATTAACACCAGTCATTCCTGCAAAGTGCACATGGCCTCTCAGCTCAGTACAAATGTGCTCCGGCACTGAATTCATTGTCAAGTTAGATAAGGATCAGATGCATCTACATCTGACCTCCAGCTCATCTCTGATTTATATGTAGCAACGTATAGGCACAGAAAGCAGAGACATGGCTGAACAGAACATGGATACTAAACAGCACAACCCAACCATAATCATTCTTCATAACCTTTCCAACTACTGATTCTTTCAACAAGGTGTAATTTTATAGATCTAATCAATCACATTTGAACAGAAATCAAGAATTCTGAAATGCTTGAAATAAAGCAAATATTTATCACAAATTGCATGTTCCTAAACAACTGCAAGGTTGTCAAAAAATAAATACTAAACATAAACATTGGCAGAGACCTGCTGGACTAAGTGATCTTCTGCTGCCATATAAAATTTAACATTAGTTTTACATAAAGTATATTTAGCAGACTCTGCCAATCTTTAAATAAGAATTGTAGTTTAATTTTGGATTAGATCATACCAACGAAATTACATTAAACAAAAATGCAGCTACTGTAAAAGTTTCTCACACATCCCACTTTATATCCCTGTAAAAACCATTGCTTTATCAACACAGATTTTTTGGCAATAGAGAGGAATTAAATCTACAAACTCCAACTCTTCAGCTTCCAATTACTCTACCAATCCCTTCCTCCTTGATATGAACTGCCTGCTCCAGATCCACTCTTGCTGATCAGTAATTAAGTCACACCCATTCATGAACCCCTCTCCCAGGAATGGCTCCAGCTCAGAATCACCAGAAAGAATGGAGAAGATTAAAGGCATGTTTACATTGATGCCTCCGTATCTTCCATTGTCCAACTCCAAACGCTATGCCAATCACTTCCATGGCTCCCCTTCAGTGCCAGCTCTGCAGCTCTTCAACAAAACACCTGTTTCTTATGTCAGATTGATTCCCTAAACAGTGATGAGCTTAGTGTCACCTCCCTTGGTGACCCATCTGAAAAGCATAAATGAGCAAATATCCTTCAACATTCCAGTCAGAAAAGCAGTAACATCTGGACAGAATATTAAAATAGATAGAAAGCAAAATAGCAACAAAAAATTCTGCAAACAAAAAAGAGAAAAGTGGAAATAAAAATCAGAAATTAGAAACAAGAACAAAACACCATGTGTCAAAGCAGGTTCAAAATGAGAATGAACAGGAAAGAAATCTACTTGGTCAGCAACAAGAGCTTAGGAGGTGCAACCAGATACTTGTTCAAAAAAGATGTGTATAGTGTGTGATTTTAAAAGGGTACAAAGAAAAATTTAAAGCCAAAATTTCTGAATGTAAGGCATCAAGGCTGCTTGACACTCTTCCATCAATGATGTAGAGAAGGAATTGTCCAATAAAATTGTTGCAGAAGGAAATACAAGGCTGACGACAATACAAATAAGGAATCAGGATCCATCTCGAAGTCAAGGACTTGAAATTTTATGCACAGGGAGCTTAGAATGAACTTTGTCAACCAAATTTTATGGGTTAGCTATTAACTCTGGTTCATCAAATGAGATGCAAGATGAACAGCTAATAAACAGCTAAAAGATTATTATAAAGCAAATAGTCAATTTGCTCAGTAGACAGAATCTATTAAAAGAGCAAAGGAAAAGGAACATGACAAAACATCATACAGGACAGAAGCCCATCCTGGCAGTGTCATTCTGGGCTATTTCTTAGTGCATTCCACCATTCTTTCTTCAGAGCCAGGCAAATTCTTTTTCAAGAGAGGTACAATTCCCTGCTGACTGTTACTATCAAATCTGTCACCACCACCCTATAAGACAATTTATTGTGAATCTTAATGTTATGGAGCAAAAGAACCACTCATACAATTCCATTGTACCAATACATTAACAACTCACTAAGGAAAACTAGTTTCCTCATTCCCCACTCGACCTCACAACTTGATTCTTTTTGTCAATAATTTTAATTCTGTGCCTTTAGGATTACCAACCTTCCTAACAATGGCAATAATTTCTCCCTATCAATTCCATTAAAACCCTTAAAGGAGAATTTAATAAAGTGCTTATCTTTACTGTTCTAAGATCAATCCCAGTTTCTCTATTCTCTCCAGATAACCAAACCACTCAGCCCTGGCATCATTCTAGTAAATCTCCTCACCACCCTCTTAAGGTATTAGTGTTGTGCCTACAACTGAATACAATATTTTGGCCATGAACTAGACATTGCTTCCTTGTTTTTGTCAGAAAGCAAAAAGCACAGGTGCTATTTAATCTGCTGAACATTTCCAGCATTTTTAGTTTTAGTCCTTTTATGTTCTATCCTGTTTGCTCATCAAGGCTGCCATGTTTCTAATGCTCCCTGCCAAGGCACACATGTTAACAATGAACATTTAATCAAGGAGTACTATGGAAATATAATCAGCAATTTCAAAAAAGGATGTGAAAATTTTGATAGAAAAATAAAAGTGTTTTAAGCAATATGACAAAACAATATAAATTTCTCATCCTTAATTGTATGTCTGTTTCTAAATAGAATTTTACCAATGAATCACAGTCCCAATAATCTCTGCTTTTATGTCAGAATACTTGTAGTTAGGTTTTACAGCTTTAATTATTTAATTAGTTTCATATTATTTTGTATAATTAACCAGCCTTTGGATTTCTTCTGACTCACCATTTCCACTTGGTGTCAGAGCTAAGAATCTCATTGTATTTTCTGCCACCTCGGGGCACTCCACCATTCCCTCTGGTTTCGCATTCTGAAACAAAGGAAATTATTAATTCTCAACTGCTGTAGTTTTCTAACTTTAACATACAAATTTGCTATTACATTACACAGTATGATTTCAAATACAAATTAAATATTCACTTTAATTACCTTTATGGATAGTAATTATTGTTTTTTGAAACAATTTGTTATTATTCCCCTGGGATCATAGTTGACCAATATTACACCATTAATGCATTTCAAAAGCAAAGAAATTACAAAGACCACAGTTGTTTCTAATATCATTGTTTCAACACTGACATCATTAACATTGAGATCATTAAACCTGACAGAAACAAAAATATGCATTTATGAAACTAAGAGTTTGCACTTCAAAAAGTATAATTAGACAATAATGAACAAAACAAATGAGGCAGTTATTAATCAGCATTAAAAACAATTTGAATTATTTTAATTAATGCTTAGAACCAATATTGAAATACCATAAGACCATTTTTACTTAAATAGTTACTTAAAGATAGTAGTCACTATATTCAAAGATTAGCAGCAATCATCTCCAATTTGTAAGAATATGGGTCTTATGGTAACATACAAAAAGATATAAAATTCAAATGTAATCGTGAATCCATATAAAACTCTTTTAGACCACAGTTATAGGAGAATGTGCAGATTTGGGCTCTAATATAAAGAGTGATGAAGGCGGCAGAATACAGATTCAAAGGTGCTTTCTAATATCAGGAAATAAAAAGGCATAACATAAAAGAAGTAGCACTAAAAGGCTGCAAAGCGAGTCAGAATTAGAGTTGTTTATACAGAGACAGGGAGAATCTGCATGTGCCAAGAGAACATTTGTGAGATTCCTCAAGTTGCTAATGAAACATGAAGTATGTGATAATTAATGACCAAGAGGCAAGGACAGAAAAGTGCACATGAAAAGCAAAGACAGAGCATGCTTCCTTCAAAGGTTAGACAGTCTTTCCACGCAGGTGCCTCTGAAAGATCTTCCTTTTCCCTTAACCATGACTTTCCCTCTACCATGGTTGACAGAGCTCTTAATGGCATCACATCTACTTCATGAACTTTTGCTCTGATCCTTTCTTCTTCTGTAGAGTTCCCTTGGTCCTCACTTTCCACCCCACTAGCATCCAGATTCAATGAATCTGCCTTTGCAACTTCTACCACTTTCAAAGAGATTGCACCATCAGACAGATCTTCCTTTCCCCTGTCAGCATTCTGAAGGAATCATTTTCTTCATGACTCCCTGGTCCAATCTTCCATCTCTGCCAACCATTTCCCTTCACACAGCACTTTTCCTTACAACCACAGAAGATGCAATACCAGGTCTTTTACGTCATGCCTTTCCACTATCCAAAATCCTAAACTTTCAGGCGAAGCAGCAATTCACTTGCACTTTTTCGAATCTAGTGCAATGCATTTGGTGCTTACAATGTAGTCTTCTCTAGCAGATTTGGTGACTGCTTTGCAGAGCACCAAGTTCACTCATAAAGGCAACCTTGAGCTTCCTGTTGCCTGTCATTTTAATTCTCCATCCCATTTCACTCTGACCTATCCATCTGCGGCCTGCTGCATTGCTCTGAGGCCCAATGTAAGCTTGGCAAAAATACACTTCAACTTCTACCCAGGTACATTGTGGCCTTCTAGCCTCAATATCAAATTCAACAATTTCCTTTAACTTGCTTTCTCTGTTTGTATTTTCTGCCATTTTCTCTGTAATAGTAACTCAGTTCTTCACTCTCCACCAGCACTACCTGATCTGCTGGATATTTCCTACAGCTTTGACATCTTCTATGTGCTTTTGTCCTCTTTCTCTTACTTCCCTCATTAATCTATCAGATGGTTTCATCAACAACTTATTGCTATGGCAATCCTGACCTCACCCTATCAATGACATTCCCTTTGTCCTATCATCCATCCCCCACCCTCTTCAACTTTTTTTTCTCTTTTTTCCAGTTCTGATGAAGGGTCTTTGATTTGAAACATTATCTCTGTCTGTGTTTCCATAAAAGCCACCTAATCTGCTGAGTGTTTCTGGTATTTTCTGTTTTTATTCATGTTAGGAACAGTTGATCTGAAAGGTAGCCATTGAAAATGAAAATTGTTTTTAAGTACTTGGGGATATCAGGTTGTATTAATTGTTAGTCAATCAATGTAATGCTGTGGAAGTTGTTCAAGAGTTTGTATGAAACCACACAAGCCTTAATCACACAGAATTTGTTGCTGAAGGACTAAGGACCCAATATTGTGGCAGTAAAAATTGGAAGAACTAGGCTACATTTGACAGTTAAATTTCACCACTAAATGTGGAATTTAATTTAATAGCCCAAGGTGCCAACAAAATCTATATACTGCAGAAAATAGTATTGACCAGGCAACAGTATAATAGGTATTATTTTCAGCAAAATTATGGAATTATTATTGGATTTTTTGAATTGTGAATGACATATAGCACTGATTTGCAGAAATAAATAAAATACCTAAAATTATTTTGGATAGCATGCTGCACAACAAGACTGACATCAACAATATAGTAAAAATTATCCAAATGTGCAGTTGAGACTACATTCTCTCATGCAGCAGAGTGGAGAGAGAACAAATAATCAGGACTGCAATACCATGGCACAAACTTCTTAAAAGATGTCTTTACCCCATAACCCTTAACATAACAATAATATCCTATTCGTATTCAAAGTGAATAAGAGTTCATTTAAATAATGCTATGTTTCCTGCTCTTACTATTGTGCACTTCTCTGCTTAGCAATAAACATTTTACATTGCATTATTTCCTCAGAACTTACTTTTTCTTCAACTGACTTTCCAGTAATCACATTCCTGCTGTTTGTCTTCCTCCGAATCTCTTTCTCACTCTCTTCCTACCAAAGATCAGGACTTAATAAAGGGTACTATGAAGGGTAGATTTTTACAATCTGTACTGAGTGAAAAAAACTGCATTACACTACAGCTTAATACATTAATCCCTCATTTACTTTTTACTTTTGCTTCTTTTTAGTTCCTTCTATATTCTCGCCTTTCCATTGGTTTTTGTTTTTTTTAAATCTGTAGGTTTTATTCTCATCGTTCTTCCGCTCAACTTCACTTTATTTTGCTAATCTTATATCATCAGCATTTGTCATCAGTGAGCTGTAGAGCAAATTACTCACCCAGTGTGGAATCCCCATGATTTTGATTCCATAATGGAATGGAAACCAGGCAGATGTTATAACAGGCAGAGGAGATAAAGTGGCAGAATACCAGCCATAGGCAGTGAAGATGAAAACTTATACCCATTTTTTCTGTCATCAAATTTCTTTCACCTTGTTATTTTCTCAGGCTTTATAATTTGTTTCTTAATTGCCATCGTAGCATTTAGTTTCATAACAATTCTTTAGACATTTTCCAAATTTTCTCATTTTTTTTATTACCTTGTATTTCCATTTCCTTCCTGTTAAATAGAAGTTTCTGCTGAGATTTAAACTCCTCTTTCAAATCCATGTTGAAACATACCTTTTTGTTTAATCTCCAATATCTTGCCTTATTACTCATTTACATCACCTGTCTCAAATGTACTAACCAAATAACTTCTCCTGTTAAGGAACATCACTGAATTGTTTTCTGGTTTCCATTTCAAATGCCTAACTGTTTTAACCTAGATGGAAGTATAATAGGGAGAAAATGCACAGAAAAAATTCACAAGTTTAGTGAAGGGAAACAGAAATTAAAATAAGTGGGATTGGTTCACCATGAATATAAGTCTATAAAAATAAAACATCAAATTTAATTACAAATTAACTCACTCTAGTATGGAAGCAACCTCAGAAGTGTCACAGAAAGCTACAGTTACAACATTGTAATCACAATTCTAAATTCAAGACAATTATAGACTGCAGTTTACTAACTACTTCAAAAACAATCAAATTAGTTCCAAGATTAACTCTTAACAACTAAAATGCAACAATATCAGGGAGCACAATACTGTTCAAATTACATTCTATCCTGCCTTGAACATATACAATTATGCCTTTATTATTCTGGAGCAAAAGTCCTACAGTTCCTTAACTAATGCCATAATGGGAGTGTTATGACCTCAAGAATTCAAGAAATTCAGTGAAGAAACCTAAATTTTTCAAGGAACAAATGAAATGGCATACAATAAATGCAGCACTGCCAGCAGAGCCCATTTCCCATAAACAAAACTATTGTACTCAATGAATGCACAATATGACAGCTAATTCCAAAAAAATGTATTGCTTCTAACAACATTCCATTACCCCGTTATTCTTATTGCAAAAAAGTTAAATGATCTTGAAACAAAGGGAAGCTTTAATCCTCAAGTTATAGTTTCCATCATCAATTTTGCATGCAAAGTTACCTACCAAAAAGTTCAGAGACAAATTGAGAAATTTCAGCAAGTACATTTTCTCAGTTTTAATATCCAATTACGAGTACTCAGATGGCATTTTCGATAGTCATGTTAGCAAGCAGTTAAAAATGAGATTTCACAATAAAAATACAAGATTTATCATGACAGAAGGCCCCTGCAAATTACTGTTCATTTGTCAAAATAAACTTTATTTTAAACTCAGCTCAAACAAAGAAAATTACAAAATTTTTGCAAATCCATTTAAATTTAATTTCCATAAGCCTTCTGCTGAACATTTGACTTTGTTAATAGCCAAAGACAAACAGAATTATTCTAATTCCATTTTACCTCAAATTCTTCCCAAAGCTTTTTCCTCAGTTCTTCTCCCTGTTTCTTCACTTGCCTTTCTTTTTCCTCCTTCATTACCAAAATCTTATCCAATGTTTTCATTCTCGCTATTGCTTCTTCAAGTTGGGGGTCTTCAGCTTTGTCAGCCATATCCTCTTGCTTATAATTATCTAGTATTTATTAAAGGAATAAATAATATTTTTAATACTATTTGTTATCATTTCTTAGGGCAATAATAATTAGACCTTAAAAGCAATATAACCTCACTTGCCATCTGTGTAATTTCAGTTGTAAAAACCAGTGCCCGAGGGCTACAGCCAGGAGCCCTCAGGAACGGTCCCCCATTGAAGAGAAGGGGAAGAGATTATAGATCAAGGCTTAGGGCAAAGAAAATGTGACAACCACATCTGGGGGTTGAGCAGGGTTGTGAATGATAAGAAGGAGATTCAAGGCTTACATGAGGAACACATCTGCTCCTCATTGTCCAAGAAAGAAATGCTGCAAAAAGCTTGAAGCTCTTGCTTCCACTTCTTAAACCCTGCAAAACTCACACAGTGGCAGATTGTTTTAAAGTAATTTCAGATGGGGGCCTAATTTAAATACGTTAATAAATTGTTCATATTTTTGACAAATTGTGTTACTTCAGTTCAACACCTTTAATACTACTCATTTCACAAGGTCCCTGATGGTAGCCTGATCCAGAAGATTAAGATGCATGAGATCCACAGTGACTTAATAGTTTGGATTCAGAATTGGCTTGCCCATTGAAGATAGAGAGCGTTATTCTGGCTGAAGGTCTGTCACCAGTGGTACTCCATGGGGATCAGTGCTGGGACCTCTGTTGCTTGTGATATATATAAGTGACTTGGATGAAAATGTAGATGGGTGGATTAGTATGTTTGCAGATGACACATAGATCCAAGTTGTGAACAGTGTAGAGGGTTATCAAATGATATAGCAGGATATAGATCAGTTACAGATATGGGCAGAGAAATGGCAGATGGCATTTAATCCAAGCAAATGTGAGGTGTTGCACTTTGGGAGGAAAAAAGGGGAAAGTGTACAGTTAATGGCAGGACCCTGAACAGCATTGATGTACAGAGGGATCTTGGAGTCCTAGTCCCTAGCTCCTTGAAAGTGGCCACACAAGTAGAAAGGGTGGTAAAGAAGGTGTATGGCATGCTTGCCTTCATTGGTCAAGGCATTGAATATAAGAGTAAGGAAGTCATGTTGCAGCTGTATAAAACTTTGGTTAGGCTGCTCTTGGAGTATTGTGTGCAATTCTGGTCACTCCATTACAGGAAGGATATGGAGGCTTTGGAAAGGGTACAGATGAAACTTACCAGAATGCTGCCTGGATTAGCGGGTAGAAGCTAGAAGGAGAGCCTTGGACAAACTTTAATTGTTTTCTCTGGAGCATCAGAGGCTGAGATGAAACCTGATAGAAGTTAAATTATGAGAAACGTAGATAGGGTAGATGGTCAATCTTTCTCCCAGGATAGAAATGTCAAATTCTAGAGGACATACATTTAAGGTGAGGGGGGTAAGTTTAAAGATTGGCAGGTGCCTGAAACGGCCTACCAAGGGTGGTGATGGAAGCAGATATGACAGAAGCATTTTAGAGGCTTTCAGATAGACAAATGAATAATCAGGGAATTAGGGATATGGATCATATACAGGCAGAGGCGATTTAGTTTAATTTGGCATCATATTCGGCACAGACATTGTGGGCCAAAGGGCCTGTTCCTGTGCCATGCTGTAGTGTTCTACATTCCAATACGTTCCTCATGCCAGTTATGTACAGATATTAATAAAGGACATTGTACATGAATTACTGAAAATTTAGTCTGTACTCAATTTAAACGTTGATTTCTCTTAAAGTGTACTGAAGTAGCATGATTTCCAGAAACAAAGGTGCTAATTTTTGCAATTCCACTCACATGTACCAAGTCTAAATGTATCATAAACTTAAAAAACTGCAAAAGGAAAGTAAACTGTTATTGATTCTCATATATAAAAATGTGTGTAATGGCTTCCAGTATGGAAGCTGTCTCTTGAACTTATATTAGAAATACTTCATTAGAGTTGAATAATTTTTATTTGTTATTATAAGCTTACTCAATTTGTCAAACAATGTATTTTGTGCAGCAATCGAAACCATATCTTCAAATAATCATCATAGAACCCATTCTTTTGGTTGCAAATTTGGAGACAAGTTGATGTACATTTAATCAATAATTTGATTTATGTTTGAGGGATTTTTATATTACTGTGATATCAAGGACTCCTACTTTGGTCAACATTCTGAGATAAATTGAATGGTTTGCCAAGTTCTAGTGGCAATGGTGACATCCCTTTCCTGGGTCCATGGATCTGCTGTCAGAACTCCAAACTTTGTGGATACAAAAAGAAAACCTCCAATCCTCTGAAACCTATTCTGAATCTGGTGGGTAGAAAGGATTATTGGAAGAGGATAAGGAGGTGTTTTGACAATTTTTCCATGTTAATCTTTGGGATGCTGCTACCGTTTATGATATAAAAACATTCTTCATGAGTCCTATTTGTGGTCATTTAAGTGGATTATGAAAGTAATTGTGAAGAAAAGCCAAGTATAACCATACTAACAGGAGCTCAATGGAAATTTTTTTAAGCAATGGTCCGTTCAAGCAGTTGTAAACAAAGTTCAGAAATTCAGTGCAGAGTTTATTTAAACACATGCTTGCACACTAATGTGGATTTCTCCATTTCCTTCAGCTGTTCTTCAGACAAAAACAACTAAACTTTCAATTTATGGGGAGTTTAGTGAATACAATACAAACTAAATTTGGATTGGTTAAAGTAATACTCAAAACATATGGCACACAAAGAGAGCAAACAACCTTGATTAGGTTTCTTCACAATACAATAAAATGACCAAACATGATTAAATGTGTTAAGTTCAAATCAGTTCCTCGTGTTAAAAACATATTCCTACCAGACTCATTTTTTAATAGCTCTGTCTGATCCTGGATAGTTAAGTGATCTTCAGAGTTCTCTTCTGTATCTGTGGGAGTTCAAAGAATACGAATAAGTAAAATGTCCGCTGGATGCACACGAGTTTAGCTTTATAAGCTTTAATTAATTCCTAATGTTGAAGTCAAACCTCAAGCGGTTTGAAAGTTTTCCACTTCTGCCAATGGCTCTTTTGGATCCAACAGGTTGAATAAAAATACCTCATACACAAACAAGTCAGGCTGAATGCAGGCCTACAATTCAAAATCACCCAATGCAGCATTATATTGGCAAACTTGCTCAGAGGCCCACCAAAAAAAAACCTGGTGGGAAATGGCAAAATAATTAACCCTGGTGCTGCAGGGATGGTATTCTAAAAAATTGAGTCAGAGTAGAGATGTTTACTCTGTAGCGATCCATATTGCGCCTGAAATGTCTTCGACATACAGAGGCGTTAAAGATTATTCAAAAATTACAATTTAAATCACCTAAAATATCTTCAAATAATTTAAAACATTACTAATAATTCAAAATCTTTTTGCCTTTCTCCTTGCAGCCATAAAGTCTCCCTTCAAACAAAAGGAATCACAGTGCCTGAGTCATTTCTAACCTGGCAGTAAATGCACATGCACATTATCCAGCTGAAATGTTTGGGAAATTCCAGCATACTCAAGCTTTGCTGTTGCATTCCATGCACACTGGTAAATTCATCTTGTCACAGACAAATACCGTACTTCCCAAACGTGCCAGAATTTATACAGTTCACTATGTAACTGCCAAACAAACTAGTAGTAGTTCAGGATAATGTAATCACAATAACAGAATCTCCTTAATCATTTCTGGCAACGGCCAAATAGCCACAAGCAAAGATGATTATTCTGCCACTTGCTCTTTATCTGTATTAAAATTAATGAAGCAAATAGATTGAGTTATTAAAAAAAGTTGTCAATAAGGAATATCCCAAAGTTTTGAAATATTAGCGTACTGCAATGTACCTGATTTATCTGAAATCAGAACTTCCAGTATATTAGATTTGATTTGGTCCCTTGCTGAGGAAAAACATTCATATTGTCTTCCAGGATCCACATTGTCAGTATCCAAGATCTTCACTCCATCTTGTCCACTAAAGATTTCCAGTTCACTGTCCAAATTGTCAAAGTGAGAATTAGATGAGGAATCCACGGGGTTAAAATGACTTTCCAAAGACTCAGACCTTTCCTGCAATCAAAAGAGTAACTTTGATTTAGCTAAATTGATCTTTTTCTCATCTATACAAAGAATTTAGATCTGATTGGTTTGCTAAAGGGTCAATGTATGGCACACAAATGACTGTTTTGGTTCTGACCTTACTGCTTCAAATTTTGTTTGACTTTGGCTTTCGGACCACTAAGTTTATGCCAGGTTTCAAAGCAATCTCATTGATCCCATTTGCCCACTTACTGCCTGGTAACCTATTCGCTTTCATATGCCCATCAACTCCAAACTGATTTTCCTTTCACCTACCTATGTAGGAAGTAACTTATAATGGCCAATTAACTTACCGTGCCTTAGGGATGTGGGATGAAACCAGAGCACCCACGAAAAACCTGTACGATCACCAGGAGAATGTGAAAACTTCACACAGACAGCACTGCAGGTCAAGATCTAACCCAAGTCACTGAAGCTGTTATGTAGCAGCATTATATGCCACTGGTACATGAGACTTCTGCAGCCAGCTCTTAAATGGACATACTGAAATACAACCACATCCTTCCAGCTACACAAACACATTGCTACTGATTTAATGGGTACTTCAATAATAGAAGGAAGATGAGAGAGTGCTCCAAGGATCTCAGAAAGGAATCAGGACAAGCTGGTAAAAGCACAGTGGCAGCAGCGGGTAAGTTCTATTTGGGTGAAGGCTACAAGGATCCTCCAGGGCTATAACCAAGCACCTGGCAGAAAGGTGCTAGAAAGGACGCTGCAAAGACATGAGATAAGTCTATGAATGCCTGCGATTTGGGGAACCCTGCAATGCAGGCAAATTCCCTTGCCTTCCTTAATCTACTCCCAATGGCAGATGGAAAAATTCAGCCTGGAGTTTAGGTAACCTTTTTAACACAGCAGTGAACAGCAGCCTATGAGATGCAGTAAGAGTGAGCAGCTGCAGGCTGGAATGATCCTGAGACTAGGAACCCGAGAGCGACCATGGCCTTGACATCCACAGGAAAGGCAGTAGGTTAGGCCATATTTAAGGTCACACATCTCGGAAGACAAAGAATATACCTTTAAGTAGAACAGCTTCATGGGGAAATGAGATTAGTAAACCTGGTTCTTCAGTGAGTAAATAAGGACTGTTGTTTTTTTAGACTAGTGAGGTTGAAAATCATGTGGGACATGCATTTTGTATGTTGCACTACTGTTGGTATCCTATGGGGGTTGGGGTTCAACAAGAATCATAGAAATGTACAGAAACAGCCCTTTCGGCCTAACTTGTCCATGCCCATCTATGCTAATCCCATTTGCCTGCATTAAGCCCCTATTCCTCGACGCCTTTCCATCCAAGTACCTGATCAAGCGCCTTTTAAACATTGTATCTGCCTCTACCACATTCTCTGGCCACTCATTCCAGATATTCACCCTCCTCCATGTGGAGAACTTATCTCTCAGATCTCCTTTAAATTTCTTTCCTCTCACCTTAAACTCGTGCCCTCCAGTTCTAGACTCCCCTGCCCTTGGAAAAAGATTCTGACCATTCATCCTATCTATGCTCCTCATAATTTTATAAGGTCACCCCTCTGCCTCTTACATTCCAGTAAGAATAAACCCAACCCATCTAATCTCTCCTTATAACTAGAGCCCTCCTTTCCAAGCAACATCCTGGTAAACCTCTTCTGTGCTCTCTCATTTGCTACATCCTTCCTGTAATGTAGTGACCAGAACCATACACAATACTCCCAAGTGCAGACTAGCAATGTTTTGCACAACTGCAAAAAAGGCACTAGGGCAAACAAAAATCTTGCCAAAAGTCAGGTGCTAAGTTTCTTGACAGGCACTAAGATATCCAGAAGAGCATAAGAACATCATAAACAGAAGTAGGAGTGGGCCATTCAGTCACTCCCTCCCCTTAGTCTATCAATCAATGAGATTGTGACTGATCTTTTACCTCAGTGCCAATTTCCTGCACTAACTCAATAGTCCTTGGTTCTCTTAAGGCCCAAAAAATCTATTGGTCTCAGTCTTAAATGTACTCAGCCACTGAACCTCCAAAGCCCCCTTAGGTTGAGAATTCCAAGAATCTCTATCCTTGGGGTAAAGAAATTTATTCCCATCTCAGCCAACCCACTTATTTTGAGACTGTGACCCCTGATTTGAAACATCCCAGCCCAGGGAAACCTCATCCCTACTTCCATCCTGTCTATCCCCATCAGACCTGCGTCCCAAGGCTTAAACAGACATGGCAATGGAGCAAGTTGTCATCTTCCAAATTTCCCACAGTTGTAACCCCACAATATGAGAAGAGAGAACTACGGACCAATGAGCCTAACATCAGTACCAGAAAAAGTGCTCAAACCTACTATAAAGAAAGTGATTGCAGGTTATTTAAAAAATATTATTGGACAGAGTAAACATGAGCTCATGAAGGACATTTTTTTTTGATGTTGTAACAGAACAATAACAGGGAACCAATGGATGAGGGATATTTGGTTTTCAAAAGGCCTTCAATATGCCCACACAAGAAATTATTAAGCAAAATTAGAGCACATGGGATCAGGGGTAACATACTGCTGTGGATTGGGGATTGGTTTACAAACAGAAAACAGGTAATCAAACTAAATGGATTGTTTGCTGGTTGGGAGTCTATGCATAGTGGAATGCCATAGGGATTGGTGCTATGCCCTTGCTGTTTACAATCAATATATTGGATTTATCGATTTGGATTAGGGAACCAAGTGTAGTACCTTGCTGGGCACCAATGTGTGTTGTGAAGAGGATGCAGGGAAACTTCAGAGTGACATAGACTATAATAGACAGCTAACTGAATGGGTAAGCACACGGCAAATAAAATGCAACATGGAAAGATCCTTCGTTAAAAGAAACTGAGTACTTTTTTTTAAAATGATGATACATTGAAAGGTTTTAGTGTTAAGGGAAAACTGCTTGTCGAACAGAATCACTTAAAACACAACAAACAAAGGAAGTCAAATGGTACACTGGGTTTTACTGCAAGAGGTACAAGAGTAACTGCATCTTACTGCAATCACGTGGGGTTTATTAATTTATTGGTTTATTAATTAAATGACAATAATAAACCAGGGCAGGTATAGTGTAGCGGTTAGCGTAATGCTATTACAGCGCCGGCAACCTGGGTTCAATTCCGGCCACTGTCTGTAAGGAGTTTGTACATTGTCCCCATGACTGCATGGGTTTCCTCTGGGTGCTCCGGTTTCCTCCCACAACTTGCCGGCTGCCCCCAGAACATTCTACACCAAAAGATGCATTTCACTGTGTGTTTCGATGTAAATGTGACTAATAAAGATATCTTATCAATACCAATACCAAATAAAAAAGGAAGAGGGGGATACCGGTCCTGATCCTCCTCAGTCTGCAGGAGTGATCCTGAGCTTCCAGCTGCCTGATACTTTAATTCCACATCCCACTCCCACACTCGCTTCTCTGGCTGTGGCCTGCACTGATATAACAAAGCCCAATGCAAGTTCAGGGAAGGACACTTCATCTTTTATCAGGGCAAGTTGCAGGACTCAATAATTAATTTTCCAGCTTTAGACAATTTGTTCTTTCTGTTTGAATCAGGACTGGCCATTTTTGTCTGACATCCCTCTGCTTTTCTTTCATTATTTCACCCTTTCAGAGAAGTTCCCCCATTACCCTTGCCCTCTACTACATAGACTAACTAGTTTTCTTTCTTTCTCAGATCTGATGAAGGCAGTGGAGGGTTTAACTGTTAACTGTTTCTCTATCCATATATGCTGCTTGTCCCTGCTCAGTTTTTTTTTTCAGCATTTTCTGATTTTATTTCAAATTTCCAGCATCTGCAGTTTGTTGCCTTTAGATGTAGATGTGAAGTTTCCCCTGTCTCAGATGTCCAGAGGTCATACATCCAAAAATAAGGGGCCAGCCAATCAGATGAGCAAAATGTCCTTCACACAATGGGTAGGGAATCTTTTGGATTCCTCACTCGTGAGGATAGCGGAGGCTCAAGACGGAGATCGATAGATGGTTTGGCACTAAGGAAATCAAACTATACTGAGCCAGGTAAAGATCATCATGATCCAATTGAATGGTGCAGCAGTCACAAGGTACCAAATAGCTATTCCTACCTCTATCACTTATGTTCTTCCCAATGCAGTGCAATCACACCAGGGCACAATACTCCAGGTTGAGCAAATGTGCATCTGCATGGCAGCATTTATTTTAAAATTGTATGAAGGAATTTCTAGGCCAATATCTTTCAGCTCCAATTTGGAATGAGAGCTCTCTACCCCAATCATCACCACCACGTTCTCATTTGTAATCATTATTTATGACAATGGTTAAATTATTGTTTACAAATTCATTTCACTGAATTGTCTGAAATAACTATTCAATGAGAGGAAATAAAGCTGATTTTCAAACCACATGCATTTTACCTGGGATAAATTTGGTTCTGGTGTTAAAACCATCATAGTTCCAGAGCAGAGTACACTCTGTCTTCGCCTGTCTGGTGATGGACCACTTGCCACTCGGCTCCCAGGGCGGGTTCGAGAACCAGTTGCTGAACGTGTGATTTCATCAAACTGGCCTCTGACAATGTCCATTATAACCTAAAATAATCCATCGTTTTAAATGAGTGCACACGATGATGTCCGGAAATCACAATGCGTATCAATGTACAACAACAGAATGAATAAATGACGATCTACCAATGTTTTAAACTTGGCATGTAAATCTTAAAGTGCAACATGAAATCTTCAATATTTTAAGACCACCCAACAATTACCAGCAGAACAGAACTGCTGGTAATTGTCACAGAGACATATAAAAAGAATACTGGAATATCAACACATGAATTGGATTTTTCACCATTCCAGTACATGGTCAAGCATGTTACAGGAAGGGAAAGTGAACTTTGTTTTTCTACTTTCAGGAATTAGACGTCAACAAGGGAAATCTGTGTTAAGTGCCACCGCAATGCAGATCATGCACTAGAATGCCTTGGGGTCCTGCTTCAAAAATAATAGGCCAGATTTTGTTATGAACACCAAGTGAATGGTAATCATTCATTTGCTGTACACTTTCCCTTTGTGTCTTGTACAAGCAGCTGTGTGGAGAATCAGTTTAGTGCCCTCTACAGGCTATCTGGGACGTGCCGGCAGAACAAGCAACCATTTACCTCCTTAACCAAATGAACTGAAGAATTCTTAATAAGCAGCATGAAGTTCAAACTAAGACAAGTCAGAAGGGCAAATCACAAACAGAAAACTAAGTTAAAGACTTGATGGAGAGAAATACATGCCAGAAACCAAATGTTTTAAAAGTTAATTTTAAAAAGTTTTTGATAAAACAAAAATCAGGTTAAGAAATTGATATCCATGCACATCCTATTCACCATGAGAACCTATAAAGAGGAACAAATTTAACATTAGCTGATGTTGTTCTCTGTATTGCTCTTTTTAAAATTCATGCAGAGGATACCGGTGCTGCTAAGAAGACAGGCAGGCAGTTATTGCCCATCCCTACTTACCAAAGAGGTCTGGCAGTAGACTTTCCTCTTGAATCACCTTAGTCTATGCGGTATTATTGGCCCCATAATGTTGTCAGGTTGTGAGTTTCACTCAAGAGGCTACATCAGCGATATATACAAGAATATAATTTACAGGTAATGATGCATCTGCAGCCTGCCTTCAAGGTGATAGAGACGATAGCTTTGGCAGGTGTAGACAACAAAGCCCTGGCAATGGCTGCAGTGCATACTGTAGATAGTATATAATGCAGTAAAGGTACTGAGAGTGGGTGTTCAAAAAAAATTGGTGGGGTGCCAACAGCTGCAGATGCATCCTCCCAGACAAACAGAAAGTATTCCATCACATATCTGACCTTACCTTGTCAGTGGTGGAGAAGATTTAGTTATTCACCACCAAATAAAAAAAACTGGAATCATAAGCTGCAGTCACCTATTTTGAAGTTATTTATTGAACCAGAAACTTTGCTGCTCGATGTGGTTCCTGAGAGAAACCATTGTTTAAAATGTCAACTTTTAAATCTGCAATGTTTTGATCCTGTTTAAAGTAATGATTTCAAAACAACCAACAATATAATTAAAGAGATACTGACCATCATTTTTCAATCATCCCCAACCACTGAAATGTCGCCAGAGGATTGTTTATGACAAACTATTGTTAAAAAGAGAGGCAATTCAAAGGAGATTCACCAGGTTAATTCCAGCGATCAAGAGAAGCTAAACAGTTTGGGTCTGTATTCCTCAGAGTTCAAAAGAATGAAGAGTCACTTTATTCAAACATATAAGATCCAAAGAGGGTTTGACATGGTAGATGTTGAGAGGTTTTCACTAGTGGGAGAGTCTCGAAGAAGGGAAAATAGTTACAAGATAAGGGGCCAGTCATTTAAAACTGCAATGTGTAGAAATTTCTTCTCTCAGAGACCAGTGAACCTCTAGAATATTCGGGTGAGGTAGCTCACCCTGTTCTTCTTGGGCACCAGTATGATTGATGCCCTTTTGAAGCAGGTGGGAACCTCCGACAGCAGCAGTGAGAGGTCGAAGATGTCCTTGAACACTCCAGCCAGTCGGAACAGATTTTCAGTACCCTGCCAGGTACACCCTCGGGGCCTGACACCTTGCGAGGAATCACTCTCTTGAAGGATGTTCTGACGTCGGCCTCCGAGACAGAGATCACAGGGTTACCAGATGCTGTGGGGATTTGCACAGCTACAGAGTTATTCTCCCTTTCAATGCGTGCATAAAAGGCATTCAGCTCATCAGGGAGTGAGTACCAGGTGATCAGACTTGCCATAGTGAGGGTGTGGGATGGCATAGTAAGCGTTCTTGATGGTGGTATAACAACGATCGAGTGTGTTGGCCAGCCAGCCAGGTGAGTGAAGTGTCAGTGGGAGGGCATTTTAGAGAGAGCGAACACAAGAAAATGGGAATAGTAGTATCGGAAACAGAATCTAGCCCGCCCCACGGTAACAGAGAAAACACGATATACAGTGACACGCTGCAAGCACTAAACACAGGTAGACTGCACACTCACTGCCTAGTACTCGACAACCACATACACGCTGTCATACATGGATAGACTTTTTATGCCTCGCCACCGCTGCCCTAGAGCAAACTGCATACGCGCTCCCAGCCCCGTGCACCAGCGGGGTCTCATGCACTGCGCCCGGCCATGTTCGCAGCCTCTCTGAGGCGCCCATAGCAACGACGCTTGGGGAGGGTTTAGGCGGGTGAACGGGCCCCATGCCGCCCTTGTAACCGACCGAATCATCCTTCAAGCTATCGAGGACCTGGGCCCAAAGTCAAGAGCGGATTAAGAACAAAAACTTTTTACCAGACAATGGAAAATTGATCGAAAGAAGCTGAGCCCTGGCTACCAATGACGCCCAGCGTCCCGGATGTGGTTGCTATTCAAAATAAAGGCAACTTTATTTATAGTTATGTTGACATCACTGGTGACTGTAACTAATGCGTCCAGTAGTGACTGCTGCATAAATCATACAGGCTGCAACACACATGGTCATCACCAATTGCTGCTACCGATGAGCTCGTCACTGTATGAGCCATTGGCATTTAAGGAGAAACTAGATATGCATTAGAGGAGGAAGTAGAGGGTTCTGCTGATTGCGATGAAAAGGGATAGGAAGAGTCTTAACGTAAATGCAAAATGGCTTTCTTCCATTGGCATGTTCTATGAAATTCTACATGATTCAACTAAAGAGATGCATTCTTATTATGAATCTTAATTTAGCTTTATATCAGAAGATATGGGGGGAAAATGCTGCGAGTTTAACCAGCAGCCCGAAGGAATATACGAGAAACTGACCGATATGTAGTGGGTATTTCTTTAAAATAGCAAAACTGGAGCTTATTTCCTGACAGTAGAACCACTGTTAAGAAAATAAAAAAATGGAAAGGTTAATATTTCTATAATATTCCTCGCAGCTCTTTCTGAGCATCCCGAAGGGCTTTACAACCAAATAATATATTTAAAGCAGGGCCACAGTTGCAATTCAGGAAAAATTGAGTGTTTATCAAAAGTAGAGTGTGGCCCAGGAGCAATCAAGAATCATTAAACAGTCCCATGTTAAGATTATTAATTTCTAAAACAATTTTTTTTAATTTCACATATTTCTGTTTTACAGCCTGAACACTTTGTAAACACCTAATGCGACATAACGTGTAGCACAGGATGGGAGCCAATGTAAAATTCGCCATATTAGATACTTTGGCACTCATATTGTGCCTCTTAAACAGTTGAAATAATTTTAGACCTGAACAGAATGGACTTCCAGATTAAAAATGGAATGACTTATGCTGAATATCTCTTACATTTATAGTGCTACATTATTTAATGCTGCTGTCAGACAGCTCCAGGGACCTGTGTTTGATTCTGACCTTGTGAACTGTCTCTGTAAAGTGAACACATTCCCTCCATAACTGAATGAGTTTCCTCTGACTTTCCTAAAAAAAAAAGTGCAAGTAGGTTAATTGACTAAGTAAATTACCTCTTAATGAAGATAAATGATAAAAAAAATCAAAGGAGAGATGATGGGCATGTCAGACAGGGAATTAGTTGCAAGGATACATGGAAGTAAAAAGGTTGGAGCAGGACTGATCGGATTGCCCCTCTGGGAGTCAGATTGCTGATGGTTTTCTTTCTATGTAATCACATATGATAAGAAATTATATTTGATTGACAAGTATCATCTTGCAAAATCAAGCACCATAATGTATTATCTTGTTGTAAAACCCTAACAGGAAATTAGTTAGTTGGTGCTATAAATAGGCATGTAAGATTTTATTGCAGAAATTAATTTTTTTTAAATTCCCTTGAGCACAATTTCCTTTTTATTAATAATGACAGCAATGAATCAGAGATGTAAGAGAAATTTTGAGATTTTGTTAAACTGAATTTCCTTCAATTAATGTAGATTGGTGATTAGTCTCCGACTTTCCATCTTACATTCCACTGAAACTGATTAAATTTTAATTGAAAACAAATGACTTCTTCACTGGTAAGAATGTGTTTAAAGAAATAGATCACCCAATTATCAACAAATGAAATCATAATCCTCCAGATTTCCTCCTGAGCTTGGGTACTGTCTGTGTGGAGTTTGCCTGTTCTTCCTGTGGCCGCATGGGTTTCCACTGTTATGGACTCAGTGAAAGTCCCTTTAAGATAGAGAGTGTGTGTGTATGTGTGTGTGGGGCGTGCTTACGTCAATAGAAGATAAAGGACGTAATGACGTTGTTGAAGAAGTAAGAAGAAGAAGAACGAGAGAGAGAGAAGGGAGAGAGACACCAGCCTGCTTGTTTTCTCTATCGATGGATGAGAAACAATAACTGTGTTTGCCACTGAAATCCATGTATGGAAGTTGGAAGTAATCCGGTGGAGTTCACTTTGTTGCTGACCTGTAGAAGGAAACAGGTATTTGTGTGTGGACGACCACGGTTCGGATGCTTTTCGGGGTGAGGAAGTCACTACCGAGTAAACACTGGAGTGTCGTTTGGGTTCCATCGTGGAACATTTGGATTTCGTATGTACTCTCTCTATGTTTTTCTACATCTTATCTTCAGACAACGGTGGTTGTTGAAGAAGCCCTTGCTCATGTTTCACCTTATGGCTTGCGGAACTGAACTTTAAGAACCATTCCGGAACTGGGAGTTTTGGACTTTGTCACACACACACACGAAGAGTTTAGTTTTGGGGTTAACGTTCAAGGTTTAACATTTTTGAATTCTAACATACTAACTTTTTTTTTACTTTTATTTTACGTATTATCATAAGTAGTGATTAATAAAATAGTTTTTAACACTGAATCATGCTCAGTGTGTTTCTTTTGTTGCTGGTTTGTGACACCTCCAACATCCCAAAAACGTGTGGGTTGGTAGGTTAATTAACCACTGTAAATTGCCCCTAGTTTAGAGATAGTGGTAGAATCCTGGGGGGGGGGGGGGGGGAAGAGAAGGGGAAGGAGAGAAAAGAGTTGATATGAGGAGCATTTTAAAAAGGTATTAATGTAGAATTAGTGCAAATGGGTGGTTGATGATCAATGTGGACTTGGTGTGCTGAAGGGATTGTGTGATTCTATTTCTGGAAAGGTTTGAAAATATTAAGAAAAAAAAACTTTTTCATTCAAATCACATATCAGATGTTTCATGGAAAGGGTAATGTGGCATTGGACCACAACAAAAATATGATCAGACAAGGTAGAACGGTTGACTAGTCTGCTAAAGCAGGGCAGAGAAAGTAATTGCAACAACATCAACAAGCAGGGTAGACAATTGGAGACCCATTAGAATTAAAATAAATTTTCTGCAGGCCAGGCAGCATCTGTGAAATGAGAAACAGTTAATATTTCAGATCAGAAACCCTTCGTCAGAACTGGGAAAGAGAGAAAACTAATTAGTTTTAAATTGCTGAGAAGGTGGGGAAGGATTTGGTAGGACAAAGGGAATATTTCAGATAGGGTGAGACCAAATGACATAATTAGCCCATTCTGCTTATTTTTGTGTGTTATGTGTTGTAAATAGCAGTGCTGTGGGATATGCCCTGCAGGCTAAACAATACTAATCAAAAGAGAAAAACTGAGCCAAAGAAGTTGTTAATTCAGATACAAACAGAAAGAAAGAGTCAATTATCTAAAGTTGGAGAATTCTCTTTTGAGTTCAGAATACTGCATGCTAGGGCATTATTCCTAAAACCTGCATTGGGTCTTGATGTAACAGTGCAGGAGACCACAGCCAGGTCAGAGTGGGAGTGGGATGGAGAATTGAAGTAGCAGGCAACCCGAGTGCAGGTTCTCTGCAAAGTGATGTCATAATCTCTGGTTGCAGTTCAGTAAAGGAGAAACCATATCAAGGCTGCCATTGCTCCTTTCATCCTCTAATTTGAGATCAGTCTTGAATGGAGTAATTTATAAAACATTCTTCTGACAGTTCACTTAAACAAAATCAACTGTGCTATCTTCAGTAACTTTTTCCTTGGTTAATGTTTTACTCTTTGTAGGTTTATAAAATATTTCAGTATTGCCTTTTATGTTGCCTGCTGATCTTTCTTATACATACTATTTGCCCCTTTTAATTCTTTTCAGTTCTTCCTTGCACCTTTTGTAGATAAACTTACATCTGTTGTTATTACAAACCTCGCATAAAGAGTTTGATTCATGTTGAGTACAACTTTGTTATTCATCAGGGGAGTTCCACATTTAGACATCCTTCCTTCACTTTTTAGGAATGTATCCAGTCTGTGCTCCTTTGTCTTCCTTAGAAGCCTCCAATTGCTCATTTACTACTTTACCTGCCCATCTTTAATTCCAATCCACTTGGGCCAAATCCCTATTCAACTCACTGAAATTAGTTCCATATGTACAGTATGATTGTTCATGGAAGCAGCATTAGATATTCTCCTTCACTGGAGCCATTCACAAGTCTTTTAGATGTACATGTTGTTTCCACTAATGCTAAAGGCTGTGGAAAAGACTTCTGGGTTCTCCAAAGACCAAAATAAATTTTGAACAGACAAAAGAAATACAAATTTCACAAGCATAATTAACAAGCTGGATGCTTTTATAACCTAAAAATCAATCGAGGTATTTTAATCTGAGTTGTGTTCTTTGAAACCCAGCTACACATAATAAATCCAATAAAACACAACCAGATGGAAAAGATAGACTAAAAAAATCTAAAATGCAACACAATAAACAAAAAAGTCAGTCCACACTTCACATGTTTAAATAAGATTTTGCAATTAGTGACATGGAAACATTCTTATAAATATTTTAGTTACAATTATAATTTAATCTGCTACATGTTTAAAAGCTTATGAAAATTTGCTAATAAGTGCAGTATTTAAGTGCAAACAACACCATATGTTTCCATTCCTATTTTTTGTGAAATACAGTTTGCAGTTAACTGCCAAAGATCTAGCTGGATGCATCCTCTGAGATAAGTAACAGTGACATGTTTCAGAATTAATTTACTGATAAATGTTATTGCAAATACAGTGCAGCTGGACAATTTAGTAAGTTGGTCTTTTCATGATATGATGATTTGAAATTTCAGAAGCCCTCAAAAAAGACAAATCACCAATAAGGAAAAGGTTCATGATGCATTGTTCATCATTCTGAACTTGATTGTTATAAAACGTGACTAGATCAGTTTATTCTCTCCAAAAATACTGATACCTAGTAAAATATTGATTAGGTAAGAAAAACACAATGACACAAATGAGATTAGATATTTAAACAATTTTTTTGTTGGTTAATCTTAAAGCAACAAAGTTGAAATGCAAAGAATGGGTCTTGGTTCAACTAGATTCTTTGAGAAGGATCCATTTTGCTTAGAAGCAGTTTTTGTTCTTGAAACTTAATGTTTGCCTCCACTTTGGCAATTTACATCCTCTCTTTCACTGGCATTGGTTGTTCTAACCTTCTTGTTGTTTGCTTCCTTCTTACTGTGGACTGATTAAAAAGTGAAAATTTTACTTTCCTTCAGAATAAAACTAATTGAAAATTTAGCATCAGAATATTAAATTCATATTAATCGTGTGACAAACAAATTAAATTTTTTCGAACACCTTTACTTCCTTCAAGCAGAATCAATTGTGGCTTTATGTCAGCACATATCGGATTGTAAATTCTGCTGCCCAGGCTCACCAAACACTTGCCCTTGGACCACACTGTCTCATCCAGCATGGTCCTTGGCACAATCTTCTCCGGGAGGCCATCACCCAGCTGACTGGTGCAGTCCAGCAAAATGCAAGATGTCTGTGTGCCAGTGATCAGCTTAGGCACCAGTATATCTTTGACAGTTGGTGAAGCCCCAAACCAGACTCACAGCTGTCAATGAGATTGAATGTTGACGTATTTCTCTAACATCACAAGCATTCTAATATACCTGGATATCACTAAACACTTAAAATTTTTAAAAAAATTAAAGTTGTTTAAAAAATTAAAACACAGAGACAGGTGAATACACAACAATTAAATGCATTTAGATTAATTGAAGCAAATAAAAAGATCATTTTACCATCGGTGGACAGGCATTTCCCCAGTGTTTTCAATGGGGCTGCTATACTTGCACCAGGCTCAGAGTGCAAATTTCTTGGCTAAGGAGCTGAGAAATGCCTCCTTTAACAATCCCTCCACTTTGTGACCTGGTGCTCTGGTTCCCATCCCCCAAGAAACTTGTTTAAATCCTCCCAAGCAGCACTAGCAAACCTCCTGGCCAGGATATTGGTTCCCCTCCAGTTGAGGTGCAACCCATCTCTCTTGTACAGGTCACCCCTGCCCCCGAAGAGGTTCCAATGATCCAAGAACCTGAAACCTTGCCCCCTGCACCAGTTCCTCAGCCACTCATTCATCTGTTGTATCTTCTTTTCCTGTCCTGACTAGTGCATGGCTCCGGGAGTAATCCAGAGATTACTACCTTCAAGGTCCTGCTTTTCAGCTTCTTTCCCAATTCCCTATACTCACTGCACAGACCTCTTCCCCTTTCTACCCATGTCATTGGTGCTAATGTGCACCACAACCTCTGGCTGCTCACCCTTCCCCTTGAGAATATTCTGCAGCTGGTCTGTGATATCCTTGACCCGGTCACCCGATAGGCAACACACCATCCTGGCATCTCTTTAGTGGCCACAGAATCTCTAGTCTGTCCCCCTATCAGGTCTCCTCTCACTATTGCTCTGCCCGACTTTACCCTTCCCTGCTGAGCTGGCCACAATGCCAATGACCTGGCTGCTGCTGCTGTGTCCTGATGGGTCATCCCCCCAGCAGTATCTAACAGGATATACTTGTTGCTGAAGGGAATGGCCACAGGGGAACCCTACACTGACTGCTTACTCACTTTACTTTTCCTGGTGGTCACCCATTTATCTGAAGCCTGTACCTTGGGTGTGACCACCTTAATGGGAGTCTCATCTAAAAGGTGTTCTGCCACCTGGATGGTCTGGAGTACATCCAACTCCAGCTCCAGTTCCAGTTCCTTGACCGGGTCTGTCAGGAGCTGTAGCTGGATGCACTACCTGCAGAGGTAGTCATCAGGGAGACTGTGCAGTTCCTTGACTTCCCACACCTTGCAGGAGGAACATTCCACTGCCCCAACTACCATCCTGTGCTGAATCAAGGCCTAAGGATATACAGACAACAAAACAAAAACCTTACCTGTGCCTTCTCAATTAAGCCTTTTTTGAAGAGCCGCTCTCATTCCCCACACCTGGCACCCTCACTCCACCTCTTCACGCCAAAACCTCAGCTTCCCCACTCTAACACTGGCCCACTCTCACAATGGCCACTCTGCTTGACCCTAACTTCTTTTTATTGGCTGCTGTTAACTAGCTAATTAGCTAATCAATTACTAACTAACAATTTGCAAATGTGCCTCTTTTAGGCTCTTGCTCTTTGAAACTTACCAGAAAGTCCCGAGACCTACCTCTTTTAAACTCTCATGCCTCTCACTCCAAGTCCCAGCTTCTGCTCAGTGAAACTCTTCCTCTTCTAATTTCTTTCCAATGTTCATAAAGCAATTTTCCCCAAAATACCCCTTACAACCCCAACTTTTCCTCATTCTTATTCTTCTTCCTTCCTTATCTACAGTCCATATGAAACAGTGTTGGATCTTTCCTGTTTCAGGTGGAATGAATTCTGGATTGTCACAAGACTAGGAATTCCCAATTACAAATTGAGACTGGACCTTGACTGAAGCAGAAGACTCAACAATGGCTCACGTTTATACAGCACCTTTGATCTTTTCAAAGTGTCCCAAGGCACTTCATGGATACGTGAACAACTTTTGTAATTCCTAAATACAATATAAATAAATATCATTAAAATACACAGTCATACAGCTTAAAAAACTTACCTCAAGCCTGCACATCAATTGCTTCAGACAAATTTAAAAAAACATATTGTTTTAATATTAAAAACACAATTAAAATACCAACAACTTGAACTACAGTGCACAATTTTTCCTTTATATCATTTTATAATAAAAATACCAGCCACATAACATTATGGTAGTGTTTATACATTGAGCAGTCAATCAAAACAAATATACACCTACCAGATAGACAAACAACTAGTGATAGCATTCTTTTTACTGATTGAAAGAAGTGAGCTGGTCAATGTAGTTCAAACTACTCTTTCTTTTTGGTCACATGAACAATAATATACATACCAGACAGAAACATCATACTACAGGCCATTTTATGTATATTTTGGACTACCCAAAAGGCTGGAGAAAACAAAAAGTGGTCATCTACACAGCATCAATTCAATTTGGGGCTTGGTCATGTATTAGTTATGTTATCAGACCAGTAACCCAAAGGCCTGGGTTAATTATGCAGACTGTACAGAGTTAAAATTCCATCTTGGCAGTTTAAGAATTAGAATTCAATTTCAAAAGAGGTAGAAATAAAAACGTTATCAATAAATCTGACCATGAAGCTGCCAAATTGTTTTAAAATTCTAAATATCTTGCTATTGCCTTTTCAACAAGGAAAGTTGCCGTTCCAATCTGACCCACGTGTGACCTCACTCTCAAATCACCGAGATTGAGCTTTACCTGCCCTCAGGTCTCTCAAAATACACTCAGTTGTATCAAACAGATATAAATGTTATGTCCACTGCCATCTTCTCAGGCCACACAGGGATGGGCAATAAATTTCAAACATGCCAGCAATGCCCTTATCCCAAGAGTACTTTTTAAAGACCGATATCATGGCTTGAGAAGTGTTACTGACTAACTGGTGGAAAAACCTTATCTATTGGCCCCAGGTGAAACTGAATGGCTACAAAACAGTATGGCACCCTGGCTGAATTTAAGACTGCAGTACAAATGTCAGCAGGATAGGGATAGGGCAGGGCTGATAAGAGCATTCAGAAAAATTGCTGTTTTAACCTTCAGATTCAAGTTAAGCACAGCGGGATATCAATTTTAAGTTAGATTTAAGCAATCCTATACAAAGTAAATAAGAAAATAAATAAGTTTTCACTTTTGAATTTCAACAGCTTAAACTGAAGTATTTCCCACTCACTCTTCCATATCAAAATATGAACTGTTTGCAATTCAGATGGTAAAATGAGGAATTCTTCAGCTGAAGGTGAACAAAAGCTTCAAATGCAAATCCTTCTGATCGTTACCTACAGGAGCACTGCTGTTTATTTGAAGAATGGGTCTGTACCTTCCCTTGTATACTTCACTTGCTTTAAAAATATTTTGACATACAACTCAACATTGTGTAGGCAGTGCTATGTTACTGTGTGCTCTAGAAACTGATAGGACTGTGTTTTCAAAACACTCTCCACTCTTGTTGGACTAAAAGGACTAAGAGTCCACTTTGGGAAAGATGCTGACTTTATTGTTCCTACTAATCTTCCGCTCTGTTTTGAACTTTGGTTGCTTTTCAGCTGTTTGAATCAGTTCTTCTGGCGTGTTACCCAAGGGGGGCAAGAGCCTTTTCTTGCTATTCCGTGTCTCAGAAAGCCACTGTGGAGGAAGTTCAAATGGGCCAAAGCCAAACTGCATTGCATACTTGTCAGAGACTGAATCTGACTCTGGAGGTGCTGCTGCTGCTCCTGGCACTGCACCAGGATCATTGTTAATGCATGGAGTAAATTTTTCCACTAAAGACTGCTCCACCTCCAAACTAGCAGTAGGTATTTCTTTCTGCTGGCATTCATTAGATGTCAGTGACTTAATTTCATTTACATCCTCCTCCTCTTCTGAAGGTTTGAAAATCTGCTGCTGTCCAATATGAAACATTTCAAGCAACTGGCTGCCGGAACGAACCCCAGGCTCAAGTGTGGCATCACCGAGGGCACCAGAGTTTATGATGTTGCGTCTACTGTACCTGCGATGGAGCTGAACCATTGTCCCCACTAAGCATTTCCGAACAGACTTATTGACAGTCAGGAAGAGTAATGGGTTAGTGAGCAGAGAAACTTTGGGCAACCAGATTGCTGTCAGCATCAAAAAGACAGAAATGTCAGTGATATTAAAAATGATTCGATAAATCACAAAAACCACATAAGGAACACTGCAAACAATAAAGATCAGTACCATAGAGAGCAGCATAGCATGCAGTTCAGCCTCCCTCTGGGAAACGTATGGAATTGAAATTGTGTTCTGTGGAGTCCGTAATGCAGCAATAATTACTTTCTTCTTCTGACTGGCACTGAGAGCTCTACGGATCAGAATCATGACCAAGAATACCATGGCTATGGGCAGTATCACTGTAGTGATGTTATATACAATTACGTAAGTCAAGTGTCCAAAAGAATGGCTCCATGAGCTACTGCATGTAGACATGGCATAGATGTCTGAAACATTGGTCACTGCAAAAACTGGAACACTGGCTAACACTGCATGAATCCAGATGTAGATCACCAAGTCCCTGGACTTCGTATCAGAGATCTTCCTCTCTAAAGGATACAAGACAGAGTAGTACCTATAATTAAAAAAAAGTCAGTGAATGCACAGATCACCCACACTCACTCTCTTTACATTTAGTGGCATCAAATTCTTGCTTTCATAATTTCTTGTGAGCATGGAATTTACTTTTACTAACTTTTCTTTATCCTGATTTTCTGCAACATTATTTACTACTTACTTTGCTTTTTTCTAGTTTTTACACTGAACTCTGGTTGATTCCTCCAAACTATATCTCTGAACCCATTAGTGTTGTGCTAATTGTTACTGTCACCTCCAAAATGCCTTTTTCTTATTGTGTGACTCACTGTTAAACAAGCCCACCAAACCACATTTACCAGATGTTCTTCTGTTGACATAACAAAACCCCTAACAGCGATAAACTCTTTCTGCTCTTATTTCTAATCAAACTGATGCCCTTCATTAAAAATAATATAAAAATTGAATCCCTTCTGAAAATAAATAATTCAACTTGGTCCTTGAACATTTATCTTAAAATTAACTGAATTGTTTGTTTTGTGACAAAGTAGAATTGTAGGATTAACATTAAGCCATTTACCCTCTCAGGACTGTTCCACCCTTTAATGGAATCTTAATTCCACCCAGACAAATATAATCCTTTTCAGTTTTAAAAAGCCATTAGTCTTATACCTTCATAAAATCTTAAAGAAAATTATGTTCATCTTGATATTCCTCAAAAGTTTCATTTTGTATTCCTTTTTACTACATTTTACTATCCTTTTGCTTCTTTTGCTGCTGTTGCATCTTTCCCAGTTAGCTGGACTTCCATAATGAATTGCACACCCATCCTTTTACTTTTATGTTCATTCTCTAACAGCCACGACTATCATATTAGGTCAGGAGGGTTTAAACTAAAATGGGAGAGGGATGGGAACCTATTTGGGGAGACATGGACAGTGGAAATTAGGATTGAAGCAAAGGATAAGAAGGAGAAAAACTAAAGCTGAAGACAGAGAAATCAAGGGTGAAAAATAAGCAGGACTACACTGCAAAATTATACTAAGGGGACCAAGAAAGTTTAAAAAAGTCAAAGCTAAAAGCAGTGTTCTTAATCCACAGAACATCTGCAATAAAGTGGATGGATTAATCATGCAAGTAGATGTGCAGTACATGGGTATGAAATAATTGGGATTATGGAGACATGATGGCAGGAGAACCAAGGATGGGAACGGAACATTCAGGAGTATTCAACATTTAGGAAGGAAATGCAAAAAGGAAAAGGAAGTAGATTGTGTTTCCAGTTAAACATGAGATTAATATAATAGTGAGGAAGGATATTAGCTCATACAATGTGGAATCCATATGGGTTGAGTTAAGAAATACTAAGGGCAGAAAATGTCAGTGGCAAATATATATAGACCACAAAACAGTAGTGATGATATTAGGAGTAGCATTAAACCAGAAATGTGCATGCAATAAGGCTACTACTGTAATCATGGATGTTGTAGGGGTCATGGCCAAAGGATATGGGGTAGGCTATTTAGGACTGAAATGAGGAGAAACTTTTTCATCAAAAGAATGGTGAACCTGTGGAATTCTCCACCACACAAGGAAGTTGAGGCCAACTCATTGAATATATTCAAGAAGGAGTTAGATATAGTACAAATGGCTAAAGAGATCAAGAGAAGTGTGAAGATAACAGGAACAGGATACTAAATTTGGATGATCATACTGAATGGTAAAGCAAGCTCAAATGACTGAATGATTTACACCTCCTAAGTTCCATGTTTCTAATTTGCTTTATCTGAACACCACCTTGTCCACACCACCAACCCCCCAAACAACTCCCAACCCCATGTTGCTATTCTTTTTTTCTGAGAATAATTTTGCATCTTAAATCTTTTCCCAACAACTTTGAGCGATTGTCTTGTCCGTTGCCAAAGTCTAAACCTTGGCAACTCTGTTATCTTTCTTCTTTTCAAATCTAATATTGATTTTGAATACATTATGTCATTGATGATGATTACTTACTGGAGATTATTAACTGTCTCATTATCCATTACTAAAACTAGTATGGCCTGCCTTCCTGTTGCTCTGGAATATATTGTTGGCATATTTGTCCCCATTTTCTTGATGTCTCAATACCTAGGTCCAATATATATGCTGGTTACTCTTATTAATTCAATATAGTTTTCACACTTCAAAAATGAATTATTCATTACTTTGAATTTAGCTTTAAACTGCACAAGAGATTATTTTAGGACTACAGTTTTAAAATAAACAGAGCAGATTGTTAAAAAAAAAGTGAAATTGTGCCATGATTGCACAGTTCTGTTAAGGCAATAAATAAATAATTTTTTGACAGTGTCCAAATCATTAGCTGCAAATAACTACATACCAAATGCAAATTATTCAATTAAATTTTGTTGCTTTCATTCTTGTGCTGGTTCAATGATCCTCTTCAAAATTTGTATGAAATGTGTTTATCAAAGGCTGAATTATGTCAAAACTGCAAGACACCATGAAGGGAGAACATAGTTAATCCTGCGGAAATGTGAAGATATGTTAAGTCAGAACTGGTTTTGACTCTCCAAGAGTAACCTCCAGGTAGACAGACTGGTTTTGATAGATAACTGTTGAATAAAGCTGAATATTCCCGACAATGGAGAAACTTCCTCAGCACTAGAAGGTATCTTTAAACTGACTTCAGGATGACAACAAATGCAGTCTCCAAGTAACCTCAGAATATTAAATACAGTATTTTGACCTTAAAGCAAGAAATCTGTTATGCAAGCTCTGGAACTGCATTGCAATACTCCTGTGCACATATAGAATGTTCTCAGACTTACCATCAAACAAAATATAAATAAAATGCATTTACATTAAAAAGCAGCAAATCACTTTAAAAGAGCATTTTTAGAACCGTTGTCCATTGCCACTAAAGCATGGGTCCAAATGGGAAACTAACGTTTACAAGGAAAAGATTCTCTATATTAGACATTGTTATCTTATAATCTTTGGACACTTTTTAGTTGAACCCTTATCTCCTGAAAACCATGACAAAGACTGATGAGAATGTGGATCATTTGGAGAGATTGGGTGAAAATGGGCTGGAGAAATACATGAATGTAAATGAGTAAGTGTGGGAGAAAGATTTTGAAGATTCTGTCAAAACTGGCATTTGGAGATTTAAAACCTTTATTTTTATTGAAGCCAGTAAATTAAAGTATATTATTAAAGTGTGTTTTAAAAAAGTTAATTAAAACTCATAAAAATTAAACTATAACAAAATAAATAGAAGATAACTTAACCTTCTCCTTGGCAGAAGATGATTAAACATGTCCCTTTCTGTTGCTAAGATGAAATAAAATGAGTGGAGGCTAGTGTGTTGACTTGCACAGTGCTGGCAACTGGATCAAATACCTGCACCTGTAAACTAAAAATTTCAACGGTCCTGATTGAGTTGCTGCTGATATTCAGCCATTTAAATGGAAGTATGTCCCAGACTTCTCCGCATGTGTTGTGACTTCAGGACTTCCTGAGTGGCAGATGGCAAAGAATCTGTAACTACATTTCAGGTAGAGTCTAGCAGTGGAGCACAGGCTTGCTGGAATTTCCTGTTATTATGCTGGGTAATTATCAGGGATTTGGTCAGAAACAAATCAAATTTCTGGCTTCATGCACGTCTAATGTTTTGATCAGACCACTAATTGTGGGTGCGCTTTCAGTTGCTTAAGCCTTAAACTTTGAAATTCGCTCTTTAACCTGACCACCTCTCCAATTTTCTCTCCTCATTTAAGATGTTCTTGAAAATGGTGTTTTTTGATTAAGCTTTTAACCATCTGTCCTAATAATACTTCATGCACCTTTGTATGCTTACCACAGCTTTTCTGGCCATTCCGCTGGGTTTCTCCAGCTGTATGAAGCATACAGGACTCCTGCAATATCATGATGACATCACCACTTGTGATTTCAACATGCAAAGCCAGCCTTTACTTGTCTTGTGCTCTGACTCTGGCTCATCAATATCTGAAATGCCCTCATTATAACAGCAATGATAGGAGGATAATTCTGGATTGTGGCGACAATCATTTGACTATCACTTTAATTCCCTACCAATCCTTGAAGAGTTGGGTATGTCGGGTTTAAATTGGGGCCTTTAAGACTGGTATATGTATTGCCAAAGTATACATACACAAACAGTGGGCATTATTGGAGCTTTGTTGGAGGCTGAAGACAGAGAAGTCAGAGTGGAAGTAGTAAGGTGAATTAAAGTGACATGAAACTGGAAGATCAGAGGTTGCCCTTGCGAACTGAAAAGTGGTGTTCTGCAAAGTGGTAAACAGTGATCCCACAAAAATACTTTTAAGAATAAATTTGGTGTTGCCACAAGACCAGACCACCTTTGTAACACTTGGTACCTTTATGATCTTTATGAAATGTATAACCTTCCTCAAAGCTCCATCTTAGTGACTAGTCTCCACTGCATTTCTTGCTTTTCAAAGTATAAATCACGAAATATAACTGATAGGAAATTAGACAACGGGGAATGTATAACATTGCAAACTGGTGGCTTCACAAGAAAGTGCAATTCTAACAATGTAAAAACATTGGTATCATTATAAAACTCTAACTTAAGAGTAGAATTCCACAATTCAAATTTATAAAAGACAACTGATGTACACTTAAGTTCCTGCTACAATCCAGAAATACTGAATTTGGTGCAGAATTCAGATGTAAGGAATAACATTGATTTCGTGGTTTATGTTATGTTGATCCAAATTTGTAGGATTTATTGAAGCTTGCAAAGTTATCTAAGTTATTTGATTGCAATTAGCCTTTATCATTTAAGGGAGAGTAGCTGTCGTTTTTATTGCCCCACCCAGTGACCTACTTTTTTTTTCCTGGTGTTAATGCTTAAGTATCCAAATATGTTCAGCCCAGCTGCTATCATAGGTAATGGTGCAAAGGCCTATCCCAAGTTACTTCACCAGTGGAGGAGCCACACTGCTGTGCTCCTTTGCAAATCCCACTTCACCTTCTGATAAGTGACATTGATGCGATTACTCATGTACAGGGCACGGACCAAAGCATCCTGAAAGTAAACAACAGCAGCAGCAACAAAAGCATTTTCCAGCTGACTCTCAGCACGAATTGCTGGTGACTTTGTCCCATGCTTCCTATTACTGTTTTCTCCATCCTGTCAAATTTAGATGTAAAAGCATGTAGTTTATCATTGTGTGTTAGCCAAAATTCACAAATCAATTATTTTCCCACTGATGTCTTTTGAATACAAAAGAGTAAACAAGTGTGTTGCATCCTTGGCTAATAATCCTCAAAATGTGACCTAAATCCCACATGGTGGGATAAAAATTAGAATTCAGCTTTAAATATATGGAAATTAAAAAGAGCTATCAATGAAATTGACCACATAGCTATCAAATTTTTGTAAAATCCCAAATCATTAACTCAAGCCCTTGAGAAAACAAGACTTGATCCTCCTTGGAACTCCAGCAGTTGTTTCAATTGCCCTCTGACATGGTTGAGCTGTCTCAAATCAAACTAGGGATGATCAATAAATATTGGTGCAGCCAACTGTGGCCATGTCATAAGAATTTTTTTCTAAGAAGTGTTTTAAGTTCCATGACACCTGCCTTGATGCTGGAAGATGATATCAAATCCCTTCATCAGCTCCTAGTAATTAGATTCCAGGAACATCACACTCAGGTTAAAATTTCCAGTCAAACTTATAATAGCAAAGAAGTTAGGCTTTTCTACAAAGTAGGACATATTGTAGTAAATGAACAAATGCCCCAACAGCATGCAAACAGGTTGCAGCGTTGTGTTCTTTTATCAAGTATTTCTCCAATTTTAAAAGCCTTTCAGATTACAATATGAAATCAAGGAACCTGTATTGATAAATAAGGGTCTCGGAAAAGCAAATTTCCAGTTTCTACCCACCATACGGTTTTCTAGCAAGGTCCTACCACAGAAGGCTGATCAGCTGAGGTTCCACTGGTGAACAGGTGGCAGGGGAGAAACAAGATTTCTTAAGTGAATCATTCCATGTTGTCCTACTGATGATCCTGGATATCCAGACTCCTGTGATCTACTTTCAAAGGAAGAATGCTCTTTATGCATTACTATTCAGAGCAGTCACTGGAGACCATGAAAATCAGTGTACGTGGATGGTAAGATCTGGAGATGACTCCAGTAACTGCAGAACTATTGTCTTCCATAACTGTCTCTCAATATCACTGCTTACCATAGTAGCATTTGGTAACTTCAGCAGAGCCACCAAATCACACCCATCAGGGCTAGTCACTGATCTCAGCATAAAGGTTGTCACCAAAGAGCCCTAGGATTCGAGGATGACACAGGATGTCCCATATGCCTTAAACTGTTTTGGGAATCGGCTTGAACCAACTCATTACTGATTTCAAGTGATCTTGACAGAGGACCAAAGAGCAGTAGCAAACTTGGAGTGGAAACAACTCTTGGAATATGACCATGTCAATAAGCTCATTGACTGATTGCATATGTCAAATATACCTAGACCACCCATACAAACTTTTATAGAGCTTTCATTCATCACCAGTAACAAAAGTGAGAGGTTATGACAGTCTCACATGACTTTTTTTTATTCTCAAGAGCACCAGAGAGAGATCTTTAAAATTATGAAGAAGGTAAAGTTAGAAATGTTTCTGCTTTTGAGGAAATCATAAATAGGGTTTATAAATTGTAGATAATGCCTAACAAATCATTAATGAATTCAAAGGTAAAGCTGGAAAAGTGCACAATGGAGAAATGAATAAATGAATAGAGGGTTATATTGAAAGCATTAGATTAAATTAATTGGCAAAAGGCTCATGTGGTGCACAAACGTTAGCAATAAAAATTTTGGGCCCATGCTGTATAATTTCAACATAACAATGTAACACAACGTACTTAATTGCTTTAATTGTGGAGAATTATTTTAATGTTTTGCATGACTTCTAAAGTAAATATGCAGGATTAAAATTACTATTTCTTTAAAATCTGCCTTATTCAAGTAATATGGACAGAATGTTTATCTTGTGTCAATTATAATAAACCACTTCAGGAATTTGCTGCATTCCATGAATTAGGTAAATGCCATGGACTCCAGGCTGCTGCATGCAGACAGCACTGAATGCAACCTCACAAAAAAGCCTCACAAAGAGGCCATCTCGTCTCTCCACTCTCAGTGCTGATGCTGGGTTTCTACTCGAAACGCCAACAATTCCTTTTCTCCCGCAGATGCTGCTTGACCTGCTGAGTTTCTCCAGCATATTGCTTGTTGTTCCAGATTCAGCACCTGTAGCCACTTGTGTCTCACAGAAAATAATTTTGAGGAGCTACCAGTTGTTTTTAAATTTTGACATGCCTTGTGTTGAAATTTATGCCTTCTGAACACAGAAGAAAATCAATTTACAGAAATTGCGGTTTAGAATTATCTACTTGAACCAATCCTGATGTGCATTCTGTATCAGAGTAGTGCACTATATCCATATCTGTACTTGTTCCCTTCAAGTATTTATCTAATTTCCTATGAGGAGTTCCGATTGACCCAGCTTCAATCACCACTTGTGTTAATGTATTACATGTTGTAATGACCCTTAACTTCATGTTTACATCTAACCTCACCTTTCTATTTCGAGGATTAATTTTAAATTCATGGCTTCTTCTAACTGATTCACTAATCAGTGAAAAAAATCTTTTATAGTTATGAACACTTTCAATTTCTCTTTAACCTTCACTGCTCCAGTAAGCACTACCCTAGATTTTTCAAGTGTCATTATGCTAAATCCTCACGTCGCAATATCATCTCAGTGAACCCACTTTGAACCTTTGCTACAACTGGAATAATTTTCTCCAACATCGAGTCCCAAGCTATAAACTCCAGTTGCATGCTCAAGACACATGAATGATTCTATCGGAATACAAGTTATTAGACTATTCAGCAGCTTTTGCTTGTCAAGATTCAGACTCTGCAAAGTGCGTACACAACATGGAGGCGAAATTGCAGAGCCCCTGACAATAGCTCTGGCAATCACATTGTGCAAAATAACCCATGCTCATTGATTGCAAGCAGGTACAATTCTTATGTAAGGCCGTCTGTTCATTTGAAAGATTTCTGCTGTTAAATGCTAAGTACACAAGAGGGAGCCAAATATGAAAGTAAAATAAATTTAACCTGCACAGGTTAAAGAAAAGATATACTGAGGCCGGAGCAGGTTTTGGCAATCTTGCAAAAAGCAAATCTGTCTGGAAAGTGGTAAAGAATGGAAGACAGGGGGAATGGGCTCCAACTTTTTAGAACATGAATGTGTTAGAGAAGAAGAGGAAAGACTGTAGTTACACAAAGGAAGATCTCCAGACAGAAGGAAATGGAAGCAGATAGCCATGGAGGTGAAATATTGGAAACTCAGTCCTAAGAACCTGGACGCTGTGCATCAAGAAGTTCAACAACCTCATATTTGTGGTTAGTGGTCAGTGAATGAGTCTTCAAATGCTATTCACTACCAACTGGAGCACCAGCCTGAAAAATTGATTAATCTAAGTAGCCTCTTTACTAACCATAAACAATCTCTACCAATCAGCATTCATAGCTCATGTTATATGTTGCACTACACCTTCATACGTTTGTCACTTCTGTAAGCCTCACATTCATTTCTCATAGCTTGCATACCCTTTCAATTATCTGAATGATTGCTCAAGACAATGACGAATTCTCCTCTCACTTTCAGAACAACATGGTGCACTTGTGGAGCCAGCATGTGAAAACCACAGGATTTACAGGGTGGTGCTAAGTGAATGTTATATCTAGTGGAAATATCTAGAGAGTCTCTGCTGGCCGTTGATGGAGTAACAGCTATTTGCTGCTGCTCTCACTGTATCTAACCTTTTCAACCCGACTTGAAATTCTTCCTTTTCACCCTTGGTAGTAAATTTAAACATGATTTTATTTTACTATGAATATAAGGGGTGCTAAGGTCATGAAAACCACTAAGGAAGATGTTCCTCCTGTAACTTTAGAAGCTATTTTCGAGCAGTTTCAACAAATTAATGCCAAACTTGATTCTTTTCAAAGAAGACTGGAAGATCATGAAGGACGAATTGAAGTGAACGAAGCCTCTCTTTCGGTTTTGGATGGGAAAATCGATGATTTACAGAACCTTTATGAAAAACAAGCCAAAGACAACGAAAGATTAAAGCTGAAGATTATTGACTTAGAAAACAGGAGCAGAAGATCCAATCTTCGTATTCTAGGATTACCAGAGAAGACTGAAGGTAATCAACCAATGGAATTTTTTTGCAAAGTTTTTGGCTCAATTATTCCCTGGTATTCTAGAATCTTTGCCTAAGATTGATCAAGCACACAGAATACCTTTTTTTCAAACCTCCTATGCAAGTTAAACCCAGATCAATTATCATCTCTCTCCATGATTTTCAAACTAAGGAGCTTCTAAGTCAGGAGGCACGTCATCGAGGGATGATTAATTTCCAAGACTATCAAATTAGAATCACTGAAGATTACTCACCAGAGATTATGAAGGAATGGGTTAAATTCAAAAAGGTTATGCCGGATCTGTATCAGAAAGGGTACAAGCCGTCACTTCGATTCCCGGCAAGAGTCAGGATCATACTTAAAAATGGCTCGCAAAAATGGTTTCGATCCTTGGAAGAAGCCCAGAGTTTTCTGGAAACTCCTACTGAATGATTTCACATTTCTCATTATGAACACTTTCTGTTTTCTATTTTTTTTCTTTCGGGTTTTTTTTCTAGTAACCACTTACTAATTTTTGGGATGATTATGTTTCTTTTTGATTCTTTTCTGTTTTGTTCTTTTTTTTGAATTTTTTTTTTGTAATATAGTTTGAAATAAGAAAAAAACAACATTTTAAGTTGCATTGAACCAAGAACACTTGTTTTTACATTGTTTAATTTTGGTTTCATTGTTTATCTCATTGCTATGTCTGGGTTGGAACTTTATTAACCTTGAAGTTAATTAGCAGAGATAATTTGGGGTTATGCTATCTGTAGGTAGCTGCCAGCTGCTTCTAAGCTGGTTTCTTTTCTTTGGGTGTTGGGAGGGGGGTGGGGGGTTTTCTTGGGAAGTTGTTTTGGGCTGTCAACCAAATCTGCTGCCTAGTTACTTTATTTGTAATTCTACTGTAGTACTTTTTGCCATTTTTTTTCAATGGTTTGCTCATCATTCTTTTTTTTTACCTACATTCAAATAATATTATAATGGATCGAGTTATTAATTTACTTAGTTTTAATGTGAAAGGCATAAATTATCCTTTAAAGCAAAAAAAGATTTTTGCCTATATTAAAAAACTTAAAGCCTCTATTATCTTTTTACAAGAAACTCATATTCGCAATTGTGACATTTCATGTTTTTTTAATCAATGGAATGGGCTCCAATTTCATTCTTCTTTTCAAGCTAAATCTAGAGGCGTTTCAATTTTTATAGATAGGACAGTTTCATTTGACCAACATAAGGTCATAACTGATACTAATGGTCGTTTCGTTATAATATCAGGGAAAATAAATAATAGACTAATGGTATTGGCTAATATTTATGCTCCAAATACAGATGACCCAGGATTTTTTTGAATTTTTTTGTCATTTCTACCAGATTTGAACTTTTATTGGTCTTGGGGGTAGACTTTAATCTCTGGTTAGATCCCAAATTAGATAGGTCATCTACTAAATTAGCGGTTCCTAATAAATCAGCTTTACTTCTTCAATCATTTTTAATGAAAACTGGAATTATTGACGCCTGGCATTTTTGGCATCTAGAGGATAAGGAATATTCCTTTTTCTCTCATGTTCACCATACATATTCCAGGATTGATTACTTTTTTATTGATAACCAAATGATTTCATCAGTTTGATCCTGTGACTATAAAGAGATTGCTCTTTCAGATCATGCTCCTGTGCTTCTTTCCTTAAATATCCCTGGGCTCCCTCAGACAAATAGATTTTGGCGTTTTAACCTAATTTTGTTATCTGATAAAAAGTTTTTCCAATTTATGGAGAAACAAATTACTCTTTTTTTAAAAGAGAAGTCATCAGAAGAGATTTCTAGTCTTATTGTTTGGGATACTTTCAAAGCCTTTATTACAGGTCAAATTATTTCTTATATGACAAGCATTAGGAAAAAAGCTGACAGAGAAAGAGCTGATCTAGTTGATCAATTGAAACTATTAGATCAAAAATATGCTTTGGATCCAGATCCGGCTTTATATAAAAGGCGAGTTGAAATTAAAACTAAATATGATCTTCTTTTAACTTATCCAATTGAAAGTCAACTTTTAAAAGATAAAAGTCAATTTTACATTCACGGAGATAAAACAGGTAAATTACTGGCTAACCAATTAAAAATTTCCAGAGCCAGACGACAAATTAAAGAAATTTCAAAAGCCAATGGTGAGAGGACAACTGATCTTTTAGAAATAAATGATACTTTTAGAGAATTCTATTCTAAACTTTACAGTTCTAATTTTCCTAAAGATAATACCGTAATGGATAATTTCTTTGACAAATTAAATATTCCTACACTTTCCATTGAAAATCGAAAACAGTTGGATCAATCTATTGCATACAAGGAAATCGCCGAGGCTGTGCGATCTTTACATTCTGGAAAGACTCCGGGTCCGGATGGATTTCCCGGAGAATTCTATAAGGCCTTTTCCTCTTTACTTATACCTCATTTATGTGCTGTCTTTTCGGATTCTTTTAAATTGGGTAGACTACCATAATCTTTTTATGAAGCTTCTATTTCACTTATTCTTAAGAAAAATAAGAACTCAACAGAATGCACTTCGTATAGACCAATTTCGCTACTTGATGTTAAAATTTCATCTTAAGTTCTAGCTCGTAGATTGGAAAATATTTTACCTTCAATTATATCCGATGATCAGACTGGTTTTATTAAAAATCGATATTCTCATTTTAATATTCATCGTTTATTGAATATCATTTATTCTCCCTCTAAAGAAATATCGGAATGTGCGCTATCTTTAGATGCTGAGAAGGCCTTTGATCGGATTGAATGGAATTACTTATTTAAAACTTTAGAGAAATTTAATTTTGGGCCTGATTTTATCCAATGGATTAAATTACTTTATTTATCCCCTTCTGCTTGAATTCTTACTAATTTTCTAAATTCTAAACCTTTTAAACTTCAACGTAGAACCAGACAGGGATGTTCTTTGAGCCCTTTGCTCTTTGATTTGGCCTTAGAACCTTTAACTATTTCTTTCCGAGAATCTAGAGATATCTTTGGTATCTCCAGAAGAGGTATTAACCATAAAGTTTCCCTATATGCTGATGATTTATTACACTTTATATCTAATGTTGAAGCCTCGTTACCTCCTATGCTTTCTTTACTTTCTCGCTTTAGTCATTTTTCAGGCTACAAATTGAACTTATACAAGAGTAAATGTTTTCCTCTGAATAATTTGGTACCTTTTGATATTAATATTCCTTTTAAAATTGTAAGAAATCATTTTACCTATTTGGGAGTGTCAATTACTAAAAATTATAAGCATTTATTTAAAGAAAATTTTTTTACCTTATTACGCTATGTGAAAAGGGTTTTATCAAGTTGGTCTCCCCTTTCTATATCATTGATTGGCCGAATTAATGTTATTAAAATGAATATTTTACCCAAATTTATATATCTATTTCAGGCTTTACCTGTTTTTATTCCTAAACCTTTCTTTGACTCTCTTGAGTCAATTATATCTTCTTACATATGGAATAATAAACATCCTAGATTAAATAAAGTTCACCTTCAGAAGGCTAAAAAGAATGGAGGTTTAGCATTACCTAATTTTAGATTTTATTACTGGGCAGTCAATATACGAAATCTTACGTTTTGGTTATATTACATTAATCGAGAGGCTTGTCCAGTATGAGCCTCTTTGGAAATTAACTCTGTTAAAAAATTTCTATTATTTCTCTGCTTGGTTCTCCACTTCCTTTATCATTAATTAAACTAACAGATAATTTAGTAGTTAAACGTGCCTTGAGGATTTGGTTACAATTTAGAAAATATTTTGGTTTATTGAGTTTTTCTTTGTCCAGTCCCATTTTCTCTAATTACTTTCTTAAACCTTCTATGACTGATGTAGTTTTTAAAGAGTGGGACAAATTAGGTATTACTTGTTTTCAAGATCTGTTTGTTGGAGGAAATCTTTCTTCGTTTGAACAATTGTCTACCAAGTATAATTTACCAAAAACTCATTTTTTTAGATATTTACAAATTAGAGTTTTTCTTCGATCTCAATTACATTCTTTTCCTTTCTGTCCCGATAAGAATTTATTAGATGTAATTTTTAAATTGGAACCCTTTCAGGATGGCTCAATATCTAATATTTCTGACAGATTATTAGGAATGAGTAAGGTGCCACTAGATAAAATTAAAAACACTTGGGAACAAGATTTGCAGATGTCAATTTCCAAAGAAACTTGGAATGAAATTTTCAAGTTGCTTAATACTTCATCATTATGTGCTCGTCACTCTCTCCTTCAATTTAAAGTGGTCCATAGAGCTGACTTATCTAAAGATAAACTATCCCGTTTTTATTCTGATATATCTCCTTACTGTGATAAATGCAATAACGGAGTGGCTTCCTTAATTCACACGTTTTGGACTTGTCAGAGTCTTAAAAAATATTGGACAGAGGTCTTTCATACTTTTTCTGTACTTTTTAAAATAAATTTTAAAATTAATCCTTTGACTGCACTATTTGGGATTGTTGGAGAAAAAGATATAATTTTGAAGGCTTCTGATTTACATATTCTGGCTTTTATTTCTCTTATAGCCAGGAGAGCAATATTGCTTAAATGCTAGGAAGCTACTCCACCTACGCATGTTCAATGGTTACGGGATGTTATGTCATACTTGAATCTAGAGAAGATTCGCTGTTCAGTTTTTGAATCTAACCTAGACTTTCAAACCCTGTGGGGACCCTTTTTGAATTATTTTCAAAAACTCTGATTTGGGGACTAAAATGCAGATATTGGCTGACACGGTTACGTTTTTTTAAGGTTTTTCCTTGCTGTTTCTTCTATCTAACAGCTTCGGGTTTTGGTAGTGGGGGTAGATTTTTTTTGTAACAAAATATTTCAATTTTTTCTTTCCTTATTAACTAACTACTATATGTGATTATTGATTTAGAGTACTGTAATCCTAAGTACGACTTAATACAATGTATTCAGTAGTATTTTTACTTTCTTTTTTGATGCATGTACTCTGTATTTTTTTCATGGATTTAATAAAAATATTGTGAACAAATATCTAGAACTGGAAGCATAGTTTCAGAATAAGGGGACCCCTTTGAAGATGGAGGTGAGAATTCTCTACCTCAAAAGCTGTGGAGGTGGAGTTATTGAATATATTCAAGGCAGTGATTGACAGACATTAAAATTGCAAGGGAGTCAAGGGGTATGTCGAGAGAGCAGGGAAGTAGGGTGGAGGCCAAGATGGGATCAATCATGAATGACAGAGCAGGCTTAAGGGGCTAAATGGCCTGTTCCTGCTATTTCTTATGTTCTTAAGAATTATGGGGAAAAGGCAGGAAAGAGGATTTGAGGCCAAGATCAGCTCAGCCATGACCTTATTGAATGGTGGATCAGGTATGAGGGGCCCTATGGCCATACCTGATGCTATTTCTTATGATTTTACTGGTATTACAATCCAAATGAATCCTTCGTAAGTAGCACTGGCTAAAAGGGATTGTCTCCTTCATTCCTCCCACTTCCTCCTACTTGCCAATATAGCACCCATCTATGTTGGAGCTCCAAAGACTCTCATTGTATGCCAACTGTTTTAATTTCTCATCAATGTGCTCATTTAACAAAGAACAATAAATAACATGTTAAACCCTGAAAAACCCAAATCAAAAGCCATGACTTTGTTTCTTTGCACAATCTGATTACCTTTTAGAATAAGCATCAGCAAATCATTCTCTAACAAAATGGCAAATATTAATCCCCAAAAGTAAAGGGTAAATTCAGAACTGACAGTTCCTTTAAAGACTTGCAAACATAAATTAGAATTGATCAAAACACTCCCATGTTAATTATGTAACTGTGGGGGCCAAAGAGACTACAGCTCAAGATGTTGAATCACTTGGATTTCATTACATGTCAAAAATAGAATAATGTTCTTTAATTTAACTCAAGAAGTAACAATTTCTTGATTGTCTTGTTTCCAGCTCAGAAATGATCCAAGCAAGCTGACATTAGTCTCCTGGCGAAAAGCAGCAGTAATGCTGTTACCAGCTGAATAAATAAAGTCTTGTAACGTCATCTAACTGTGGACACCAATATACTGTCAGTGCCAGAGAACAAATAATAAATGCTATTTTCAGAATTGTAATGATAAACAGTTCATGTCCATGCATATATATGTGCGCATGTATATAGTCAGAGTGCATCCTTGTGTGCCCAGAGTGTGTGTATATACATGGACATGTGGTATTAAGTCTGTGCAGCTGAGCCTTGTCCTAAATCATCTTGGATCTCCTTATCATTGGACCAAGACCTCACTCTGTCAAGACCATATGATAGTTGGTGTGCAAACACTACCCCACATTAAAAGAATTCACACAGAGGTATCTTACACTCCTAAGAACTGGAGTGGAAGCAAGTCATCCTTGAGCTGAAGAAGAAAGTAAGGATTCATATCATTAATTTGTGTCAGGGTAGATGAATTCCTTTCTGCTGGATGCTGCAGATTCTGAAATGCTGTCATGGGAGAGGGTGTTTTCAGGGTAAAATTCTAGCACGCACTTAACAATCAGTTGTTCCAACCCTGACACATTTAAGAATGCAGTCATAATCAAGGCTTCTAGCCAAGTGAAGGAGGGCAGCAAACCAGAGTTTTATTGCCTATTTGGTTAGTCTGTACCAGAAACTACAAGTTGTACAGGTAGAACTTTGCCCACTGGAAGTGCATTCATTTTTATTTGATCCCAACTAACTTTAGAAAGAAGCTCAGATGGTTCCCAGAGAGCACCTCTGAACCTTTTGATCTTAAGTCTTCCTATGACTATAATTATGATTTAGTGTATGCACTGCCCTTGCAAAGGACCAAGAGGTGACTGCTTCAAGATCAATCTATATCAGTTGCTCTTGCGCATTGGGTGATTTTATTCCATTGAGAATACTAGGTGTCAATATAGTAATTGATAGTGAAGCCACAGCAGCTTTATAAGTTGCATGCCTTGGTGTGAGCTTGATCTCATTGATAAGATTGTCCTCACAAACTGCATAATTTATAATGATCCTTCAGCACACTGTGGAATCAGCGTTGCATTGAGATCCATATATTTTACTTTGGAGAGATATCAAAACTGAGTCACCTAGTACTTGTTTACAATCACTCTGTGCTATTTAAAAGTTCTTCAGATGGCCTGATTAGCAATCAGCACTCATTTCCCACCATTAACCATAAATAGATTGGCTTGTTTTCCATTTATCATTTTCTGTTCTGTTTTTGGACTGCCATGCACACAACCTCCACATTCTTCTATTTAACAACAATGACTATGCTTTAAGGCTATATATATGGAGCAGGAAATCTCCCTGTTCACCTCCAATGTAGAATTTCAAAAAATGCTTGTACTTCATCAGATAGGGCTTAAGAAACAAAGATAAATATATAAACCCTCAATATCACCACCTAAGAATATGCAAAGAGAAAATAACCAGAAAACAGTAATTTAAAATCAGCAAATATCATCAAGCATATTCAAATATGCTCCTTCATTCAAAAACTGATAAATATTTGAATCAAACTGGCAGGTCAGATAATAAAGACAAAATTGAAACTTCTTACTGGAAAGCTAGAGCCATTTTATATTCTGCACATCTATGCTCTTGTAAAGAATGACAACAAAATCTAGTCAAGAGCAGGAAGTGGCTATTGGGTGGTCAGTGAGCAAGGCTTATGCAGCACCCACCCAAGGAAGTTGAGTCTATAGCACAGGAACAGGACATTCAGTTAGTACTGCAATTTATATATCACTTGCCCTCAGTGGGCCTGTGCCATTTTCATGGCACATAAATTAAACTAAAGCTGTTGGCATAAAGCATGCACTGAGGATCCATGCATTCCTAATTCCCATCTCACCCCTGCCACGACCCAATATGCAGCTCACAGTCATAAATTCCAGTGGTATTAGCCACAGGCCAAACAGAAATGATAATATATTTGGTATTCACTTTTTAAATCATGGAACAAGAACCCTATGATCATTTTAATGGCAGCTAATAATCATAGAAAATAGAGTCATGATGAACTTAACCATAGCTTCATCAGCAATATCAGTTTGCAACCATTGTTGCATATTTTAAAAAAAATGTTTACATGGCTCCATAAGCAGATATTTAATAGAGAAAAGAAAAAAAAATCTTTCTTTCTTATTTATTGGTTTACTGCCCATCCCATATTGCTTGAGAAGGTGATGGTGGACCATATTCTTGAACCACTTCAGTCCTTCTGTGAAGGCATTTCCAAGGTACCAGTGGGGAGAGAGTTCCAAGATTTAGACCTGGCAACAATAAAGGATGGCTGATAAACTTTCAAGCCAGGATGGTATGCAACTTGGAAGGCAAAACACAGCTGGCGGTGTCCCTTTGTGCCTGAAGCCCTTGTACTTGGCAGTAGAGGTGTGGGTTTGGAAAGGTGTTGCCTGGGCAAGAAACTGCAGTGCTTTTTGTAAACAGTACACACATGGTGGATGAAATACTACAAGTTGCTGACAAGGATCCCAGTCGGGGCCAGTTTACTTACCCCATGATCGACTCTTAACTGTCCTTTAAAATGGACTAGCAAAACAGAGTTCAAGTGGAGAGGCAGCAAATAATAAACTGGACATCAATGCTCTTATCCTGTGAATGAATAGATAAAGGACCTAAAACTTCTTTGCCTGATAAATGTTTTAAAGCAATCCTGGCAGGAGTGTTGTGGTGAATTCTATTAGACATGTAATAAGGTGCTACCTACCTGTCCAATGCAATGACTGTAAAGCTGAGAACAGTGACCGAACAGAAGACTTTGTGCAGGAATTTGATAATTTTGCAGAAAAGCAGGGTATAAATCCACCAGCAGCAGTGAGGACTGGCACTCAGGATGATATCGAAAGGCACGCAAACAACACTTGCACAGATTCCAGCGCAGGCCAGGTTTTTGATGAAACGATTTGTGACCGACTTGAATACTGTTGTGTGGCATGTTGACCACAATACCATTAGATTCCCTGCATCAAAATTGAATGACAGAATTGTGAGAAACATGGAAGAATGAAATGCTGCAGAGGCCTTATAATGTTTTATTTAGAACTCACATTCTTTTTAACATTGTGCTTTAAGACATGGACATGCAAAGCAAGAATGATTAATTTTATATGTTTAACAGAAATGATAAAACAATTGAATAGATGTTACACAGAGATATACATAGCTTCTTTAAACTTCTATTTGGTTCTGTCATCCTAATGTTCTCCCCTGCTCTCCTGAAACTACCAACTAATGCAGTTTTCACACATTCCAATTTTCATCTAATGTTCATCATAACTCTTCCTTTGATGTCAGTGAGTTTTATTTCACTACTTGACCAGGGTCATAGCCACGATTAACCCTCAGAAACAGGCTGAGGGAGAATAATCAGCATTCAATTGTTTATAGCATCTTAAACACAGGATCGTGAAAATGACTTGTCACTTTCCTCTCTTCCCCAGTTTTAAAAAAGGATCTTTGATCTGAAGCATTAACAGTTCTTTTTCCATAGATTCAGCCTGGCCTGCTGAGTGTTTCCAGCATTTTAGGTTATTATGTCATATTACTAACCTGACTACTGCTTGAGTTAAGCTGACTCAAGACAAAACCAGAACTTACAGCTGAATGACATGATTTATATGGGGTAGGAGCATGAGAGGGGTTTCTTTGAGCCAACAAATCGTGAGGAAAGTTGCCTGAAATTTCTTGTAAAACAAATGTGTAATTTGGTTTTTAAGAGGCTCAAGCATTAACAAAAAAATCAGCTCTTGTTCAGTTTCCATGTTAGCTCTTTCAGTGGCTATGTTTTGCTTTTGTGAGCAAACGTTGTTTCAGGTTGGCTGAAACTTTCTTTAGCTGACCCCAATAAATAATCAAGGTTTAAGAAGAAAAGCTGTAAGGTATTGGATGACCATGCCCAAATAAACTTTGAACATTAAATTATCCCTATAGGTGCTGGTATATGATTCTGTCAAGGCTGAATTAACAAAACAATTTCAGCCAGACTCCAGATTGCAAAATTAGTTCCTTGAGATTTTTTTCTGTGTTCTTTATTCATTTGTCAAATGTAGGAATTCCCAATTACCCTATGAGAGTGATGGCGAACCACCTTACTGAATAACCACATGGTTTGTGAAGGTACTCCCATTGTGTGATCCAGAATTTTAACCCAGTGACAATGACTAGCTATACATTTCCAAGTCTGAATGGCATGTTATTTTAAAGGGATCTTGCAGGTGGTAGTGTCTTCATGTGTTTGTTCTTCTTGTTCTGAGTGTAGCGACTGTGGATTTGGAAGGTGGGCATGATATTGAAGAAGCCTTGAGAAGTTCCTGCAGTGTATGTTGTGATTGGTACACATTGCAACTAATTTGATGGAGGGACTGGATGCCTAATGTGGCTAATGGAATGCCAGTCAAAAGGAAAGCTTTGTCCTACATGGTGTTGAGTGTTGAAGCTGCATTCATCCAGGCAAGTAGAGGATATTCCATTGTACTCCTTATTTGCCTCATGGGTAGTTGAAAGGCTTTGTGAAGTTGGAAGGCACATCAGACCCCAAAGACTACCTGTCCTCAACTTGCCCTTGAGGCCAGAACACTTGTGTGCCTCGTACAATTAAATTTCTAATGCGTAGTAACCCCAGGATATAGCTGATATGATATTTTGGGATTGAAATTCCATTTAATGTCCAGAAGAACTGGCTGGATTCTCTTTAGATATGGATGTCATTTACCCCTTATCATACTAAGTCTGAAAACTGTTCATGTTTTGCTACCTGTGGGAATGAATTGCATCACCATCAATGAAGTTTTGCATTTTAATGCAGTCATCAATGGATATCCTCAGTTCTGAGCCTAAGGAAAACATTGATTCCCATCATATGCAACTACTGATTATTGCAATGCTGATTAACTCAAAATTTAGACATTAATTCCATTTGTTTGTTTACAAAACCTTAATGTGGCAATTTAATTTCACAGTCCCATGAACTCTGGTTGATCTTATCAAGGTCAAAGTTGTTCTAATGCTTTAATGGCCAACATCATATTTTCCTTAATCACTTAGGGTTTCAACTTTCATTTTGTATTCCTTTTCTGAGCATTCTGAATACAAGTTCTATTTAAACACAAATGAAAAGAGAGAATCCTGAAAAATATTCAGTCAGCATTGGTGGAGAAAGAAATACATAAAATTTCAGAATGACAACCTTTTATTAGCATACAGTAGTAAGCATTAGATGTATGATAGGGAAGCTTTTGTTGAGAATCTGATTAAAGATGAATCATGTGCACCAGTTAACAGATAAATATTTCCAATAATATATTATCCCATCACTGCTATAAACAAATATTTAGTTTGAGGCACATTATATCAGGAAGACGTCATTCAATCAGAGAACCAGCAGGGAAGGAGGCTATTCATCCCATCAAGTCCATGATAATTGTATACAAAATCAATTCAGCCAATTGTACTCCTTCATACTGCACCCATTGCCCTACATTTTTCCAAGTGTTTGTTCATGTAACCATATTTATCTACTGAAATGAATTTGATACACACAATATGTTGTATAGTAGTTCTTAAAAAGCAATATTATCCCACCACTTATTTGTATTTGCGCAGAAGCATATATGGAGCATATTCTTCTTGTTAACTTTTTTGAATATTTCTAATTAAAATTAAGATGGTTTGCTAAGTGTTCCAAACTAATAAATAATGTATGCATAATAACAGAGAGACCTGCAAACTACTTGAGAATTAACCACAATATGATAGTTAGATTACATAAGTAATTTATTATCATATTCATTGTTCTGAAATTTATAATTATCTGTCTTTAAACAAGATTACAGGCTTGAGGTCATCTCATTTGTTTTATTTTTCTTTAGATAATAGATGAGCTACAAAAATTGAGGGGATACTTTTATTCTGGATCACTTGTAAGCTTTTAGGCTGCCTGCCAAAAAGCAGGTGCTGATAGTATCAATCACCTTAGCACCAATCACCAATCATATGATAACATCTGCATTTCAGGGTTGACAATTGTGTGCCTGCCAGCACAAATATATTGAGTAATAATATCTGTGATCGTTGAAAAATTACATAGAGTCATGGAGTCATAGAGTGATACAGCATGGAAACAGGCCCTTCGGCCCAACTGGTCCACGCCAACCACAGCATCCTCCCTGTTAGTCCCAGTTGCCCGCATTCAGCAAATAACTCTCCAAGCCCCTCCCCTCCTTGTACCTTTCCAAATGCCTCTTAAATGTTGCAATTGTATCCACCTTGACCACTTCCTCTGGCAGCTCATTCCAGGTACTCACTACACTCTGTGTAAAGAAGTTACCTCTCAGGTCTCTTAAATCTCGCCCCTCTTATCTTGTGTCTGTTTCCTCTAGTTGGACTCCCCAACCCTGGGGAAAGGACTATGACTGTCCACCTTATCCATACCCTTCATAATTTTATAAACTTCTGAGGTCACCGTTCATTCTCCTACGCCCCAAGGAATAAAGATCCAGCATGGCCAAGCCCTCCCTATAACTCAGGCCCTCTAGTCCAGGCAGCATCCTTGTAAATCTCTTCTGCACCCTCTCCAGCTTGACAATGTGTTTCCTATAACAGGGTGGCCAAAACTGTACACAATACTCCAAGTTCAGTCTTACCAATGACATATAACTGCAACATAATGTCCCTACTCCTAAACTCGATTCCCTGACTGATGAAGACCAGCATGCTAAACGCCTTCTTCACCACCTTGTCTATTTGCGTAGCCACTTTCAGCGAACTATGCACTTGTATTCCCAGGTCCCTCTGTTCCACAACACTTGTCAGTGCCCTGCCATTCACTGCATAAGTCCTCCACTGGTTTGGATGTCCAAAATGCATCACCTCACAATTATCTAAGTTGAAATCCATTTGCCATTCCTCAGCCCATCTCCCTAAATAACCAAGATCTCTTTGCAATTCATTGTAACCTGCTTCACTATCAACAAGACCCCCTAATTTAGCATCATCAGCAAACTTGCTAATCGTGCCATGTACATTCATATCCAAATCATTTACATACATAATGAATAACAGAGGTCCCAACAGTGACCCCGGGGCACCCCAGTAGTCACAGGCCTCCAGTCAGAGAGTCGACCTTCAACCATCACCCTCCAATTCATATCATCGAGCCAATTCTGAATCCACCTCACTAGCTACCCCTGAATCCCATGTGACCTAACCTTCCAGATCAGTCAACTATGCAGAACCTTGTCAAAGGTCTTACTAAAGTCCATAGAGGCAACATGACTAAAAAATATTAATTAGAATTACAATTACAGCTATTTTGTTTTACAGTTAGCACAGCATGACGCACAGGGTTGAAAGTTAAAAAGGGTCCAGAAATTTAAAAAAGTAATAAATTTTCAACAAGAGGCAACATGGATTTTGTGACTCTTTTACTTATTAACATTTAAATTTCAGCATACTGTTCATAGGCTGAGGTAAAGTTTTGGAAAAATCAGTTGCTGTCTGTGAAATTGTATTTATCAATCTATAAAAGAAAACAACATTTCATTTCAGGGGAGACACAAGAGACTGCAGACGCTGGAATCTGGAGCAACAAGCAATGTGCTGGAGGAACTCAGTGGGTCATGCAGTGTCTGTGGGAGGAAAGAAATTATTGACGTTTCAGGTCGAAATCCTGCATCAGGACTGAGAGTGGAGAGGTAAGACGGCCAGCATAAAGAGGAGAAGGAGAGTGGCAAGAAAGGATTCCGAGGTGACTGGTGGACAGAGGAGGGGTGTAAGATGACAGGCAGGTAATGCCAGGTAGGGGAGGTGAGTGGGGGTGGAGTTGGACGACTGTGGCAGGTGAATGACAGATGGAGGCAGACAGAAAGAGAGAGGAAAAAGAGAAAAACAGATAGAGCAAGGTGGGGGGAGGGGAGTGTGAAGATGGGAGACAGCTGCTGGAGGGAGATCAGCAGGAACACAAAGCGCTACCAGAGCTGGGTTCGGATAAGTAAAGGAGGCGAGAATGGGAACCACTGGGGAAAGGTGAATGGCGGATGGAACCAGATGGGGGGGTGGGGGGAAACCTATGTGTGCTGGGTAGATGCACCTAGGAGGCAGAAGGGGACGAAGATGGGTGAAGGGGGGCTGGGGGAGGGGGAGGGTGGGAAAGTAGACAAAAATGGGAAGACCGATCAGAAGTGGAGGGGGAAGGGTGGTGGAAAGGGGGGGTGGGTTATCTAAAATTGGAAAACTCAATATACATGCCATTGGGTTGTAGATTACCCAGGTGGAATACAAGGTGTTGCTCCTCCGGTTTGTGTTGGGCTTCATCCTGGCAGTAGAGAAGGCCAAGGATGGACAGGTCAGTGTGGGAATGGTCTGCAACTGGGAGTTCGGGATGGCCACTGTGGACTGAGTGGAGGTGTTCTGCAAAACAGTTGCTAAGTCTTTGCTTGGTCTCACCAATGTGGAGGAGCCCACATCGGGAGAACCGAAGGCAGTAGACAAGGTTGGAGGAGTTGCACATGAACCTTTGCCTCACCTGGAAGGACTGTTTAGGTCCCTGGACGGTAGCAAGAAAGGAGGTGCAAGGATGCGTTACATCTACTGCGAGGCCAGGGGAAAGGCAAGGGAGGGATGGGTGCAGAGGGATGAGCAGACCAGGGAGTCAGGGAGGGAGTGGTCCCTGCAAAAGGCGGAACGGGGTTGGGAGGAGAAGATGTGGCTGGTGGTGGGATCTTGTTGCAGCTGGTGGAAATGATGAAGATTGATATGCCGGATGCAGAGGCTCATAGGATGAAAGGTAAGGACCAGGGGGACTCTATCTCTGTTCTGTCTGGAAGGAGGCGGGATGAGAGTAGAAGTATGAGAAACAGAAGAGATACAAGGTTGCGCTCCATCAACCACAGCAGAAGGGAAGCCATGTTTCTTGAAAAAGGACATTTCAGTTTTCCTGGAACAGTAAGCCTCATCTTGAGAGCAGATGCAGTGGAGAAGGAGAAACTGGGAGAAAGGAGTGGCATCCTTACAAGAGACAGAGTGGGAAGAGATGTAGTCTAAGTAGCTGTGGGAGTCGGTGGGTTTATAATAAGTATCAGTGGATAGTTTGTCCCCTGAGATGGAGATAGAGAGATCTAGGAAAGGGAGAGAAATGTTAGAAATGGCCCACGTGAATTTTAGAGCAGGGTGGAAGTTGGTGGCGAAGGTGATAAAATTGATGAGTTCTGCATGGGTGCAGGAAGCAGCACCAAAGCAGCATCAATGTAGCAGAGAAAGAATTGGAAATGGTACCGGAGAAGATTTGAAACAGGGGCTGTTCCATGTAGCCAACAGGCATAGCTGGCACCCATGGCTACACCTTTGATTTGTCAAAAGCGAGAGGAGTCAATAGAGAACTTGTTTAAGGTAAGAACAAGTTCAGCCAGGTAAATGAGAGTGTTGGTGGAGGGGAACTGGTTGGATCTTTGTAGTAGGATGAAAAGGAGGGCTTTTAGACCTTCCTGATGGAGGATGGGAGGTGTAGAAAGACTGGACATCTATGGTGAAGATGGGACAGTGGGGACTGGGATTCAGAAGCTGTCCAAATGGTGGAGGGTATGCGAGGTGTCCCAGACGTAGGTGGGAAGGGACTGGACAAGGGGAGACAGGATGGAGTCGAGGTATGAAGAGATAAGTTTGGTGGGGCAAGAGCAGGCAGAGACAATGGGCCTACCAGGACAGTCCTGTTTGTGTATGTTGGGTAAGAGCGGGGTTGAGGAACTATCAGGTTAGAGGCAGTGGAGGGGAGATCTCCTGATGTAATGAGATCTGTGACAGTGCGGAAGATGATGGCCTGGTGTTTGTCAGTGAGGTCATCGTCCAGGGGTTGGTAAGAGGAGGTACCCGAGAGCCGTCATCTGGCCTCTGTAGAGGTCAGTCCGCCAGACTACAATGGCACCGCCTTTGTCTGTGGGTTTGATGATGAGGTTCCAATTGGTGCAAAGTGAATAGAGGGCTGTGTGTTCAGAGTGGGTGAGGTTGGGGTGAGCCAGGGAAATGGAGGTCAAGGTGGCAATTGGAGAAGAAAATGTCAAAGGGAGGTAAAAGTCCCAAAGGGGGTATTCAAGAGGTAGGGGAGTGTTGGAGACGTGAGAAGGGGTCATGTGGGGGGGGGGGGGGGGAAATGTGAGGACTTCTTACCAAAAAAAATAGGCACAGAGGCAGAGGCGATGGAAGAAGAGCTCCATGTCATGGCAGGCCCGGAACTCATTGAGGTGTTGGCACAGGGGCACAAAGGTGAGACCTCTGCTGAGGACTGACCACTCAGCATCAGACAGGGGGAGGTGAGGGAGGATAGTGAAGACATTTAATTTCAAATTGGATGGAGAGGAAAGCTTGAAGATGCACATCACTGTGGAATTTTAATGCTTTTCAAAAAATCATTGAGCATAGTGAGATTACAATAAATCCAATCAGATTTGAAGCCCGCTCAGAACAATGAATTTTATCTCTATGTCACCTAATCCTTTAAATCAGATGGAATTGAAGAAGCTTTCTAATTATGCAGGTATATTTCACCTTCTAATCCATCGTTGCTATTACACTGACTGATGAATTTTCGGATGAATAGGTCATTAGCACAACGTGCCACACTATTAAAAATTATTTAATTTGTTTCATGTCACCGACTCAATGAGCAGGATTACATCCACCACCTGCAGGTTGCTGCACTCTCATTAATCAATAACTGCGATGTTTCAGGTTTCAGAAAATTGCTCCAAATTTACAAGATACTCATACAACTCACCTCCCTCTGAATTGACTAAAAAGTGCAATTTAGGTTGTTGCAACTATGCAGGGCATCTATTGCTTATACCAAGGTAATGTTGTGTTACAAAAAAGTGCCCAGGCAATATGAAATGTTAGAATTTCAGAGACATGGCTTGGATTATCCTGCCACAGTCCCTCTTCATTGTTTCACTGTCAGTGCTCAGCCATGCCCAAATTTGCTTCAGCCCAATCTGGAAGACAGATCTTTCTTAGCCAGGTTGTTCTAGAAACAAGAGGCCCTGACCAGCATAACAGACTGACATAATGGTCCAGAACAAGCCCTGCCTATGGAATTCCTCTTTAAGCCTTTGACAGTCAGTAAAGACCTCAGTCCAGCTTTACCACTCAGGGATATTAAATGTTTCTGAAGTCCCTTACAAAAACTATGCTGCATGAAATACTTCTTATCAATTTTAAATTCTCCATTAAATATGTTGTTAAAAATAAAAAAAACAAAATACCCAAGACATTTTAAATAAGAACATTTAATAAACTGTACATTTTTTTGAATATTGAATTTGTCTGCCATTGCTTCTACATGGTGAGTACAATGACAGAGCATAGCCAGGAACTGGCTGGCAAAACTTGACCAGTAAGTTTGAGATTTCTGAGTTCATGCAGGAGTCTCAAAACTTACTGCCACTTTCACCAAGAAATGCCAGCATTTCAATGCAGAACTTGAAGCATTTCCCAGCAAAACCCATGCCTTGAGTTAAACATTGATAGTGGTGGATATGTGGTAATGTCATACGATAAGAAAAGGGCAGTCCAAAAGTGCTCCCAGTTTGTGCTGTCATTGCTGCAGCAAAGTCAGCCAGCCAGAATAATCTTTCATGATTGAATAAAATCTGTCCATTGTCAGTTTCTTCAGAAAACCAGAGATATGGAAGCTGACATTTTAAAATTAATTTAAGAATAATCACTCAGGGTCTTTCAATGCAGAATTTTAACGACTGATATAAAGGTGTAGGGGCAGAAATCAAATATTTTCCCATTGATGCCTTTTCAATTCAAAAGATGAACCAAACATGTTGTACCCTGGCTCATGGTATGAAACTGTCATGGTTATCACTTTAGATGAGTGAGAGAAGATCTGACTAATAATCCTTAAAAAGTGATCTAAATTGCATCTAATTAATTCTATTTTAGCAACCTAAATTAGAAGTAGAATGCAGTTTTAAGTGTATGGAAATAAAAAACAGCCATCAATGAAATTGACCACATAGCTATCAAATTGTGTAATATCCCAAAACATTAACTAATGTCCTTTAGAAAACAAGACTTGAATTCTTCCCTGGTCTGGCTTGGATGCAACTCCAGTGGTTGCCCTCTGATGTGGTCGAGTTGTCTCAGATCAAACTAGAGATGATCAATAATGCTGTTGCAGCCAACAAGGGCCACATCATGAGAAATTTTTTTTAAATTATGTCACAAGCTCTGCAGTCCAACAAAGGAATATCTGACCCAATGCTGGGAAATAACATCAGATTCCTTCAGCCTCTCCTATTAATATGAACCCAAGAACACTACCATCAGGGTCTGGATGTACTGGCTAAAATTTCCAATCAAACTTACAATGGAAGCATAAATGTTAGTGTTTTCTATAAAGTAATCCATATTGTAGTAAATAGACGAGTGGACTGGCAGCATCCTAAAAGACTGTAGTAATGCATTCCTTTTACAAATCTTTCCTCATCATTATAAACGTCTAATATCTTTTCAGATTACAATATGAAAGTATAGCACCTTTATTGCTAAATAAGGTTGTCAGAAAAATTAATTGCCAGTTTTTAACCTAACATGAAATTTTATGATAACAAGGCCCTTCCACTGAAGGCTCACCGGCTTTAGTTCCAGAGGTGAACAGGTTCAAGGGAGAAACAAAAAATATTGTTTCATGTCTGTCCTACTGATGAGCCTGGAGTTCTAGACCCTTAGAATCTATTTTCAAAGGAAGAATGCTTTCTATGCATTACCATTTAGAGCAGTCACTGGGCCCAAGCAAATTAGTGCACTTTGGATAATAGCTTATGGCTGCCATGATGTTGCCTTAAACTCAGAAGTATGGAAAATCTCATTATTAGAGCAGATATGATGAAGGAGAAGAATTAGGAGAATGGAATGGAATCCTTACAGGAGGCATGGTGAGGAGAGGTGTAGGTGAGATACCTATGAGATTTGGTAGGCTTATGATAGATATTGGTTGCTAATCGATCCCCTGAGATAGAAATGAAATGTCAATGTCAAGAAAGGGAAGGATCAGAAATAGACCATGTGGAAAATAGAGTATCATGAAAATTGGCAGCAAAGTTAATGAAATTTGAGTTCTGTACAAGTGCAGGAAGCAACACTAATACAGTCATCAATGTAACAGAGAAACAGTTATGGGGGGGGGGGTCTGTATAGGATTATTCCACGTATTCTAGATTGGGCCTATGAGAGTTCACACACCTTTACCTTTCATTTGGAGAAAGTGAATGCAGTAGAAAGACAAGTTATTCACTCTAAGAATGAGTACAAGTTGGAGGTTCAGAAGATTTGGACATCCATGGTGAAGATGAGCTAGTTAGGAGCAGGACAACAGACACTGTCAAAATGGTAGAGAGGATCAGGGATGTCATGGACGTAAGTGGGAAATGACTGGAAAAAGGGACAAAGGAGTAAGTTCTGTGGGGCAAGAGCAGTCTGATAAAATGGGTCTATCAGGACAGTCCTGCTTGTGGATCTTGGGGAGAAGATGGAAAGGAGCTATGCAAGGCTGAGAGTCTGGAAGCTGTGGAAGGAAAATATCCTAATGAGGTGTCTGATTATCTGGGAGACAATGGCCAGATATTCATGGGCTCAGGGTCCAATGAGAGGCCTGAGAAGGTGCCTGAGAGCTGACTTTCAGCTTCTGCAAGGTACAGATCAGTTTGCCAAAACACAACAGTGACATTCTCGTCAAATGGTTTGGTGACAATGTTGGGGTCAGCGTCTATTCATTAAGGACCCCAAACAGGACATAGATAGGTTAGTGGAATAGGCAAATAAATGGCAGATGAAACTTAACACAGAGAAGGGTGAAGTGATATATTTTGGCAGAAGATACGAGGAGAGGCAATGTATCTTTGATAACGCAGTTCTAATGAGTGCGCAGGATCAGAAAGACCTGGGGATTCAGATACACAGATCCTTGAAGATGGCAAGACAATTGAGAGATTGATTAAGATTAAGATATCTTTATTAGTCACGTGTACATCGAAACACACAGTGAAATGCATCTTTTGCGCAGTGTTCTGGGGGCAGCCCGCAAGTATCGCCACGCTTTCAGCGCCAACAATAGTATGCCCACAACTTCCTAACCCATACATCTTTGGAATGTGGGAGGAAACTGGAACACCCAGAGGAAACCCATGCAGACATGGGGAGATGTACAAATTCCTTACAGGCAGTGGCCAGAATTGAACCCGGGTTGCTGGTGCTGTAATAGCGTTATGCTAACCACTACACTACTCTGTAGTTGGTATTCAGCAATTGTGTTGGAATCTATATTATGGAAGCTGATCTGTGCATCACAAAAAATTCTACTATTAAACAAACCTGTGAAATCTTGACTTAATGGGTCAGCTGCTCCATTTTGTTTCCTCTTCCCTTGACGAGAAAAATTTACTTGTCAAAGATGACATCAAATATTACGTTCACCTTTTCTATTTGGGGTTTACCACCAAGATAGTTTAGAAATACTCAGAAATAACATGTTAAAATTGCACATAAATATAAAAGGATGGAATATCAATTTCAAATTTACATTCCAATCATTCATGTCTTATTCAAACCTTTCAGTACAATTCAAGTATTGTTCTCACTAGAAATACTGATTAGATTAAGATAGCTTGCAATATCTTAAACTTAGCTTGTGCTTAAATATCTCCTCCTTTGACTTTTAAATGTAACTCCTGTATTTTTGGTAACAGTCCAGTGTTAATACATGTGATAGTTGTACCAACCAATCACTGCTAGTGATCCTGCTTTCCAGGTTGAGACTGCAATACAGTGATGCCACATTACATTAATAGCAGCTTACTTTAATGTACAGTGCCACCAAAAGGGCAGAAGTAAAGCTAGTCAGCTCTTGACACCTTTTAATGGGCAATACATGCAGAACCTGCCAATTAATGGAAACAAGTGGGAAAACGACTGAGAGAGTTCTCCTCACTGCTACTAATTTGAATACCAGTGCAAAATTGTTAGTACAGTTCTTGGAAAATGTACAGATTTGGGTTTATTTTCTATTACCCTTTGACCTTAGAGGTATATAAAATCACGAGAGGCAAAGATAAGGTGAATGGTCACTGTCTTTTTTCTCGGGTAGGGGAGATTCAAACTAGAGGGCATAGGTTTAAGGTAAAAGGGGAAAAATTCAAAGGGGACCCGACGAGCAACTTTTTCACTCAGAGGGTGGTGGGTACATGGAACGAGCTGTCAGAGGAGGTGGTAGAGGCGGGTACAACTACAACATTTAAAAAACATTCGGGCAGGCACATCGATAGAAAAAGTTCAGAGGGATATGGGCCAAATGCAGGCAAATGGGACTAGCTGTTAGGCAACTTAGTTAGCATGGATGAATTGAGCCAAAGGGCCCGTTTCCATGTTGTATAACTATTATTTAAAAAAAGATGAGTTAGACAGTAATCATTAAATCTACTGTCCACTATTTTGCCAATTCGCTAAATATTTTGTTAAAATATTTCATTTGTTATAACCACTGACCCAAGTTTACTCATGTGAGGTAGCAAAATTAACATTTACTAGAGCAACAATAATCAAAACACTTAGGATTAATCGTTTTTCCAGCACAGATGCTAATTCAGCTTCTTCACACAGTGCTATTGAAATAGACAATACAAAAATAGCACGTTGTTGTTCTTCAGGTTTATAAATTAACTCACTTAAATGCTGCACCTAAAATTAACTGTTGACTCACTATCCAAATTCATAACTATGATGCACATTTTAAAAAAACAAAAGCCTAAAAACAACAAATTACAAACCATGGCCATGAACAAAATCACAGAACTCCAAAGCTTGACTTTAAAAGGAATGCAATGAGAGAATACTAATATGAAAGTTATCAAAATGTCAGGTTGAAGGAGGGATGAAATAATTGCAGATCTTATTAATAGCTGCAACAATGGGAGCTACATATTTATATTGGAAGGCATATGGAACAAGTATAATCCCAAGATTATCAGAACTATCCATGCAGGAGCTCTGTGAACTGCCATGTGAAAGCTCTTGAACTCCACCATCTAGTCATTTCTGTTTATTAATTTAAGTGTTAGTTTTCAAGAACAGGTCAGGTTATGAAGGCTGCAGAATCTCTAGATAACACCATCGTCATAAACATCATTATTTTTCACTGCTGGAATGATCAAGTTAAGTAACAGCAGGCAATAGTCCTACTTTTCTTCTGAAGTCTGAAGAAGGAGCTGTGATCAGATCAAAGAGCAATGGAAAAGAAGACAGGTGTCAATTCTTGGTTATTAATTCTACTTGTTTCCTCTTGACGCTGACTCTACACTGTAGCAGTAAGTGTGAACAGCTCTCTGAAGTTCGTGACTCCAAAACAATGTACATTTCTATAGCATTTTTAATATTAAAAAATTCCTAGTTGATTTATAGAAGACTGAGGTGGGAGAATTAGGTGGAGATCAAAATCCAAGTCGAAGAGAGATCTTATTAAATTGAATAAGGAGTTAGAATGGTTTCAAGAATAAATTCCAAACTATTGAGTTCAGATGGACAAAAATTCAGAGCATCTATTAACACTAATGTCACAACCAATGAACTGTGTCATGCCAACCAATAAAGTACACTGTGTCAGCCAATGGATTTAAGGTGGCATGGAACTTACAGGATTTCTAACTGCAAGTCAGTTGAATATTTTACAGTAAAGCCAACTTAAGCAGTGCATTTAAAAAACAGTCTCTGTGAATTGCAGCAAACAGAACCAGCAAAGCTCCAGCATCTTCTCCTGATTTCACCATCCACATACAATGAATGTTCTGAAAACTGGTATAGATTCAATGGGCCAAGAAGCTTCCTCCTACGTTCTAAAGAAATATGCCACATACGAGTTACTTCACACCAATGATGTGCATAAAGTCAAACCTTGTCATTTTCAGAAGTTTAGTCTCCAAGCCTGTTTGACTGGGGAGTTACACTATCAGCTCCATTCTGGCTGAAAATGGTGGAGTCACTAAATACTGCCCGAGAGGATTGTCATCATTACTGGGATGAAACGAAGGGGAGATAGACAGAAGTCTTGAAAAAAAAACAGAGCAGGAATGAACGTGTGTAATCCGCGCACTGATCGGTTTGATATTTAATCATTATGCTTGGAAGTCCTGAGATCTTAAAGGGCACGACATACACAGCAGAACTTGCAGTAACTATACAGTTACTGTCTGTGTACCAACTCCTTTCTGCAGTTATGGCACGTGTACACAATCGCAGTGACTGGAAATTATAATTATTGTGGAGGCATTCGGTCAAATCAGGGGCCCTCTTGGTGAGTCTGAGGCCAAAACTGGCACTTTGACAAGACCTCTATTTATACTCTTGCAAACTGGCTGAATTTACTGCACTTCCGAGAGTCTCGGTGCGACTAACTGTCCTCTTCATCCGTCGCTTGATTATTCGTTTAGCAATAAAATTAAATAAACACCTTCAAGTGAACCCTGCCGGGGATCACTCGAAGTCACGTCAACCCACGCACACACAGGGAAACAGCAGCGGGCCATTACAAACCACATATATCATCGCGTATCAGTCTATGCAACACAGTGGAATAGGATAAAGTACATTCAGACAGCCCTATGGATTCAGTAATACCCAGAATCTCTTCTTGTCCAATGAACTGATATTTCCAAAACAGACATTAAAAATTAAATAGGCATTCCTAGTCCAACCCGTCCTTGTTTAGATAGTAGACACACTAAGCTGAAAATCAAATGTTATTCCCATTGTGGGGCTCAACGTCAGTGGATGGTTCAGTGAAGAAGCCGCTGTGGTGCAATACCAGAAACCCACTCACAATGCGTGTGCCAGATGTGTAGGACGTGCCTGAGCTCTGAAAGCCTGACCGAGAGGCGGTAACACTAGCATCCACCCGCGCCCGGAGCAATGGGCTGCGACCACTTACCCAGCAGGGAGCCGATAAATATGAGGATCTGCACCGAGGTGGTGAAGTCTCGGTAGGTGTCCTCCTCGCCGTACTTCAGCAGGCTGCCGAAGGGATGGCTCCCGCCAGCGGTCCTGTTGCGAGCTCCCCGGGTGCTGCTCACGTTGCTTTGCTCCGCTACCCCGCTGTCCAAACCCCAGTCGACGCCCCAGCTCGGAGTGGAGCTTGCGTTTGGCTCCATGGTGCTCACAGGCTCCCGACGTGACATGCTAAACTTCACCCCCACCCCAGCATCTTGCAGGGAGAAGATGGACCAGTTTTTAAAATCTCACATTCCCTTAGTATGGGAGAGGAAGAAAGAAATTCAAACCCTAGCCACAATGCCGATCATGCCGAGCCTCTCCATGTCCTTTCTCATCAACCTACCCTTCCTCACCCCTCCCCCCGCCCCATCCCAAAAGCAGGCTGTCGTGATCCTGGATACGATCCACAACACAACTGCCCAGGCAGAGACATATTTCGTCAGAAACTGGTTGCTTGGAAACGGGAATGAGTACGAGAAGAGGGAGAGAGAAAAAAAAATAAAGCTACTTTCTTCTCAGTCGCTTTCCCCTGCCCTCGTCTCCTTCCCCTCCTACCACTGCACGTTTCATTTTGGAGATCTGCCCGCGCCAGCCTCTCCTGGAGTCTCTGCTTCTTTCCCAGCGTTGAGGATCTTCTCCCAGGCTTCCCGCGGGCTCACCTGCCAGGCAGAGCACCACAGATTTATCTGACTGCATTAGTCGACCAGGGCGTCAGCATCAGTGACACTCTGTTCAAATGTAGGGTTAGCTTGAAGCAAACCGTAGATAGTTTAATTAAACATGTTCGGAAAAGAATGACAATTCTTTCTTAATGCAGAACAGCCCCCCCTGCAACCGCCAAGTCTGCTTTCACTAACAAAATCACATAACTGCATCGATATTCCTCATCTTTTTTTCCTACAGCCAGGGGGGAAAATGATGGATTGCACTGCACCTACTCCAAGCAACCCCATAAACACAATTTTATTGAAGTAATGAGTATTCACTTTACGGAAAACAAAGAATAAACCAACTGGTTCTATTCTTAAGAAGTCTCCTCATTATTATTTCATATCTTAGCACTGAGTGAGGGAAATTACATGCTGACTTCAGGTATTTATTCATCCAACTTGAAGATGCTTTTCAAAGAATATAAATTCTAAACTAGCATTTAATTATGGATGGAAAATATAATATTTTTGTTAAGTTAGAAATAGAACATGTGTTTTTGCATCAATTCATTCCACATCATATCAAGAAACAATGGGAATTGTAAAAACTATGAACCTCAACAACATCTAGGTGGTAGCACTCCAGAACCAAATGTGACTCCAGTCAAAGATTTCCAATGCAGCCATGTCACTGGCACCATTGCATCATTGTGAAAAATTGCCAAGGATTGTAATTTATATAAAGCGCAGAGAGAACCAATGCAGCTAATTACATTTCTGTGAGAATATACTCAAATATCTGCAAAATGAGTGAAATTATCACCAATAGTCCTGCATATTCACCCTACTTGGTTACTGTTTATTGAATACATCTCGGCATTCAACACTATCATTCCCTCAGTACTAATAGCCAAGCTTCAAAACCTGGGCCTCTGTACCTCCCTCTGAAACTGGATCCTCGACTTCCTTACAGGGAGACCACAGTCAGTGCAGATCGGTAATAACATCTCTTCCTCGCTGACTATCAACACAGGCGCACCTCAAAGATGTGTGCTTAGCCCACTGCTCTACTCTCTCTTCACTCGTGACTGTGTGGCTAAGCGCAGCTCAAAGACTGTCTATAAATTCACCAATGACACCACTGTTGTTGGTAGAATCTCAGATGGCGATGAGAAGGCTTACAGGAATGAGATAGATTGGCTGGTTGAGTGGTGTCGCAACAACAATCCCGCACTCAACATCAGCAAAACCAAGAACTGATTGTGGACTTCAGAAAGGGGAAGTCAGCAGAACGCATGAACCTACGAACACTACCTCATTATTCCTCTTTTTTTGCGCTATTTATTATTGTAATTTATAGATTTTTAAGTCTTTGCACTGTACTGCTGCTGCAAAACAAATTTCACGTCATATGTCAGTGATAATAAATCTGATTCTGATAACGCTCAGTTTGGGTTCTACCAAGGTTACTCAGTTCCAAGCCTCACTACATGCGCAAACATGGACACGAGGAGAAAAAAGACACTGCTTTTGCGAGCAGGGCACCATTTGGGCAACTGTGGCACAAAGGAGCCTGTAACACTGAATTCCAGTGGGGATCAGGAGGAAGTTTCTTCTCTAGTTGAGACTTATACCCTGCAGGAAGGAAGAAGGTTGTGGTTTGTTAGCAGAAGTACCCCTTCACCATTAAGATCTCCTTATCAAAGCCCCTCAGGAGAGCGTACTAGACTAAAATAACTGTAGCTGCTGGCAATGACTGTCATATAGTCAGAAATTAGGGTGTTCACGGATGAATGGATTGGGACATTGAATATTCAGAGAAAGCAGCGACTTACTCTACATACGGCAAAAGCTGGACAGTATGCAGGCTTGGATTAGTTAGTGGCAAATTAAACTTTTGTCATTTGAGTGTCAGACAATGGCACACTCGCACAAAAGAGAATCAAAGCACTGTTGCATGACATCCAATAGTGCAATCAACTTCCTAGTGTCACCCCTCATCAGAAATTCAGTCAGCTAAGTAAATGCTCAATAACGAGTGTAGTACCTTCTTAATACATTGAGGCATAGCAGAATTATATTCAAGGAGGTAGAGGTTTATTTACAAGACAATAGAATGATTATTTGTAAGTTGAATCTCTAAGTTGTTGGAGCAAAACAAGTGTCTATGAAACGGTTATGTTGTTTGAGAAGCAGGTACATTAAATGGATCTGCTGTTCAATAGGATCACAACATGAAGCACACATTAGATATAGAGATGACAATGTTCTCCATGCTTAAGGGTACATTACAACAGGCAGTTCAAAGGCTGCTTATGTTCTTTAAAATCTGTCTGCCAACTACAAAGCACAGGTTAAGAAAATTCTCCAGCTGCCTGGATGAATATAAAACTTATATAACAGTTCACTATCTAGGGCTAAGCAATTCAAGATATTAACAGTACTATGTCCAAATTACCCTCTTTCCATATTGGTTCAGGAAGGTTGGTGTTTTTGCTTTATGGCTGACTTGATTATGGTATTTAAATGATTAAACTACCAGACTTGCAAATATGGAACTGCAGCAGAGAAATGGCTCAGGCAGCTGAACAGTTTTTGGTCATTGTGATGCCCTACCCACATGATATCTTGATAGTCCAACAACATATCCTATTCAATTCAATCTCATGTAATTAAATAAATATAATAATAACCTCCACTTCAACTATTCCATGTGATTGCAAATTCCACTTTCAGACCAATTTAACTAAATAAGTTTACTGTGAATTCCTTATTGGGTTTTATTGGTAATAATCTTACATTTATGGTCTTAGTTTTGGACTTGCCCTATGTGGAAACATCTTCTCTATATCTACCTCATCAAACTCCTTCATAATTTTCAAGCCTTGTATCAGGTCATCTCTTGGCTTATTCTTCCCTAGAAAAAGAAGCCAAAACCTGTTCAATCTTTTCTGAGAGGTAGAATATAACTTCTGTTGAAATCAATCTTCATAGGATTGCTTTGAACTTTATTAGAGTCAGTGTTAAGCGAGTATTGTGGAGCTCAAAAGTGGAAGCAAAATTCGTGTAGGTTTCTGGGGCTTACAAAATAACTCTCCTTAACTTTGTGTCTACTGAATTGTCCAAACTGATCTTTTTATTATTAGCCTTTTCCTCTATTCTCTTGCTGTCATTTTCTTTGGGAACTTTAATATCTTCCTCTGGGGCTACATTGTCTTTCTAAACAATAGTTTTACATAGTGCAGCTGCACCACTTTTAAATAGTTTTTTTCTGCTAGGAGATTGCTGGCTGCAAGTAAATATAGTGGGATATCAAAAAGTTGCAGTATGACTGAACAGAACAAACTTAGGGCACCAACTGGTTTTTTAAAAATGTTTGCATATGAAATTTGCAGATATATGTAACTTTAAGATATAAACAAATCTTTCAAAATGTCCAGCCTGTTAGAACAGCACAAATTCAAAGTCAAAATCAAAGTTGAGTTTATTGTCATATACACATGCACATATATGCACAGGTGCAATAAAAAAACTTACTTGTAGCAGCATCACAGGCACATAGCATCAGATAAGCAGTTTTAGCTATATAATACAATACTGGTCCATCGTAAACATTGCATCGTCACCTCACCAATCAGAGCACAGTTTTAGTGCAATTAAGAAATGGTAAAGGATCATATAACTTTTATGGAGACACAAGATGCTGCAGATGCTGTAAGTCTGGACCAACACACAAAGGAGATGGAGGAACTCAGTGGGTCAGGCAGCATCCATAGAGGGAAATGGACAGTTGACATTTTGGGTTGAGACCATTCATCAGGATCCTGATGAAGGGTCTCGACCTGAAATGTCAACTGTTCATTTCTCTCCGTAGATGCTGCCTGACTCAGAGTTCCTCCAGCTCCTTTGTGTGTTGATCCATATAACTTTTGTGTCAGGTTGCAATGCACAAAATATGTCGCTGGGAAAGTTATTAGAGGCCATAATTTTTTTAACAAACTACAGAGTACCACAGCTAAATCTGGAAATTCAAGAGAATTTCATGTTAATATTTAAACAATTATCATTACCACCATTTACCCTATTCTTCTCTAATGGATGAAGTATCAGCATCCCAAGTTATTTGCCATGAAAGCAAAGGAGAAAAGTGAAAATACTCCAGCTGAACCCTGATTCTATTTTACTATAATTAGGTCATAATTTCAATTGACAAGAGACATGACAAATAATTCTAATTGTGGGTGGTAGTATATTAATTAATTTGGTCATTATGATAAAATGTCAAACTGTGCAACTTCCATCATATGGAGGAATAACTAATGTGCAATAATATATTAATACTACAGAAATTTCTGTCTTTTGTGTGGATGTGGTCTAGTTTGAGTATTGGTATTGAAATACACAATTATGTGAAATATATGATCATTATCCTCAATAGCGTTTGCAGGAAGATGCGCTGATTTTCTGCCATGTTTCCTACTTTGTAGCACTGACTACACTTCAAGAGTACTTCATTGCCTGGGGTTAAGAAGGACACTATGTAAATTGAATTCTGTCTTTTCATCCAGTGCACAGCTGTAATCAAAACAATATTAAGTGCTCTGTGTATCATCGGGGTTAAACCACATAATCCCCAGAAACATGCACAGGGATTGCAATGCCTACTTGTCTGCCACCTGCTCAAGAAAATGATTTCAGCGTGCAGCCAGCACTAACCACATTGTTCTTTCCCTTAGCTGCCTCAAGTTGTTCAAAGCTAGTGTACAATTCAAGGGCATGAGTACTGTGGTTGTGGCAGTGGTTGCAATATATATATATATATATATATATATATATATTTATGTGTATGTATGTATATAAAGACTAGTGGTACCACAACAGCTTCATGATTTTAGGATGCTGCACTCACGGTCTTGGTGGGGAATGTGAGTAGACAAGAGATGTTCTATGCTGTCAGGGGGCCAGAAAGCCCTCTGGATGCACACCCAGAAAGCAGTGGAGAAGATAGCTTTCAATATCAGAAGTCAAGTCTCAGAACCTGGATCCAGTGCCAGAAAAAGACCAAAGACCTCAGAAAGATGGTCACAGACATGGCCATAGTGAGAGTAAATTTGCAGGGAACCTAAAAGTAGACTGTAAAAGCTTCTACAAATATGTAAAAAGAAAAAAGGTTAGTGGTCAAGTGTAGGTCTCCTATAGTCAGTAATGTGGTAATTCATAATGGAGAACAGAAAACTGGCAGAGCAATTCAACAAATACTTTGATTGTCTTTACAGAAAGAAGACAAGTAACCTTCCAAGGCAATCAAGAATCTGATGAAGGTGAGCAACTAAAGGAAATCAGTATAGGTAGGAAAACAGTGCTCGAGAAAATAATGCACCAAAAATTGGCTTGGTGGTAGGAGGAGGAAGGTGGTAGTGGAGGGTTTTTCTTCAGACTGGAGGCCTGTAACCAGTGGGGAAACACAGAGATCAGTGATGGGTCTTCCGGAGTTTGTCATATTTAATGATTTGGATGAGAAGGTAGGTGGCATGGTTAACAAGTTTGTGGATGACACCAAAATTGGTTGTGTACTGGACTGTGAAGAAGATTGTCGGAGGTTATGACAGGATCTAGATCAACTAGGAACGTGGGCAAGGGAATGGTAGATGGAATTTAGACAGTGTGAAGTGATGCATTTTGGGAAGTAAAAACACAGCAAGATATATACAGTGAATGGCAGGGCCCTAGGGCATGTTGTTGAACAGAGAGAACTTTGGGTACAAGTACATAGTTCCCTGAAAGTGGCAACACAGTAGACAGGGTCGTGAAGGTGGCAGATGACATGCTTGCCTACATCAGCCAAGTCATTGACTGCAAGAGTTGGGATGTCACGTTACAATTGTACAAAATATTGGTTAGGCCACACTTGGAGAAATGCATGAGTTCTGCTTGCCATACTACAGGACAGATGTGATTAAGCTAGAGAGGCTGCTGCCCGGATTGGAGGACAAGATATAAGGAGAGATTGGATAGGTTGGGTCAGGTGGGTGAGAGGTGACATGCTAGAGGTATATAAAATCGTGAGAGGCATAGGTAGGATAGATCGCCAGAGTCAGTTTCCCATTGTAGTGGTGTCTAAAACTAGAGGGCATAGGTTTAAGGTGAGAAGGAGGGGGTTTCAAGGGGACCAGAGGGTTTTTTTTCACATTAAGAACTGTTGGTATCTGGAATGAGCTGCCAGAGGTGGTGGTGGAGGCAGGAACAGTAACAAAATTTAAGAGGCATCTGGACAGTGACTTGAATGATGTTGGATTTTAGAAACATTCAAAAACTTAGCTGGCTGTGAAGAACATTTCTCCTAGAGCCCTTTGGCAGCATTCACAATCTGCTTTAATGTCAAAGGCATTCACTCAGACCTCTCCCTTTTTTTCTTGTCTTTGGACTGAGATCTGGAGCCAATGTACTTGGTGGAACACAGAACCATCTTTTGGAATTTAACTGTGTGATAGCAAAGCAATATCCATATTGTACAGCAATTATCTAATATCCATGGATCAAAATAAATTTTGTCGTAACTCCTCACCATGTAATGAGCAATAGCTGTGAGGGGAGATTAGAATGGAATACAGTTTAAAGATCAGAAAACAACTGTATTGATACTGCTATAACCAAAATAGCACCTGAATAAAAGTGATAGGATAACTTATTTCTGAATATGGTAATGAAAGAAAATGAAAGAATTCACAGATTAATAAGTGTGGCTGCTTCAATGTTGTTACAATGGATTAATCAAGCTAAGTTAACAGTACTTGCTCCCTACCCCCTTCTCCATCCATTATTTCACAATCCAAACCATAATGCTGGGTTTTTGGGTATCCATAGTAACATAGTTATGGTTGTCTGCTGAATTTTGTTAAGTATTATTATTCACATCATTTCAGAACTGAACATAATGGTAGAAATTTTGAAGGTCATTAACTCCACTGCAAGATCAAATCTTATTGTAAATGGAAAAACACGTTCAAAGCATGTACTTTGTAACATTTGGCATACTCTGCAGTTTTATGATCTAATTATTCATGTCAGACCAGGATATTGGCAAAATGAATCTTACTTTGGCAAGATAATTGATATTAATTTAGTCCAAAACATACAATTCAGCCAAGGTTAAAAAATTGAAAGAAAGAATTTAGATTTGAGGCTTTTGAATGTAAAGTAAGAACTACTTTGCAATTAAAAATATCCTTTCACTGAGCAAAGTAATCTTGTTCAACATGCTGTTGTCCTTTTTGTTGATGTTACTACCTAGTGCATCAGAGGAATAGGAATGTTACAGACTGATGAGAGACTTTTGGGACCTTGCACAACATGTTAACTCAGCATGGTGGAACAGCCTAAAGGTCATCTAACACCAGTCTATTGGATCTGACATTATTGTGAGAAAATCATCCCTCACCCAGCACTCTAGTTCTGAAACCACAAGAAGAAAAACCTTGTTTCAATCAAACTTACGAATTTGTTGATAGCAGCTCAGAATAAAGGGTCCGCCCTGAAAATAACTATTTGAAAATAACTATTAACTCAAAGCATAAATCTTCTTTGTAGCACTTAATAAATGATACAATTTTTAATGTTTTTCATTTATTGATGAAAATCTAGTATATTGGCAAAATTATTCCTTCCATGGCAATCTATCCCACATTAATCTGGAATAAATTTACTAACTCTTTAAGATTTATTTTTTAATAAAGAAGCCACACTCCTAAAGTTTAGCTATTAATTGTGCCTCTACCCTGTCTTTGGTGGTAGAGGGAGTTCGGAAAGTGCTGTTGGATTAGCGTGGCCTGATCATGGACACATCAATAATGGATATTATTTATGAAGAATTTATAAATAATTTATGCTACTCTTTAAAGCTCCAATTAAAAAATTGGCCAACCATTTCTGTGGAGCTAAATATATCTGATACATTAGTTATTTTCCACAAAGAAAAACTGATGGTTAAATCCCTTTTAATTTTAGAGCTTTGTAAAGAATAAAACAGGAGATTAATTGCCCAAAAAATTGCTCATGTTAAAATGATCCCATAAAAGTCATCACTATAATATGGAAATCATTGGGAGGAAGTTCCAGCAAATTTATAGTTTAAAAAAAGTAAAACTCAAGCCTTTTCCAACTATTTGTTAATTTTCTAACATTTTCTATGGTCCGTTTCCCAAACCACGTAGCAGTCTGCCCAAATACATTTTCAGGCAGTGCAATCCATTGGTTAACAGAATGCAAACATGGGACTAGCTCCCTTAAGATGACAACATGCTCATAGTTCTTCATTTTGATCATATGCAAACAGCAGGTCATTTACACAATAGGGAACAATATTTCCAGCAATTGTGCACAATTGAAATTGATAGCAGGTATCAAAAAAATGTGCAGTACCAATGTACATTGTATTTTTGGTTCATGATATTGAATCATCTATGAAGCTCTGCAAAATCTATAGAGATAGGGGTTACAGGGATGATGATAATTTCAGATATTTCAGAGAAACGCAGAATGTTATTCCCAATTAATACTCACACTTTGATTCCCTTTTTTTTTAAAAGATGTCACAGAATAAAACTGTAGTATAATAAATTTTCCAGTGAACCCAGTGAGTTTAAACGGAGCACAGGAAATGAATTCCTGGCAAGTTTAAAGGGAGCATGGGAATTACCATATGGTGAGCCAAATGCCAAAGCATCAGGATTTCCAAACAATTGGATAGAGATTACAGGAGTTATACTAGTAGGTCTCTCTAACTTTTTGTTCTAAATCTTTTACATTTAATCTTCTACTAAGGGCCCATCCATTATGACTCTTTAACCCCATCACCTTCAAATGTGTATTTAAGCAGCAATATATGGCAGCCCTGGTCAGTTGGCCTCTGGTGGCAGTACTTGATTGTGCATGAGACCAAGGTCCTATGTATGATAAAAAATCAGCCTTGCGTATGAAATGCACAAAATCTCTCCTCCACTAATATCATCATTGCAGAGCTAGCAGAAGAAATCAGGCAACCAATCAATTGTGTAGATAGGAGAGCTGATAGAGGACCCAGGGAAAAGGGAGTATTGAAACTGTTGTGAGGGGGTTGTCGAGGGAAGGCACAACACTGAGACAAGGGGCATTCCTGAATAGAAGGGAACACTGAGAGAAAAAAAGGCTCAAAATAATGTCAAAGGAAGGGCATTAGAGGTCAGACATGCAGTTAGGCTGATCTTTAGGGGAGGGGAAGGGGTCGAGAGGTGGTCTGAAATATGATAATAGTGTTGGGGTAGTGGGGGTGAATTAGGCAGGAATCAGGGATCCTAGCAAAATTGTCAGAAAGATAATAGGATGAGGAAGTGGTGAAGGGGCAGCGCTGAGAGTGAACACCAAATCAGGTGTTTAAAGTGGACCTACATTGACCCATTGGACTCCTCAGTTATGGCCCAGGGAGGTCTGGTCCCCTTTAACTCTTGCCATTGTAGGACCCGACTCTCCAGTTAAGGCCCATTTTGGTGTGATTGACTCACCCTATTCAAGGGCCATGAAGCTGTAAATTAATTTTGCACAAGTGATGATATGCCATACCTTGCAAAATATTTGATAATGCTGCATATGCCCAGGAACCTCTGTACTTATGTTCACTCAATGCATAGAAGAGCCAAAACATTTTTTTAGATTATGCAATGCATGGATCAAGATTATTTAGTGATTAAGTTTTAAGTTCCTTTGCATGGCACACAAAAGCATGCAAAACCAAATTTCAAACAACCCAGTACTACTTTTTCATTATTTAAACAAATACGTCATACTGTCACATAACTTGCTCCAAAAAAAATGGATATCTTTCTTCATATTTGAATTTCCATGGGATAACATCCAGGTGAATGTGTACTATATTCTCCAAAACCTCTTGTTCTCCCTAATTCTATACTAATCTAAATAAATTCTTAAGGGCTTATAAAAGCACAACAGAACCTCCTGGTTCTATATTCTTTAGCTTGTGATGAAATCTGGAATACCATTTGTCCTTTGCTGCCTTATTAACCTGAAGTTCTGCCTTTAATATCCTGTGAAAATGCACACTCAGCAATTCCCTCCTCTTCCATGTTTATATTACCAAAATGAATCACATCAACCAGGCTGACACTGAATCCCATCTACCACATTCTAGTCCATTCCCTACTTTATAAATCAAGCTTTCCCTTACTTCCCTATCTTATCAACTAAAGCTTCCCTACTTTATCAACAAAAGGAAGCTTTAACTTCCTTTGGTCTTTTGAAGAATTAACAAAAGCACACATTTTATATCATGTGAATCGCAATTCCCATCTCACACTGCCTTGCCTCTCACTCTCCCAATCTTTCACTTCTCAGGTTTTATCGGAACAATTGATAAAAATGATGAACCAATCAATATTCCACAGAGCTCAGCAGATACTGAGAGACCTGCTTTCTATCTTCAGCTACTCTCACCTCCGATTTTCTTTTATTTCCAACTTCTGTGTTTCTCCACAGTATTTGTAGCTGATCAAAAACTGCATGAAATGTAGACAGCCTTAAGTGAATTGATTGATGAAAGAACTTATATTCAATTATATTCTATGAAATTTAGGATCTTGGGTAGAAAAAAAGGAAAGAATTTCTGCTTTTAATCATGGTATAGCAACCTTTACTAAAAAATGTGCAAGAGTGTTCATTAGCAAAGTATAACACATAAAGTGTTGATGCATTAAATAGGCTAATGAAACATGGCCTGTAAGAAATGCTGGACACCAAGGATTTGTTGTGGCCTTAAAGTAGTTCCTGAGCATGACTCTTGCCTTGAGGAAATAATGGAGTAAACGGGTTGGTTAGGCATCAGGTAAAAGACAATGTTCAAGAAGGGCTAGACTGATACTGAGAGAACTTCTTTGTGTTTACAACCTAATTTTTAATTAATTTCCACCTTTCTGTGCTGCCTATTAAAAACTACATGAACTGCAGAAAGAGCATGCAAAGGCAAGAAGAAGGAGTGTTCTTTCTTGAGCTATCAAGCCTGATCCAGGAGGAGGAATGAATGAATTTTACAACTTCCAGACTATTTCAAGATCAAACCCACAAATTATATCCACTGGTGAGCTGCAGGTGCAAGCAAATGTATGAGAATAAATTGAGACATGGCTCAAAAAGAGGATAGGATTGGGATTAAGAGCTCCTGTTACAAGTAAAGATGGGAAGGAAGATAAAAGGAATGTCAGTATTGATCAGAAAATGTGTTATAATCCTTATGGGGGTCAAGGATTGAATCCAAGAATGAACAAGTATGCCATTGCTCTGCTGAGTGTTTACTGTAAGTCACCAAATAATAGGACTGAGATATAAGAGAAAATTTGCAGGAAAATTACAAAGATCAGAAGAGTGGTGATTGTGGAGTATTCAATCAGTCCAATATATAATAAAATATTTAAGTTAGCTGGAGTGTCTAGGGGAAACAGCTGAGGAAGAAGATCTCTTCTATGCAATAGTAAAGTTGGTCAAACTGTTAATCAAAGCTACACCTTCCAACAGGAACATTTTATGTCTAAGGGATGTGTTCACTCTGTGTAAAACTTTGTCCTATGTAAAATTGTGGGAATGAGAGAAAAGTCTGGAAAAGCGAAACAAATATGACAATTGTCATGGTCTTCAGACCATCCATGCCGTAGACTCAAAAGCAGAACAGAGAGAATTAGATAATTGTTTCAGAAGGAGGAAATATATATTCTAGTTAACCAAATATGGTGCCTACAAACACCAAACACCGTCCTGGCCTGGTACCTTCTCTGAATGTTGAAAAATAAATATATTCTTTGTTACCCTATTGAATGATTCTTGAATATCAGCTAAACAGAATTTTCTTTCCCATCATCAATATTTTTATACTTAATATACAGAAGTGTTGATTATATTTAATCAAATGTCCACATTCCTTTGGTCTTTAAATAAATGAATACATTCCTCTCATCTCCCAGATGCTGGCAAAAACAAAAACCTTCAAATCCCAAAGATTCCAGCAGAATTCAGGAGTACTGACAATCTGATTCCCATCTACCCTATCAGCACTGGGGAAATTACCACAGCACATGAAAAAAAATCGATGTGGACAAACAGCGATGATCTTTACCTTTTCTTTCAATGGCCAGCTAGTTTGATTCAAGGTCAGAACAGACTGGGCACATGCTAAGCAGAGAGAAAGCCCTGGCATCGGCCGGAAACCATCAACTTTGGTGTTTTCTTATTCAAATCTTTTATAACTATTATAAACAAATTTGTCACAATTTTTTAAAGTTTAATTGGCTACAGCTGTACTTCCATAACATAAAGTGTTCAATTTATTTTAATCTCTTTTGTTGGTGTGTGCTGGTGATAATTATTCAGTCCCTCTAAATAAAACCAGACCTACTGTTATTTTAACTTCATGTACAACAGATAGGAATATGACAAAGATGATAGCCCACATACTTATTGTCAGAAGGTGTGTGGATGGGCAATATTCTTCAGTAATTGCTAAATGACCAACTCTCCAAATCTGGTCCTCCGGCAGCTCTTGCTTCAGTGAGCAGTATGTCCTTTCAATGATCCAGGGTCTGTCAAGACTTTTGGATATACCTGGACAGCTGAAAAATTAGTAAAGGAATGAATGAGATATCTGGCTAAGTCTGGGGCTCAGGGGAATGACATGGATAGGAGTGGGTAAAGGGCTTTCCACAAACAAGGGCACCAAAAATGGATAGGAGAAAGCGGTTGAGCAACAAAGAGACAAAAATGAGGAAGTTGGCAGTTAGAAAATACTGTTCCAAATTAGACATGGGAGGCTTTTATCCAAGGTCAAACACCTGAAAGAAATGAGATTAGAATACAAGCACTGAAACAAGAGTAGGTGCATTTTTCTAAAAAAAAATTTATGTCATATGTAGAATTATGTAATTATGCACATTATTAATAAAATATGCTTAAGAAATAGAATGTTAGCTGTCAGCCTATTTCATAACTTCATGTCTCATTAGTGTTTTTTATGGGACAGAAAGAATTTTGTATGGTTTATTCCTGGCTTAAGGAACAGTGTTTTGATGTAGTGGCTTGGAAGTGCCTCCCCTCTTAACACAACATACTGTCATTAATAAAATTGTGTGTAAATGGGGAGTGGCTGTATCACATATGGTAAATTAGAGAGCTGACAGAAATATTACTTTGACACATGACTGTTCTTAAAGAAAACAAAAATGCTTGGCAAGTTGAATTGGAAAAGTACAACTGATCAATCATTTGTTAGTGAGTATATAATAAATCTTACAAACATGTCTTTCCCCCCATGCAAAAAACATGAAGGGTGTATGAAATTAAGAAACAGCAATTTTTAAAAAAATATCCTATCTCTTAACTAAGTTGTTCACAGTTTGGCTGAAGATAAGGATTGTGATGTGAGATACAAGGAATAGAAATCTTATCTGCATTGAGCACTAACTCCCAGCTAGAGCTCTGTGGAGCCAGAGCAAGATTTTGAAAATTTATCAGTTATTACTGTGGTTTTACCGATAAATGGTTTTGCCCATTTTATCTTGGGCAGTTTCTTTCGTTAGTTGAACCTAAATCTGGAATTTTGTGCTTTCTCCCCATCTAACCTACATTGAACTCAATCACATTGGATCAGAACATGCTATCGGCAGCAAGATTCTAACACTTGATGTTGTCCTATATGGTAAGCCTGCACTTAATCTATTGTGGATGCATGTTTGTCAGCTCTCTTCTAAGTACTTGCCCAATTCTCAGTGACTTGGGCATGTACAGCAGGCACTTGACAAGCAATGTGGCTTCAGTGGCTGTCAATGTTTTTTTCTCCAGCTGTTTCATTGGTAGATGTTGTTCTGCACTTTGTCCCCAACCATTCCCAATGACCTTACATAGGTAGTGAGAGGAAAAGAGCATAATAAAAATTTAAATCACTTAAACATTCAAAACATTTAAGTAAACAAATCAAAACTACAAATCGCCTGACACTTTGGTCCATCCTCCATTGAAATGAATGAATTCACCGTTCTCCCTGAGTTAAGATGCTGTCTCTGTGGAGTTTGCACGTTCTCCTTGTGACCGTGAGGGTTTCCTCCGGGTGCTCTGGCTTCCTTCCACATCCCAAAGATGTGCTGCTGGGCTAATTGGCAGCTGTAATTTGCTCCTAGCGTTGGTGAGTGGTAGGAGAATCAGTCGGGAGTTGAAGGGCATGTAAGAGAAAATAAGTTACGGGGAAATAAGTAGGAGAATGAGACTTGTGGAAATTTACTGAGAGCAAGCATAGGATCGATAGGCTGCATGGCCTCTGAGAGGGTCATACAGTTGACGGGAATAACGGTTTTTATTGACGTCATCAGTGCCCCTCCCCCCCACGGTCGGGAGAGTCACGTGGTGTCCCTCCCCCAGGTACCAATGACCGCCGAGCAATGCAGAATGTGGCTCAGGGTCACTTACTGGGCTCGGTTCGGACTTACGGTTGCTATGTGGTTACAGCTGAGCGATGACTGGCAGGTGAACAGTCAGACAATGTGGCCCTTTAAAACTGGGAACACCAGCTGAAGGGGGGAATGGTGAGTAAATCACGGGAGACTGTTGTGGAAAACAGTAAAGGCAGCGAGAAATATTTATTACAGCCGTGGTAACAATGAAGAAAAGGTTTCCAGGCAAAACCGCTGAAAAAATATTGCACTGCTTGTTTCTTCCAAAGGATCGTTAGCACTTTTCATCCACTTATCTTTACTTAGTTATTAAAATCTTTCAAACCACCCAAATGGAAAAAAAATCACATTACATTTTCAAAAGGATTCATAGTTACCACTAACTGTCTTCTGATCATAATACTGTCGTTTTTCTGTGTCGGGAAGGACCAGCGTGTGTCTATTTTTTGTTTTGTGATCACTGGCAAACAAGCTTTGCGAGCCATGGGTTTCACTTGCACGTACCAACCGAGTTTCTGTGGGCCTTAAAGCTGGAAGTTCCTCCCATTTATTAAATAAGTATTTTCCCCTGTAGAGGGCATTTGAGGCCTGAGGAAATGGTGAACAACTATGCATGTCCTCAGTTTGATGAAATGCTATTGTAAACGACACAAAGTCTGAAACAGAAAGTTTAAGTTAGCATTCAATATCACATTAGTTGCAGAAAGCAAAATGGAAGGAAGGAAAAAAACTCTCACAATCATTAAAATCTGTAGGAATGAAGCTCTTCACTGTTTAATATTCTTTTTCAGTTACAGATAAATAGTTCGTTGTTATTGACTTGTTGGGTTGCTAAAAGGGTAATACTGCTGGAATGGATGGTCCCTAACTTTTTCCAGCAAATTTAGTGAATAGTTTTTAAGAAAAGTATCTTCATTCTGTTCAATGTCCTTCAGTGATAGTTGTGTCTTCATGAATGCTATTGTCATGCGGTTTCTGAGGAGAGGGGAGGCAGAATCTTAGCTTCCATTTACTCACTGAACTTTACATCTGAAATCACTGGTAATTATCCTAAAGCTCAGATCCGCAACTTTCTGAACAACCTTTCAATCCTCTACCACATTGAAGAAAAATGCATCCAAAGGTGATTATGTAAAGTGAATAAGTGTTGGTTCTAAAACTCAATTATTAAAACTATGAAAATGTAGTTTAATCAAATATTTAAAACAATTAAGGTACTTTGGGATGCTGTGCAAGAGGTGATGTAACTGCAAGTTTTTCTTCCTTTTTATCTTTCTTCTTCCATTCCATCATTCTGTGCAAACTCTTTGTGCAAGAAATACTACTGTGTCTGTGGAAAATTCCTTGAATTAAACATTAGGATGGTTGAAGATATTGCCTTTGGTCCCTATCATAAACTGCATATCCAAGCCAACAAATTCATTCTTCTCTCTGGGAGTTGAACCAGGTTGTTCAGAACTGTGGTATCATATTTGACCCTGAGCTGAGCTTCACCTTGACCACCAACATCATCTTTGCCTCAGCTAATCTGCTGCTCCAAGCTTGCTTCCATGCCCTCCATCCATTCTCCGTAATTTAAGTCATCCAAAACTCTGGTCCCAATTTTCCAACTTGTGTCATCCCATTTACTCATCGCCCTTTTTGTTGACCTACTTTTGCTCATGAGTAAACAAAACTTCTCCTTGTTTTCAAAAGTCTCCTTGGCGTTGTCATTCCCCAGCTAAACCCATCTTCAGAAATACCTGTACTCCTCCAATTCTGGCCTCTTGCACATCCTGAATTTAATTGTTCAACCTTGAGTATCTATGCCTTCAGCTGCTAAAACTCTACTACTCTGGAATTTACTCCCTTAACTTCTCCCACTCTTTATTTCTCTTTTCCTTAAACCACTTCTTAAAACCTCTTAGTTTGACTCACCTGTTGTTCACCTGCCCTAATATTTGGCTCGATTTGGAATTTTGGTAACCTGACCTGAAGCACATAAAATATTTTACTGTGATAAAGAGGCTCTGAATACAAGATTTTGTGATGTTGGAAATGCTAAGATAGAAATTTCAAATCTGAATTAGTGAGAGATCACAAGCCAATGTGAGTTGAATCAGCAAGAAAAGTGTGATATTGAGTGGGGCCTGGTACAGAATTGCATATTGGCACCAGAGACTGGGTGAAATGAAATTTTTGGATTGTTGGTGAAAACAAGAAAAGATATACTGCAGCCACAGGTGAGGTTATTTTTGAATTAAAAACAAGAAATATCAACAGTACTCTGGCAGTTTATTGGAGTGAGAAATGGAGTTAACTTTTCAATTCAATGGCCTTTCATCGAAATAGGATATGATTAGAGGTAAAACAAGCTAAGGTAAAGAGAAGGCAGGGAAGGTAAGATTCAATTCCAGATTTTCAGCATCTGTGGTATTTTCCTTTTTTTATTGATTCAGTTTGCAATTTTGGAAATTTCGCTGCTGTAGTGAGTGAGAGGCTAATGAGGGAGATCCATAAGGACAGCCACAGTAGAGATGGCATGGATTTAGGAATGGAACTCAATTGACGAAAATGGCACAAACTCAGCACCTTTGAGGAAGTTTCCTCAATACTGCAAATAAGTTAAAACCAGAAACTCACCTTGGAGGCAATGGGAGAAAATACCTTGGGTTAACAGAAAACACTTTGGGTTTGCAGTATGGCATTTTGCAAAATTTAAACACCCAATTGATTACATGAAGGTAATTTTTAAAAATATGGATTACAAACTGGTATTTCTTGACTGTGGGGGAAAGAACTGCTTGCTATCACATATCTTAAACATATCCTAAGCATATCATTAGTTGAAACTGATCCCTATTAGTTTAGCCCTTCAATAAATCACTTCCTTACCTCTACATGTCTAAAATGCATGTATCAGAATACCAATTGTATCGCCTGATACCTTTGCTGTAAATCTTTTCTGCAAAAAAGTCTTCCTGAATCAAGATATTTATTGAGCATCATAAACCATTGTAATGCAAATCACTCTGATCTTTCTTTGAAATCTAAACCCCAGAGATTAGGACAATATTATTTCACTCTCTTACTTTAGCCAAGTAATTAACATTGCTAGGAGATACGAGACTGCAGGTGCTGGAATCTGGATCAAAAAACAAACTGCTGGAGGAATTCAGCAGATCGAGCAGCATCTGCAGCAGCAAAGGGATGTTCTATGTTTTAGGTTGAGAACCTGCATCAGGACTGAGAGTATAGAGCAAAGATATGCAGTATAAAGAAGTAAGAGGGAGGGGTGAGAGGGGCTGGTAGGTGATAGGTGGAGCCAGGTGAAGTGGGGGATGTTGGGCAGATGGAGCCAAGTGGGGGAGGGGGGAATTTTGAGACGGAAGCTAGTGGGTGATCAGTGGAAACAGATAAGGAGCATATTCAACACTTACTCAACAGACTGAAAATGTTCCTGCTTTATCTTTATACAGTGGGATGTCAAATACCTAGTGCAGAAACACCATCATTAACACTTTGTAATGATGGCGTTTCTGTACTAGGTGAGTAATTTTTTGCATGCCCAGGTAACGCTAAAGGATTGGTCTATCATCTGATGTGCTCAATCGAAACACCTCTGCACTGCAATATATTACTCCAAGTGCTACGCACATGGAATATGGCAAAGGACCACCCTCCTCCGAAGACCAACAGTGGTCATCCAGCCACATCAGGAGCATAGGAGACAAATGGCACTGCAGTAAAAATCCATATCGGTGCAGATGTTCAATTGAATGAAACAGGTTCCCAATCAAGATACGCAGTATGAACTTTGTCGGTGTCCACTGAGATAAATATCAACCAATTGACCATAATGTAAGGCCAAACATCTCACTCAGTCTTGTATACACAGTCAGCAAGAGGAACACTAAACAATTCTTTTCCTTCATAATTCAGGCCACAGCTGGCTAAGATCATCAGTAGCGGTGTTAGTCATAGATTCATAGAGTAGTACAGCACAGAAATGGGCCCTTTGGTGGACTCATCCATGCCGGACCAAGATGCCCATCTAAGTTAGTCCCATTTGCCCAAGTTTTGCTCATATCGCTCTAAACCTTTCCCCTCCGTGTACCTGTCCGAGCATCTCTTAAGGTTCTTATTGGTCTGCTTGTCTCTCCGATATTAAAGCTTTTCTTGTGGTTTAAATGTGATTAAAATGCTGCATCTGAGTACCAAAGATACTGTTGGATGCTGCAATATTCAAATTATCTATTGCTATTCAGTGAAACAAGAAGTGATAGGAATTTAAAATTGTTCAGTAACTGAAAGGGGATGATAGATTATGATTGTCAATTCTCTGAGCAAATTCTCTTGGCGAGGAGTGCTATTTATAGTGAACATTTCCCAGGAAATCCATTATCCAGTCTTTGATATTTCTATATAAATGAATAGAAGATCCAAGTTTGTGGAAGTGCCATCCTCTAGCCAAGCTTCTAAGACTCCACTGATAGCAAGAAGAGCATCCAGTGGGGAACTGGATTCCAGTGTTCCAGGTGGGTCCTTTCAAAGACTGACTGATCTCCTGAACATCTTGATTATTTATATATTGCAAAATATTCAATAGATTTTATTTTCTTGCTCATTAATTCATCAGGTAATAACAGAACTGAAGTCAGTGGCTAGAAATTCTATGCCAAATTTTTAAAAAATCAAACAGCAGTTGCTTTTATTCATTTACCAGAATGTACAATGTCACTGTAAGCCCAGCATTTACTCCCCAGACCTAATTGTACTAGAGAAGTGGTGGTGAACCATATTCTTGAACTGTTGCAGTCCTAGTGAAGGTTCTAAAGTCCTAGTGAAGTACTGTAAGGGTAGGGAATTCTAGGACTTTGACTCAATAACAATGAAGGAACAGAAATGTATTTCCAAGTCAGGGTGGTGTGCAGACTTGGAGAACATGCAGGTGGTGATGTTCCCATTCGTCTACTGCCCTTGTCCTACTTGATGGTAGAAGTCATGGGTTTGGGAGGTATTGTCAGAGTAGTACTGGCAGTTTACTGCATGAATTGAGTGGTTGGTACACACTGCAACTGGAGTGTGCTGGTGATAGATGAGTGAACGTTTAGAGTGGTGATGGGGTTCTAGTCAGGCAACAATGTTGCCCTGGATAGCATTGAACTTCTTGAGTGATATTGGAGCAGGAAATTGTGCCTGAAATGTGCCTTGTGGATGCCAAAAAGATTTTGGCGTATCAGGAGGTGAGTCACCCAATACTGGATACCTTGCTTCTGATCTACTTTTGTAATCACAGTATAAATGTGACTGATCCATTTGAGTTTTTGATGATGGGGGACTTGATGGTAATACCATTCGCAATCAATGATGGATGTTTAGATGCTAATTTGTTGAAGATATTTATTGCCTGATACTCCCGTAGCAAAAATATTGCTTGCTCTTTATTGGTCCATACCAAAATATCGGCTGGATCTTCCTGTATCTAGGCATGAACTGCTTCACAATCTCAGGAGTTCCAGAAGGAATTGAATATTGTGAAATCATCAGCATATTTTATCACAGAGGGAAGGTCGGAAAAGAAGGAGCTGAAGGTAGTTGGAATCGGGACAATGCAATGTTTAAGAATGCAGATGACTGACCTCCAACAACCAACTTCCTTTTGCAAGGTATGATTCTAGCCAATGGTGAGCTTTTCCTTGGTTCCTACTAATTTCATTTTAACTAGGGACCTTTGATGGCACATTCAATCAAACATTGCCTTGCTGTCATGGGCAGTCACTCTCGCCTTGTCTCCATAATTCAGCTCTTTGGTTCATTTTTGGACTAAGGCTATAATGAATGGTCCTGGTGAAACCCAAGCTGGGCATAGCTGAGCAAATTACAAGTGAGTAAGTGCCACTTGATAGCACTGTTGGCAACACCTTCCATCACTTTGGTGACTGAAGATAGACTGATGGAGCAGTAGTTAGCTGAATTGGATTTGTCCAGTATTTTATGACTTGGATGCACCTGAACAGTTTACCATCTTGTCAGGTAGTTGCCAATGTTATAATTGTGCTGGAACAGTATGGCTGGAGGCGTAGTTGGTTCAGAATCACATGTTTTCAGTACTGCAGCTGGATGTTGTTCAGCTGCATAGTCGGTCAGCTCAGTTGCTTCTTGATACAACGTGGACTGAATTGGCTGAAGGTTGACCCTGGTATGATGAAGATCCTGAAAGAAGGCCAAACTGGATTATCATATGGCACACATGGTTAAAGGTGGTTGGAAAGCTTCATTGTCCTCTTTGCCAAGTTGTGCCTGGACTCCAGCATCGTTGACAATGAAGACATTCATTTGGTCTGTGCAGTGTGTGTGTGTGTGTGCGCACGTGTGTGCGTGTGCGCGCGCGTAGGTGGGAGGGTGTGTACAAGCCTGTTTTGCCTGTGGCCCCAAGGCATTGTAAGCAATATGCCAGACTTTGCACTCCTTCTGCTAACAAAGCCCTTTCCTCTGTAAGCTTTGCCATTAGGGATGGAAAGTAATCACTGGCTTGCGAGTAAATGCAAAATGCTCTAAAAGCTCTGCTGGGCTCTGCCTCAATATGCTTTAAAGTTATTCACTCAGCCACAGTAAGTTAGGGACAATGGGGAACTTGTGGAACTACTTTGAAACATCCACATCCAGTTCCATCTTTAGAGAGAGGAACGGATTACCGTTTCCCAGGGTGGATATGTCAAACACCAGAGGATATGCTTTTAAGATTAGAGGGGAGGAAGTTTAAAGATGACGTGAGGGACAAACTTTTTACTCAGAGAGTGGTAGGTGCCTGAAATGGGTTACCGGGGGTAGTAGTGGAATCAGGCAGTTTGGTGGAATTTAAGAGGCTTTTAGATAGACACGTTAATATAAAAGGAATGGAGGGATATGGACTGATAAACAGGAGGAGGGCATTTAGTATAAATCAGCATCAAGATCGGCACAACGCCGTGAGCCGAATGGCCTGTCCAGTGCTGTACTGTTCTATGTTCTATTAATGTGATAGTGTATCAAATATGCAGTATTGAAGGATGTGACCGGACTATCAGCACCATGACGATCAGTGATTGACCTTTGAGCACAATGTATCGATACATGACGCCATTCACCACTGCACTTTCATCAACAGCACAAATATCCCACAATACTTGCATCAAACTTAATATACAGTAAATGTTTATGTTGAACCATAGTACTGAGCCAGAGTAGTCAGTAAAATAAAAGTTCAAGGACACTTCTATGGTAAAATTATATTTAAAAATAAAAATCAGTTAGTTCCCTAAATCAAAATAGTAACAAAAAGCAGTGTCTTTTAAGAACATTTAATCCCACTGCGTTCAAAAGTCCTTGTTCAGCCTCTCTTGTTTACTCTTTGAGGCCAGAGTACCTTTAGCTGCTCTACCTTATCAGAGGCCTTATCACCACTGGAACTACTGTGATTGAAAACTATTTTTTCATTTGAAACCTTTTTGTTACTAATTTGCCTAGCGGCTAACCACTTCACAGCAGCCAAATACCAGACCCTAGCAGGAAAAGTAAAACTGAAAATTAACTGGGATAATAATTTCTAAATCCTTCAAATTAAAGCTTGAGTTAAATCCCAAGTATATTTACCAGGAAACCATAAGCCATACTTCAGAACAGCACAAAGAATTTACAGCATATATAATCATTGTTTGGGTAAATGAATGGTATGTTCTAAAAGAGACCCCTACCATTTTGCATCATCTCGCTCTTTCAATATATTGTTCCATTCCTTTATCCTACGTGTATTTTTTGTGCCTTAAATTCATTCATGGTGTTCACTGCAACTAATATATGAAGCAGCAGATTACATGCTCTTACCATTCTCTGGATAAAGATATTTCCCTGAATTCCTTTGATTTATGACACCAAATTTTGGACAACCTTGAGATGGAAATATCTTTATTGTCCCCACTTCCCCATCGAACCGTTACTGTTTGCTGTGAACTTTAAGAGTCCGAAAACTATTGATCTCTGTTTTGTCTATAGCCCTCTGGTACAGGGAATTTTCTCATTTTGGTGTTACGTAGGATGTGAGGTCAGCAGGATTGGGTAAGGGGGAGATGCAAAAGTACCCTCCTTTCCAAATTTGTGCAATTGAATAAATAACCTCTTTAGGAAAGTGAACAGCAGCAGAAGCAAACATGCTGCTGCAGTACAATGTCACATCAGCAAAACACAAAGCACTGGGTTCAAATTGTCAAGTGCTCTAATCAGACTATATGTTTAACATGTTGAATTTTACTCACAAGACAAAAGTAAAACATTTAAATTATAAAGGGTTGTCAAAAGAAAACATAACAAGTTTAACACCAAATAGCCAATGATTTAATTTGCATTGTAGAAGGAAAGATTTATACCATCAGAAAAGAATGAGTAGACTGAACCTATATTCTCCGGAGTTTAGAAGATAAAGCTGATCTGACCAAATCATAGCATTTGTTTTAAGGGTTTTTCAGAAGACTAGATGTTCTATATGTAGTAGTTACTCTCAGTACAATAGGTCAGCAACTTGGGACTGAGAGAAGAGAAAATTCTTTGATTCAGATGTTTTAAATCTTGGGAATTCTCTGTATCAGGGGCTATGGAGGTTCACTTATTGAATACATTCAAGACAAAACAGAGATTGATAGTCTTTGGACTCCAAGGGAACAAAGAAGTATTAGGTAGGAAACTGGAAATGCAGATCAGTCATGATCTTATTGAAAGGAAATTGTCAAATTCAAAGTTAAGCCCTGAGGGTTGCTCTTGTCTACGTGGGAGATGAGTGCTGCTCCGAGCTTACATTGCATAACATTTGAACAGTGCAGGAGGCCAAAGACAGTGGTGGGAGTGGGATGGAGAGTTAAAGTGACAAGCAACTGGAGGCTGGAAGCCTTGTGGACTGCGAAAGTAGTCACCCAATCTGCCTTTCTTTTGCTTCTCCAACGTAGAGGAGACCACATCATGAGCACTGAATACAGTGCACTAAATTGGAAGTTCAGCTAGAAGTCCATTTACGTCTCTGGATAGAGGGAAGGGAAGAGATAAAAGGTCAGGTGTTGCATTTCCTCTGGCTGCTTAGCAAAGTGCTGTGAAAAGGTTGTTCGTTGAGCTGGAAGAGAGAACCAGAAAGTCAGGCAGGAAATGGTCCCTCTGGAATGCTCGAAGGGAATGGGAAGAAGTATCAGTTGGTGGCACCTCCTTGAAGATGACAGAAGTTACAGAGGATGAGAAATGAATGTGAAATCGGGTAGAAGATGAGAACAAGATGGAACTCTATCCTCACTCTGGGTAGGAGAAGAAGGAATGAAATTAAAGGTAGGTTTAAGGTGAGGGGGGAAAGTTCAAAGGAGATTTAGGGGGGAAATTTTTACGCAGAGGGTGCTAGGTGCTGGAACACACTGCCAGTGCAAATGGTAGAAGCAGATACAATAGCAATGTTTATGAAGCATTTAGATAGGCAAATGAACAGGCAGGGAATAGAGGAATATGGACCTTGTGCAGGCAGATAAGATTAGGTTAGATTGGCATAATGGTCGGCATGGACATTGTGGACCAGAGGGCCTGTTCCTGCGCTGTACTGTTCTACTTTCTATCCATGCACAAAATAGAGCAGATGAGGTTAACAGGCCTAGAAACTGTGGCAGAGGGGAATCCATGTTTAAGGAAAAAGGTCAGTGTGGAAAGTCTTGTCATCAGAACAAATAAAATGAAGCCAAAGAAACTTGTAGAACGGAATACAGTTCTTGCAGGAAGCTGAGTGAGAGGTGGTGTAGTCAAGAAAGCCTTGGGAATCTGTGGGCTTGTAGTAGAAATCAATCACTAACCTTTCCCTGAGATAGAGGTAGAAAGAAAATTATGAAGAGGAAGATGAATAGTCAGAAATGGACCATGGCAAAGTGAGAACTTTCAGTAACCTCTGCTCAAAGAGAAGCATCTATGGATTCAAGTACACCAAAGGTTTCCAAATAATACCGAGATTCATGTTGCCAACCTAATATCTATTTCTGTTTATACCAAGGCAAGTGGCATACCATGACCTTCCTCTCTTGGTGGAATGGACATTTTCTATATTTCAAATCAGCCACGCACTGTGCAATTAAGAAACTGTGCAGATCACCCACATAAAACGGTCAATCAGTTTGGGTGAATAATAGCTGCCATCAGCGATAAAATCATGTCTGAATGAGTTACTGGCTCATACAAGGAGGAGAGAAGATTAGAGTTCCAGATTGCTGATAAAAATCCTGTTAATGGTTAGCATTTGTTCTGCAGATTTCGCAGTCCCTGCTGTACATTATCTTTATTCTAAATACTATCCACAATGAACTGAACTATATTAAGTCTGATAATCGAGGTGAGTTCGGGTGTCTTGTTTTTGTAATGAAAATAACGCAATGGTTGTGGGTTGAGTGGTGGTGGGGAAGTTAGTACTCTTAAATAACTGGCACATCGACATTTAATGTGTCTGGACCAGAAGGTTCCCAGTCATTCCCACTTCTAAAACTTTCCTGATTCCCAGACTGCTGAACGTGGAGATTATTACTTTAATGATATCAAAAGTATACCAGGGGAACAAGGAAACCCAATACAGAAGACTCAAATGGCAATGGAAAAATAAATTTAAGAACATGGGAAATAGAAGCACACCACACAACACATAGGTGGGACTAGGAAGGAGGTTCTATTGAGATTAAAAGGAATTTGGGGCAACATTGAAAAGCAGAACTACAAGGGTGATAATCTCTGGATTATTACCTGAGCCACATGCAAATTAGCAAAGGGTAAATAGGATTAGAGAAGTAAATGCATGGCTCAGAATGTGGTGTGGTAGAAATGGGTTCTGGTTCAGGGGACACTGGCACCGGTACTGCCAGGACACTAGTCCCAGCATGATTCAGGTGGAGTTCCATTGGGATGGGCTCCACCTGAATCATGCTGGGACTAGTGTACTGGTGAACCTCATAACTCGGGTTGTAGACAGGGCTTTAAACTGAATAGTAGGGGAGAGAGAGCTCCAAGAATATACTGTTTAATGAATCAAGAGAAAATGAGAAACTGATGGCACAGGATCGTGAGGGGGAAATTGACAAGCAAAGTGTGACAGGCTAGGGCAGAAAATGTAAACAAAAGTATGCAGCACAGAAAAAAATCTAGAGTTAGTAAAAACTGTGAGGAAATAAAATCAAACCTTAACAGTCTTAATTGGAATGCACGTGGCATTTGCAAAAAGATAGATGAGTTGACAGCAACATGAGTATGTTACAGAGATGTGGTGGCAGGGTGACCTAGACTACGTGTTCAATATTCTGGGTTATATGATGTTCCAAAAGAACAGGCCAAAAGGGAAAGGACGTGGGATAGCCTTGTTAATCAAGGAAGGTATCAGAGTGGTGTTGAGTGATGATATTAGAGGCAGTGGATAGAATCAGTAGAATCAATTTGGATTGAAATCAAGAATAGCAGGGGTAAGAATACATGGGTGGGAGAAGTTCACAGGCCCCCAAAATGTGACCATTCAATAGGATGGAGCATAAGGAAATATCTAAGGCATTTTTGAAGGAAACCACAATTGTCATGGAGGATTTTAATCTACATTTTGATTGGACAAATCAAACTGGCAAGGGTATAAGAATTAGTGGAGTACATCAGGGATTGCTTCTTAGAACAGTATGTTATGGAACGTACCCAGGAACAGGTTATTTTAGATTTGGTCTTGAGTAATGAGGAAGGATTAATAAGAGATCTTATTGTTAAAGATCTAGAAGGTAGTGACCACAATATGAGAGAATTCCAGATCCACTTTGAGGGTAAACACCACAGAGTCATAACCACTATCTTCAATTTAAATAGGGGCTATTATAATGTTATGATAGTGGAGTTGTCCAAGGTGTACTGGGAAAGTAAGTTAAGACACAGATTGGTAGATGAACAGTGGCAAATATTCAAAATGTAGGAATTAGAAAGAGGGATTCCATGAGAAAGGCATAATCTGTAGTTAATAAAGGAGGTCAAGAATATTGTTAAATTGAAAAGTAGGGTATAAAAATGGCAAGGGCTAATGGTAGGCCAGAGGACTGAGTTTTTAGGATACAGCAGCAAATTGATTTTGAGAGACAACTTGCATGTATTATCAAAACAAACAGTAAGAGTTTCTACAGATTTGAAAATAGGAAGAAGGCAGCTAAGGTTGGTGTGGGACCTCAAGAATGAGGCTGGTGAATTAATAACAGGAACAACGAAGTAGCAGATATGTTGATCAATATTTTGCATTAGTCTTCACCGTGGAGGACACTGCAAATATTCCTAAGTTAAAAGATGGGCTAATTTCAAGTAACAGGAAGGAAATTGTAAAAATCTCAATTGCAAGGGATAAAGTATTAGAGAAACTCATCGGGCCAAAAGTGGACAAGGCACCAGGACCCCATTAGCTTGTACCCACTGGTTTTAAAGAAAGTGCTGCAGAGATAGTGAATCCATTGGCTGAAATATTTCAGAACTCACATAATTCGGAGAGGGTTGGAGGTTCCAGTAGACTGGAAAACAGCCAATGTGATTCCCTTGTTCAATAAGGGAGGAAGACAGATGGCAGGGAATTATAGACTGGTTAGTTTAACATTTCTTGTTTGTAAGATGCTAAAGTCAATAATCAAATAGGAAATAACTAATTATTTAGTTATCATATCACCTAGTCAACATGGTTTTATAGAAGGTAAATCATGTTTGACAAAGTTGCTCAACTTTTATGAAGATGTGACAGGGAGGATTGATAGAGGGGAACCTGTTGATGTTGTGTATTTAGATTATCAAAAGGCATTTACCAGAGTGCCACTAAAGAGGCTGGTGCATAAATTAAGAACCCAAGGTAATGGAAGAATTGAGCTAGCAGGGACTGAAAACTGGATCTCATGTAGAAAACAAAGAGTTGGGGGAAAAAATGGATCCTTTTCAGGTTGGAAGGGTGTAACTAGTGCAGTACCCCAGGGATTGGCTCTCAGCCCTCAGTTGTTTACGATTAATGACCTGAAGGGGGAACGAAATGTAAGGTTTGCAAGTTTGCCAATGATATAAAAAAGGTGGAAGGGCATATTGTTATGAGGACATTGTAATTCTGCAACAGGATGTAGATGGATTAAATGATTGGTCAAAAATCTGGCAAATGGAGTTTTATGTGGTGAATTGTGAGGTCATGCATTGTGGTAGGAGGAATCAAAAGGCAGGTTATTATCTAAATGGGGAGAGACTGCATTTGAGTGAAGTACAGAGCGATCTGGGTGTTTTGGTGCATGAAAAGAATATAATAGCATTGGAGGAAATCCAAAGACTGATTTCTGGGATGAGAAGCTAGACTGGGTTTTATATTCCTTGGAGTTCAGAAGAATGAGGGGTGACCTTATTGAAACATATAATCCTCAAAAGCCTTGACAGGGTAGATGATGAGACATGTCCCCTTCTTGGGAGAGTCAAAACAAGGAGATATGTATAGCTACAAAATGAGGGTCCAGTAATTTAAAACTGAGGTGCATAGAAATGTCTTCTCTGAGGTTAGTGAACCTCTGGAATTCTCTGCCACTGAAGGTAGTGGCAGATATATTTATAGATTATTAGATATATTTAAGGTGGAGATGGATAAATATTTGAAATATCAAAAAATTGAGGGTTATGGGGAATTGTCACAGAAGAGGAGTTGAGGCCAGCATAGATCAGCCATGATCATATTGAATGGCAGGGCACGCTTGTGGGGCTGAGTGGCCTACTCCTATTTTTGTGTGTTCTTGAGTAGCCATTTGCCCCTTTGTGCATGCTCTACCATTTAATATTGTGGCTGGTCTTTTACTTTAGAGCTCCTTTCCTATTTTTAAAAAAAAGCATATTCCTCAATAGCCTTGGATTTCTTGATTTTATTTTAATACCAAATATGAGAAGCATTTAATGTTTGTATTTAACGTCAGACAAATGATGGGATTCAGACGAAAAATCTCTCTCTCGGTATGTGTAAGCCCTCGCTGCTTTGCCTATTTTTTTAAAATTACAGAGGTAGGTGGGAAGGCAGATGGGATTTGGTTGCAAACAGTAAACAAGTATAAAAGTATCGGCTTTTTTTATGCTTCCCACAAAAAAATTCAATTGACCTAAATGTATCACAGTGGATCTGAATGCATCAGAATTTATCCTTAGTTGCTCATAATATGTGCAGATTGTATTATTAGCAAACAAAGATGAATTTCAGTATAATTTGTGATCTGTACGCATGGAAAATTCCAGGTCTATTTTCTGAAACAGGCTCACCTGGCAACAAACAATATGATTTGACTTGTTGCCATATCAGTTTGAACTCAAAGCCATTGCAGAGAACAACAATGTCGAAACTTTGTGCAATGGCAATCATGACTATTTACGAAATGCCCCACTTTGTTCTTCTGATTATACATAACGTGAATCAGCGAATAGAGTAACAGGTACTTGAACTATCAAGGCCCTTCCAGCTTGGTTCACATAAGGAGCAGACGTAATTCCATGTCCATTTGTAATTTGAATGTAAAGACTCAGACTAATGCATAGGAATAACTAGCTAAATATCACTCTCAAGATTCATCACCTTGCATGTCACTAATTTATTGATTTATAAGTAGAACTGGACTTGAGCTTTGTTTCAAAACATTGTAAGTAAATAAGTGCACAATTACCTAGCTATAACTGAGCAAATAGTTTTGATTCATAAATTGGAGGCTCCTTTAATTGTTAGAATCATAGAAGGATACTGTGCAGAAGAGATCACCTGGACTAGCTATCACTTTAACCCCACTCCTCTGCTCTTTCTCAATGATCCTGTAAACATTTGCATTTCAAATATTTATCCAAATCTCTTTTGAATGTTTTCATTGTCTTTTACCCTGTACTGGACTGCTCAAATCCTCATCTATATCTTTGTTGTCACTAGACTTGACTAATCCAAAGCAGTCCTGGCCAGCCTCCCTTGTTCTACTCACCTAAACTTGAGGTCATTCAGAGCTCTGCTGCCGTCATCCTGATTCACACTGATTGCCATTCACTTATAATATCTGTTTGACCTCCAGGTCTCCCCGTTTACACAATGCTTCAATTTTCTTTTTTTTCTTTGTTTTCAAATCACTCCTTGGTACAACTGTCCCTTATCTTTGTAAACTCCTACAGCCCCTTAACCCAATCTGATAACAGCTCCTTCAATTTTTGACTCTTTAATTCCTCTTCCCTCGCACCACCAGAAGCTGCCATTATTTTAACTGCTTTAATTTCTGGAATTCCCTCTCTGTCTTTTCACCTCTGAGGTGCTCCTTAAAACCGATTTTTTTTTTATTATTAAACCTTTGATCATCTGTCCTAGTATCTTCTTATGTGCCTTACATTTTTTTGTTTTATTGATAGTGCCCCCTGTGAAATGCTTTAGGATGCTTATGCTGCGTTATAAATACTACAGTACTGGAAGTGGTTGCTGTTATTGATCGGAATTGCAAATAGTTATTGAGCTTTCCCTTCTAGAAAAGCTTTTTGTTGATACTTCAAAAAAGTTTGTACACTGCAAGTCAGAAGCATTAAGATTTTTAATCTGTTATAAAACATTGCTTTGCTCAGAACATCAAAGTGTACTAAGTTCATGACGGGATTTTAATACACTTTGAGAGATATGACTTGGATCTGTTAATTATTGTGTACATGTTTACTAACATAAGTATTTCCTTTGCTTTTCAAGCATATTGGTTGACAATTTCTCAAACTACTGAAGTATTAATCAAAGCACAAACAGACCATTCAAAACTAGGGTCCAGAATAAGGATATCCTGGCGTTTGATATTCTGAAGGAGGATCAAATGTTTGCAATTTTTATTCATGGTTTGGTTACTGCATCTTATTCTGAATATCCATGATCTGAATATAATAACTTCTTGACACCGGCTGGGCCACATTGGATGCAAATAGATGCAAGAGCATATAAGGTATCATAATTCACCATTCCAGGAATTCTCCAATTTTGCATCCAAGTGCCTATGATTTGAATTAACTTTTTTAAAAAAAAGCCTTGATGGAGTCTCCACATATATACAGGCCTTTTCGTCACTAATTTCAAAGCTATAGTTATTATGCTGCCTAAGATCAAGCTATGGAAGAGTATGACCTTTTCTAGCCTATTACTGCGGATTAGAAAATAGCCTGTTTGACTCTTAACAAAAACTCTGCAAAAAGATGAACCCAACAGTGCAGAACGTCAGTGCCATGAACTGAGATTCAAGCTATATCCAATTCATCACAACATCTCAAATTGCATCAACTTCACTGTGATCATAGAATCATACAGCACAGAAAAAGGACCTTTTTGGCCCTCTTTGTCCATGCTGACCTTGATTCAATTAACTTCAAGCTCAGTTCTCCAATGTTCTTCACATGGTCTTCCAAGCTTCACCCCAGGTCAGCTTCAATTTTCCATGTACATAGCCTTGCTCACTGTAAACCTTTGCCCTCGCTATTACTCCACCAATTACCCACCAACCCTTGCCCTTCTTCACCCACAAGTGCCACAATTTCAAAAACTTTCCCATCAGTAATTTCTTTCATAGTCTTGCCACTGAATTCCTGCATCGCCCACAAGCACAAGCCCACAATCCTCCACTTTCCATTTTCTGCCAACTGTGTATCTTTTTCTTCTTCCACCACCCATGATAGTGTTTCATCTATTATGACCTTAAATTAATCAAACTGTTTAAGAATCTTGCTGTATCTCTCTCTGGCTTTAAATTTCCAAAAAAGTAAGTTTTCTAGCCACATCCTTGTACAAGTACTTAACATTTCTCTGAAATCATCTTTGGAATTCATTTCCAGTATCCAATTTTGGACCTGTTGGATTCGACTGTTTTAAGTAGTTTTTTTTAACGTGTATGGTGTTTAATACACCTCAAGTGGCTGCATAAGGAATGGCCACTTCCTAGCTTATTGGTTCATCCATCAGGTGAATTTGTATTTTGTCATTGGTTGGTTTTGCCACAGGTATCTAATAGGTTTCCTGATTGGACAATTGTTAGCTAAGGAGTACCTCTTATCTCAGGTATAAAAGGGGTTGTGTTTTGTTAATCACTCTCTTGCCCCTGTCCCTCTCTTGCTCTCTTCCACACCCCCCACCCCCCGGCCCTAGCTCATCTTTAGTTCCTTTTGCCTCGGCTCATCTCCTAGTAGTAAAGCTAGTGCCATGTGCTCTGCGACTGTTTCTTTGTTTTAAACTTTTCCAATAAAACTTTGAAGCACCAAGTTATTTTCAGCTCATTCTTGACTCTTGAAAGAACCTGCGGATTTGAAAATAACCGGATCTGACAGACCTTTCCTCGGAGTGTTTAATATGTCGATGATGTTTGAGATTCTTCTGTCTGGCTCCAGATTTAGTCAGAATTCATTTGTCTTAATTTCAACAAGACTCTTAAGTTTTTTGAAGAAATGGGGTGCTTTTGATACATAAAATTGGGCCATAACTGCCTGTCTGTTTTCCCACCCATGACCCCCACTGTACATGGTCTGGATGTACATGTACAATCTTGCCCACTCACTGCATCCAGAACTTGTGGATATGGTCCTACCAACAACGGAATCTCAGACAGTGCAGTGAGACGACCCCATCCCCAAAACAGCTCTGACAGCTATGCAGCCAGTAAGGACCTGCCCTAGCATATTCTAGCTGTAAAAAGCCATGAGGGTCTTTTTAATATTTCTTTCAATTTTAAGGGCTTATAAATGTCTTAAAACTAGTTTGATATTCTGAGACATTTAAACAGTTTTAAAATTTAAGGACATTTCAAAAATTATATTTTATAAATAAAAACAAAGAAGTAATTAAAAATCATAAACTAATGCAAAATAGTTTTTAAAAACTAATTAACCTTCCTTTTGCCTCTTAAACCAAAGCCCCACAATTGCCAATGAAACCAGTCTTACGACAACTCTAATCTGGAGCAGGATCTGAGAGGCGATTCCCCTGTCTATCCGTTCTGTGTTTCGTTTGATAGCTATGTAGAGATGACCATGGCTTTCTGTTTTCTAAACAGTGGCAGTTCTGAATGGAATTGCTAGTGTTAACTATTCAGCAACAGAAAAGTATGTAAATAAATTAGTAAGTCTGGAACAAGACAAGAAAATGTGATAGAAACCAGCCCTGCAGACTTTGCAAAATTCAGAGAATCTAGTTTGAAATTATTTCTACTACTTTTCAAAGCAATTATTTGAAATGGAAATTATATTGTTGACAACAAAAATCTTATTTTGGAATAATTTAGCATGGGGGCAGGTCTTTTGACTCACAAGGTCCATGCCAACCTTCAACCACCCATTTACACAGATCCTACCTTCATCCCATTTTATTCTCCTCATATCCCTATCAACTTCGTCCTGATCATACCACTTGCTGACATATTCAGGGCAATTTACAGTAGGCAAATTAATTTACTAACCTGCATGTCTTTGAGATGTGGGAGGAAACCAGAGTACCCAGAGATGATGTATGCAGTCACCAAGAGAAGACCCAGGCAGATTGAACCTGGGTCACTGGAGTTGAGAGGCTGCAGCTCCACAAGCTGTGCCATCCTAAAATGGTACTAGGCAGAGGACCCACCTCTGATTGTTTCCTTGCAGTTGGTGCATGGTTTTCAACTCCACGCCTCTTGCAAAAATGTGTGTGTATTTAAATTGAGAATTGCATGTTAAGAGTGGGAAATTTCATGGATAACAGACACCTGTTGAAATCAACCCATACTGACTGACACTGTGCCACTATTTCGTGAAAGGTGAGTTGACCACTGATCCCACACATGGCTAGAAGGCCTTGCACAGAACTGAGAGGAATGGCTGGACAGAACCAATCCACATTTGCACATTTCCCATAGAAGGTGCTGACAGCCACAAGGATGTCTTATCTGCCAAGAGATCCTGGAAGACTCGTAAGCTGAGATAAATTGGCTTGGCAAGAGAACACAAGAAATCAATGACATGAGTGAGGCCCTGCATACTCAATGCCAAAGGATGGTCAATGACTTCTGTTTAATGTTCCATACTCTGCTTACCATCAGCCACTTGCTCTGGTGCTTGTGCTGAGGGAGTTTAGACACTCGTTTTGAGGCAAGTTGCAGAATGGAAAATGACAGCAAAGAGGAAGAGAAAATATTTCTGTAGCTGGGGATGTTATTTGTCTTAGAGTCCAACTTGCATGGTTTGACCATCAGTATTTTCTTGCCCATCCCTAATTTCCCCATCAACTGAGAGGCTGGCTAGACCATTTCAGAGGGAAGCTGGTGGGTTTGATTTCACGTGTAGACTTAAATAGGTACGGATGGCAGATTTTCTTCTATGAAGGATGATAATAAATCAGAATATAAGTATTTCAATTCAGTAATATCATACAATCATTATTATATGAAAGGTCTGTCCAGTCCATGCTAGCAATATAGCTAGTCCCGTTCTTTAACACGTTCTACATAAACTTACTGCTTAACTGTTTCATCCACACTTCCAGAATATTGGGCACTATGTCTAAATCCTGCTTTGAATCTATGTCAATAGTCCTTAAACCATCATCTAATGCATGCAGCTTCTGTCTGAGCACCCTAATTATGTACCCATCATGATCTTTCACACTTCTTTCAAATCTGTGAATCTTCTTTCCAAAGGGAACAGTCTGTGCTTTATAAAAGCTCATTATGATCTCCCTATTGTTGCATGCTATCCTTCTCACTATCACTATCCTCACTGTTTACCGCCTTAGCAAATTTTACCTTACACATGAATATCCAAGGTATTAATATGTATAATTATTGAAAAAAGCTGTCTATTTGAATTTAAATTCTCCTGCTGCTGTGGTGGGGTTCAAATTTAAACTGCGGGTCAATAGTGCAGGCCTTTAATTGCTAGTACCGTAACAACCCAGGTTTCATAGTGTTTTGTTAGTTCCTATTTCAGATCTTCATCTACAGTATCTTAATTTTTGCTTGATCTTTTCTGAATTGCTAGACAATTTTTTAAAAATAATAAAGCTGCAAAATTAACCTTGTATCTTTTAGCTGAGTAAAATTGAATTCCAATATGGCTAGGCAGAGATGACTGAAGTGCAGTGTCGTCTAATGTAAATCCATCTATGTACTTGGCCCTCAAAAGAGGTCAGAGAGGAGTGAATTCCTAGATTACAGCTCATCTAACTGAATGTAGTAACATTATCCTCTCATGTGAAGTGCGATACTCAAAGCAGCTGCTTGAAATACTTGACATTTGTACTGTCAAGTTCTGTTTTGCTTATAGTGTTTACATCTAGTTAACTTAGCCTTCAAAAGAAAGTATTCTTGTTTGTAACAAATTGATTAATATAGAGACCTTTAGCTTCTGCCATCTAACTACCTTTGCACACAGTCAAACCATAAAGGTATAGTGTAATAGTACCCCTTGCCATCCCCAGAATGATTTCATTCTGAATGCATGAACACATACAGACAGATGTGTCCCAGTCTTAAGAAAACTTGTAGTCAGAGGCAATAATAATGGGGACACAAACTTCATAATTCAAAGGATCACAACTGAATATTATCCAACAAGGATTATAGTTATTTCAAATGATAAAATAATGCAATTCCAGATACTGGCAATCTGAAATTAAAACAAAGTATTGGAAATACTCAGCAAGTTGGACAGCATCAATAAAGAAACAAATTTTGTGGGGAAATGCAGTTCCATGTAGGACACATATAAAAGCCACCAGGTTTGAGATTTCTACATATGGACCAGCAAGACATGCAAAATGCTGTGGGAAATCAGCAGGTCAGGCAGCATCTATGGAGGGAAATAAACAGTCGACGTTTCTGATTGAGACCCTTCATCAGGACTGGAAAGGTAGAGGGCAGAAGCCGGAATAGAAAGGTCAGAGGAGGGGGAGGGGCACAGGCTGGCAGGTGATAGGTGAGTCCAGGTGAGGGGTGGAACGTAGGTGGGTGGGAGAGGAGGGATGAAAGGGAGTGATGCAAGGAGCTGAGAGGTGATAGGTAGAAGAGGCAAAGGACTGAAGAAGGAATCCGGTAGGAGAGGGCAGTAGACCATGGAAAAAAGGGAAAGAGGTGGGGAATAGATGGGCAAGTCATGAGAGTGGGGGAGGGAAAAGAGAAAGGATGATGGGGGGCCACAGGAATGAGGGAAGACATGGGGGGGAGGTGAGAGGTTACTGAAAGAGAAATCAATGTTGAGGCCGTCAGGTTGGAGACTACCAAGGCAGAATAGGTGGTGTTGTTCTTCTAACCCAGTTGTTTTCAACCTTTTTCATGCTGCGGCCCCCCCCCCCCCCCGAACATGTCCCTGTTAGATGGCGGACCCCCAAAGCCCACAAAATCAAACAATCGATAATTCATGCATACAACACTTAAATTACTGCACATAGGCCCTATTGAAATAGTGACTATTTCAATCACTGATAATTACCAGTGGTGCCTTTCAGTGTTCAGTTCAATGTGAAGGTTGTGCCTGTTTTGCACTGTAGAGTTTGTCCAAACGTGGTGGTATGTGCAACAAACATACGCGTATGTCATCCTCAATATTCAGTCTTGATCTGTATATGGTTTACATGGCAGTGACTACAGAAAATGCTATTTCGCACAAGTAAGTGGTTGCAAATGGTAACAGAACATTGACAGCTTTGCTGGACAGCAGTGGATACTCCTGGGAACATGCTATCCAGAACGACAACAGTGACATTCAGTTGAACTGCAAGCGCAAAGTCCTGTCAGATGACAGTTCAGTCAATTCTTCTTGTTCACTGCCAGTTAAATCAGTAAGCATGCATTCAAGTGGATTTTGAATCCAATCAAACATGCTCGTGTCATCGTCACTGAAATACTCATGGAAATAATGTGACAGCTGTTGAATATGGTTCAAAATGGTGCTCACAATGGCCTCTGACTTAGTCTCGTTCACTGTCAGAAAGTCAGCCGGCAACGGAAACATATCATAGACGCCTTGCTTGCATCTTCTCTTCCAGATACGGAGTTTTTTCTGGAAGGCATTGATTTTGTCATGCATTTTCAGAACATTTGAGCCAGGTCCTTGCAATGATAGATTTAAGCTGTTCAAAATGTTGAAAATATCTGCAAGATAAACTAATCTGGCAACCCACATCTCATCTGTCAAGAACTGTGCCAATGATCCGTTATGCTCATTTAGAAAAATGAGCAGTTCATTTCTCAATTCATATACACGCTGCACAACGTGGCCTCGTGACAGCCATCTGACTTCTGTATGTATCAACAAATGCTTATGCTCGGCTTCCATTTCACAGCATATGTTTTCAAACAAACGATGATTGAGTGGCCTGGGTTTGATAAAGTTAATGATTTTAATGCATGTGGAAAACACACCCACAAGATTTTCATCCATATCCTTTGCAGCCAAAGCCTCACAGTGAATCATGCAGTGGGTTGCTGCTACAGCTAGAGCTACTTCTTTCACCTGTGCAACTAGACCCGACGTCCATCCCATCATTGCGACAGCACCATCCGTGCATACTCCAATACACTGTGTCCATGTCAATGCCGATTGTACAAAAAACGTGTCAAGTACACGGGAAAGTTCTTCACCGGTTGTACGCCCTGGGAACACCTTGCAAAACAAAAAGTCTTCCAAACCCTCTCCTTCCCAGCAATATCGAACGTAAACCAACAACTGTGCAGCACTGGCAACATCAGTACTTTCATCGAGCTGAATCACAAATCTGACTTGCTGAAGACGTGCTATCAGCTGGCTCTGTATATCTTCCGCCATATCGCCAATTCTTCTGCTTACTGTGTTATCAGACAGGGGAATGGCTTTCAGTTTTTGACTGGATTCTTTTCCCACTACAACTTCGCACATATCTACTGCTGCAGTCAGTATAAGCTCTTCTCCAATTGTGTGAGGCTTTCTGGAATGTGCTATTCGTAAATGCTGCCAAATATGATGCGTGAAGACCCTTCCCGTTTACAGTGGTGCAGGCTGTCATTTTGCCTTTCTGGTTGAGGTACAGCTCCTTTTGCCGTTCAAAATATTCCTTCGGCTTACTGGCAATATCTGGATGCACTGTTGTTAAATGGCGCTTCAATTTCGCTGGTTTCATTGCATCGTTGGACAGTGTTTGCAAACGCACAACACAGAGAGGTTGGTCTGCATTTGTCCCCACTGTGATGAAGCCATATGAAATGTATTCCGGATCATACTTGCATTGTTTTCTCTTTTGGTCATCCATATCCCCTTCGTCACCAGAATCTTCCGGTTTCTGGTAAGCTTTTCCCTTCAGAAATTTCTCCATACTCAGCAATACACGCTGGACAGTTTAATTACTACTACTGATAAACAAAATTATCAAAACTAATCTAAAATTTACACACTTGCGCACTTTTCGTTTAACAGTGACGTCACTGTGGCGTAAATGCACGGTAAGTAAGCAATATTATTAAGGCACACCAACAACATCACTCAGTCTCGCTAACACTACAGTGCACAACAGAATAGTAGTGAGTAGTGAACACTACTGACTACTCTGACTACACAAATCGAATATTAAGCGGCAGCTTACCAGCAGGGAACACCATCTAAGTCTCTAAGATTGTCACCTATAACAGATAGAATAGATATGGCCGATTTTCTGAATAGTGGAAAACTGGAGCAAGCAAGTAAGCTATGTCTTTGTAACAGGTCACTTTTCCATTTTTTTCTTGGCTTGCTCGTGGACCTCCTGGCAACCCACCGCGGACCCCCAGGGGTCCGGGACCACAGGTTGAAAACCTCTGCTCTAACCTGCGTTTGGCCACATGTGGCAGTGGAGGAGGCCATGGATAGACATGTCAGTATGGGAGTGGGATGTGGAATCGAAGTGGCTGGCCAGCAGAATATCCTTGCTTTTGCAGCAGATAGAGCGAAGGTGCTCGACAAAGCGGTCACCTCATAAATCAACAGTTCATTCAGGTCGTTCTCCTGTCTGTCAGTCGTTAACAATGTTGGGTTTCTTAAAGTTATCATGTTGTATTTTGGTTGTGGAGGTGGGGGAGTGGATACCATAACCATATCCAAATCCCATTCCTCAATGAAAAATAAGAGATGAGAGAAAAAATAAGAGGAACCTAATGAGATTCCATCAACCAGACAATTCATCTGCACAAAGAAAAAGTCCAGTACTTGCAGAAATTTTACCACTAAACATTCCAAGTATAATTGACTAAGAACTAACACGTGACATTATAAGAACTTGAGTAAAAGCCTGTAATTTTGTCTTCCTCATCATGGAAGGGAGATGAGTTCACTCGACCTATCATATACTTATACACTTGGAGCTGAAACACATGCACTGGATAAAGTCCAAGATTTAACTATACATTTCCATAATTTCCAGCTTCTGAGGTACTAAGATGAGAGCTGTACAAAAATTGAGAATCACTAACAGGTGGGGTATTCCTGAACTTTAAGATGCTCTGTAATTTCATACAAGAAAACAAATCGGACTTGCAGAAGACTCAAAAGTAAATTGCGTTGATTTCTTCTCATTTATTCCAAAGCATCCAATATGTATGAAACAACATGAAGGACAGCCTTAATTCAGGAAGATTCTACATCAGTTATTCTCATTCTTACAGATGGAAACTGTGCACATCTCAAGCAGATTTAAAAAAACGAAACTGTAAGCCAGTGGCTCCTTGTACAATTCAAGCCTTCATTCTCACCTAGAACAGCACTCAAAACTTTGGTGTTATAACCAGATGTTTGTCATCAAATTTCTTCTCAGATGAGCAGTTTTGGATGGGGTATAATTTATACTAATTGGGACAGCCAAAGCTGTTTTCATGTAAACCTCCCCCAAACTCCACTTCTTCTTTCCTGATTTAGACTCTGGCCACTGTCTAAGACTGAAATAGACAGTTCATAATCTCGACATAATATTTGTAATTTGGGTTTCTGACTGTATATTCTTTACATTCACAAAAACTGCCTACTTCCACCTCTATAATAGTACCAGTCTCACCATTACCTCAACTCATCTACGACTGGAGCTGTCAGTAATGCCATGGTTACCTCCACACTCAACCACTTTTATGCTGTCCTGGTTGGCCTCGCACCCTCCGTAAATTCTGCAGCCATCATCACCCCTGTTGTACTCCCCTGTTGTTGTCATGGTTGCTGAATGTTAGAGTTATCAAAGATCCCATATTGCACAGAAAGTCCTTCTTTTAATGAAAGATTGGCAACCCAGTACCGTATCTGAATGGAATGTCTTTTTTTCCCCACATAAAAGTTTTCCTCACCTGGGCATCCGAGCTGGAAAGATTTTATTCCAGGCTGATCCTAAACTGAATGACCCTGGGGCAGTATTTGCCCTGGAGTCATCCAAATATACACAATGGCTAGGATTTGCTGGTCAGAGTCAACCACCATTGGCTCAGCATCGCCTTCCTAAATAATTTCAAACTTACCTTGTAGCTTTCCTGTATTTCACTTTGTCGAAGACAGTCTTATAAATCCTAGTTCTTCCATGGTCTGTTCACCTCAGAAGCAGCCAACAAGTTAGCTTACATTTAGAGCTAAAGATTTGGCTTCTCATGTATCGATGCTAAGTTGCTAAAATTGTGCAATACGTTTAACAATGGACTTATTTTAAACAATAACCCCAAACAGAAAATGGAAAAGAACAGCAAGTCATAACTAAACAAACGAACAGTGTTTTTAAATGAATATGCTGTTCTTTAAATTTACTGACTCAATAAAAAAACTGTCCACGTTGCCAAACAAATTCAGAGTCTAGACCCCAAGCTGCCAAGTAAAGTGGAATAATTGAAATCTCTGTCTCTCAGGAGACCAGAAATTGGAAGAATGCAGCATTCTTGGAGGGTGATAATCTGGAGGTCCCAGGAATTGGTAGGGCCGAGGCTATTGGAGGCCTCGTGATAATTTTAAATTAAATTTAACATGATAATCTTAAAAGTTTTTTATATAAAGTTTTAATATAAAGTGTGGTAGGTTTGGAATTCAACTCTAAACTGTGGTTTCAGTTGAAAACAATCTTGTCTTCATCTCATGTTCATAATAGAAATCTTTGAGCTAGGTCACATGGCCCTTGCTAACTTCCTTGTCTGTGATGTGGTAAATGCCCAAGTTACATTCACCCTATTCAGAATGTAAACTCTCAAAACTCCATTTCACCGAGCAATGTTAAAAACAACACAATTCCTTTAGATTCTAGACCTGACTTCATCAAAGACAACAACCAAATTTGGAAAAGTCAGAGCCCAATTCTCACAGGTTATTCCCTGATGAACTGAATTCACCATTCATCAAAATAACAATGAAGGAGGGAAAGCTTAAAAAGGCTTCCCCTTGTTGAGAATTCCAGTTCCAACTAAAATATAGGATATAGTCCTTCCTTTCCATTACTTTTATCAAAATTTTGTTAAACTGGATCTGGGGGGAGATCATTCTGTTCCCTCTTTTGCCCCTCTGGTGATGTCAAGGGGATGATCTGTCTAAATCCAAGATTGGGTTTAACCATTTCAACTAAGGATGTTAATTTGGACATGAGCCAGTTGTAAGGTGGCAAACCAGGAACATACCCTTCCCGCTAACCTTGTAGTAACACCCAGTGGTGATGTTTTACTGCTATAGGTTGTAAGCTTTTGGACAATGTTTTTACTAATTTCAGTCTCTTATTCAGCGTAGCATAAGATATCTTTGCTTAAATGGCAGCAGTCAAGCTTCAGGAAAATATTGTAATGGTTATGTCAATGAACCAGTGATGCACATCCAAACTGGTGTATAAAATAAATAAAGATTAGAAATCTAGTATCAGTAATCATGACTATGAAACTTCCAGTCCAAACAGTGATTAAAAACTCACTCCATTACTTCACCAATGAGTTTTTATGAGTGTCTTTATTAGTCACATGTATATCAAAACACACACTGAAATAAATTTTTCTAAATTTTATTTACAGCGTGATAACAGGCCCTTCCAGCCCAACGAGTCCACGCCACCCATTTTTTTTAAACCCAAATTAACCCACCTGTACGTCTTTGCAATGTGGGAGGAAACCGGAGCACCCGGAGGAAACCCACGCAGACACGGGAGAACGTACAAACTCCTTACAGACAGTGATGGGAATCAAACCCCGATCGCTGGCACTGTAATAGCATTGCGTTAATTGCAACGCTACTGTGCCGCCCACGGTACACAATAGTCAGAGGCTTTTTCCCAGGGCTGAAATGGTTGCCACAAGAGGACACAAGTTTAAGGTGCTGGGGAGTAGGTACAGAGGAGATGTCAGGGGTAAGTTTTTTTACTCAGAGAGTGGTGAGTGCATGGAATGGGCTGCCGGCAACGGTGGTGGAGGCGGATATGATAGGGTCTTTTAAGAGGTTTTTGGATAGGTACATGGAGCTTAGAAAAATAGAGGACTATGGGTAAGCCTAGTAATTTCTAAGGTAGGGACATGTTCGGCACAACTTTGTGGGCCGAAGGGCCTGTATTGTGCTGTAGGTTTTCTATGTTTCTATGAGATGCATCTTTTTTGCGTTGAGTGTTCTGGGGACAGCCCACAAGTGTCGCCACACTTCCGGCGCCAACATAGCATGCCCACAACTTCCTAGCCCGTACGTCTTTGGAATGTGGGAGGAAACCGGGGCACCCGGAGGAAACCCACGCAGACACGGGGAAAACATACAAACTCCTTACAGACAGTGGCTGGAATTGAACCCAGGTCTCCAGCGCTGTAATAGCGTTACGCTAACCACTACACTACCGTGCCTGCCCGTTTTTAGAGATGGACCTAATCAACACCTGACAATGTTGTGGTTTCTTAATTGCTCACAGTAATGGCTTAGCAAGCCACTTCATTTTATGAAAAAATTGACACAATAAGAATAAAACTAAATTTATCACATGCCATCAAGGTCAACACCAAATTCAAGAAAGACGTGCCCGGACCAAGCTTCTCTGTCTAGTTCTCTTCATTTATATCTGGGAATAATGACTACATTGAAAACAGCCATACAGACTAGTTAAGCAGATGAATGACATCATCATACCTTTTAGCCAAAGTAGTATACTTCATCATCGCCCCCAAGTATGTCCTATCCCAGAGCGGAAGCAACTTACCAGAGTTGGCAGCATGTGTGTGTGGAGTTCAGAGGCAAAGGTCCCTGGGATTCCAGACCCCACGATAATGCCTCATGGTATCAGCTCAAACATGAGCAACGAATCCTCATGTCAATTGCCACATAGCTCCTTCCCTCAGCTGAAGAATAAGTACTCTGTGTTGAGTACACTTGGAAGAGGTTTTGAGGGTACTATGGGCATTGAGAAGCAAGAGTGTGAAATATACTCTAGCTAGGGAACATCAACATTTGAAGCTAAGAGCAGCTCAATAACACCACCATTGACATAGCTGACAAATTCCTTATGGTGATAGGTGTCAGGTTGAGCCTGCTGTAGGTGCTGAGTGAGCCAGGACAAGGGAAACCTATTTGACATTATCCTTATCGATCTACCTGTTGCAGCTGCATCTGTCTTTAACAGTGTTGGCAAGAGCAACCATGCAGAGTCATTGTGGATATCTTCCACCTCAGCTACCATCATATAAATAGGATAATTCAGTAAAGCACCAAACTAGATATTCAAAAGATGCTGATCACCATCAAAAGCAGTCAAATTATATTCCATCAGACCTATAATATCATGGCCTGGCATATTCAGCACTTCACCACTACCATCAAGCCAAGCGGCTAACAAAGGATTAGTATTGCATTTCAGATTGATCCAGGAATAATGAATAACTTTGGCAAATGAGAGTGAGACCTTAATGCGCTTTCAGTGATACAGCTGACAATGACAAGTGCTTTGATGGACCATGAAGATGTCAACAGAAGCACAGAGAGAAGCTGTAGGCTTGTCAGAGAGGTAGTTGAGCCTAGAATTGCAGGAAAGCACGGAAGTGGAGAAAGGGGAGAAATGAAAGGAAGCATTAAGAAAGGAGGGAGGTTCTGGGGGAGGGCAAAGGGGGTAGAAACCGTGATGGTCTCAGGTCCAAAATAATGGATGATCCAAAACACAGATGCAAAGAAACTGTACATATATACTGACAATAAATGAGGAATAAAGAGATGCAAGGACAGAATCCAGAGATAAAGGAAGAGGTTAATGTAAAGCAGAGACATTTTGAAGTACTCATAAACAAAAGTCCAAATTTGAAAAAACTAAAACTGATGTAAGAGTAGGAAATGATTGAGGTGTTCCATTGGTTAAGTGGTATATGTGGGGAGAGAGAAAGGTTTGGCACATCGAGTCAATGATCCCTGATGGTGAAGGGTCTTCGACCTGGGGCATCAGCTCCATTTTCCTCCGCAGAGATGTTGGCTGGCCTGCTGAGTTTTTCCAGCATTTTCTATTTTTGTTTAAGATTTGCAAGTTCTTTTTTGCTTTTCAATCCCTGGCAGTTTCTGATGTAATTCAGTTTTCTCTCTCCACAGATGCTGTCTGACCTGTTCAGCTTTGTCAGTATTCTCCTGTACTTCAGATTTCCAGCAACTGTTATGCTCTATATTTCACAGTTCCATATTTTTAAATCTGTTTCTTTTTCCTCCGCCTTCCCTCTATTTACACCTCCTCTGGACAGATTAGTTGCCAATTACAAGCCACTTTCGCCCTCTTTCTGCTGACAGCAATCTGTCATCCATCTTCTCTAGGTCTCCAATAACAGATGTTCCTTTTCTCTCCACCTCTCCCATTCTCTGCAATGTAAGATATGTCTGTTTTCTAAACTTTCCTGGTTCCGATGAATGGTCATTGGCCTGAAACATTAGCTCTGGTTCTCTGTAAACCAATTCTGTCTCACATTTTTCATGGATCTTTGGTAACTTAACAAGAGTACAAATGACAACAGTCAAGTGTTTTGGCCATGGCTTTCTGATAAACGGAGCATTTGTTGCAGAGGGCAATATTTATTTTTATTAGATTGGGTACAGCATCAGTCTTTATTGTGCAACCAGTTATTGATTCTATTTAAATTTCCTAGTACAGAGGATGTTTTTCAAAAATGCAAAAGGTTGGCAGAGAGCTTATCAGCCAAAAGTAATGGAACATTGGAGGTCTGCTGCTACCTTTCCATGCTAAGAATCAATGTAATTAAAGTTCAGCAGTAATTCACATTTTCCGTGTTTCCGGTAGGAACATAAAGATTTGGCATAAATGCTAGCAACCTTTATTGCTTTGTTCATAATCTTGTAAGGGGCTGATACTGTGTGACCATTCTTAATTCCTCTGTACTCCATGGCTTTTATTATTGGAACCAGTAAATAAAATTTTACTGAAAATCAAAACAACTGTAGGTGCTAGAAATATAAAATAAAAATGCTGGAAATATTCAAAAGATTATGCAATGATTTTTACTGTTCTATTTTCAATATTGTTCCCAAATCTGAAGAACTGAACGTGACTAAAGGCAGCTTGCAAGAGTACAAACAAGTGCAGTTAGCCTTTGTGCATTTGTGTCATTCTACCTGTGCTAATGGTATCTACCAGTTCAGGGACAAAGAGAGGTCAAGCTTTATTGAGGGTACCTTGCATAGTCTTATCAAAAGAGCAAACATTTGTACTTTCAAGTACTTGCAAGATGCTGGCATTGCAGTCAGGCTTGTGGAAGGTTTTGCTCCAATGATGTGCTGGGCAGTTAGGCAATAAGGCAATAAAATAATTGTAATTCCTGGTTAAGTTTATGATGCCATCTCAATCAGATTACTCAGTTTTGCAATTTTATTACCTTATAATGAACATGAGATACTATCGAATCAATATTTTTGACTGAAATCTTTACGATCCTCACACAGAATGTGGATTTTGAATTCCAATATGTCATGTGGGCCAAATCCTAAGTACTTACTCTACAATCAGGGTATGATCAGCTGGTATAATGAGCTTAAACTCATTTTTAAAAACCCTTAGCTCTCTGTTAGAAATTTAGACAGTGGACCTAATTGTGGTATTTATTTGATAGAATTCAGAAGTTGTATGCATCCAAGCTACCTCTTGACCTGGCAATTCCCTTAGAAGCTGTGCAAGTCTATCTTTTGCCCTTTTCCCCTTCCCAGTCTCCTCATTTCCACTTTTCAAATTCTAATCACGGGTGCATTAAGTCAGTGGGGCCATTACCTCCTGTCCAGGTCTCTTGTTTTCCGCCTTGAATTCTCGAGGTGCTCATGAACCTGGAGTGCTGGCTCTGTTTTTCTCTCTGTGTGAGAGGTGTCTGGCTTTCTAAATGTTTCTAGCTTATCTGTTTTTATTTCAGATTTCCAACATCTGTAGTTTACTTGCTTTTTGATGCAATAACAAGAAAATTCTTTCTGATAACCTGAACTCTGAAATGGGCCAGAATTCGTGAGAGGAACGAAGGACTGCAGATGCTGGAATCGAGATGAAAAACACTGTGATGCTGGAGGAACTCAGCAGGCCAGGCAGCATCTGTGGAGAAAAGCAGGAGGTTGAAGTTTCAGGTCAGGACCCTTCTTCAGGACTGAAGATAGGAAAAGGGGAAGCCCAATGTATAGGAGGGAAAAGCAGAGCAGTGATAGGTTGACAGAAGGGGGTGGGTGGGCAAGGGTGGTGATAGGTGGATGCAGGTAAGAGATAGTGATAGGCGGGTGCAGGGGAGGAGGGCAGAGCAGATCCACTGGGGGATGAGTCAAAGGTAAGGAGAGAAAGGAAAAAAAGGTAGAAAAAAAGAGGCTAGGAAAGGAAAGAAGAGAAGAAGCATGGGGTGGGGGTTGTGGGGAAGGGGAGTGGGGATTACCTAAAGTGGGAGAATTCAATATTCATGCCATTAGGCTGCAAGGTTCTAAGACGAAAATGAGGTGCTGTTCCTCCAGTTGAATTCTCTGGATTTCTCCTGGCAGTGGAGGAGGCCGAGGACTGTCATATCAGTGATAGTGTGGGAGGGGGAGTTGAAGTGACTGGCAACAGGGAGATGCAGGTCGCGGTTACGGACAGACCGTAGGTGTTCTGTGAAACAATCACCTAGGACAGAGCGTAGAATTTGCTAGGGCAGGGCACCTCGTTGCTTTCCTTTATCTTGGGCACTCCTTCAGGATCAAGGATGACTAGCTTCCGTCTCAGTTCTGTGGATACTGAAGTGACTGATGAATCCAATACAGGATCCACAGACTGTGCTGGGGGTGGGCCAGGCAATAGCCGATGGAGCGGACAGGTGAGCTAACACCATTTGCAGCGATGGAACTAGGATATGTGGGATCTGAGCAGTAGGACAAAAAGGGTGTATTCTTAACTAATCAGCTTGAAGGATGAGAAAATAAAAAGAGGATGAATTCAATGTCAAATCAGGTAAAGCTTGAGAAACAAAATGAAAGAAAGACTTGATTATGAGAGAAAAAAAGAAAGGAAAAGTAAATAAAGCTTAAAAATTAAGGTTTGACATTTTTTGAAATATGCTGTGTGTGTCAGTTGATTAATTGAGGAATTGATACTCCACATTTATAACAATTAAGTTTTGGTGCCAGAAAGATTGATTGGCAGTCATTAAAGTCAGAAATGACATTTATAGGGTTCTTAGACTTACAACTATCACCCTTTAGTACCTGCATCAGAATTTGTTTGTACAGATCTCACCAACTTCAGGATATTCTTTGCGGGTTAGTTGGGAGGTAGTCAGTAAGATGCTGTTTCTGTGAAGCCCACATGGGAGATGGACAACTTTGGATATTCATGTTTAAAGTTATGTATGTTCCTCACTGAACTTGGCTTATCATTTACTAACAACAATGAGGTCACCATGAGGGGCAATTAATTATGCACTGTACCCTTTTATGGGGCATTATTCTTCAACATTTGACAGCTGTTAATAGCAAACATTACTGTTGTTGGACGAATCATAGGTGGCGATGAGTCAGCTTACCAGAGTAAGATTAGTCACCTGGCTGAGTGTGCTGCAAAAACAACCTCTTGCTCAATGTCAGCAAAACTAAAGAGCTGATCATTGATTTCAGGAAGGGCAAGGAGGGCAAACATGCTCCAGTCTGCATTGGGGGACCAACAGTGGAGAGGGTCAGCAGCTTGAAATTCCTGGGCATGAGCACCTCTCCTGGGCTCAACACATAGATGCAATCATAAGGAAAGCGCACCAGCATCTTTACTTTCTTAGGAGGCTAAGGAGATTCGGCTTGTCATTGAACACTCTGACAAACTTCTATAGATGTACTGTTGAAAGTATCCTGACTGGTTGCATCGTGGTCTGGTACGGCAATTCAAATGCGCAGGAACATAAGAAGCTGCAGGGAGTAGTGGACTCAGCCCAATACATCATGGACACATCCCTCACCACCATCAGTAGTATCTACAGGAAGTGCTGCCTCAAGAAGGCAACATCTGTCATCAAAGATCCTCACCATCCAGGCCATGCCATCTTCTCACAGCTACTGTCGGGCAGGAGGTACAGAAGCCTGAAGTCCCACACCACCAGGTTCAAGAACAGCTACTTCCCTTCAACTATTCAGTTCTTGAACCAATCAACAAAACCCTTATCACTACAGTTCACCAAGACTCTGACAACTTTGCACGAAAATGGACTTTTTTTTTTGTTCTAATTGTGTTTTCTTGTAAAAATTGTGTATAATTTGTTTATGTTTTTCTTGTGAGTTCCGCTTAAATGATGCTACATGCCTGTGTTGCTGCTGCAAGTAAGTCTTACATTGCTCCTGTGCATACAAGTACTTGTGCATATGACAATAAACTCGACTTTGACTTTTAAAATCTAAAGCATTCAACCTCACTGATGCAAGGGATTGGCACCCATTTTAGCACTCGTGTATAAATGTTGGAATTGTGGTATACTTCCAAAAAGCAGTAACAACAGCATATTTATGTAACACTACTTGTATTGGAAAATATCCCAAATACTGAAAATAATGACATTCAGCTAAACGAGGACATTTGGACAGGTGACCCAAGGCCTGGCTAAAAAGGTGAGTTTTAAAGGAGATCCTGAAAGGCAGATGTGTTTATGAAAGGAACTGCAGATCTTTGGATCCAAACAGATGAAGTAATGACTGTTATTGGTGGGGTGAAAGAAATGTGACTTGCACAAGAGCAGAGCCAGGTCATAGAAACACAAAACTTTCTGGAGAATTAGCAAATAGAACAGTACAGCACAGAACGGGCCCTTCAGCCCACAATGTTGTACCGACCTATATAAACACCTACTCCATGATCAATCTAACCCTTCCCTCCTACTTAGCCTATAACCCTCCATTTTTATTACATCCATGTGCCTATCTAAGAGTCTTTTAAATGTCCCTATTGTATCAGCCTCTACCACCACCCCTGGCAGTGCGTTCTAGGTACCCACCACTCTCTGTGTAAAAAAACCTACCTCTGACATCTCCCCTAAACTTTCCTCCTCTGACCTTAAACTGATGACCTCTGGTATTGGCCATTGCCACCCTGGGGAAAAGGTGCTGGCTGTCTACTCTATCTATGCCCCTCATAATCTTGTACACCTCTATCAAGTCACCTCTCATCTCATGTTGCTCCAAAGGGAAAAGCCCTAGCTCACTCAACATTTCCTCATAAAACATGTTCTCTAATCCAGGCAGCATCCTGGTAAATCTCCTCTGCACCCTCTCTAAAGCTTCCACATCCTTCCTATAATGAGGTGACCAGAACTGAACACAATACTCAAGTATGGTCTAGCCAGAGTTTTATAGAGCTACAACATCACCTCGCGGCTTTTGAACTCAATCCCCAGAGTAATGAAGGCCAACACACCATACACCTTCTTAACCACCCTATCAACTTGCATGGCAACTTTGAGGGATCTATGGACTTGGACCCCAAGATCTCTGTTCCTCCACACTGCTAAGAATCCTCCAGTAACCTTGTACTCAACCTTCAAGTTCAATCTTGCAAAGTGTATCACTTCACACTTTTCCGGATTGAACTCCATTGCCACTTCTCCACCCAACTCTGCATCCTGCCTATATTCTGTTGTAATCTAAGACAACCTTCTACACTAACCGCAACCCCTCCAACCATCGTGTCATCTGCAAACTTACGACCCCATTCCGTCACTTCCTTATCCAAGGCATTTATAAAACTCACAAAGAACAGTGTTCACAGAACAGATCCCTGCAGAACACCACTAGTCACCGACCTCCAGGCAGAATAGTCTCCATCTACTACCACCCTGTCTTCTGTGGGCAAGGCAATTCCGAATCCATGCAGCCAAGTCTCCATGGATCCCATGCCTCATGACTTTCTAGATAAACCTACAATGGGGAACCTTGTCAAATACCTTACTAAAGTCCATATACACCAGATCCACTGCTATACCTTCATCAATTTGTCACCTCCTCAGAAAACTCAATTAGGCTCGTGAGGCATGACCTGCCCCTCACAAAGCCATGCTTCTCCAAATGCTCGTAAATGCAGTCCCTAAAAATCCTCTCCAATAGCTTGCCCACCACTGACATGAGACTCACTGGTCTATTATTCCCAGGATTATCCCTATTACCTTTCTTGAACAAGGGAACAACATTTGCCATCCTCCAATCCTCTGGAACCACTCCTGTGGCCAGGGAGAATGCAAATATTATCGTCAACACCCCAGCAATCTCTTTCCTCACTTCCCATAGTAACCTGGGGTATATCCCATCCAGCCCCGGGTCTTATCTATCTTAAAATTTTTCAGAAGCTCCAACACTACTTTTTTAACCTCAACATGCTCCAGCGCATCAGCCTGTTCTACACTGACCTCACATTCATCAAACTCCCTCTCCCTAGTAAACACTGAAGCAAAGTATTCATTAAGGACCTCCACTACCTCCTCCGCCTCCAAGCACGTTTCCCCCTTTATCCCTGAGCAGTCCTACCCTCACTCTAGGCGTCCTCCTGTTCTTCACGTACGTGTAGAATGCCTTGGGGTTTTCCTTAGTTCTACTCGCCAAGGCCTTCTCATGTCTCCTTCTAGCTCTCCTAAGTCCCTTCTTAAGCTCCTTCCTGCCTACCTTATAATTCTAAGAGCCCTGCCTGAATTTTGCTTCCTAAACTGTAAGTATGCTTCCTTCGTCCTCTTGACTAAATGTTTCACCTCTCTTGTCATCCATGGTTCCTTCACCCTACCATTCTTTCCCTGTCTCAGTATGACAAACCTATCCAGAGCCCCATGCAAGTGTTCCTTAAACAGCCTCCACATTTCTGCTGTGCATTTCCCTGAGAGCATCTGTTCCCAATTTACGCTCCCAAGTTCCTGCCTAATACCATCATAATTAGCCCTCCCCCAATTAAAGATTTTCCCATATTGTCTGCTCCTATTCCATGGCTATGCTAAAGGTAAGGGAGTTGTGGTCACTATCTCTGAAATGCTCACTCACCGAGAGGTCTGTCACCTGACCAGGTTCATTGCCTAGTACTAGATCCAGTATGGCCTCTCTAGTCGGCCTGTCCACATACTATGTCAGGAATCCTTCCTGGACGCACCTAACAAACTCTGCCCCATCTGAACCTTTTGCACTAAGGAGGTGCCAATCAATATTAGGGAAATTGACGTTTCCCATGACAACAACCCTGCTATTTTTGCACCTTTCTAAAATCTGCTACTTATCTGCTCCTCGGTATCCCAATGGCTATTAGGGAGCCTACAGAATACTCCCAAAAGAGTGATTACTCCCTTCCTCTTTCTGACTTCCATCTGCACTGGCTCAGCAGACGATCCTTCCACGAAGTTCCCCCTTTCTGTAGGTGTTACACTATCCCTGATTAGCAATGCCACTTCCCCGCTACCCCCCCCCCCCCTTTACCTCCTTTCCTATCCCTTTTGAAACACTGGAACATCAAGCAGCCAATCCTGCCCTTGCAACAGCCGAGTCTCTGTAATAGCCACAACATTGTAATTCCACGTACTGATCCATGCTCTAAGTTCATCACCCTTATTCTTAATACTTCTCGCATTAAAAGTAAACACATTTCAACACATTCAACTGACTGTGTTTATACCCTATCCACTGCCTATCCTTCCTCACAGTCTCTCTGCACAGTGCATCTACCTTTACACCAACTGCTCCATCATCTGAACTAAAACTCTGGTTTCCATCCCTCTGCCAACCTAGTTTAAAGCCTCCCCAAAATCTCTAGCAAACCTGCCCTCAAGGAAATTCATCCCTCTCAAGTTCAGGTGTAACCCATCCCTTTTGTACAGGTCATACCTTCCCCAGAAGAGATCCCAGTGATCCACAAATATGAAACCCTGCCCCCTGCACCAACTCTTCAGCCACGCATTCGTCTGCCATATTTTCCTATTCTTAACCTCACTGGCGTGTGGCACAGATGGCAATCCAGAGGTTACCACCCTTGAGGCCCTACTTCTTAGCTTCTTCTTAAGCACTATCATCAGAAGTAGTGATATTGTGGGAAGAGAACCCATTGCAGGATAGGTAAGAGTACCACAGGGTGATGGCAGCTGAGAGTGGTATTACTGAACCATGGAGAAAGAGCAGGAATTGAAAAGTTGGCACAGGTTTGACGGATTAAATGGCTCCTTGTTACACTGCATTCTTCTATGAAAAGCTAATACTTCAGTGCAATATGATCAGGGGAATTATTCCCAGTGCCCTGATCAGTATTTATAAAAACATGAGAAATAGATGCAGTAGGAGGCCATTTTGTTCTTTGACCTGCTCTCACAAAACTGAGAGTAAGAAATTCCTGAATATTAAATGAATCCCTCAATTCATTTATTATTCAGAAATCCCTCATTCTTGGTCTTGAACGTAACCTATGACTGAACCTCCACATCCTTCCAGGGTAGAAGATTCCAAATATTTACCACGCTTTGAGTAAAGAGATTTCTCCTCATTTCAGTCTAAATGGTCTATCCTTTATTTTGTTACTCTAACCCCTAACTCTAGGCTCCTCAACCTGGGAAAATATCCTCCCAGTATCTACCCTGCTGAGTCTTTAAAAGAATTTTATATTTTTCCAATGAAGTTACTTCTCATTCTTCTAAATGTATAGAACAAAGGCTTCATCACTCAATTTCTCCCCATGCCTGGAATTAAACAGGTGAAACCTCACTGCACTCCCTTTCCAGCAAGTAGGTAAGGAAATCAAAATTGTACACAATACTCCAGATTTGCTCTCATTGAGGGATATCGATGGATATCGATTTGCTCTCATCAGATAGAATTTAACTTTGGTAAGACATCCTAAATCTTATACTGAAATCCTTTGGCAATAAGGGCAAAGTCCTCGATGCTTGCCATATCCTTAAACCAGACACAGATTATTTGGTCATTACTACATTACACAGGCAACCCCCATGTTACTGGGGGGGGGGGGGGGGTTCCTTCCTAGAAACCGGTCCGAATCACAATTTTCCATAATGCGAAGCCGCGTGCATTGAGAAGTGCGAATTGAAAAAAGTTTATGTTTATTTATTTACTCGTTCTCACGTAAATTTGATGAGAGTGAATGTTATTCCATATCTCAAGTTTTTGGGTAGAGATATGTGAATTCTGTAAGGGCGAAATTTCTGGTAGCTAACCAGTCATAGCGCAGGCATCGCCTATAATGTGGGAGCTTACAGTGGACAAATTGGCTTCCACCTTCCCTACCAAGGTGACCAAGTGGATTGACTAGGACATGGCAGTAAACATTGTCTACATGGATTTTAGCAAGGCTTTTGACAAGGTCCCACATGGTAGGCTGGTCCAGGAGGTTAGATCACATGCAATCCAGAGTGAGCTAATCTATTGGATGTAAAATTGGCTTGGTGGAAGGAGTCAGAAAGAAATTGGTAGTGGAGGGTTGTTTTTCAGATTGGAGGCCAATGACCAGTAGTGTGCCACAGGAATCAGTGCTGTATCCCCTGTTGTTTATACATATATATTAGCAATTTGAATGAGAATGTAGGTGGCATAATTCGTAAGTTTGCAGATGACACCAAATTGGAGGTGTGGTGGACAGTGAAGAAGGTTGCCTCAGGTAACAACAGGATCTAGATCAAATGGGGAAGTGGGCAAAAGAATGGTAGATAGAATTTAACTCAGACAAGTGTGAAGTGATGCATTTGGGAAGTTAAAGCAGGGCAGGACGTACACAATGAATGACAGGGCCAAGGAGTGTTGTAGAACGAAGAGACCAAGGAGTCCCTGAAAGTGGTGACACAGGTAGAAACTGTAAGCTGTGAAGGAGGCATATGGCATGCTTGCCTTCATCAAATGGGGCACTGAGTACAGGAGATGGGACGTTGCATTACAACTGTACAAGACATTGGTGAGACCACAGCAGGAATATTGTGTGCAGCTCTGGATGCCATACAATAGGAAGGATGTGATTAAGCTAAAGAGGGTGCAGAAAAGCTTCACAGGGATGTTTGGTATTGGTTTATTATTGATATAGATCAAGAGATGGACTCGATCTCTCAATGTACCCTGTTATGACCTTGCACCTTATTGTCTACCTGCAATGCACTTCCCTGTAGCTGTGACACTTCACTCTGTATTCTGTTATTGTACTGTACTACCTCAATGCACTGTATGAACAGTATGCAAGACAAGTTTTTCACTGTGCCTTGGGACAAGTAATGTACCAAGGCACAGTGAAAAACTTCACTATCAACCTCAGATTGAAGCAGGGAGAGGTTAAATATGACTGCAGATATCCCCACCAGCTGATCAACACAAAATCTGAGCACACGACCAGGGGCACTATCTGGGCTAGATGCTTTCCTCGGGTTCACTCTCTGGAAGACTGATCTTAAGTCTTCGACAGTGACCACGGGTTCAGTTGCATTGGAGGCTGTCAGGGTGGGTGGTAACAATCCACTCCACTTCTGTTCAAAACACGCAAGAATGCGTTAAGCTGATCAGAAAGGGATGCACTGTTATTGACTATGCTGCCCAACTTTGTTTTGTGGCCTATTATAGCATGTAAGCCCTGCTATAACTGACAGCTGCTCTGGGACTCTATTTTGAACCGGTATTGTCTCTTGACATTCCCGATAGCTTTCCAGAGGTTGTATCTCAATTTCTTGTAAAGGTCATGGTCACCTGATTTGAATGCAGCAGTCCTCGACTTTGGTAGGGTGTGTATCTTCCAGTTCATCCATGGTTTCCGGTTTGGGAACACCCGGATTGTCCTCTTTGGTACGCAGTCCTCAATATACTTGCTGATAAACTCTGTGATGGTGCTGATATACTCATCTAGGCTGGCAGCTGAGTCTTTGAACATGGACCAGTCCACTGACTCAAAACAGTCGCATAGAAGCTCATCTATTTCCTCAGACCAGCACTGCACAACTCTCTGTACTGGATCCTCCCGTTTCAGTTTCTGCTTGTATGCAGGGAGGAGGAGGAGCACAGACTGTTGGTCAGATTTACCAAAGTGAGGGTGAGGGGTGGCTCGGAAGGCATCTTTGATGGTTGTATAGCAATGGTCAAGGATGTTAGGGCCCCTGGACATGCTGGTAGTACTTTGGCAACACATTCTTGAGGTTGGCCTGGTTGAAGTCGCCTGCAATAATGAAGAGGGCCTCAGAGTATCCTGTCTCAAGGTTGTTGACCACAGAGTATAGATCATTGAGTGCAGGCTTCATGTCCGTCTGGGGTGGGATGTAGACTGCCGTCAGGATAACTGAAGTGAACTCCAGTGGCAGGTAGTATGGTTGACACTTCACTGTTAGATGTTCCAGGCTGGGTGAGCAGGAACTCGCCAGGACTGTCACATCTGAGCACCACGAGTTATTGATTAAGAAGCAGACCTCTCTGCCTCTAACTTTGCTCGAGGACGCTGTACAGTCCATTCAGTGGACCGTATGGTCCATTTGGTGTTGCTGGAACTGGAGGGCTTGAGCTATAAGCAAAGGGTGGATAGGCTGGGACTGTTTTCCCTGTAGTAAAGGAGACTGAGTGGTGACCTTACAGAGGATTATAAAATCCTGAGGGGCATAGATAAGGTGGATGGTCACAGTCTTTCTCCCAGGGTAGTGGGTCTAAATCCTGAGGCCATAGGTTTAAGGTGAGAGGGGAAAACTTTAAAGGGGCTCTGAGAGGCAAGTTTTTCACACTGTGATTTGTGGGTGTATGGAACGAGCTGCCGGAGGAAATGATAGAGGCGGGTACAATTACAATGTTTAAAAGACTGGACGTGCATATGGACAGGTAAGGTTTAGAGGGATATGGCTAAATGCAGGCAAATGGGACTAGCTCAGGAAGACACCATGGTCGACATGGACTATTTGTGCCAAAGGGCCTGTTTCCATAGTGTATAACTCTATAACTCTACATTAAAGGAGTGACTGGACTTCAAAGCTGCCCAATTGATTGTAAAACGCATTGGGATATTCCGAGGGCACGAAAGGCAATATATAAAATTCAAGTTGCTTTGTTTCTCCAAGGCCAAGATAGAGGTCACCTTCCTTCGAACTATTTCCCCTTCTTTCCAGAGGAACCACCAGAAATTCCCTTGGCAGAGAGTTGTTGCTGAACTGTGCTGGTAAACACTCTGAGCAGTGGTTTGGCTGTTGGAACTCTCGCAGCCTCAGACTTCAATAGCGAGCGCTGGTGACGTAAGTCGACAGCGGCAAAGTTAGAATCCCTGCAAGTCTGCCTGGGGAGGGGAGAGAAACAGTACACAACTTCAGTGCAGGTCAGGTTTCTCACACAATCCTGTAGGAAAATCCCCAGACCGACCGCAGTACCAGCCAGCCAGCCAGTGTGCGGAAACTTTTACTCCTGCTACTGACCCGCCCATGCTGGAATAGTACCAGCTGCGTCCCCACCGATTGGTGGATACTCGGTGTGACCAGTCCTATTGCGGGGCTCAGCTCGGTTTGCTCATTGGTCAGAATTGCAACCCCCCTCCCCCCCTCTATCCTTCGGCAGGGTCTTTGGATTAACGCGGGACTCGGTCCCACAGGAAGGGCTGAACAGACCGCGCCTGGTCCGACGCTCCGTTTGCCATGGGCCATCAAAGAAAGGAAAACGGATAAAAAAAATGCAAAGGCTTATCGAGGAGCAAATAAGCACAAGAGAGAAAAGCAGGCAAGCAAGAGAGGATAGATCAAACTGACACATTCAAAAGATTGTCACATTCTTTGATCAGCATAATATCGATTGTTTTATTTTGAAATGTTTGTCATTGTAGTGAACTGGTGCGGTAGATTTCCACAATAACAAATTAAATGAATATGTTTGTCTGAAATGATTTTGACTGTTCTGCTCTCTCCACACATTCTGCCTGAACTGTTGAGCATTTCCAACATTTTCTGTTTTAATTTCAGATTTCCAATTCCATTGAAAGATTATTGGCCTGAAATATTCACTCCATATCTCTCAACGAAAATGCTGCCGAATCTACTAAATGTTTCCAGCATTTTTAAAAATTTGATCAACTAATTTGTTGGCTAGAGAGAGAGAGTGACACGTTCTACCAAAATTAGTGGTACAGGATAATTTACATTCATCTGTGGTTTAATGAAGGGTAGCACACCAAGTCAAGTAATTGCAGGTTCCGTGCCCATTTCCAACAAATGGAGAATATTAACCTAGAATGAAGATTCAGTGCAATAATGTTGGAGGTTTGCCTTTCAGATAAGACATTAAGAGGAAGCCCTGTATGTTTACTTGTGCGCTTAAAGGATCCCATGGCACTAATTTTGAAGTTATATTTGGCGTTCTGGCAATTATTTCATCCCAAGTGAACTTTTTTTTTTGGAAAGAGTGGTCATTATCACATTGCTGCTTGTAGGAACTTGTGCTAGAACATAGAACAGTACAACACAGGAACAAGCCCTTCGACCCACAATGTCTGTGCCGACCATGATGCCAATCTAAACTAATCCCAGCTGAATGCACATGGTCTACATCCTTCCACTCCCTGCCTATTCATATGCCTGTCTAAATGCCTCTTAAACATAGCTATTGATTCTTTTTAACTTTCCCCCTCTCACCTTAAAACTATGCCCTCTAGTATCTGACCTTTCCACCCTGGGCAAAAGACTCTATCTACCTTATCTATGCCTCTCATAATTTTGTATACTTCTATCAGGTCGCCCCTCAGCCTCCTGACACATGTATGCAAAAATAGTAGCACTGTTTCAAAAGTTCTTTACTGGCAATAAAGCACATTGGGAGTAAAGTCATGGAAGGCACTTGAATTCATCCAGTGAGATCTTGGTGTTTTCCCCAAAACTCTCAATCAGGACACAGTTCTTGAAATATTACACTGAGTTACAAAAGAAATTAGCAAGAATTGAAGCCACAATTCATTTAGGGTGTCTCATTCATTATTGGAAACAATTCAATACTTGAAATGGATTATATGCCAAAAGTGAGGAAATGCATGAAGCCAAATTAGTTGTCGTCAAAGTAAGTGCACACAAGGCCTATTATATTCTGTCTTGCTTTGATGATTCTTGACAATAGTTTTTCACTTTTTAAAAGTTTGCTGCTGTTTATGCTCTATTGAATTGCAAATACTTTCAGAATTAATCCCAGTATTGGCAAGGTAAATTTTTCCACAATCTATGGTAAACAGCATAGGTCGATGTGTGTATGGGGTCAGATAATGAAGCTGTTGTGGTTTAATTGGTCTTATTATCACTGACCACAATGCAGTATTTAGATATTTGGGCAGGCTAATGCAGACTTTTGTCTGTGACACATCAGAATTTGTTTATCTGGATGGATTATGCTTTGCAGACAATGGTATATCCAGTGGGTGGATTTAGATGCTGGAGAGAAAAGGTTTCACCATCCAATGGAATGTATCCATTCCCATGTTGGGCATGCAGGTTACACTATCTGGCTTCTGCATGCAATAGGGGAATGCCAAACAATCTGCATTCTTTCACTGAAAGTGCGGAATGGGCCAGCTCAACACAACAATGCATTTGTTCTCCCAGTCAAGACTTTAACACAAGAAACACCCATTGAAAGCAAAAAAATGCCCATGGGAACAAACATAATACTTACTGCTAAGACAGGAGGGGTGTAATATAAAAAGTGCCTCTTTAAGAACCGGTAAAACAACCATTTGCCTTTTTTATTGTTTGCATTCATCTATCATCTCTGTCTCCCAACTCCACCCCTCCCCCTTCCCTGCCTGGCTTGATCTGCCCACACAGATGATGGTTGACCCATTGAGTTCTAGCAGCAAATTGTTTGTTGCTCCAGTATATCAGTAGGGGTTAAGATGCAGATTCAAGAGCTTGCATGCAGCTGAAGATACAGCTGCCAATAATGATTCAATGAAAATTGGAACGAGGCAAGACTATGTTCTTAGGTAGACCAGACATGATATTTGCATTTTTTATCCTTTGGTCCAACCAGAAAGCTAAGTTCTTTTACATCCATGGATATCAATCTGTTTTGCTGTAGCTCATTAGATTACAATTATTTGCTTTTGTCAAACTGGTTGCAAGATCTTGGGCTGCATTTTCCTGTCAGATGGCCACCGCCCTCAAAAAAATCTGCCCATAAACACCAAACCGTTAACATGGTGCAGACTTTCTTTGTTTCAATAGCTCTTCCTGGGATGCATCAGTTTAAAGGGGTTCCTGGTGTCAGCACCCATGATGTCTTTGAATTATTTGAACAGCCAATGACATCAAAGACCTCACGGCAAACCAGGATGGAAAAAGCACAAATTTTAGCAAATATTTTAAAAATTTCTCAGAATGTAAATAAATATTGGAAACCACAAATAAGATTACATTTGAACCTAAAACCAAATATCAACTTTTTACATGTCACCAAATAACACAAAGACTTTTTTTTAAAATACAGGACATTTAATAAAGGTCTAAACTGCAAAACCAATCAAAAACATGAAAACATAAAAGGAAACTACTGTAGATGATGGAAATGTTAAATAAAATCGGAAAATTCTGGAAATTCTCAGTAGGACAGGATATATCAATGAAGAGAGGCAAAGTTAACATTTCAACTTGATAATCCCACATCAAGTAACTAATATACCTTCAGGCCTTACTATACAAATTGAAGAGGACCTCAGCAGATCAGAAGACACCCAAGCACAGACAGGTCATTCTCTCTTCTCTTCCATCAGGTAGAAGATACAAGAGCCTGAGGGCAAATACCACTAGACTTAAGGACAGCTTCTACCCCACTGTGATAAGACTATTGAATGGTTCCCTTATATGATGAGATTGACTCTGACCTCACGATCTACCTTGTTGTGACCTTGCACCTTATTGCATTGCACTTTCTCTTTAGCTGTGACACTTTACTATGTACTGTTACTGTTTTTACCTGTACTACGTCAATGCATTCTGTACTAACCCAATGTAACTGCACTGTGTAATGAATTGACCTGTACAATCGGTATGCAAGACACGTTTTTCACTGTACCTTGGTACAAGTGACAATAATAAATCAATACCAAATACTAAGAAAGCGTTCAGTAGGCCAGAGTGCATCAATGGAGAGTGAAACAGGTTGTTTCAAGTTGATGAGCTTACAACAACTTAACATGCTATTAGATTGTGTGGCTCTCCCTCCAGTAACCCCCGTATTCTGGTAGATCACCCATCAAGATACAAGATGAAGGCAAGTGTGTAGGAAAAACCTGAGCAAGAAATCCCTCCACCCAATGTGAGATGGCATAAAACAAAGTCGCCTAGAAAGGTGTCTTCCATATTAATTTCCTTTGACTATGCAAACCATTTTTTTCTGCAAATCTGCCTGCAATGAAAACCATGATAATCTGTCAGCTATGGCTCAGCAGGCTTCACCGGTTAACAGCTGCGTGAAATGCATAATTGCCCACATTTAGCCCATATTCAATCAGTTGATTTGCAGGGATATGGTTACTCACCACCTCACACGTCGATTTAAGTGTTACAAATGCAATATAGGTTCCAACTCTTGCTCATATTTTCCTCTGACATCTTCAACAACCAGCAGCCTGACGGCCTCCCAAACAGTAATGTCTGCGGATTTATTTTTGGTGCTTTGGCACAATAGAAAGTAAGACAAACAATAGAACGTCCTACATTGAAGGTAACCACCCTCAAGCTACAATAGTGTATCGAGGTCGTACCAAAAAGTACACTTAGTTCTTAAAGGTCCACATGCACTTGTCTACATTGCAACCGACGAACACTGGCTACAAGGGCAAGGTGTGAGAGGGTGCCCTCGAGAATGAAAGTACTTTCCATATAAGAAATCAGCAGCTGAGGAAGGAGAACTGGACAGAAAGAGCACCTCTTATCTACTCGTTATTTTTAAGTTTGTCAGAGCGGTGAAAGTTTATCCATGCAGCAACAACGCTCTAAGTTAGAAGATATTTTTTAAATCGTCTGTCCTTTCCATTGCTTTGTTGCAGTGTATCCTCTTACACATTTTCCTTTGAAGGGTTTCCACCCCTCTACTGACGCCTGGTGTCCAGCAACCAATTGCAGTCGGATGATGAAACACCAAGTTATAAAAGGAGAGGCTCCCTCCTCACTTTTCCAGTGGAGCCATGTCATTGCCGCCGAGGTTTTTGCACCTTTTGGGGAAACGGCTCGGAGTTTTTCCCAAACAGAAGCGATCAGCCCATTCTCTAGGTATAATCGGTGCACCATTCTCCTATGGCCAGGTACTTAGAGTTGCATTTACTCAAAATCTGATGGGGGAAGGGTGGCTGAATGTGTAGCAGCAATAACCCACCTAAGTACGTCAACATCTTTTGTTATCTCGCCTGCCCGTCTAATGCATGCAGAATGCAAACCAGCTCGTTTTGTTTTTTTTCTGTTTATGATACCTGCGGATTCTTTTTATTTATTTCTTCGCAGAAGCGGCGAGGAGTCGAAGGTGGGCCCCAGGCAATCAGGGACGCCGGGCTGATTGGTCGCTTAACGTCTCTGGGTGAGTGCACGGCTGCGACTAGCGGGTTGGAGTGTGTGCATCAGCGCGGTTCAAAGCTCAGCTCCTGCCTGTGTCAGAGAGCAGGCACCTCGGGACTGTATTTTAAATGCACCGGACTCTTGCTTGCTCCCTCGTCCATGCGCAATTTTGAAGAAAAAGCAGGCTTCTTCACTTTTTTTTTACATCGATTAATTTTTTTCCACCCTCCTCCCGGTTTCCTTTACTGTTGGCTTTTATCGCGTTGTGTTTTTAAAAATTGAGCGGCAGCCGTACGTAACTATTTCCCCATGCTCTGCTCCTCTGGCTTCTATTCCACCACATGGTATAGAATGTCATGCGGAGGACGGGGACAAAGTGCCGCGCTGCAAGAACGCTGTTAGTGTACAAACAAGTGGAAGTAAATACTGAACAGGATTTGGAAACGATGGAGAAAACTACTGCAGATGCTGGAATTGTGAAATCAAACAGAAATTGGGGGAAACAATTAGCAGGTGCCCAGGTTTTAATCTGAAATGTTAACTCTGTTCCCTTTCTATGGATGCGGTCTGACCCCCCCCTGCGTGTTTGTTGCAATCTCAGTTTTTATTGCTGAATAGAATTCGGTCTGTTTGTGTAGCCTATCAGCTAAAGCAACAGACCAGCAAAGTTATCTTATGATTTCTTTGAAACATTGTCAGCCAAAACGTTTTAACGTTTTATCGTCTTAATAGCTAATCTGTGTTTCCAGCCTTCCTATTGTTGGCAATGTGTTGGTTAACCTTTTAGATATGCTTCAAAATGTTTGTCTCCTTCCATGAAATAGGATATACTTGCCATAAAGGGAATATGTCGAGACTGGTACCAGGTGTGGCAGGTTTGCCTTATGAGGAGAGTTTGAGTAGACTGGGCGTGGGGCCTCCAGAATTTAGTAGAATGAGGCCTAATCTCATTGAAATTTACAAAATTCTTACAGGGCTTGGCAGGGTGGATGCAGGGAGAAAGTTGCTTCTGGCCAAGGAGTCTGGAACTAGGGGTCACCGTCTCAGAATAAGGGGTAGACCATGTAAGAGAAATTTCTTCACAGCATGATGAATCTTTGGAATTCTACACCTCTGAGGACAGTGGCAACTCATTCTTTGAGTTCAGCCAAGGACTACCACCGATTTCTGAGTTTTAAAGGGATACGAGGATAGTTCAGGAAAATGGATCTGAAGTTGATTAGCTGTGATGAATAGTGGAGCAGACTCGAAGGGCCAAATGCTGTACTCATTCTTGTTATTATGCAGCTGCAAGATTTTAAGGTGTTCTGGGGAAAAGGGGAAGGAAAGGTGAGTCATCTACAAGTGACTTGATTGCAGGTGTTGGCTGTGGGCCACACTTTTCTGTTAAGGAGGTCATAGATTCAAGACCTCGTCTTGGGGATTTGACCACAAAATCCAGGCTGATAACTCCTGTGCAGAAATGAGGGAGTGCTGCACTGTCCCCTCTTGGAAGAGATGTGAAACTGAGGCTCCATTCTGCCCTCTTGTGTACCATAGGCATCATTACACCATTTTTGTCCTTGGTGTCCTGACAACCTTTCTATCAACCAACATCACTAAAATGATCTTATGTCAATCACATAGCTCTTTGGAACCTTGTATGTAAATTGATAGCTACATTTCACACAGTATGGCAGTGACACACCTTATACTCCTTGGGTGAAAAGTGTTGTGAATGTTTTGATGTCATGACAAATGTTTTATAAAAGCAATTCTTTAATTTAAAAAAAGTCGTCTAGTGGAAGCAAGGGCTGCAACAGAAAGGAATGTAAATTACATGCCATAACACACCTATTTTGTGGGGCTGGTTGATCATTCAACATGTGAATGTCCCATCTGTTAATAATTGTACTAGTGAGGGAAGGAAGTGCACTGTCATGCCATCAAATAGATAGCTGCTTTGTTTGGGAAATTTCCAAATCCATAATACAATGAGGTGCCCATCTGTGGTATGTTCTGTTCTTTAAAGAACAGGAGGCAGTGTAACCTCTATTGTAGAAATGGAAAAATGTGCTAATACTCATTTTATTTCAGGGGCCAGTCTATTGGACTAGTCACCAGAGATGGGCTTTTGGAATATGATCTCCTTTTGCCAGTTTGGGATTTGATTTCCCAATTCAGATGTCAGTTTAAGATATGGTTGTATAGGCTAATGTGTATAACCCTGGCCATAAAACCTGACATATTTAGTTTTGTGCTGTGAAGTTCAAAATAATGCAAACTGAAGCAAATACCCATTACCAAATTGAGTGTTTTTCTGACATTTACCAGTTATTTGTTGCTCGCTCCATCTTCCACAGTTTCTTCTGGCATTTCTATTTTGTTTCCCCTCTTGGCACATTCAACATCTAATGAACTATAAAAATAGAAAATGCTGGAAATGCTCAGCAGGTCAGGCACGTGTGGAAAGAGAAACCGAATTAATGTTTTTGGTCTCTTTCCACAGATGCTACCAAATATGCTGAGTGTTTCCAACACTTTCTGTTTTTATTTCAGATTTTTCAGCATCTACATCATTTTGATCAAACTATGTTTGACTTGCTGTTGCTCACCTCCACTTCTATCCCTGCATTCATAGAACAATACAGCACAGGTACAGGCCCTTCAGCCCACGATGTCTGCACAGAACATGATGCCAAATTAAACTAATCTCTTGCCTGCACATGATCCATATTCCTCCATATTCATGTGTCTAGCTAAAAGCCTCTTAGACAGCACTATCATATCTGCTTCCACCATCACCCCTGGCAGTGTTACAGGCACCTATAGTCTCATGCGTGCGCTTTTTAAAATAAATAAATCTTGAGCCTTTTTAAAGAGTTCCGGTATTTTTAGTTCTAATAATGTTCCATACACTTAATGTTCTTTGTACTAACTTTAATATGTAAACAAATATCCTCTGCTGGTTAAAGAATAAATAATGATGGTTTGTGACAATTTGTGCTATTGATCAAAGGTGACTTGGAGTGCCATCCAATGTAATTTATATTTTTCTTCATTGAGCACTAAAATTACTTGATTAGTTGAACTTGATGCTGTTCAACCAGTTCTGTGATGTAAAGAATTTGCTGTTAAAACAACTGCTTGAATAGGGATATAGGACTTTTTTAAGCCCTTTGGCCTGGCCCTCCATTGACAATAAACCTGTGACTTGGCTCCATAAGCCCTATGACTCAGCTCCATATACCTACCTTTTTTCCCAAACCCTTAATGCATTTTGGTTCATAATCTATCAATTTTGGACTAAAATTAACAGTTGATGTAGGATGTCTTTGTCTGCAGAAGAGTTCAAACTACTGACCATTCTTTTTTCATAAAAGCATTTTCTGACTTTGCTCCTGAGATGCCTGACTCTAACTTTTAGACTCATCGACCAGGAGAAACAGTTTTCTCCATTTGGCCTATTTGTTTCCTTCAATATCTCTGATTTAGATCATTCCACAATGCTGAAAATTCCAGCAAATACAGACGTCCAGTTATTTTGATATATCCAGACTGTACTTCCTCCAAGTCCAATATATCCTTCCCAAGTTGTGGTAGCCAGAATTGCTCTCAGTAGTACAGATGTCTAATTCTATACTCTCAATGCATTGAAATCCTTGTGACAGTTTAGCTCGTTTCTTTAAATTACTTTCTTTGTCCACACGCATCTATCCCCACACATTACAGTGCTACCCATCTTTTTTCTTGCATAGCAAGCTTGAATGAATATATAGTATTCCATCTGACAATGAATAGTTTAGACCCCAACACAGATCCTTGCAGGACACTAATTGTATCATACCAGCTTCAATAACTGTCCATTATCTGCATTGCTTGCTACTATCAACCAGCTTCTGTAGTGTGTCAATCATTTGCCTTCAGTCTGAGCTTCAACTTTAGCTGGACATTTCCCTACTTCAGGCATGGCTCCAAACAAATTGCAACAGGCTTTTTCAGTGTGACCTACCCTCTACAAATCCATGCAGGTGAAAACAATTTTGATCAAAGGGATGGTTCAGAAATGAATTTTGAAAGATTACGATTAAGACATCTGCAGTGTTCTTGTCTACATCCTTTGGTTGAGTTGGGAACCATATGGTTCTGGGTGTTCTTTAGGTGTGCAAGTCATTAGTGGATGGATGGTAAGAGTAGTTGGTGGGATGTTGGGTGGTGCAGGGTGCTGATAGGGACCATGTAAGTAAGCAATGTAGTGAGGTGGAATACGTGAAATATTTTGTATTGGTCTTGACCAATAAAGAGGATGCTGCCAAAGTCTCAGGAGAAAATGGAGTGAAAATTAATGAGGAGCTGGTACAATGAAAAGGTGGTTATGCTTAACATGAATAAGTTACCTGACCTGGATGGGACATATTCTAGGTTCCTGAGGGAAGTTTGGTGGAGATTTCTGTAGGGCCTACCATACTCTTATAATGTTGTAGATATCACCTAAATGCATTTTCAGAAACCATTAAAAAATCCGACATAAAAGAACATGGAATATGAAAATAAGTAGAAAAGAACGTAAAAGATGGCAGCTTGGAAGAGAAATGGTGTGAATAAAGAATGCAGAGAGTGGGAGAAAGCAGTTATTTTTATAGATTGGCAAACGAAAGACAATAGTCCCCAGGGTTAAGAGCTAGAACCACTGTGGTTTTTAAATAAATTCATGAATTGAAAACTGGTGTGCAAGGTAAAATTTCAATCTCCAGAGGACTTGGAAGTTGTGGTAAATGGTGAGGAGAATGGCAATAGATGGCAAATTGAGCAAATGAAATTTGGTGCATAGAAATGTGAAGTTGTACAGTAAGAAAAGATTGTATGGCATAAATGGCACAATTTTATCGGATGTGCAGAACCTGGTTGTGACAGTTCATTAAACAGAAGTGTCACTACATTTTGAGGACCTTTGTACTTTTCTGTCTTCCAGTCCACTAGGATATAGATTTTTGTCATTGTGTTTTAATGTTGTTCATGGTGCTTTTAGCAAGTGGAACTTTTGTTCCTTGAACATAAAATGGTTCTGTGTCACATTAATTGTTTTAAACAGTCCCTGCTGATTTACTGTGTATTTGACCGGTTTATCATTGACAGGTTGTCTAGTGGAATGCAAGTAGGCTTTACCTAAAGGTAGAATCTTCATTGTTGTTTAATTCCTTTGAACACCATTGAACTTCTCAAGTTATTTTGTCTGTAAATATGGCTAAAGTAAATCTGGCTTGTTGCACATTAATCGAACGTGGCCTGTCTCTTTACTGGTTCCAGCACCCACTGTTGCAGAAAACTATCCTGAACACACTGGAAATTCACTCCCTTAGCTCAATGCAGGTTTAAAAATCCCACATTAAAGTCATTCGTCTTTGCTCCACATTTGTCTTTATTTTCAGCATAATGTTTTGACATTTCTCAAATGCTTCCTGCGTCAACTTCCAGAACCATAAATGCTTTTCTAATTCTAAATTGTACCCATCGACTCCGCTGTCTGCTTACCACAAGTTAGATCCTTGCCCATTATTGAATGAATTTAATCATTCTGACCCTTTTCGCTCTGCTGCTTCATAGGAAAGAGGTAGAAAATAATAAAGCTTATTTTCATTTGGCTGTATGGTAGATGCACACTGTAGTCTACTTTGGCTTTTATTCACACTTTCCCATTTTCTCTGAGATTATATCTTTTGTCTATTCATCTGCTCTCTTCTCTCATTTGCTTTAGGACTGTTATTATCCCTGTTTATAGTTTTGTGTTGACCTAATTTATTATTCTTGGAGGATCCTAGTTTGAGTACAATCTACCATGGATGGTTTCTTTCTAACTCGAGTGTGAAATGTCCAATGCAATGGAATTTATGCATGCACAAACGTAAATCACTTCATTCCCATGTTCATCTTTCTAAGCTCCTTAACACATTACCAATGTGCACATGACTCTGCTATTCAGAAAACCCCTGGTCTTGTTCTTTAACTTGGTATCTGTTACAGTACAATTTGTGCATGCGTAAATTCCATTGTATTGGACATTTCACATTTGAGTTAGAAAGAAACCTGTTACAGTACAATTGAGACCATTTTCCTATTTTTACTTTGCCTTGCCTCACTCCCAACTTTATTTTTTTCTTCTTTTGAGGAATTGGCTCTTAGCATTCCAAATGATTGCTACATGCTATGATACTGTAGTATTGTAGTTATGGTACTAGTGGCAGCTGTGAGAATTACCACATTAATTAAATCTAGAGTAACAAAAAAATCTGTGATTTTTTGAAAAAAAAAGTGATGATGCAGCTTTCCAAAACTCTGGTTAGACCACACTTAGAGTACTGTGTCCAATTCTGGTCGCCTCATTATAGGAAGGATGTGGAGGTGTTGGAAAGGTTGCAGAGGAGATTTACCAGGATGCTGCCAGGATTAGAGAGTATGGACTACGAGGAGAGACTAAGGGAGCTGGGGCTTCTCTCATTGGAGAGAAGGAGGATGAGAGGAGACACGATAGAGGTATACAAAATATTAACAAGAATAGATGGTGGACAGCCAGCACCTCTTTCCCAGGGCACCAGTGCTCAATACAAGAGGGCATGGCTTTAAGGTAATGGGTGGGAAGTTCAAGGGAGATGTCAGAGGGAGGTTTTTTACTCAGAGTGGTTGGTGCGTGGAATGCACTGCCTGGGGTGGTGGTGGAGGCTGATACGTTGGTCAAATTCGAGATTGTTAGATAAGCATATGGAGGAATTTAAAATGTGGGAGGAAGGGGTTAGATAGTCTTAGGTGTGGTTTGATGGTTGGCACAACATGGTGGGCTGAAGGGCCTGTATTGTGCTGTATTTTTCTATGGTTCTAACTCCATACCTAATTACACTGTGGGAGACCCTTTATGTGGGGAATAGTGGTTAAAGAGATAATGAGTAATATATTGGGCTTGCTGGTGATTCTTACAACTCAAAAATTGGGTACTAGGTACCCAATTATGCCTGAAATTATACTCTTCTGACACAAGTTGGTGGATCTGGTTTGCTTAAAAGTGTGCAGTAAACAGATTCCCTGAGCCTGGGGTCATTGTTTCTGCTGGATGAGATGTTCCTGCTTCGGCAGGATGTCTCTGCCCCACCTGCCAGGAAATCACTGAGTCCCAGGAGACTGTTGTCTACCAAAATGAGGTTGCTGCAGGAAGGCAGATAATCCTTCTGAGTTCTGGAGGGCCTGGGCAAGACTGCCAGCTCCAGGGATCAGGTGTGGCAGCGTGGGAGTTGCCATTTGGGACGCATCTGCAAAAGAGAGCAAGCCGCACGGGTTTGTGGGCGAGTTTGCCCTCTGAGTGTGAGCAGCAGGAGCGGAGAGTTGTGTGGGAGTCAGCAAAGGAAGAAAGGGAGTGGACTAACTGGGGTGGGGGTGGGGTGGGAAGCTGAGGGATAGGGACCAAAGGCATATGGTAACTGAGGGAGGCAGTGAGGGCAAAGAGTCAGAGGCTGGAAGACTGAGAGGGGATCAGGGTGGTGTGGGTAAGGGAGGGGGAGCTGAGGAAAAGGGCTTGTGCAGTTTTGTCCTATGCTCGTCATGAGTGAGTGGTCAGAGTATCTGTGTGTACTTCATGTGTGTGTTTGTTTCACATCAACTCTGCAGCAGGGCCTGGTCTCCAGTTATTTTGGACCTTGCCATTGGAACAAGCCCCATTCTGTTAAGGCTCGTGGACTGCTGTTGTACAACAGTTATCCCACATTAAAAGAAATGCTCAGGAACTTTCTATTCATCAGTGGATGCAAGTCATCCTCAATCCTGAGGGGTTACCCAATGAAGAAGAATCTATACTGAACTTTATTTTGTCCATTTTCCCCAAATAGTTGTTACCATTAAGATGTTAAAATAGCATCTTAATTAACAGTAATTTAGTGTTAGGAACTTCTTGTTCCTCATGAACAGTGTGTTCTCAGCTCTGCACTTGCAGGGGCAATGGGAAACTGACACAAAGATTAAAATAGTAACAACTATTTGCAATTTATTATATAGACCCTGAATAATCGATTAGTGCTAAACATTATGCATCACTATTGCCAAATTTCACTTTCCCTGCTTGTTTGTTTTCTTAAAATAGTGAAAACACTTGCAAAACAAAATTGGAATGAGCTCTGAAGGAAATGTAATTCAAAGCATCCACAGAAGTCTGCTTCAAAGATTCTGCTTGGTCAGACATTCCCATCGCCTCCACTGACCAACATTGTAAACTTGGGTTGTTGGAGACAAGGCATGAGAATATTTGCCAATGTTGGGTTTAATGATCAACATGATTTGAGCACCAGCAGAGGCAAACTACCAACCTATATGACCACAGTTGTAAAACATTGAGCATTTTATGACAGGTTCACAAACACTGTACAGCACAACCTGTTATCTACTTAGTCACAACTTTGTCAAATTAGTAACTCCTTCTGAAATGGGAGGGTGGGTGGGGCTGGATAAACTCAGTAGATTTGCATTAGAAACAGGAGTTTTCCATTCAGCCCCTTGAGTAGATAATGACTGATTCTTGGCATCAACACTACTTTCCTGCACTCTCCCAACTCCCTTTAACTCCAATGTAGTTTAAATAACTATCAATCTCTGCCTCGAATGTATTCAATGACTCCGAAATGGAGAATTCCAAAGATTTACAGATCCATTGCGTGACGCCTTTATTCTGAAATTATGTCCCCTAGTTCCAGATAACCCTTTTGGGGGAAACATCCTCTCAGCATCCAGTCTAAATGGCTAATGGGATGCAGTTTGTAATCTAGTCTACTTTGTAGTAGATTTCCACTCAAAACAACTTGATAGCTCAACAGGTTACTAAGCATAAAAGTCAAATCTGGTTCATCAGAAGAACTTCTATCCAGAACCCAACACAACCCTTGTGCACACTTGAAATGTAACTGTTCTACCAATTAATTGGCATTTAGAGTTGAAGAGCTGATCGGGAAAGAACAAACTATATTAAGTAGCATAATTTAAAGAAATCTCAAACATGGCCACCCAAATAATTGTAAAGAATAAAATTCCAGATTGGAAAATATTTGTATATTTATTTTGAAATGGTCAAACTACCACTTCTAATCCGTGTATGTTGATTTCCAGGTTGGAAGCTGCAGGACTATGGAGACTTGAATTTCACCACTGTACCAAATGATACACCATATAAGAACATTCACCACCCAAGAACAGTGGGTTTGGCAAACCAGTCATTAACTGAAGCAGTCAATCGAGCAGTTGGGGATGGTCACATAAGTGTTATGCTTGGAGGAGATCATAGGTGAGTCTATCATTAGCAAGCAATTGAGTTTTAATAGTCTCTATCTTTTACACACACTTGACTCAATTGCACATGGACTGATAATTTTTGCATTTTATTATTCTAATCAGTTTAGGAATTGGTTCAGTCCATGGGCATGCCCAACGGCGTCCAGATTTGTGTGTCATCTGGGTGGACGCACACTGTGATCTAAACACACCTCTTACAACCTCTACTGGTAATCTGCATGGACAGCCAGTGTCATTCCTTATTAAAGAGTTGCAGGACAAGGTAAAATTATTTGAATTGGACCATTTAATAACTATCTTATCAAATTTTGTTGTTCAGCAAATTTAAGATGTACTTCTGTATCCTAGGATTTGATTGTTTTCTCCATCTATATTTTACCAATGGATACATTTTTAAATTTACAAATTACATTTATTTTAGATCCCATCACTTCCAGGATTTTCTTGGGTCACTCCTTGCATATCAGCAAAGGACTTGGTTTACATTGGAGTACGGGATGTTGATCCTGCTGAATAGTAAGAACATTTTCTAAAATTGACGAGTGAAAATTGCAGCATATTAATACCACCTTGGATTGTGGGCAAACATCTCCATATGTAACCAGTGAAGCTAAAATGAAAGTAAATTTGATGCAAAAAAAACCCCTAAATTGCTTGCTTGTATACAAACATTTATTGTAATATATTTTAGCATTTAAATTCATTTTTAATGTATTTAAATTCCTTGTTCAGTCCTGTTGTCAACTTCTTGGGTACTCCTTTGCTTTTGAGGTCAACTTGCTTCTACTCCTTTTCTGTGGATTATGAGGTGACACAGATTTTGCCACAGGTGGAGCAAGGGATGCCTAATGGAAGGGGTGTGTTGGGAGATTGTGCTTTCCTGATTATTCTGGCCTGTTTATTCCCAGTGAATGGACTTAAGTTCTCAATGCCATTTGGAATGCTCCTTTGATTGGTCATGCTCCATGGATTCCCAGAAGCTGGTGTGGATATTTTTCTCCAGGAGATTTTGATAACATCCTCTGTTTCCTTTGGTGATATCCTGATGGAGCTCTGATCAGAGTCTGTTTCAGAAGTTCGATGTTACAAATGTCGCCTGCATATTGTGTGCAACTAGAGCCTTGGTGCTTGGGATGTTGGCTAAGAAGAGGATGCTGACATTGGTTACTTAATCCTTCAAATACAATGGTAGGAGTTGTGGAGACAATATTGATGGTACCTCTCCAGGTGCCTGCTGTAGGTAGTCCATGACTCTGGTTTTACAGGAGAGCAAGGATGCTACTGCAATAAGCTTTGAGGGCTTGGTCTTCAGTGCTTTCCTCAGTCAGCCAAAATCTATGCTGGCAGTCTGAAGGTGATAATGAATTTCTTTATCGATGTCTGCCTTCATCGAGATGTGGTTCCTGAGATAGGGGAGGTGGTCCACATTTTCCAGGATCTCATCATAGACCTTTATTGCTGGAGCAGTATTGTGCAGCAGGGCCAAGTTGGTGGAGAACTTTTTAATTTTGTAGATGTTATGTGTAAGGCCTGCACTCTGTTTATGAATGAATTGAGATGATTTGGAGTTCTGCCTCTGAATGTGTGCATACACAGGCATTGCCTACCTGCTGCAGCTCTGACTGGAGTTGGGGCAACTTTGGTTCTGGAGAGATGAAGTAGGTTGAATATTTGTCCTGTAGATTAGTTCCAATCCAGTGGGAAGCTTGTTGGAGAAAGATAGAGGAAAGCATTGATTGATGATGAAGCATTATGTGACACCTCTCTATGCTGAGATTTGGTTTGTTGTAGGCCCATTTTGTTAAGATCCTGGCTTCCATGTCTTCAGGTGACAGATGTGTGATGTAGAGAAATGTTTGCAGATGGCCAAATTCAAGAATGATGCGCCACAATTCCTCTTAATTGATGGTCAAGAAAAGCCAAGTATAGTTACTGTAATATAATTTGTGAATATCCAAATTAAAAGGTGCATATACTTAACAAATATTTACAAGTAGCTATCACTGCATCTATCATACCATAAATGAATATTTTCCAAAAATTTCAGCATGCACTCTCTTTCATGTCCTCAGCATGTTTCAAAGCATTGCATGATATGCAAATGTAGTTGCCAGTTAGTACACAGCAGTGACTGAAAAGCAAACGAGTTGTCTGTTTATGATGATGATTGACATAAATTATAAAATTTAATTACTCTACTTGGAAGTAATGAATGTATCAGTAATTATGGCCTCTGAGGTATCACTATTTAGCAATCCAAGATTGTACTTAAATCTTAATGTCCTTGATTCCATAAATTTAACATGGAACTACTTAGAGCCTGAAACGGATGCCAAAAATTTATTATGACAATTTTAAAATAATTGCTTTTCTTACCATCAGCTACATCCTGAAAAATTTTGGCATCCAATACTTCTCAATGAAAGAGGTGGATCAACTTGGAATACAGAAAGTAATGGAAAAAACACTTGATCATCTAGTTGGAAAGTAAGTTAGATAACTACTAAACCTAACTATATTGTTCATGCTAACTCTGCCTACACCAGTCCAGCAATGCTATTTGTATTAATTCTTATCACAGGTCATAAAAGCACATTTACCCACATTCTCATTTGGGGTGGGGGAAGGAAGAGAGTTGGCAAGGAGTTGTACTAAACTGTTGTTATTATCAGATCAAAAGTTTATCTCCATTTCAGATAGTGGGTGGCATAACCTGATTTGTAGATCAACTGGTAAATTAGACAAATCTCAAAGCAAAGGTTGATTTATTCAAAAGGTAAAAAGAAATGTGAATATAACCTAGTATGTTGCTTTACAGAAAGAAAAGACCATTGCACCTGAGCTTTGATGTTGATGCTATTGATCCATCTTTAGCTCCTGCTACTGGCACTCCAGTAATTGGAGGACTAACTTACAGGGAAGGAATGTATATTGCTGAAGAAGTGCACAACTCTGGTACGAAACTGTAGAAGCAACTGGTTAAATATCCAGAGAGTCTTGTGGTTGTTCATTTGCATTGAAAGTTGACTTGTACCCATTGTTTCTCGTGCAGGAATGCTGTCTGCAATGGATCTAGTGGAAGTCAATCCTAAACTGGCAACTACAGATGAAGAACTTAATTCCACAGTAAATATTGCTGTAGATGTTATTTGCTTTTCTTTGGGACAGGCAAGAGAAGGATCCCATGGCAAATGTGATGAAATACCAACTCCTGATTCAACATATGAAACAAGTGAACAGACTGTACGGCTTTAGAACTGGCAAATGACAAATTGGTTGTTTGTACAAACCCATAATTCAGAACTCTGAGAGAAAGTACTTTGGGGACAGGGGTATCTTGTATAACGTTGCTGCCCTTGTTCTTGCTTTCTCTTTGGTATTCTCTAAAGGGGCATTGTGTTCTCAGACCATTGTCTAATATCCCACTTAACTACAAGGCATTATGAACAAGCTGCAGCTGAGCTTTCCAAACATTCCAGTATGAATAGGATTGATTTCATTTCCCTATTCAACTATCTGGAGAGAGATCAGGATCACTCGAAGCATCATCTCTGGCAGAAGAATCAAGTCTGCTGGCAGAAAGGCTCTGTTCTTGTTTGTGTAAAACTGTGATTAGTATTTCCCTCCCAAAATCCTAAACCATACTTTTTAATGACCTGTATGTTTTCCTCTCAACAGAAACTTATGTTCAAGACCAATAGGACATGTTACATATCAAATGACTTTATTAAAAGTTTGTACACATTACTACAATGTAGTTATTGACAGTGGCATTTAAAGAACTGATCAAATGCAACTTTAAACTGCTTCACCTTAGTCAAAGCAATTCCTGTAATGAAATGGGTCTTGCAGTTGAAGTCCTCTAAGCAGGTTGAATACATGAAGAGAAATGGTTCATCAGTTTATGTACTCCCATGTACTTCAATCGTGAATCCCAAGCCTTGCAGCCAATCTATGCATGCATAACTTAAGTCAATGTTTGCGAAAGAACTTGAGGTATACAACAGCTCCAAGAATTGCCACTTCCAGAAGAATGATAATGCCCAGTAGCAGCTTGTTTGTCATAATTCTAGAAAGATCAAAACATTAACTTTAGGTTTGCACTTGAAAGAGTAAATTGTTACCCCCAGGTCAAACACTAGCTTTTACAGCAAGGAGAGGTCACTTGTATATGAAACTAGATGGTTGAATTTCACATTTTTGTTCTAAAAGTTATTCACTGATGCCACCAGCCTTCAGTAAGAAAGCAATATTTACTGATCTTTTAAATTTTAGGTGGGTGACTTTTTCTCCAGCTGTTGATCAAAACAGACTTGATTAATTTTTGGTTAATTTAAAATATCTGGTTTACAACCAATTTGTATGACAGAAGCTTTTATTATTCCAGATTCCCTGAAACCAATAAGGGGGGAAAAGGTTTGTACTAGTGAGTGCACAGCCAAAAGACCAACTTAGAAACCAATTCTCTGCAAGTTAAATGTAGAAATGTCAGCTAGTGTTCAATTTGTGCAGAGTACAGAAACTTATTTAGAATTCTGTGCTGATTTGTATATGGACAGTAATGGCAGCAGAAAATAATCCCCGTTTTACTATTTCAGCTGAGATTTGAGGGCAGTGGTGAGGGGTTAAGTGTTTTCTTGCCTTAAAGTGTAAGGTACGAACTTGGTGTTACATCAGACAAATGTACCTTAGTTGCTGTTTGTCAGGATTTCTTCACTCTTACCTTCTGGACATTGCACGAAGTATTTTCCGACTTCGACTCAAATTCTCACCTGTGTTAATTAGCTTCAGAACAAAAACATAATAATTATCTTGCTCCTTGTTTCTGTTCATAATGTATACATTTTGAAATATTCAGATGGGAGTATTTTATATCCAGGCATTTCCAAAATAAATTTTGTACTTGCATATCTAATGAAGACTTACCCTGTCCTTGGAACGTTCCAGCTGCTCTCTTTGCTCTCCAAGTTCTTCAATTATTTCTGAACCTATCTGATCAGTTTCTGCTGCTATTCGATGAGAACGGTCTATGCTCTGGCTGGCTCTGTTTAAACTGTCTGTACCTTGCAATAGTAAAGCACGCTGGGAGGCCAAGTGACTCTGTAACAGCAAAATGCTGAGATTAACACATTAGTTGGAACCTGCTTAAAAACAAACAAAAAAAAAAAATTCCTAAGCATTTCAAAGTCAGGCATAGCCTAATAAGGAACAGGAATTTTTCTAAAATTTCTGAAGTTGAGATTCACAAGATTGATTGGGTTGAATATTGAGTGTAATGATTTGCTTGGACAAACAATCTATACTTTCATAGTCCTATCTTCACCCCAGTGAGGAGGGAAGGAAGCATACTCCATTATGTTGCTCTTTGATTAGCATTTACTATACTGAAAGTCTTTTTTTTCAAGATAGAAAAGAACAAGAGAAGCTGGATAGGCAAGCAAGTTGATGCCTAATTTTAAAATGAAATGATCCAAAGGGTTACGTTTCCCCTGTAAGGGTCCCACATCAAATATGGGCCCAGGTCCACAACACAATAATGTAAACTGATACAGAATCTTAAAGGAGTCCTTTGAATTGTTGGTGCAAAAAAATGGAGATAATGACTTCAAAAAGCACTATAGGATAATCATAATGGAACAAAATATACTTTGGATAGAGCTCATGATATTAAGGTGTCAAACCAACTAATATTGTTACATCACTGAGCTCTACAATACACCAATAAAAATGCAAATTGGGCACTGGATAGCAAGGTAAAGGATGCTGTAGAGTAAATTCCATATGGAATTCACTGTCAATAAACCTACAATGCAAACAAGATTTACCTTCAAGCCTCATGATAATACTGTAGTTGCAGTACTTACACTTTGTTCATTTTCAGCACCGTACACAGCATACTTAAAATCACTATGTGCTCCATATCCAGTATCACTGTTTCTTGCATCCCGCTGTAGCTTGCTGACATCTTTTCTGTATGATCGGATTTTGATAATCATCTGGTTACGATATGCTAATGGTGCATTCCTCATTTCCTTTTCCATTCCATCCAACTAGGAGCAATAGTATCCAGGAATAAGGGGTGCAAATTTACAAGTGGGAATTGCTGGCTAAAGATAGTGACAACCAATATTTTGTAACAAGATTAATTGGGTAAACAACTTACACAGTGGCAACTAACAGAACTGCATGACTTTTGTTTAAACAATTCTCTCCACTACTTACTATTTCATTTGCTTCTTCAGCTTTTTCATCTATCTCCCGTAGAAACCTTTTCTTCTGTTCTGCAAAATATGAAATTACTTAAAAGCACAAGTATAAACAGGCGGTTGTATCCTGATTCAGCTCTCACAAACCCACTATCACCACCAACCCCCATTCCAACAGCCCAGGTAGCAACCAAAAAATCTTGAATTTTTTCATTCAACTTTCTTGGGGCCATTGAGTTACTGGAGAAAAAGGTAACAATAGGGTTTGATCTAAAATTATTTGGATTACTTTGTGCTTGAACTCTGGTTATAGCTCTCGAGTACAAGTTGCATGTAGGACAGTAACTGCTTATTTACATTTATGGATATTGAAAACCACATTTATTCAGTCCGTGCATCAGATATTTATGATTTCAATATCTGAATTCTTTTAACTGGTCTAGTACTGTATTTTGCAATTATGATGATAACACTTCATTGACAATTTCCACATGCAGTGGATTATCAACCAGTAGTAATTTCCTTTGCATTGTCATGGACAGGGACAGGTGCAGAGAGGACAAGAGGATTTTTAATTGGGGAAGGGCAAACTACGAGGCTATAAGGAGAGAACTTGGGAGTGTAAATTGGGACGTCCTTTTTGAAGGAAAATGTACCATGGAGATGTGGTCGATGTTCAGGGATCTTATGCAGGATGTTAGGGATAAATATGTCCCGGTGAAGCAGAGAAGGAATGGCAGGGTGAAGGAACCGTGGGTGACGAGAGAGGTGGAACGACTTGTTAGGGAGAAGAAGGTAGCGTACATGAGGTATAAGCAGCAAGGTTCAGACAGGGCTCGTGAGGAATATAGGGTAGCGAGGAAGGAACGTAAGAAAGGGCTGAGGAGAGCTAGAAGGGGACGTGAAAAGGCGATGGCTAGTAGGGTTAAGGAAAATCCCAAGGCCTTTTTCAAGTACGTGAAGGGTAGGAGGATGGCTAGGGTAAAGGTAGGTCCGATTAAGGACAAAGGTGGGAGAATTTGCCTGGAGACGGCGGAAGTGGGAGAAGTTCTCAATGAGTACTTCTCTTCGGTATTCACCAGGGAGAAGGGGTCTTGATGACGCGGAAGGGAGTGCTGGTAGGGGTAATGTTCTCGAGGTTGTAGATATCAAGAGAGGGGATGTGTTGAAGTTGTTAAATAATATTAAGACAGATAAGTCTCCGGGGCCTGATGGGATTTTCCCCAGGCTGCTTCGAGAGGCTAGGGAGGAGATTGTTGAACCGCTGGTAAGGATCTTTGAGTCCTCGTTGTCCACGGGGATGGTGCCGGAGGATTGGAGGGTTGCGAATGTTGTCCCCTTGTTCAAAAAAGGTAATAGGGATAGGCCAGGGAATTATAGACTGGTGAGTCTCACGTCTGTGGTGGGTAAGCTGTTAGAAAGGATTCTAAGGGATAGGATTTATGAACACCTAGAGAATCATGGACTGATTAGGGACAGCCAGCATGACTTTGTGAAGGGAAGATCTTGCCTCACAAGCCTGATAGAGTTCTTTGAGGTGGTGACCAGGAAGATTGAGGAGGGCAGTGCAGTGGATGTGGTTTACATGGATTTTAGTAAGGCGTTTGACAAGGTTCCTCATGGTAGGCTTCTTCAGAAGGTCAGAGGCCAACGGATCCAAGGAAGTTTGGCTGTGTGGATTAGGAATTGGCTTGCATGTAGAAAACAGAGGGTTGTGGTGGAAGGAGTGCCCTCGGATTGGAAGGCAGTGACTAGTGGTGTCCCGCAGGGATCGGTTCTGGGACGTCTACTTTTTGTGATATTTATAGATGACTTAGATGAGGGCTGGGTTAGCAAGTTTGCAGACGACACTAAGATAGGCGGTGTTGTGGATAGTATGGAGGGCTGTCGGAGCTTACAGAAGGATATTGATAGGATGCAGAGCTGGGCTGACAAGTGGCAGATGGAGTTCAATCCGGAGAAGTGTGAGGTGGTACACTTTGGAAGGACAAACTCCAGGGCAGAGTACTGGGTAAATGGCAAGGTACTTGGCAGTGTGGAGGAGCAGAGGGATCTGGGGGTTCATATTCACAGTTCATTGAAAGCTGCCTCACAGGTGGAAAGAGCAGTTAAGAAGGCCAATGGGATGTTGGCTTTCATAAGTCGCGGGATTGAGTTTAAGAGCCGCGAGGTGATGATGCAGCTTTACAAAACTCTAGTTAGGCCACACTCAGAATACTGTGTTCAGTTCTGGTCGCCTCATTATAGGAAGGATGTGGAGATGTTGGAGAGGGTGCAGAGGAGATTTACCAGGATGCTGCCTGGATTTGAGAGTTTTGAATATGAGGAGAGGCTTAAGGTGCTAGGGCTTTATTCACTGGAAAGGAGGAGGATGAGAGGAGACATGATAGAGGTATATAAAATATTGAGAGGAATAGATAGAGTAGACAGTCAGCGCCTCCTTCCCAGGGCACCAATGCTCAAGACGAGAGGGCATGGCTTTAAGGTTATGGGTGGGAGGTTCAGGAGAGATGTCAGGGGGAGGTTTTTCACCCAGAGAGTGGTTGGTGCATGGAATGCACTGCCTGGGGTGGTGGTGGAGGCAGATACATTGGACAGGTTCAAGAGCTTGTTGGATAGGCATATGGAGGAGTGTGGGATGGGGGGATATGTGGGAGGAAGGGGTTAGGTAGTGTGAGGGTGGTTTGATGGACGGCACAACATGGTGGGCCGAAGGGCCTGTTTTGTGCTGTATGGTTCTATGGTTCATTCCCATTTAATCACAGTGAAAGCAGCTGAAGAAGCAACAAAACTAGAAATACAGACGTAAGGATCTCCTTTCAACCACATTAAGGAATCAAGTTACTTGTGATACTATCTAAACCCTCCACACGGCTACTCCATTTTGCACATCACTTTAAAAAAAAATCATTAAGGGTGGCAAGAGTACAGAATGCGTTCTATGTATTGATATATGACTTCAACATATATCAATAGTGACTCAGTGGCACCATTACTATCTTGAACAGGTTTGGCCCCAAGGAAAGACATACTTGTGATAGAAGTTTGAACCAAAGGTCGACTTCTATGATGAGGGGTTGGTGCTATGAGGAGAGCTCAAGCAGACTAGGCTTATACTTCTGAGTTTAGAAGAATAACAGGTTACTGCATTAAAACCTGCAACATTTTAAGGGGCATGACAGAGTTGATACAGGGATGATGCTTCCCCAGGCTGCAGTGCCGAGAATCAGGGATCACACCCTCAAAATGAGGGGTCAGCCACTTAGGACAGGAAGAAATTTTGTTCATCTGGAGGGTAGTGAATCTTTGGAACATTCTAGCCAAGAAGGCCGAGAATCAGTCACTGTACATCGTCAAGAAGGGATTGATAGGTTTTCAGAAACTGAGGGAAGCAAGAGGAATGGGGTTGGAAAAGTGTCATTGAGGTAAAAATTATGGCAGAAGCAGATTATGAGGATCGAGTGGCCTACTACTGTTTCTTAAGTACTGACTTAGTACAATTTCTGATACAAGGTAAGGCAGCTCAACCATCACTGAACCATGCTTATCAAGAAGGTAGCATATATTAATAAAACATGTTTCAGCCAAAACAAAATAGCAGCCAGGCAGACTTGGGTAAGAGCAAATCTGCCAGCTCACTGCTTGCTCTTCCCTGAGATTTCTTACCAGAGTTAACCACACACACATGAAATACTGTCAATACAAGGATGGATGTACTGCAAAATGTGGAATATACAATCTGAAGCACTTTTCATTGTTAATACCCTTGCAACACTAAGCAAGCTTGCCTTGTCCATAGTCATCAGCTTGTGATTGGCTCCAATGCCTGTGGAATCCATCATTCATTTTAAGCACTGATGTTAAATTCAGAAATATTACCTTTTTTTAATGTACTGATCCCAGAACAAGGTGGAGAATCTGGATCTTTGATTCTACTGCTTACACTATATGGTCATGGTAAAATTACACAATATTTGAAAGAACTAACTGATAAGCTGCAAATGGGTATCCTTCTTTGAGTTCCCAAACCCAGTTAACACGTCAGTGACAGAGACATAATGGAGGATGCATATTTTCCCAGAATGAGGAATAAAAAGATTCAGATCAAGAACATGCAACCAAATGCTTTTGAAGAGGCATGAATTGCTTGCTTACCTTTTCACTAGGAAAACAAAGGAATATGGCAAAATAAAAGATGGGGTGAGATGATCCTACCACTGTTAAGGAAGATCACCCATTGTTGAATTTATTTTTAACATGAAATCGGAATGCCAGCATATAACCTGTTGCCATGCAGCAGACCATTTAAGATATTAAAATGATAATAAGCACTGCAAACCAAATTAAATCAGATGAATATCTGCCATCAAACTAAGCACTTCATTCAGATATGAGAGAGGCATACACAGCCTGTATGAACGTTGTGAAATCCACCTCATTAATGTTTGGACCAAATCATAATTGAGCATTGTCTGGGGCTAGTCAAACAATATAGCTACAGTCATAGAATCGTAACTTTCAGTCAACATCCTACATTCCTGCATCATCATTCTTGGGTACATCCCATACAAGTGCAGGACAGACCCATGACAGATGGCAACAGATACCAAAATCTGGAGGTAGCAGAGATGCGAGTCCTTAACATTGAATCTGGACTCCATGAAGGCTCCTGTTACAAGGTCAAACTGAGAATGTGTATAAGGTATAATGAAAGGTTAGGAGAGTAAAAGATTGTGAGCCCTGAAACATGAATTAAAGGGTACATCACTATGGCTGTAATAGACTGCTTGAAATATCTGTGTTTCTTCAGCCTTGAGGTATGATTATACAGTACAATCAGTGCTTGTCTCAGAAAGTCTGCACAATTGACTCTTGCTCCACTAAACTGACCCTGAGCCCACCATGAGAAACCTTATGTATACAAAGATAACCGGTGGAACAAGATGGTCTGAAAAGATTAAGGAACTATAGCTTTAGTAATTATTTTTAAGTAAATTCCTTTGTCTGTAACCAATCACGATGTAGAAAATAAGTGCCATGCTGCCTGACTAACGCATGATCATTTCCTTGTATAGTAATTGTTTGCACCTCTGAAAAAGTATAAGAATGTATGTAGATCAATGTATCTCACAGACCACCCAGTCCTCGGATCAAGTAATAAAGAGATTGAACGAGAACAGTGGTCTTTTGAGTCTTCTCTCTGACCGAATTCGACAAAACAGGCCAGAAACTACCTCCTGACTATCACCTTCCTTGCAGCTGGTGAATCAGTGCTCCTGGTTGAGCACAACTTGGAAGTTGTACCAAGACCAGCAAGAAAATAAAATGAATTTTGGGTAGGGACCTCAATGGCTATGAATGACTGAGCAGATCAAGTTCTGAAGGACATAATTCCCAGGCTGGAATTGCAGCAGACAAAAAGAGAACAAACTTGAAGCAAAAACCTTAACAATTCTTCTAGGCGTATGTCTATCACAAGAGTGCCCACTGTATAATCCAAGTCCCGTAATCATATTGACAGAAGCCTTCTCTGTAGTGTTTGACACTAATGTCATGCTAAAAGAGATTGTCAACAGATGTAGCAGCTCTAATGTGAGCACACAAGGTATTATATGCGATCTGCAACAGAGCTGTAATCACGATCTGCAACTTCATGACCTGGCATATTTGTCACTCAAGCCAGAGACCACCTCTGGTTCAATGAGAAATGTAGCCAGCAGCAGCAATGTAAAAAAGGAGACAGTGATGTTACAGCACAGGACATGCTAAACTGAAGCATAATGCCATAAGGTAGCTAAGCAATTCCACTACTGTCCGAATGGATCAAAGCTTTACAGCCTAAAATAAAAACAGAAAATGCCAGAAATACAGGATTTCTAGTAGTATTTCCAGGATTTTGTTTTAATTTCAGATTTTGCATATATGCACTATTTGTAAATGCAGTTACGAGTGGCAATGTCTAAAAACAAGCGACAGAATCTCCATAACTATTTGAATTCCCAATTATGGTGGAATCCAACAGACAAAATGCTTAAAACCATGTTCAGCTTGGAAAGCTGAAGAGATGATCAATCTCAGCCACCTTAAGGTCTCCACCATCCTCAGACATTTCAATTTACTTAAACGTATTGAAACTACCAGGCAGAATGGCTAGGTAAAGACTATGGTCTAGCCTATTCACCGGTCATGCTGAGGAACTGTGGTCCAGAACTAGCCACATCTCTAGCAAAGCAATTCAGTGCAACTTCAATGCTGTTGTGAACCCAAAGTGGAAAAGTGCACAGCTATACTGTGCCCACAAAAATCCAATCAACACCAACATTTTTTGCTCATTCCTATTTGTGCTGGAGAAGATGGTACAGAACTATCTACTTGAATTCTGAAGGTATTCCCATAAGTGTAGTTGGAAATGGAGTTGCAGGTTTGCAGGTCAAATAAGCTTTGACCATTTTAACTGTCTGTATCTTTTCTATTGACTTCTTTGTTTCATGCACAGAACACATGTTAATGCCAGCTTTTTCATTTCTCTTTCCATAATATTCACTGTTCAAAAGTCTTTTGTTTTCCACACAACTACCTTTCTTTATGTTACAGCATGAAACTGCACAGCCATGTCCTGTTCACAAAAAAAACAGAACAAATATCATCCAGCCAATTACCACCCAATCAACTGATTTTCAATCAGCAGCCAAGAGATGGAAAATGTCATCAACAGTGCTGTCAAGCCACACTTACTCTGCACTAGCCTGCTCACTGATGCCCACTTTGGGTTTTGCTAGAAACTTGGCTCCGAACATGGACCAAAGAGCTTAATTCTAGAGACGAGCTGAAAGTGATTGCCCTTGACACAATGGCAACATCTAATGATATTCAGTATTATTGGGGCACCTCAATGGATATTAGAAGGAAAAACACTTCATTATTTGGAGTAGCACCTCACACAAAGGAAAATGGTTATGGCTGTGGTTGTCAGAGGTAATCATCCCCACCCCAGAACATCACTGCAGGAGTTCCTCAGGGCAGTGTCCTAGATTGAGCTGCTTCAGCTGTGACCTTCCTTCCATCAAAAGGTCTGTTGTGATTACACATCCCCAGCAAATGTAGTCCATGCCTGCATGAAACAAGATCAAGGCTACATTCAGGTATAGGCAGAAAGTGCCCATCAGGTCACAAAACTGCCAGGCAATGACCATCTCCAACAAGAGAGAGTCTAACCATCTACCCTTGACATTCAATGGCATTGTTATTGTTGAGCCCTCAACTATCAATGTCCCAGGCTCACCACTGATCAGAAACTCAACTGGAAAAGCCACATAAACACCGTGGACACAAAATTAAATCAGAAGCTGGATATCAGAGATGAGTAACTCACCTTCTGACACCCCAAAGCCTTTCCACTATCTACAAGGTACAAGTCAGGAGCATGATGGAACATTCTCCACTTGTCAGAATGAGTGAAATGCTGTTATGGACTAGGTGAATGTCCCTTTAAGATAGAACATAGTGGTGTGTGTGTGTGTATGTGTGTGTGTGTGGCGTGCTTATGTCAATAGAAGATAAAGGACATAATGACGTTGTTGAAGAAGTCAGTCGAAGTCAGTCAGAGAGAGAGAGAGAGAGAGAGAGAAGGGAGAGAGACACCAGCCTGCTAGTTTCTCTATCGATGGATGAAAAACAATGACTGTGTCTGTCACTGCAATCCACGTATGGAAATTGGGAGTAATCTTTGTTGCTGACCTGTAGAAGGAAACAGGTATTTGTGTGGACGGCCATGATTCGGATGCTTTTCGGGGTGAGGAAGTCACTACCGAGTAAACACTGAGGTGTCATTTGGGTTCCATTGTGGAACATTTGGATTTCGTAATTAATCTCTCTATGTTCTCTACATTTACATCTTATCTTCAGACAACAGTGGTTGTTGAAGAAGCCTTTGCTCATGTTTCACCTTATGGCTTGCTGAACTGAACTTTAAGAACCATTCCTGGACTTGGAGTTTGGGACTTTGCCACACACACACACACACACACACACACACACACACACACACACGAAGAGTTTAGTTTTTGGGGTTAATGTTCAAGGTTTAACATTTTTACTTCTAACATACTAAGATTTTTACTTTTATTTTTCTTATTATCATAAGTAGTTATTAGTAAAATAGTTTTTAACACTGAATCATGACTCAGTGTGTTTCATTTGTTGCTGGTTCGTAACAAGTGCCAACAACTCAAGTGGGTCAATACCATCCTGGACAGAGCCTCTCTTTTTCATTGGCACCCCACTAACCTATTAAACATTCATTCCTCCTGTCACTGCACAGCAGCTCCAGTGTGTACAAACTACGAAATGCACCACAGTAACTCACCCAGGCTACTCCAACAGCACCTTCCAAACCTGCGATGGCCAAGAAGGACTGAACTACAACCAACAAGCATCCGGAAAGACATGATCTAGATCTATAATATACAATTCAAGGAAAAGGCAAAAAAAAAGACTTGAGTTTTGACAATGTTGAACTCCATTAAGTTGTTGAGCATCCACGACTTGATGTTATACAGGTTGACTAAGCACATTAGCAGTTATGAATCTACAAACGGCATTGGAGAAGTAAAGGCAGCTATCATCAGGATATGTCTGGCTGACATGAAGTTTAAGAATTACACTTCTGAGATATAATTAAAGAGAGAAAAGGTTTGTACAGCAACAGAAGTAAGCATGCAAGGGGAAGCTTGATTTACTACATTGGGGCTCATAAGGCTGGAATTATGAAAGGGCAGTGATAAGGGGGGAACAACAATGAAGAAAGCTGGAGAAGCATAGCATTGTCAATGTTGCAAGAGTTTGGAGCTAAAGTGCATCATTGTCAGTCAAGCAGAATTTCAACGGCAACTGAAGCCAAGATAGGATTGAGGGCAACAGAAGGGACTCAGAACAAAGCAGCTTAGAAAATTGGTTAGATGGCAAGGAAACATTTTCCAATATCAGAGAAGAAACTGAGAAGAGAGAATATAGTAACAACGGATCTGGTATTGGCTGGAATGAATTCGGGGCTATCAGATCTGAGTTGGGGACAGGCAAGACAGCCTGGAAGAGCTGATGAGTTAGAGCATGCTGAATCTGAAGATCAAGATTGTCACATTTCAGTCCTAACCATGTTTTTGAGCGGAAAATAAAGGAGGTAGTCAGAGTTAGTTTGTTGCGGGGCATTGGAGTGATAATCTCTCCCCTTTTAGTTTACATTTTAAATCTCAGCAAAAGCCAAGTTTATGAACTGGAATCCACGCGGAACCGCCAGAAGAGTTTCCACTACCTTTAGAGTGCTGCAAAAAAAAACTGAAAATGCCGGAGAAACTCTGAGGCAGGCAATATGTGTGGAGAGAGAGACGGAGTCAATGACCTTTCGTCAGAACTCTCTGCAGACGCTGCCTGATCCGTTGAGCATTTCCAACACAATGTATTTTTTATTTCAGATTCCCAGCATATGCAATTCGTTTTGCTTTGATATCAGATTCCTGCCGTTTTTCTTGGTGAAGTCAGTACTTTATTTCTGTTATTCCGTGCGGATGTAAACAGTCCGGCAGTGACAGCACAGTTTTTGCTCCATGGGCCCAGACTCTGTCTCCCTGAAAGGCGGAAGTTGGGGTCCGGACACTCAGTCACTCACCTCCCGAGCACCCGGTCACCTGCTCGCACTGGCTCTTCAACTCCTCATAGACGCCTCTGTACGCCTCATGCATCTTCTCGAACTCCTCCGAAGACATGTTCACCGTGTTTTCACGCAACCACCGCCACACACAGAGCTACCGCCGCCACACTTCCGGCTGCCGCATCACCGGGCGTCCCCAGACCCACAGCCGACCCCGGGCCCCGCCTCCTCGCCGCAACACGGAGCCGGCACCTTCCCTCACATCCTGCGAAATGAACACCGAGTTTGTCCACATCACACTTGAATCTTAATTTCTGCGCATCGTCCTTTGCCCCGTTAAACCGGTGTGCGAGCTCCTAGCAACCACCCCTCCGCCCGCCCGCGGCATCCTGGGAGTTGTAGTTCCCGTCCCATCGACTCTTCTGGAATAAAAACAGAAGGAAAAAAATAGACTGGAAATAATCGGCAGGTCAGGCAGCATCTGCGAAGGGAGAAGGGGAGTTAACGTTTTTAGATTGATTAACGTGGATGAGAAGTGAGTCTGAAGCCGGGCAACGAGTATTTGACGGCCCGAGATGCTGGAAGCTGGAGCAACGCACGAAACGCTGGAGGGACTCGGCAGGTCAGGCGGCGGGTATGGAGGGAAATGGACGTCTCGGTTCGAAACCCTTCACCTGGGGTCTCAACCCGAAACGTCGACTGTCCATTTCTCTCCTGGAGATGCTGCCTGACCGGCTGAGTTCCTCCGGCGTTTTGTGATCAACAGTTGGGACTGGCGTTCGCGGCGTTTCTGGGTGTTGTAGTTCCAGTGCCTCCTGTCCCTGGGTTTAAAACCGAGCGGCGTGCGATTGGTTTCCTTGTGTCTGTGGTGTTGCAGTCGAAGGATGTTAGGCCTCTTCAGCCTCGTCGGGATCTGTGCAATTGCTGCTCTTCTTCTAGCAGCATTTGCTCCATATATCAGGTTCGTGTTTATCCCTTGTGATATTTTCAAGCATTGCTGGGGTGTCAATATGTCAGGTATTTGCTGTTTTTTTACCTTTCTGGGATCTGCAGTATTTCAAAATAAGTTTTGGAGAAGCAAATCTACAACCATGACAATATGAATGATCGTGTTTTTCGAACTATATTTAAACGTATCACAGTGTAAAGCTGTTTTGGAAGTCGCTGGTTTAAATTATATTGATGTATAATAATTTTACAATGTGCCTTGGTCCATGCTGTTTATTGAATAGAAAGCAGGGTTGCTACGATTTGCATAATTCTTCAATTCAAACTTTGAATACTCTTGCTTTTTATTCAGTATATTAAAGTAATATTTAGCTATGCGTTTCCCTCGAATCACTTTTCTCCCTCTTAAGTAACAGTTTGACGCAGTGAAGTAACTGCGACAAATCATCACCAAGAACTTCACTCTGCACCCTAATTAATCCACGTTTTAAAAGAGGTGGTGGAATAATTGCCCTTTTGTCAGCAGAGAGTATTGCAAAGACGTTTATGATACTGTTCAAAGCGATTAATTTCGGATCATCTGATCAGATCATGGGCGGGACCTCTCTCCCTTAATTTTGATTGGCTACTTGGCGTTTCGGCTGATGTGTTATTCTCTGCCGTGCGTATATATTCCCCATTATTTTTGTGTGTCTGGCGCTCTGGATCGCCAGAGGGTGTGAATGACGTTACATTGACATAAGTCCTTTATGTTTGAAACCATCTGCTTGCAACCGAAAGCTTCAATGGACTTTTTCCAATTATTTTTCATGTCAATTTTGAAAGATTGGGGACATAATGCACATTTCTACAAAGCTCAGAGCTTTTGATTGGTAGTTGTAATGTATTTACAATCTTATCTGGTTTTCAGAATAAAATAGTTTGCAGTGTATTTTAGTGTGCATGCAGATAAATGTTATGAAATGCTGTAAGTCTGAAATAAAAACAGAAAATGCTGGAGTTGATCAGCAGGTTAGGCAGTGCTTATGGAGTGGAAACAGCTGGTGACCTTTCATCAGACCTGCTATATATCTCCAGCATCTTCTGGTTTTGTTTTGTTCTGGATAAGGTTAGGTTTCTTGAATGTTGTTGGAGTGGCACTCATCCAGGTAAGTGAAAGATATTCCATCATAAATCTGCCTAATAGCTGGTGGAAAAGCTGTGGAGAGCCAGGAGGTGTGTCTCCCATTGCAGCATACCCAGCCTCTGAACTGCCCTTGATGCCACATCCATTTGAGCTTCTGGTCAGTGGTTATCACCAAGATCCAGATGGTTTAATAATGCCACAATTTAAGAATTCGCACCTTGCTTTTTCAGTCCTTTAGTCGCCTCACCCCTCTATATTTCCACCCATGGAGTGCTATGATCCACTGACATCTGAACTCCTACCATTCTGGCTTCTGTGTTCTCATGATTATAACTGCTTCATCAGTAGCCATGGATTCGTCTGCCTGCATTCCAATCTCTGGACTTCATATTGCTAAGCTTTCCTTCCTCTCATCCTTTAAAGATACTCCTTAAAACCTAAAATCAAAAGAAAAGCTGCAGATGCTGGAAATCCAAAATAAAAACCATTAAGCTTAAGGAGAGAAAATGCTGGAAATATTGAGCCATTTAGGCAGCACTTGTAGAAGCAAAAACAAAGTAAAAGTTTCACCTGAAAGGTCCTCAACCTGAAATGTTAACACTGTTTCTGTCTCAGCAGCTGCTGCCTGTCTTGCAGAGTATTTACACCATTTTCTTAAAACTTAAATGAGTAACCTTTTGAACAACTGCTGTAATATCTCCTGATGTGCCATTGTATCAGATTTTACCAGCCCTAGGTTAGAACCTGTCTACATTTTATTATTTTAAAGGTGCTGCAGAAATGCAAGCTGTTCCTGAGTAGCAAAGTCCATCCTTCACTGTCTCACATCCAAGTGATGAATTGGTCTATAATTTTGATTTTGCTGATGCGGGCTAGATTGACTTATGGGGGATTGTATGAAGTTAGCAGCAGGAGTAGGCCATTCAGCTTTTTGATCCTGCTTTGCCACTCAATATTATCGTGGCTGATCATCCCAAATCCAGTACCCTACTCCTGCTTTCTCCCCATATCCCTTGATCTGTTTAGGTATTAGTACTAGAAAATCCCACAGGGTCACCACTCTTTTGGGGTGAAGAAATTTTTCCTCATCATATCCTTAGGCTGTGACCCCTGGTTTTGGAGTAACGGGAACATCTTTCCTGCATTTAATCTGTCTGGTCCCATTCAGGATTTTGTAAATTTCAGTGACGTCCCCTCCAGTTCTTCTAAACTCCTAATTATCATCTCTTAGCTAGAATAGATGTTGTTGTCATTTAAATTTTTAGTATGTGGACAGACAAATCACACTTTCTTTTGGTGGTTCTATATTTGGTTGAGGCTGGAACATGAGCAGGATAGTGGGACAATTTTACAGAATGGTTGAATGTGCGTAAGCCATTCATCTCATTCTACAATTGATATACCTATTTAGTAAATGCTGCTCTCCTATTCTTTCCCTATAGTTTATCATGTATTTATCTAATTCTCTTTTGAAGATTATTATTAAACATGCTTCTATCTGTCTATTGAGCAAAAATTATAAATTCTAATTTTCTAAAAAAAATTGTTCCAATTGGCACTAATCAGCGTTTCATAATTTTCAGTACGAATTCCTTGTTTATGTGAAACTATTTATGCAGCCAAGGAGCCAGTATGCCTTTTTTAACCAGCCTCCTGAATTTTTTTTGTCATCTTTAAAGACTTTGGGACAACACCCTTCCAGTTCTGTTATTGATCCTTTTTAAAATTTTTTCTTTAAAGTTTATACAGCTTCCCCTTATTCTACCCTGGACAATATCATTGACATTGTGAATCTGGATTTTTAAAAAGCAATTGAGAAAGTGAATCCAGAAAGAATCAAAAGACGTGAAGCTAAATGAAAATCAAAAATACTGCATATCTAAAATAAAAATAAAGGGTCTTCAACCTGAAGAGTTAACTTTGTTTCTCTTCCCACAGATGTGGCCTGACCTGCTGAGTGTTTCCAGCATTTCTTGTTTTTATATTATAAATAACTTCTATTTATTATCTTACCCTAACCCTAATGCTACAGACTGAATGTGACATTATAACGATTTTACAAAACAGGTACACAGCATGATTCTGGACCAAAAAAGCAAATTGCTGGAGGAACTCAGCGGGTCAGGCAGCATCTGTGGAGGGAAAGGGACAAGTTAACATTTTGGGTCAAGACCCTGCATCTGGACTTTTTTGCTGCAGGCTCCAGCATCTGCTGTTTTTTGTGTCTCCACACAACATGATCCTGCTGTCCAGAAAGATCACATAAGAACTCAAACACAGTTTATATACTATCCATGCTCATAGATACACTGTGCCCACTGCCATTGTTTTTTTTGATGAAGTGACAGGGAGAGTTGGCATGACTAGCATGGGTGATATTGTGTGTGGACTTCTAAAATGGATTTGAGAGTGTTACCTGCAGCATAAAAATGAGTAGCAGTGGCATGAATACAAGATTAGTTTGGGGAGAGAAAAGTTGTTGTGATGAATAGGTGCTTATCAGGTTGAAGGACAGTAGGCAGTTTGTTAATGGTCAGTGATAGGGCCACTGGTTTTTGTGATTAATGACTTGAACTTGGGAGTGTTTCAACACTTACTGGGGACTCCGAGGTTGGAAACATGGTAAACAGTGAAGAGGGAAGCAGTGGGCTTCAGGAGAATATAGTCAGGCTAGTGGAATGGGGCAGACACAGGGCAGGTGAAACTTAATGCAGAAATGATGTATTTTGAAGGGAAGAATGAGCAATAGCGGTATAGTGAGTACAATTCCAAAAGGTGTGCAGCAACAGTGAGACCTGGGTCACTGTGTGAACAAATCTTTGTAGGTGGCAGAGCAAGTTTTAAAAATAAAAACAAGATCCTGGGCTTTACTTATAAGATTACAAAAGCTAGTTGAGAATATTGAACCTTTCCATGACATTGGTTCATTTGCAATTATGGTTTTCTGCCCCATTCTGGTCATTGCACTACAAGATGGATATGATCACACTAGAAAGGGTACAGAAAAGAATTTGTTGAATAGTTCTATCAATGAATGACTTAATGTGAAGCAATTAGATAAATTGTTCTTAAAGCAGAGGAAGTTGAAAGGTGATTGGATTGTAGTGTTCAACATCATGAAGGGAGTAGACAAGTAGGAAACAAGAAACTGTTCCCATTGGCAGATGGGAAGTAGAGGACATAGATTTAAATTGATTGGCAAAAGAACCAAGGGGGGGGAAAAAAAACTTTTACACATAGTGTGGAAAGGTGTTGAGAATAATTTAATCATCGCTTTGTAGGTTAAATACTCAAATAAAACAAATTGACAGGTTACAGCAAAGGAGCTCAGGAATGGGATTGAATGGATAGTGAGCCAGCATGGGGTTAACGGTGAATGGCTTTCTTTGTGCTGTAACCGTTCTATGATTCAGCATTAATCTGGGAGAAAATTAAGTTGCAATGAAATTGTCATGGGACAAAAATTCAGCACAAATTTGACAAACTTTTTCGAGTGTGGTTATAGAGGATTGATGGAGTAATGCAGCCAGTGGAGATGCAATTCCTCTCCTCCCGCAGATACTGCTTGACCCTCTGAGTTCCTCCAACAGATTGTCCGCTGCTTCACAACACAAACTAGAGGAACATCTCGTATTCCGTTTGGGTAGTCCACAACCCAACGGTATGAACATTGAGTTTTCAATTTTAGATAACCCTCCCCTCTGGCAGGTAGTTTCCCCTCCACACCCACCTTCCCCTCTCCTAATCTTCTTCCAGCCCTCCCTTCAAGGTGGCAGGAGAAGTTGAGAAAGCTGTTTTTGTTTTTAAAAAAAAAAGTGAGTAACTTTATCAATAAGAGAAAAATACAAAAACAAGTTCATTATATCAAATTGGAGAGATTTTAAAAAAACATACTGGAAATCTAAACCAAAAGGAGAAAAAAAATGCTGGAAGAACTCTGAGACCATCTGTGGGAAGAGAACCAGGGTTAATGTTTCAAGTGAAAGCCCCTTCATCAGCACTGGAAAAGCAAGAAAACAATTGTGTTTTCAGTTATGGAAAGAACGCGAGCAATATTTGTGATAAGGTACAAATCAAAATTCCTAAGTAGCCATTACTTTAACTTACAGTAGTTGGTGACAGAAAATTTACTAGAAGAAAGTCAAAAAAGGCTTGTCACACACACACACACACACACACACACACACACACACACACACACACACACACACACACATTATTGAAAGTCTGAATTCATGAAAAACAATTGAATGTATTTGGATCAGGTATATAAAACAATACTAAATTGATATTCGTTTTCAGTAGGTGCATCCAAGAAAAGAAAAAAATGTTTTGTGTTTGAAAATGCAAATGTTGGAAATCTGAAATAAAAACAGAAATTGCTGTAAACACTCAGTGGGTTAGGCAGCAGGTGGAAAGAGAAACAGTTAACTTTTCAGGTGGAGACCCTTCATTGGAATCGGGAAAGAGAGAAAACAAGTCAGTAGCAGAGAAGGTGGGGAAGGGATGGGTAGAACGAAGGGACTATCTGATATGGTGAGACCAAATGAGATTGCATGGATTAAGCTTCCTTTTAGTGCCCATCAGACCAGGCTATATTAATGGAGACAGAAAAACTGAGCCAAATTCACAGATGGACTACTGGTAGAAATGGTCAGTTCTGATATAGGCAGAAAGAAAGAGCAAGTTATATAAAGTTGGAGAATTCAGTATTGAATCTGGAAGGCTTCAGCCTGCTTCGGGGGAGATGAGATGTTGTTCCTCAAGCTTGCATTGTGACTTCTTATAAAGATCTCATTAATGCTTTGTTTTTGACACTCCTCAGGAGGTGTGCTGCTGGTGGAGTGTGTACATCTAACGCAAGACTAAATGGGAAAACTGTGGTGATTACAGGGGCTAACACTGGCATTGGAAAGGAAACTGCCAGGGATCTGGCACAGAGAGGTGAGTTATTATCAAGCAATGATCCGTTTCAAATGAATTCCAAATATGGTTTCAAATTAAACCATTTTAACATTCAGCCAAATCCTTACGCACACAATGTCTCTAAGCAGGAAAATATCAATACAGAATGATAATCATAAGTACCAAATATTATATCACAGGGGCTTATCATCACAAATTTTGTTCTTATCCCTGCCCTCTCTCTCTCCCCCTCTCCACGCATTGTGAAGGACTCAAGAGGATAGTGGGCCCCAGTCATGCATAACCTCTTTGTAACCTTGAAGATTCTTTATAGCCAGAAAGGTATTTTTGTGATTAAGAAGTGAGATAATTCCCGAAAGGACACCAGACAGTATTTGTTTGTCATTTTGGGCACTGTACCATGTCCTAACTTGGCCTTCTCATTTCACTATGCATGGACAAAGTCAAACAGGCAATGAATCACAGACTTAGTTCTATCCACAGCTTAAATCCACATGTCAACCAAAAGTTTATAGAAAACAATGACTTTAATCATTTGAGGTTAAACCAAAGGCTTACCTTGGACATAGGCATATTGGAACATGATCTTGTATCACACTAAAGGCTAGAATAGTTATCCTTCTTTAATGTGAATGTAAAAATATCCCATGCATCATTTGAAGTTATGGTTACAAACTTTTCTGAACAAATAATACTGAAAATAAAAGATTAGCTGGTCATTTGTTTCATTGCTACTTGTTGTAGGTTGCTGTGTGCAAGATCACCCCAGAAAACACCTCATTTCAATGAAACACATATTACTACATCGGCTACATAAGTAGAATATATCTTTGGTTGTAAAGTGCTTTATAATGTTCATATGTTGTGAAAGAATATGCAAAGCTCTAGTGAAATATGAAGTTATGTTTGTGAAAGGGATAATTCAGGCAGTGAAGTTTATGTACTTGATTGTTTGGTTGATTTACCAGAAAGTTGTTCACTTCCATTGGAAACCATCTTCCAGGGCATGAAGTTGTTAAAAGATTGGTTGGACTTCAAGTAAAGTCTTACTGAAGTGCAGAAATTTAAATATGTCAATATTAAATAAATGCATATGTGTGTATGTTAACAATAAAGATAATTAAAACCAGAAGTACTGACTCTTCTCGCAGGTGCTCGAGTAATCATAGCCTGCAGAGATTTGACCAAGGCAGAAGCTGCAGCCCAAGAGATTCGTGAAGACACTGGAAATAAACAAGTCATTGTTCGAGAACTGGATTTAGGCAACACCAGGTCCATATACCAGTTTGCTGAAAATATCATTAAAGGTAATTCAACCCTCCAAGCAATATTTTCATTTATTTAATAATTAACAGTTTTGATTACTTAAACTTATCAAGGAATGTAAAATGTAACTGTATTTTATAACCATATTACTCAGGATGGGGATTGGTCCACTGAGATGAAGTACCAGTTGATGCAGAAAAGTGGCAATAATATTGAACAGTTACTGCACTTGGATATTTACCATTAAGACTAACAAGGTGGACGAACCATAAAAAAAATTTAAAAAAAATTAAATCCATTAATACAGAAAGTAGGGAATTAATTGATAAACCAAGCAAACATAAATGGATAAGACCTTGGAGGTCCTGATAGATTGCATCCCATAGAAGCCAATGAAGTAACTTTGAATAAGGTTCTGGTCAACTTATAACAAAAGATTAGAGGCACAGGATGTGGTGTGAAAAAGATGAACAAGAACTATGCTAAAAGTGAGATTAAACCTATTAGGAGAGACTGAACAAGCTGGGCTCTGCTCTGTAGAAAGGAGAAGAATGAAGAATGACCCGGTAGAGTTCATTAGGGTTTAAGGGTGTAATAGGGCACATGCAAAGTTTCTGCTTGTAGTCAAGACCGGAACTGGGGACAGAAAATGGTTACTAATAAGTCCAATAGGGATCTTAGAAAAAACTACTTTAGCCAACAAGCTGTTAAGGCAAATAGCATGGTATTTATGGGGATAAAGAAGAGAGGAATAAAAGAAATATACTGATGGTGTTAGATGAGGAGTTGGAAAGTTTAGCTGAATGACCCATTTTATTGCAGTCAATTTGTTACATTATTTACTTTTGATATATATTCCACTGGCTGCTCTCAGACGCCACCTGCTGGTATTGCAAAGCATCACATACAGAAGGCTGATCGATTCAGCTCAAGGGGACAGACACACCTAAATTTAATTGTACTATATTTTGTTCAAATATCTATTGTAGAATCATGGAAAGTTATGGCATAAAAGGAGACTATTCAGGCTACTGTGTGAGTGCTAGCCAGAAATGGAACTGTTTTCTCTCAGTTCATTTGCAGCCTTTTTAGAGTTCTAATCTTCTACTAAACAAGTAAACCATTAGACATTCAAGCTGGAATTTCTCACTACAGTCCCAAAGCACATGATCTCCTGCTGCTTTTAAAGTCAATAAGCTTGATTGACTGGAAGTTAACCAATTTTCCCCACTGTCATGATATGTAGCCTTAAGTTAGAGATAGCAGTCATTAAAGCATGCAGCATGCATGTGAGGTGTAACTTTTCATGTCTTTATTGCCAGTGTTAACCCTCACTGGACACACAGGCTGGTAACAGACTGGACATGTTGGCTCTGAATATCCAGGCACAAGAGAGCCACCCATGCTCACTTATTTGCTTTGTGCACATTGACCTTGTCTTTCCCCTTTCTAGTCTCCAAGATGAATCTCTGTGCCAATTCCACTTTCCTATTCGGTCTCCATAGTCTGTAACCTATCACCTCTCAGCTTATTAAATCTTTCCCTCCCCCACCCACCTACCCTCCCCCTCTCACCTATCACCTGAACTCACCTATCCCCTGCCTGCATGTGCTCCTCCTCCTCCCCCCACCTTCTTATTCTGGCTTCTGCCCTCTTCCAGTCCTGATGAAGGCTCTCTGCCCAAAACATTGACTGTTTATTTCCCTCCACGGATGCTGCCTGACCTGCTGAGTTCCTCCAGCACTCTTTGTGTATTGCTCCAGGTTCCAGCATCTGCAGAATTTCTTGTGACTGCAACTTCCTTGCTGTCCAAAAAATCATCCAGAGCCCCATGGATTGGAGCATCCCAAAGATTTGCATCCTCTTTGGAAGAAATTTTTTTTCATTTTGGATGTTGCTCATTGAATTAAAAGATTGTCATTGTTAAATATCAAAATTAAATCCTGAGCCCATAACGTTTTCTTCCAGCAGTCCAGTCAGATGAAATAGCCTCTCAGCAAGTTTGCAAAGAATTTTTCATGTGTCAGGGAGATGACTTCTTATTCTAAAGTTCACAGAAGCAAGACTTAGTTTAAAACTGGGTGAAAGTGCTAAATAGAAACCTCGCTAGTAAAGTATGCTACCCTTATAACACTACAGCATTATCAGAAGGACAAAACCAATTAGCATGTTTCCATTTTGTGACTTACTTTCTATTGCCCAATTCTATTTAATGACAGAGGAAAAGGTGATCAACATCTTAATCAACAATGCCGGAGTGATGATGTGCCCCTACATGAAGACAAGTGATGGTTTTGAGATGCACTTTGGTGTAAACCACCTTGGTAAGTTGCTCACAAGTTGCATTTATAGAACATCTAATATGTCTGTGTAATCTTGCTATGGGCAACTGGCTGATGGATTCACCTATATCACAACAGTTCAAAAGTAATTAATTCAGAGGATGTAAAAGTACTAATGAAATGCATCAAGTGGAGTTCTTGAATTTGCTTTTTCGTTGACTTTTTTTCTATTTGGAAGAGATTAATTTCTTGCCGAGCCTCAAGGGAATCAGCAGAAGTAAGTTATTTAACTGCAAGACAGACATTAGAGCAGAGTCCAACTGAACCCTTTCCCACTGATTAGACTTGGTCCTACTCTCACCCTCTCCTATTTTAGGAAGCTAATAATCTCTCACATCACCATGTGATTCACGGGCACTGGCATTGAGGGATTTCCTTCATTTAAACTGAATAGTGACCATTGTCCTAATGAATTGAATAGCTAGTAAGTGGACCTTTAAACCAATAAGGGGAAAGTAGTTGGGTAGGTTTAAATTTATAAATTTGAAGAGAAAAAGTCAACAGTGTAGAGCAGAATTATATCAGGAGGGGTTAAGAGTTTAACAACTATAATAGACCTAAGGAGATGGTGGGGAAAAAACAGGTTTTGCTGGCATATTCTTCCTTTAACACCATGGTTGCTGTTACAGGAGCTACAAAAAGTTCTTGACAATACATCGCTTTAACTCCAATTTTACTGATTTTACCATCTATTTTTCAGGGTTGAGATCATTTCTGTTATTATTATGTTATTATTAATAATACCCCAATTGCTTTTCCATTTAGTCCATCTTTTCAAACATTCAAGTAGTCTGGAATATTTCTTTCCTGACTTTGGTTATCTTCCCAGCGCATATTATTTCAATTATGTTATTATTAATAATACCCCAATTGCTTTTCCATTTAGTCCATCTTTTCAAACATTCAAGTAGTCTGGAATATTTCTTTCCTGACTTTGGTTATCTTCCCAGCGCATATCAGTAATGGCTATATGACATCCGCCGAAATAGGTGGATGTCGTCTCCCTGGCCCTATACTCATCTCTGGAGCATCTGGACGGTAAAGACACCTATGTTAGACTATTGTTTATTGACTACAGCTCCACCTTCAATACTATAATTCCAAGCAAACTCATCACCAAACTCTGAGACCTGGGACTCAACACCTCCCTTTGCAACTGGATCCTTGACTTCCTGACCAATAGGCCGCAATCAGTAAAGATAGGCAGCAACACCTCTACCATGATTATTCTCAATGCTGGTGCCCCACAAGGCTGCATCCTCAGCCCTCTACTCAATTCCCTATAAACTCATGACTGCGTGGCCATATTCTGCTCTAACTCCATCCACTGGTTTGCAGATGATGCCACCGTCATAGGCCATATCTCAAATAATGATGAGTCGGAGTTCAGGAAGGAGATGGAGAGCTTAGTGACATGGTGTTGTGACGACAACCTTTCCCTCAATGTCAGCAAAACAAAAGAACTGGTCATTGACTTCAGGAAGGGGGGTGGTGCACATGCTCCTGTCGACATCAACGTTGCTGAGGTTGAGAGCTTTAGGTTCCTAGGAGTAAACATCACCAGTAGCCTGTCCTAGTCTAACCATGTAGATGCCATGACCAAGAAAGCTCACCAGCACCTCTGCTTCCTCAGGAGGCTAAATAAATTTGGCATGTCCCCATCGATCCTCTCCAATTTTTTTCGATGCACCTTAGAAAGCATCCAATTTGGATGCATCACGGCTTGGTATGGCAACTGCTCTGCCTGTGACCATAAGAAACTGCTGAGAGTTGTGGACACAGCTCAGTACATCACAAAAACAAGCCTCGGTAAATCAGCCAGCATAATCAAAGACCCCACCCACCCTGGACATCCTCTCTTCTCCCCTCTCCCGCCAGGCAGAAGAAATAAAAGCCTGAAAGCACATACCACCAGGCTCAAGGACCGCTTCTATCCCACTGTTAAAGGACTATTGAATGGTTCCCTATTACGATTGGGTCTCTTGACCTCACAATCTATCTCATTGTGACCTTTCACCTTATTGTCTACCTGCACTGCACTTTCTCTGTAGTTGTGACGATTTATTCTGGATTCTGTTATTGTTTTACCTTGTACTACCTCAAAAGGCCCCACCCACCCGGGTCATTCTCTCTTCTCTCCTCTTCCATTGGGTAGAAGATACAGGAGCCTGAGGGCACATACCACCAGACTTAAGGACAGCTTCTACCCCACTGTGATAAGAGTACTGAACGGTTCCCTTATACTATGAGATGGACTCTGACCTCACGATCTACCTTATTGTGACCTTGCACCTTATTTGACTTATTTTACCTTTTTTTTTGCCTTTAATGTCACTAAGCTCTTGGACCCATCCTGATAATAATTGTTTGATTTTATTCAAATTACTACTGTACTATACGGATTTAACTTTTCCTTTCTTATTTATAAATTTACCGTACCTGAACTCTTCCTCACATTCATTAAGTTCAAAGTTCTATTTAACCAAAATATATAGGAAAATTCTCCCTTTTACATTGCCATTTGATCCATTACAAAACTTGTAGTTAATAAAACCAAAATCATACATGGAATAGAATAGATTTAAAAGTCTGATTTCATAAAACCCAAGTACTTGAGATGTCCTGACACCTTTCATGAATTCCAAGATTTTCCTGAATTACAAAATGATTCTTGAAATAATCTTAACTGCAATTCAGCAACAAGACCCAAACACTCAAGGGTGAAATGCAAGTCCAGCATGAATGCAAATTGTTCTCCTACCCATTTCAACCCTTCTATTTCCCCTCCCCTGCTGTTTTGATCTGCCCATCACCCATACATTCCTTCCTCCGGTTCCCCTCCTCACCTTCCCTATATTCTATGGTCCACTGTCCTCCTATCAGATTCCATCTTCTTCAGCCCTTTATTACTTCCATCTATCACCTCCCAGCTTCTTACGTCATTCCCACTCTCCCCCTTCCCCATCTGCCTATCATCCCCCTTCTCACCTGGAATCACCTAGCACTTCGAAACACATAATCAAAGATGCCACCCACCCGGGACATTCTCTCTTCTCTACTCTTCATCAGGTAGAAGATACAGGAGCCTGAGGGCACGTACCACCAGACTTAAGGACAGCTTCTACCCCACTGTGATAAGACTATTGAACGGTTCCCTTATACAATGAGACTTTGACCTCACGATCTACCTTGTTGTGACCTTGCACCTTATTGCACTGCACTTTCTCTGTAGCTGTGACACTTTACTCTATACTGTTATTGTCTCTACCTGTACTAACTCAATGTACATGCACTGTGTAATGAATTGACCTGTATGATCGGTGTGCAAGACAAGTTTTTCACTGTACCTCAGTACAAGTGACAATAATATACCAATACCAATATTCTGCAGATGCTGAAATCTGGAGCAATACACAAAAAGTGCTGGAGGAACTCAGCAGGTCAGGCAGCATCCTTGGAGGGAAATAAACTGTCGATGTTTCAGGGCGAGACCCTTCATCAGGACTGGAAAGGAAGCGGGCAGAAGCCAGAATAAGAAGGTGGAAGGAGCACACTTAGGCAGGGGATAGGTGAGTTCAGGTGATAGGCGAGTCCAGGTGAAAGGGGGAAGGTAGGTGGGTGGGGGAGCTGTGATAGGTAGAAGAGGCAAAGAACTAAAGGAGGAGGAATCCGGTAGGAGAGGGCAGTGGACCATGGAATAAAGGATGGGGGGAGGGGAGGAGATGTGCAGGTTATCAAGGCAGGGGAAGGGATCATACAAATAAGGAAAGATGAAGGATTGGGGGGGTGGGTGGGGAAGAAAAAGAAGGGGTGAAGTTGCTAGAAGTTAGAGAAATTGATGTTGAGCCCATCAGGCTGGAGACTACCAAGGCAGAATATGAGGTGTTGTTCCTCCAACCTGCGCCTGGCCTCAACGTGGTAGTAGGGGAGGCCGTGGATCACCTGCCAGCTCTTGCTCCACCTCCTCCCGCCACCTTTTTATTCTGGCTATCTCCCCTTCTTCTTTCTAGTCCTGATGAAGGGTCTCAACCCAAAACATCGACTGTCCATTTCCCTCCATAGGTGCTGCCTGACTTGCTAAGTTCCTCCAGCATTTTGTGTGTTGCTACCCATTCCAATCTTCTTTTCCATTGAAGTCAACAGTCAGATTTCACCTGCTTAATCCAGCCTGGTGCCTCAGGGACACGCTCCACTCTTGAATATGAAGTCTTTTGAATGAGCTGCGAAAAGAAGCCCCTTTCATGGCGCACAAATCACCTGCCAGTGTTCACAGGAGAAAAGGCTAACGTTTCTCTCTTGGTAACCACCAAAAAGGAAAACAGATTAGCATCATTTATCCCATTGGCTCTTCAGCCCATACCATGCACAAGTGAGTTACATTTGCCTTGAAGATGATAATGATTACACTGATAATGAAACTTATTGTTGTGAACTACTTCAGGACATTAAGTAATAAGGTGTTGCTGACTACAAGTCCTTTTAAAGTCATTGGACATAAAAAAAAACCCCAGATCTTAACTACTGATATGTAGTGATCCAAGTATTGCTTCACTTAGTGAGAATGTTGAATTTGTAATTAAGTATATGGTGACTAATATTAATGCAGTATGTTCCAAGAAAGTGGAAAAGTCTAAGATTGATGATGATGTTGAATTCTTTGTATTCTTTTAGGACATTTCTTATTGACCTTCCTGCTTCTCGATCTCATTAAGCGATCAGCACCTGCTCGCATTATCAATGTATCATCCTTTGCTCACGTCTTTGGCCGAATCAATTTTCAGGATCTGCAGAGTGAAAAGAGCTATGAAGGGGCTCTGGCCTACTGCCAGAGTAAACTAGCAAACATACTGTTCACCCGCGAATTGGCCAAGCGTCTGAAAGGTATGCCTCAAATATTTCCTCTGGAATGTCACCTAAACTCATTGCAGAAATTACCCATCTGTTGTTTGGTTCATTTCAAAGGTACAGCTAATAAATGAGGGTTTAATTGGCCTTTTCAGTATCAATATGTGATGTTACTGTATTTTTGATCTAACAGATGTCAATGGGGTAACTGAGGAATACTGATCAATAGAATCCCAGTACATAGGCTCTGGCACATTATCTCAGCAGCTTTCTTGTGGCAGGAAGCTTGGTGCCATTAGTGCTGTGGCTTAAGGTGAGGAGAAACAGAGAGATACAGCTCCTGATCACAGAACACTGCTACCAGTAAAAGTATATACAAGACTCCCAAGCATTACTCACAAGATACCCGGACCCTTAAGGAAAATAATTAAGCTCTCAATCATTCAGTTAGTTAAAGTGGTGGGTAGCTGAGATGCATGCATTGTGAAGGCTCCAGGTTTGATTGAGATGGTGGTTTACAAACTGGAGTGATATTTTATTTCTTTTCTTAATACAGACACCAAAGTCACAGTGAACTCTTTGCATCCAGGCTCCGTGAAAACAGAGCTAACCAGGCACTCCTGGGTTGTGGCTCTGTTATGGAAGATTTGCACCTTCCTCATCAAAACACCTAAAGAAGGTGCTCAGACCAGCATACACTGTGCAGTTGCTGAAGAACTGGAAGAGATTTCTGGCAAATATTTCAGGTTTGTAACTGCATTTTTTAAAGTTAATTAAGAAACCTATTTATAGGAAAAAGGGCTCAAGTACACAGAAAGCTTCATGCTTCAATAAATTCCAACAATACTAGACAATTGGCCATTCCAGTCTTGCATCTCATATTTCCAGCACTACTTTTTTTCTTCCCTTCTCTCTCCTGGTATTTCACTCCTCTCTTATTTACACGTCCTGCAGATGTATCCTTACCACATCTTACAGGTGACACCACCACAACCTGGTCTCCATCCCATCACACAACTTCCCTTTAGTTTTCTCCTCCCTTCTCTCTGCAACTTAACTTTTGTTCTGGATTTAATGATCACTCACCTAAACCACTGACCATTTCTGTCTCTAATGCTGCAAGCTAACCTGCCAAGTATTCCCAATATTTTTGATTTCTATTTCCATTTTAATGCAGTATTTTGGTTTTGGATTCGTGACCTCATCTCATAAACAATAATGTCCCTTTCCTCCTCCTCCATATTTCCAATGGATGTGAGAAATTCCCACACTCCAAACTCAAGAATTTTGCATTAAAAGTTCCCAATAATTTCATTGGTTAAGTAGCTAAGATGCTAGGCAATAGTATAGATGTTTAGATACTCGTGGAAATAAACAGAAATTGGATTAATGTTGGGAAATGGCACTGCCATTAAATAGCAGAGCAGGCACAAAGGGTGGAGTAGTCTAATCTCTGCTTTTATTTACATTCCATGTTTGATTCACAATGATAGCAGATCCATAAACATTAATGTGCAAGTCAGAGTGGTTTGCAACAGCTTCAAGTAAAACAGAATACTGGGAATACTCAGCAGATTGCACAGTAGCCGGAGGAAAAGAAATAGGGAAAATTGGATTAAAAACATTATGTTTCAGAGAAATGGGGGGGGGCTGGGGGCAGGTGGCAGAGCAGAGAGAACAAGAGGTCTAGGGGTGGAGACTGGGACAAGATAGACATCCTAATAGTGGCAGTGTTAGTTGATAGGGGGTGGTACCGATTAATGAATAACAAAAGGTATGTCTGGGGGATGCATGGATAAAAGGGAGTAAATTAACCCTAAATTATCATGAGGAAAAATAACTGAATGTTAGAAAGGTTGGATACAAGTCCATGTTGTGCTTCTCTGGAACAGCGTAGGAAGCCAAAAACCATGAGGTCAGAAATGCAAGTGGGGTGAAGAATTAATGTGATCAGCAACTGCAACTTTGTGGGTTGAATACTGATCACAAAGTCTGTGATTCATTTCCCTAATCTAGAGGAGACCACATACTGTAATCTAAATTGGAAGAAGTGAATTGCTGCTTCACCTAGGAAGAGATAAAAGATGGGAGTTGCATGGGAAATTGCCCTAAGAAGGGGTATGGGTGTTGGTGGGGATGGAAGAGTGAATTACATTGTCCCATTAGGATCTTGGCGGGCGGGGGGAGTGGAAATGTCTGAGAATGATCTGTTGAACGTGAAGTCTACTGTGGTGGAAGGTGAGGAGCCTTCTCCTTGTTCTAGGTGGGAGGAAATGGTGTGAGACCAGAAGTAGGGGAATTTTGCCTGGTTGAGAGCCTTGTGGATTACATTGGAAGTAAAACCATGGTTGAAGGAAAAGAAAGGCTTATCTAAAGCACCAGCATTGTCTGGAAGGAACCAGGAGAATAAATGGAGAAGTGCACAAGCAGAGTGCAAGGAAGTGTAGTTATGGCACCAGCAAATCCTTGGGCTTATGATGGAAACTGGTTACTAAACCTATCCCCTAAAACGAAGATAGGGACAATCAAGAAAACTAAAGGAAGTCAGAACATGAAAATGAGAATCTTGAGAGATCTATCCATACAAAAGAGTAGGGCCATCTGGCTCTTAAAGCCTATTCTGCCTTTGATTATGTCATGGTTGATCTTGTATGTCATTATTATTTTCCTGCTTATCCCCCGTAAATTCTGATGGTTTTTGTGCCTTGAAGGTTTCTACAGGTCTCTGTAAAAGCGAATTCCACAGATTCATCACCCTCTGAGTGAAGACATTTCTTCTTATCTCAGTTCTAAATCTCATCGTGTAACTCCAGTGTAGACTCCCCAGCAAGGGGAAACACCCTCCCACATCCAGTCTGTCCAGCTGTGTCAGAATTTTGTAACTTTCAGCTAGATGCCCTCCCACACGAGCTTTACGGAATACAAATCTAGTCGACCTAATCTTTTCTCATATGGTGCCATTTCCTGCTAGCTCATAACAGCTGGAAACAGCGCCAATACATTCAACAATGTACCAGAGGCAAAATGAAGGAGAGGGAGGGACTGTTTAAAAATAATTTTATCCTTTTAAGGATGGTTACCAAGACTTTGGACCAGTTGCCAACATTCACAATGACTGACAAGGTAACAGTATGGACATCCCTCTGCAACTTAATGTTTCCATTTTTATGTTTGATTTTCTTTACAGTGACTGCCACCCAGCATTTGTGGCTCCACAGGGCAGGAATGATGAGACAGCCAAGAACTTGTGGAATGTCAGCTGCAAACTTCTGAAAATTCAGTGGGACTGAATTCTCAAAACTGGAAGAAAGCCAAGAACAAAGTTAATTCTTTCTTTCTGTAGCTACTTTGAAATCACTTTTATTCTAGTAGTTCTCAATCAAGTTGACTTATGCCTTTTAAAGTTGCTCACTGACAGCTAAACAGCAACCTATTCACTGTAACCTGCAATAACCATATCTTTGAGATGCAATTTTGTCTAAGAGGGGTTACCAAGATTTTGGACTACTTTGCCAAATCAGCTATTCTGTAAAAATCTAAATTCACAATGAGTTTATGAAACTTTTGACGATTCATTACTTGCTACAATCCATTATAACTGTCAGGCACTGTATTCAAGCTATACTTTAATGACCAAGCATTGCTTTATGATTAAGATACAGGTCTTTATATGCAAAATGAGGGGCAAGTATTTTATCAAAAGTGTTAAAGTGGGTAAATAAATGAAAATATCTATTGTACACACTATGTTTCTCCTAATAACCTAAGTTGTTCATGGAATAACTCAATCAATATATATTGATAATGGGCAAAAGAAACAATTTGTCTCTGCTTCACATTAAGATTAGCACAGTCCTTGGGAAAAATAGTGGCCTGGATTCTTGCTGGTAAGTGGAATCACTGGTACTTAACCACTTAAGTGACAACCAATCAGGATGTATTGTCACACTCTGAAATCACAGACTGACAAACAGATTCAAAACACCAAATTTGCCAGTTTGCTCTGCTGCTTGGTTCCATGTGGAGAATGTGAGACTTCACTGAGTTTTGTCACTAATCAAGAGTGAATATATAAATTGCCAGTTAATGTGCTGTTTCATGAGGTACATTGGAGATGGAAAGCTTGGGGACTGGAGCAATTCACAACATGCTTGGTACTCTTCTGGTGCTTTATATCATTTGACGAGGATGACTTCTGACTTTAAAAAGTCAAACAAAAATTTAGATATTTGGACAACATTATTTTTAATACAATGAATTTTAAAAATTCAATACACTTACATACTATGAATTAAACTTCACTGGGGATGGGAAAAATGTATTATGCGTACTCCAATTCCAAAAGTGGTGAAATCCTTTGTCCCAGTGTGGTGTTTAGTGATATGCATTATTCTGCAGTGTTTCAAGCTTACAATTAACATTCTTTGCCTCATGTCCATTTATTAGTGTTAATGGACAAATATTAGTGTAGGATTTATACTGACCATTGTAGCTTTCAAAGACATAGATAAATACTTAAGGAAAAGTTGTAGGGACATGGTGAAGAAGTACTAAGTGTATTCCTTGTTGAAAGTATTGTCACTGATCTAATCCTTTTTAAAGAATTCTATTACTCTGCAAGATCATTATTTTCAATAACTATAATAGAAGTAACAAATTTAAGTACAGCACAATAAATATATAAATCTGAAGCAGAAATAAACCATAAACAGATTTAGACAATTATAATCAAAGATGATTTGCAATTCCAAAACAAATATTGATACATAAAAGTTGTAATGATTGACAAAGTTTACTGGTTTAGGAAGAATTGATGAAATATACAAGTTAGATGCTGTTTTAGCTCCAGATTACAAATTCTTAAAGATTTGTCAGGAGTTACTCTTGAAGTGGTCAGGTTACAGTCAGCCAGTTTCATAGAAGGTTAGACAAACACACCTTTATTGGCATTTAACATTAACTCCCATGGTAAAGCTAAGTGGATTATGTTAAAAGTGCTCTTTACAGTGCAATTCAATCATAGCTCATACCTTAAAGTAAAATAATTAGAACATGTGCAGTTTGTTCAGATATTACATTATCATAGTAGACATATGAACAATAAACTTCCTTTTCATTTTCTTTCACAGTTTGAGCCCTCATTGTGGTTATTAAAATAAGACTCTTATGCTCCATTTAAAGTTGTCAATATAAAACCTGCAACCTCTGAAACATGCACTTTTGTTAGCCATAATTTTAATGTGCAGGTTATTTAATTACACAACTGTTTAGGCAAGATCTGTGGAACAATGTTGTTCTGGTAATTATAATAGCTCAAACTGAAAAATCATTTTTCTTCTTGTTTACATCATAGACAATGGCAAATGGGGGACTGCTAAGCAAATTTTATTTCTAGGTGCTTTCATGACAAAGGAGGAAATGAGCACAGAGTTAAAATTGGGGTCATATAGGACAAATGTTCCAATATTCAAGTCCATTTCTAAGTATTAAAGGCTTCAGTGGAGTGTGACTCATTGGGGAGTCTTGGGGAGGAAGTACCAGCCTGTCAAGTTTGTTGCAAGTACAGCAGTGAAGTCCACCACAAGTAAAACCCCTGCTGAAAGTGGAAGACGGGTGAAGGGCTGAGGAAGGTAGGAAATGAGAAGTATGCAATTTACTACCTGTTTTTGGTTAACAAAATTTCAGTAAGTGATTTTTAGCGATTCCTTCAAACCTTTGATATTTTTCAAATTTAACTAAACTCTGAACTGTGAGGTTGCATCCTTTAATGTATTTAATGCATGTACAATGCTAATCAAAACCTGCCAATATTCAAAAATTATGCTGGTGCAAAGCTGCTACTTGTAATTTAATCTGGCAATGGGCACTGAAAAAGTCCTTTTCTACCAGATCAATCCAATTGAGTCTTAATGGATGGTCAACTTAACATTAGATCTAACCTAGACTTCAAAAGAATTAGATTATGGAGAAGTTGCACAAATAAACTTTGAAATAATCGCATGATGAAACCTACTGGAGTCATCTACTGTATTTAACTCACTCAAGCGGTCTTACTACCTACCTAAAGAAAATGATTTCTTTGTATTAACTGTGTACAAATTGCATAATTTATATCTAACTTCAAGATCTGTTGCTGAATGTTTCTTATTCTGCAGACTTTGCTCTTTTGTTTTAAATTACAATTACAGGTTTGTTTTAGATTTTTGCGACTTGCATATATTTCCTGATGGGAATTGGTAAGGCAAATATAAAAACTCCATTAAATAAAGAATTTCATTGCACAGCTATAAGAACAATTTTGCAGTATAATGCATCTTGTTAAAATGAAGAATGACATTTAAACATTACAGCACATTAGGAAGTGTTACAACTTTAAGAGGAATAGTATTTACAACATTGTTAAACTAGTACCTCATACTGCATCATACTGAATGTAGCGTGATTGCGGTTTTGTAATCACACTACATTCAATATGACGCAGCATGAGGTACTAGTTCAACCTAGTCTTTATGGAACCTTCAGTATTACTTATGTTACATGCTTGTCATTTTACACATTTGTATTCCTGCATCATTATCATATGAATTATACTATTTGCATAAAATAGCAAGCATCAATGAATGCTAATCTTGTCAATCATGTCATCAGCATAATTTTCTTGCAAGACTGATGAATATTATTTCTGAACTCTGAACAAAGATCCTAAGAATTTAAAACTCTCAAATAAAAATCTAACTTGTCTATGTTAGGAAAAATGAGGCATATGAATATGGGGGGGGGGGGGGGAAGAGAGCATTACTTTAACTTTTTTTGGTAATCAGGATGACATATTCTGTACATGAATTGCAAAAGATTAGAGAGAAACCTAGTTTGGAATTAACAGATACATATGGTCATCTGCTCTACTATTTCCATAGATGTTTACTATCCAAGATAGGCACGACAGTTTTAATTTGTGGTATTTAGTGTTTAGTCAAAAAGACTTCAATATTCAGAGTTTAGCATAACCGTTCTAAAACATATTCATGAAAATGTGAAGATGTACTTCCATAAAATATTGCCACTGGCACAAAGTGCATCCAATACGGGAGGTCACTTATTAATCCTTCATCATTATATATGAACCATTTAAAGTGGTCACCGATAAGATTCACAAAATGTACTTAAGTATTCCCCCAACTCCTGACAAGGATAACCATAGCAAATATTTGGACTCTGCTGCTACTTTTAGTCATCCGCATTTGTGCAATTTGTTGTGATAATTGATATTTGCAGACTTTCACTGTGTAATACTTTTCACAATGAGTTTATTTCATGAACATGTCATGCAAATGGCTGCAGTTTCATTCTTTACCCAGTTACATCTGATTAGGAGGTACAAGTACTAAAATAAAAATACAATAGGAAAACTGAGCTTAGTACTTAAAAATATACTCTTATTGAAATGGAGAAATATGTACACATTTGTAATTAAAATTCTTTTGCCCCTCTATGTACATAGTATTTTAGCTGCTTACTTAAAATACAAAGGAATTATTATTTCTATTCAATTTCAGAAGTACATATCAATGAAGTTAATAGCTATACTACTATACAATTTTCTTAATTCCCAAATTACTTCCAAAAATAACTCCAGTTTAAAGTTGAGAACAACTTATTCTCCAGAATGATCTAATGAGAGAATCTTCTCTATATTTTGTGCTGAATTAGGAGGCTAGCAACATTTAATCTCAGTACCATGGGGTTGCAGTGAGTATGACACATTTGCCTGCATACCATGCAAAGGCTGATCTTCAATGTACCTATATTAGACAAGGATAAAAGTTAGGTGCAGGCTGTGAGAAGCCTACAGTAGAATACTCTTCTGACACTCACGTCACATTGCAGAGGGCTACAGGCACCCATGGAACTGTAAAGAGCCAGTCTTAAAATGGGGATGAAAAGAAATTGATGGAAAGAGGGAGAAGAATATTACTTTAACTTGCTCATTGCTGGAGCAGTCTTGAAGGTGGCAGCAGGAATATTAATCATTTTGGACACATTAGTTAAATACATGGATAACTTATTCTGAAATATGTAAATCCTTGCTTGGCAGTTTTGAAGGAATGGGGCGGGCTGGTGAGTAGGGTTCATAGTCAGAGGGGAACACAGCAGATTTGTTTTGATGGCACAATCTTTTCTCAAAAGCAAATTACAAGGGAGACTGCTTTGGAAATTACTCATACCAATTTTGGCTATGCAAGTTTAGGTTTTCTGCAGACATGATTGGATCAAATCAGTACCACAGGGTGAAGGAAGACATCCAGGAGAGGTTTTATCACTGTAACCCTCAGAAGGAAAATAACATGAAAATGTGTTCAAAATGAATCCAAGTGGTAATCCGAATAGTTCACACTTGAATTAAATAATACCTCACAACTCAATATTACAATGCACTTATTTGAAGTGTTGCCAACACTGAACCAGTTATTACAGGTTTATATATCAATCACCTGGTCGCAGCCAACTGCTATTTTGAAGGGAGCTAATTTGTAGTGACTTGAAACATGTCAAAATCTGACCTGGAATAGGTGTGGAGAAGAAACTGCGTAACAGTCCCGAGTGCAACGGTAACCTTTTGATGTTCAAGCAAAAAAAAAGCACAAATATTGCATTATGAAATGTAACAAAGTGACACTGTTATTTCCATGATTGTCCAAGTCACTTCAGGGCATCATTCCCTTCCTTTTTCAATGAATCTAATATTATTTCATGGCAAATTTTCTTGAGGTAGCAATTAAGATCCTGTGCAGCCTCACTCATATACTAGTTGCCGTGGGTTTTTTGTGTTAGCATCTTAGGCTGGTGTGATTTCAGCCAGTCCCTACAGATCTTCGGTATGAGTTCCTCCTGTGCTCTTTCAGCAGCCTCCAGCACTTCCTGTACACTGTGCACAGCCTGCACCGTGTCAAGCTTCACAGCAACCAGATAGGCTGAGCGGTATTTATTACTTAACAAGAAGGCTTTAATCTGTGGGTATAATCAGAATTTTAAGTTACAAGATAATCTGAGAACAAATAGAGCAGACTCCTGCATTTCAGACCCGGGGCCTGTATGATTGTAGGCACGGCTGCCAATGGCAACACAAGTGGAGGAGATTGAACAAAAGCCAAAATATCAAGCTAGTTTGATGTGTGACCCCAGAGGGTGGAAGCAAATTCATAAGGTTGGGGGAAGTGATGTAAATAGGGAAAGCTTCAATGCCGTGAGGAGATTTAAATATAAGAAAGAGAAATTTAAATTTGTAGCATTGTGGGTCAGGGAGGATGCAACAGGTCAGCAGGAATTAGGGCTGAATAGGCATGTACTAGAGATATGGGTCTGTTGAATCTTAGAGAGAAGAATGGAAAGGTGAGCAAGAGACCATTGATTTCTTCTACCTCAGTACAAGACCAGTCTTTCTGACAAAGGGGATTTTAAGTCAGAAGTGCAAATCATAGTCAATATAGATGCAAACAGTCTGGCTAAAGCAGAAATAATGATCAGGGAAGCAAATGAATTCAATAGTGAAGTCAATAACAATAGCCTTGATCATCCTAATTTTTAAGTGGATGAAACTGCAGCTCATTTGACTGGTCAAACATGGCACTGGCCAGGTGAGTGAGTGAGTGAGTGAAGGGAAGATGTTGACACCACCCTGTGAATGAATTCAGTTATATCCAGTGCAATGATGAACATTCAACAGTGAAGTTAGTAGGAGAGATGGTCAAACATTTAGTGAAGAGGGCAAAGGATTAAGGGGAAGTGTTCCAGAGCACTGAACCTGGATAACAAAAGGTAATGACTGTCAATGGCAGGATACTGGGTATGGATTGGTTAAGAGGGCAAAGAGCCAGAGAGTTCAGTGGAGAGCTGAGATTTGCAGCTTGAGAGGATGTCACACGTAAAGGTAGTGACTTAAAGACAAAATGTGAAAATTAAGTTTGAAACATAAAATAGCATTGATCATTCCACCAGTTAAGTGGAGGAAACTTCAACTCGAGTTTGTGTGCTAGACAAACAAAGTGTAGCAGACTGGTGACAGCAAGGGTAAAATAAATAAATGCTGGGTATTACAACTCATGCCATTGAATGAACTGAATGGGGTCAAGGACTGATTTTTGGGACTCTAGATATAATGACGATTGGCAGAGAGGCCAAAGGGATAATACACTGAAGTTGCAGTAACAGAGGTTGTAATTTGTTACCCTCTTGGTTAGAACTGTTGTAGTGCTGTCACAGGATAGATGGCTGACTGGCTGAAATATACTCAGTTGTGTGGTGCAAGACAAAAGTGCATGGAGAGAGAGTTCATCAGGTGGGAGGGGCAGGGATGGGGAGGTCAGAGGATCTTGGCAGAGAAAAATATGGTACATCATATTTAGATTTCATTTCCTCATAAATGTTGGGGCATTTTATGTACAGTTCAAATTTTGATACATTACTATTTTACTGGATTTATCTTACTTCGCTGTTCACGACTTGCTTCTATTGCACATATTCTTAAACTAAGCCCAGTTTGAGGTGTTGAATACTGCTGATGTGACTGAAGTAGTTTGGTTACTGAACTTGTAACTTCCAAATCTGTACAATTTAGCTGGGTAAATCTGCTGACCCGAGAATTAACCTACCTTCCAATTTCAGACTCAAGAGTCCCAAGTGTTTGTTTCATAAGTGAACTATTAGTGTCAACTTATTTCCAATACTTGCTTACCTTATTATCATCTTTCTTCATTTCAAGAATCAGTTTCTCTAGCTCTTTTGACTGAAAAAAATAAGTGTCTTAATCAATTTATGGAAATATTACCGAGGGGAATTAATTGCCCTAAATCAATAGGTTAATTAGGATTTATAATACACAAAATCTGTGGTATTATTTCAGCTGAACATAATTGATGGTAGAATATTCAAAATATGCTTATTCTACCAATAACTGGGTTTTGTGTTTTCTATGGAATAAACCTAGTTAAAAAGTTAGCAAAAGGGAAACATCTGCATGGTTCACACAAGTACTGACATCTAAAAATTGATTATTGAAAGAAATTGACAGGTGATATGCGATAATGGCCAGGGAGAACCTTGTAATTATACTCATGCACAAGGTTCTTCGTCTTAAGATGCCAACATCCAGAGCTTTCCCAGAAGAGGAGAATACAGCAGTTTACACAACTGCTTCCTGCATAACTCAATACAAGGCACAGAAGGAAAGTGAAGAAAACAAATTCAGTACTTTCATAAGTGGCTGGCACTTCCTCTCACTTCTATAGCAGCAGAGGTTAAAGAGACAACATTCAACAGCCAACAAAAGTTATAGCTCAAAACAGCTAGGAGACAGTTTGTAGAGACTGCAGATGCTGAAATCTGGAACAACAAACAATTTGCTGGAGGAACTCAGCGGGTCAAGCAGCATCTGTGTGGGTGGGGGGGGGGGGGGGGAGGAATCGTCAACATTTTGGGTCAAAACACTTCCATCAATCCGGAAACGTTGACAGATGTTGTTCGACCCACTGGAGGAATGCCAGCAGATTGTTTGTTGCTCAAAACACTTGATCTTAACTGCAAGTTATACTGTAGAATTGTGGCAGGCCAGTCAGAAGATAAAATATTGATTAGTACAATGGATGACAGGAAGTATACATGCCTCAGCATTACAAGAAATATACAAGTCTCAAGGATAAGTCTCCTTTAAAGCAACTTGTAATCGATCAATTCAAGCGGAAAATTGGACCTATTTTATAATTTTTGTGCATTTCAGGTGGAGCCTATATTTTTATACTGTGGGTATTCATTTGTTTTTTAAGTTAAAAGTCAAAGTGATAAAGTAATTGTACATAGCAATTAAATATTCTATTTAATACAGACAAAATATGTAATAACAATCTAAACTAAGTTTTACATTTCATGTATGCCATTCAACAAAATATACTCCTTCACTGGTCACTCAAGTGCTAACTTGCAAGGAAACAATATTTCCAAAGTGCTGCTTTTAAACCAAACCGTTCATCACTTTTCTCAAATTCAGACACAAAGCTCAAGAACAGAGTTTAAACGAAATCGTTCAGATTAAATCAGGAAACAATGAACTTGGACTGAAAAAGCCTGCAGACTGTTGGAAATAAAATAAGGAAATGGAGAACTTTAGTCATATTTCTCATAAAGTATATTTTTCCCAATAAAGGTGGTACCCAATCCCACGACAAGCTCCTTGTGATCTAGATCAGTTTGAAAATCTACTTAAAGTGCTTTATTTTCCAATGACCTTCATGCACAATAGTGACATTAAGCTGTAGTGCATGAATGTTGCTCCAAATGACAAACACTTGAGAATGTAATCACTGACGATATTGATAAATAACATTTGCAATGATTTTGTTATTTCTTATTTAATGTAAATTTTTAATGTGGTAAAACCGAGAAATTGCCTTGATTTATATCTCAAACCAGGAGGAATTTCAATGAGTACCTCCTAAATTTGATAACCTTACCTCAACAGGAACTTAACATTTTTATTTTTCATGTCTCTTAAATGTAAAAGGCAAGAACTGTGTAATTTGCAATGAAGCTTTATATTCGAAGTGACCTCAATGCTAAAGTCAAACAGAACTGACTGAATGAATTGTTTAATGACAGGCAAGTGCTGCAGAACTTCAAAAATGAGCATAGCAAGTACCTACTGACCTTCTGAATGTTGAAGAATTCAGTAAAATGCAACTTGATGTTAATTTATTTAGAACAATGCCAAATCACAAGACTATGATTTCTTTTCTGAGAGTCTTTCCTAAAAATGTCCCTTTAAGTTTCAATGTCCCTTCAAGTGAAGTTGCCATGACAAAAGCACAAATATTCACATGGATCGATCAATAGGACCGCAGTTTTTCTTTCCCACTGAACTTTTAACCCCACATTATGAGAGAGATGTAGTACATAAACATATTATAGTCTGTTATTCCATATGACGTAGAAGAAATGTGAGATTAGGACAGCCAAAAGAGTTGCAGAACAGTCTTTAAATGCAACTCCGAGTTGGAAGATGAATGTGATTTGACATCTTTCACAAACAACTGCGCTTTGGTAGTTAAATTTATGATGTTCTCACCTGTGAAAGCTGCTCATCACCACCTTCAATAAATCGGATGAGGAGATTATCGGTGTCATCACCACTAGCTACTCCTGATTCACTAACACATTTCAGCAGCTGTCTGATTTGAGAGACCTTGTGCTGTTGCAAAAGATGTTTGGCAGCTTTATCATATACAGCAGCTGCATCCAACTGAAAGTCCTGGGTTGGAGATAAAAAATAAATAGGCATTAAGGAACACAAAAAGGACCAAAATATGTAATCTTCTGTGTTTTACAGGTGGAAAAAAAACTTGACAATTGGAACTGTATCAGCAGATGATTTTGAAGAACTTTAATAGGAGTAAGTGACATTAGGAAATAACTGACAAGGAGACATCAATTTGAAAATATCAACACAATAGCAAGGAAAAAGGTTATCATAAATTCCTTTACACAGAGAGTGGAATATGAAATGTTTCCACTAGCATGTGGCTGACTCTCAGATAGTAATGAAAAAAATGGATACTTTTGAAGGAAAAATAGAAATACGTTTGAAGCAGAATTATGTGGTATGAAAGCAAGACAATGATGATGGTTTTATGTTTAGCTTTGAGTCAGGCTAGGCAAAATGGCCCAAAAGGTTACATTTCCATAGCACATCATATTTTGCATTCTTCCCTATAACTGTATCTGATACTCGTATGCCCAGCTTAATTCACTTTTCCTTCCTACACTTCTTAATAATCCTAGTACACACTTGTCCACACTTGCAGTTTGGTGGCACCTGGTTCTGAATACTTGGTTTGCAAATGTCCATGTTCAGTGAATAGGAGAAAGCCATAAAAGCAATATCTCCCACACCTTACTAGTCCAATCAACTTCTTATCCTTTGCTTCTCAATTGTTTTCTTAAAACCCGCATTAATTACATCAGCAGCATTTTGTTCATCTATCTCTTCTTATTTCGTTAAGATTGGTGACCTGTCATTTGGGAATTTTTGTGGACTGGCCCCAACTTAGTTTTCCTTTAGCACTTAAGAATGTCCTCCTGTGTTGAAGGTTCTACTGATTATCCCCATCTTACTTATTTGTGACTGTATATGAATGGGGAACATCACATTGCATTTTTTTTTGCAGTCGTTTTGCTTTTAATCAGTTTCCAGTATTTCGTCCCCAGCTTTCTTCAGAATCTTTTTGTGTAGATATTGTGCCTCAGTGATCAGGCTGGATTTTTTTTAAAGCATCATTTTCTTTTGATTTATACAATCTCAGTAGCCATCACCTCTGGGTAACCAGGTAGCAGAGTACTTAGGTGACTTATCATTGTTGGTAGTTTATCATTATTATCTCTTAGTGGTTCTACCTTTCCTTACACATGTGCCTTTTCACTCTTTTTTTGTCTTGTTAATTTTGTTTTATTTCCTTTTTTCTACTTTTTGTTTGTGAATTTGTTTTTTTGTTTCCTTTTATTAAGATTTCTTTTTCAATTTTCAAATTTTTTTCTATCTTCTGGTTCAACTACCAGACCAAAGATATCCTCCTGCTTTTTCATGCATCACAGTAAATTTAAGGAGTGCCTTTTCCCCGTTCACCCATGACACTATCCCAGGCTAGATTACAAAGGATTACATAAATTTCAGGGCACATAAATAGGCATTTGGCCAACCAATCTGCATCTCCATCTTGCCTCATATGTTTGTCATCCTCCTTTTAAATGCACCTATACTATTCACTTCAACCATTCCCTGTAGTTGGAGTTCCACATTTTCACCACTCTTCAGAAATAAATTTCTTCTGAAATTCTTATTGGATTTTTTTTTGATGACAATTAATTGATGATTATTAATACCGATGACCTCTATATATGCTCTTCCCACAAGTGAAACATTCTCTCCGTATCCACTCCATCAAAAGCTTTTACGATTTTAATCAGATCACTCCTCAGCCTTCTCTTCTAAAAAAAACTAGTCTTTTCGTCTTTTCCCAATATGGATGTGCTCACAACTCCGGTATCCTTGTAGGTCTTCTCCGAACTCTAATGCTTCTATAGCTTTTCTATAATTTGACAAACAAGTCTGGTCCAACCAAATTTCAACTACTGTGCTTTTCCAATTTTATCCCTCTGGAAATAAATCTTGTGTTTGGTTTGCTTTTTTTTCATGGATTTGCTAATCTGTGACAAAATTTACACTAATAGGTGTATTGATTATCCAAGGTTTCATTCCCTTCCACTCCACCTAGATTTGTGCATTGCAAGTAATAAGTGATCTTACTTTATTCTCACCTTGCACTTACCTTATTTAACTGTGTTGAACTTCATTTGCCAATTGTTTGCCCCATTCTGAAAATGTATTATTATCCTCTTTGTAACTTGTTGATGATCTGCAGCCTGTCATCAAACCCTCCCCCCACCCCCAAAGTTTGCATCACTGACTCACTTGTCTTCAAGGATCCTAATGCTTCAAATAATGCAACCTCAGTATAGATTTAGACACTTCAGGTCATGGCAGCAAAACTCCATCCTGCCCTCATCTAACACCCACGCATAAATATATTTCAGCAGAGATAACATAAGGGGGTTCAGGAACAGAATCTTAACTGGATTTCTTCTCACAGCTCAGACATGGGGTTAATTACTGGTACTGCAGCATCAGCACTACTGATCTCAAGATATTCAGAGAATCAAACCTAGAACATTCAGAGCTGTTCGGTCAGGTGATAAGAGGAACTGTAAATTTATGGGAAAGAATACTTTCATTACCTGAATAACTCTGAAAGAAATTCCAAAACCTTCTTCAATATTTTTGCCTCCAAGCAGAACCTGGAACAAAGGCAGCAATGACATTATCGGCAAGTTCATACAAAAATGGTTCCTGTATATTGGTTTCTTTGTGAATGTTTTTATGAATGATATTGAAAATTACATTGCAGGACAACACACCTTGCATGCAACCTCCATCTTCATTTTGTTATTCCCAAAGAGATTGGCAGGGGGTCCACTGATCCTTGAATTCCCTGAGATCTCACATCGATGCAAGAACTTTGTTACTTCAATCTGTAGTTCAATTGTGTTAATGTACCTGATAATAAATATGTAAAAAGAGTTTGCACATTATCAGTTGAAATGACAAGCAAGACACAGCTTCTGAATTATCACTGGTACGTTTCTGTTAATGTACCATCCACGTGGTGCTTGGATACAAACTTCTATAATAGCTCTATCTTACAACAATGCAATCAACTCCTTCGGTGATGTACTGTCACACAGGTTAGATGCAGGTAACTAAATACTTTTATTAAGTGGTCTCAGATGAGTCTTGCTGGTTGGCCTGAACAAGTTATTACTGCAACACACACAAAATGCTGGAGGAACTCAGCAGGTCAGGCAGCATCTATGGAGGGAAGTGATTAGTCGACGTTTCCAGATGAGACCCTTCATCAGGACTAGAAAGAAAGAGGGCAGAAGCCAGAATAAAAGGGAAGGGGGAGGAGCATAAGCTGGCAAGTGATAGGTGAGTCCAGGTTAGAGGGGAAAGGTAGGTAGGTGGGGGAGGGGGGTTGAAAGGGAATGATGGGAGAAGCCGGGGGGTGATCGGTGGAAGAGGCAGAGGGCTGAAGGAGGAGGAATCTGATTGGAGAGGACAGTAGACCATGGAATAAAGGGAAGGAGGTGGGCAGGTGAGGGGAAAGAGAAGGGGTGAAGGGGCCACAAAAATGAGGGAAAACGGAGGGGAGTGGTTACCGGAAGTTAGAGAAATCGTTGTTGATGCCGTCAGGTTGGAGTCTACCAAGATGGAATACGAGGTGTTGTTCCTCCAACCTGCGTCTGGCCTCAACGTGGCAGTAGAGGAGGCCGCGAACAGACTTGTCAGTGTGGGAATGAGAAGTGGAATTGAAGTGGGTGGCCACCAGAAGATCCTGGCTGTTGCGGTGGATGGAGCGAAGGTGCCCGACAAAGCGGTTCCTCAATCTGCATCGGGTCTCACTGAGGTAGAGGCCGCCGCACCGGGAGCACCGGATGTAATAAGTGATACTGATGGATTCACAGGTGAAGTGCTGCCTCACCCAGAAGGACTGTTCAGAGCCCTGAATGGTGGTGAGGGAGGTGTAGGGGCAGGTGTAACACTCAGCACAGTTGCAGGGATAAGTGCCTGGAATGGGGTCGGTGGGGAGGGCCGAGTGGACAAGGGAGTCGCAGAGAGAGTGATCCCCATGGAAAGCAGAGAGGAGGGGAGGGGAGGGGAAGATGTGCCTGGTGGTGGGATCCCGTTGGAGACGGCGGAAGTTGGATGCGGAAACTAACAGGGTAGTAGGTGTGGACAAGGGGAACCCTATCCCTGTTATGGGAGGGCAGACATGTGGGAAATGGAGGAGATGTGGGTGAGGGCTGCATTGATAGCAGTGGAGGGGAAAACGCCATTTTCTGAAGAAAAGAGGACATCTCAGATGTCCTGGAACGGAAAGCCTCATCATGAGAACAAATATGGAGGAACTGAGCAAAGGGAACAGCATCCTTGCAAAGTGACAGGGTGGGAAGAGGTGTAGTCAAGGTAACTGTGGGAGTCAGTAGGTTTGTAAAAGATGTCAGTAGATAAACTGTCTCCAGAGATGGAGACAGAAAGGATCAAGAAAGGGGAGAGAGGTGTCGGAGATGGACCAAGTGAATTTGAGGGAAGGGTGGAAATTGGAGGCGAAGTTGATGAAATTGATGAGCTCAGCACGGGTGCAGGAAGCAGCACCAATGCAGTCGTCAATGAGAAAGAGTTGGGAAGCATTGCCAAGTGTAGGCTTGGAACATGGACTGTTCCACGTAGCTGATGAAAAAGCCCATGCGAGTGCCCATGGCTACACCTTTGGTCTGGAGAAAGTGGGAGAAGCCAAGAGTTACCTACTCACCTACCACCCAGACTCACCTATCACCTGCCAGCTCAGACCTACAGATCTAACCCAATTACCTTGAGACATCCGCTGCAGACATTTTCTTGCGAAAAGAGCTGGTATTTTTTTTTCTGGATGAGCTGCGATTGGATACTTCCTGCAAATATGTTTTTAGGTGACCTTTGGCTTCAACCAGCCAGCTTTGTTCAGCTCCCAAGGCACTATATGACTCTGCTTTGTGGCTGAAAAACCTGATGCAAGTCATAGCTGCTCGCATATGGTCCTGAAATGAAGATATTGCAAAATATTGATTTATATGTCTGAATTCCATTTGAAAAGAGGTTACAACCAAGTCAAAAGCTGCAATTACCTTCATGAAACACTGCAGATCATACAGAATGTTGAAGAAACCCCGCATCTGCAGATGCTTGCAGGACGCAATGAGGTGGTGACTCCATCTCTCCAGGCTTGGATCCAGTTCTTCCATCAAATTTTCCAAAGCATGCAGTCTTCCAGTTGCATAACTTGGGATAAAAATCCCTTGGATGAATACTTCTTCAGGGCAATCCTAAAAGTGGGAAGTATACATTGTTCAAAGTGCAAATCTGCACATTGATCAAAACAGCAAGTTGCACATGCAAAATTCAGGAAAAATATAGCAGGCTATTAAATAATTGAAAATGGAAATTTAGTTCTGAAACACCAACCTATCAATCTCTTTTTGATTTCATTATATAAATATAAAAATATTGTATTTTAATTCATTTTTTTAAACATTTTTTTTTATCCTAAGACAAACAGTAGGAGGCCATCAGGTTTGTGTGGGCCAACAGAACAAAGGAGCATCCTCCCACCCTTGCTCAGTTAATCAGCATATCCCTCAGGAGCCAACTACTCCTTCCACAATCAAACCAAATTCTCTAAAGTTTCTTCTGAATTGCCAATTGGATTCATTGGTGCATATCATGTGTATATAGCCTCTAGCTTTGGATTACGTTCTAAGTAGATTATGTGCATTAGTTAATGCCAGTAACTATGAGATTCAGGAATAATCGAGTTCAGAAGTTGGCCTGCCAGAATTCACCAAAGAATTCATGTAAAAACACTCTCAGCATTTCTTTCTAAATTCAATTAATTTCCCTTACTCAAGGGTGTTCTCATATTCCCCAGTTACAAAAGCAGGGAGGTAACCTGCATCCTGCCTCTTTCCTTGACTGCAAATTCCTGCATCTAAATCTATATCATTAATATTCATGAAACATAACTGCACCGCCTCACTAATCATTCTTCTGTGTCAAATCAATTTTATACAAATTTATCACTGACATGTTGTAAAGGACAGAGAGTGCAGCGCCTTACTTTATTCAGCAGATGCTGCAGTGCTTCTCTTGTGCAATTGTGTCTCATATAAAAACTAATAAGGGCCAGGTTGGTGCCATAACTTTGCAAGTAGAACAGGCATTCCTCATAAAAGACTTGTTGCTTGATCTTTCCGTCCCCTTTAATTTCAGAAGCCACACCATCAACCTTCAGCATAGCCTCCAGCTCTCTCAGTGAAACAAGGATATCATCACCCTGCTGTTTATGGAAAAATAAACATAATCATTAGGACATAATATAAAAGCAGAATTTCCAAGATGATGACAGGGCAATTCGCCTGAAAGTAAATCAAAACAGCACAAAACATCAAGAAAGTTCAAACACATTACTGACTCAGGTAATAAAGCTTTGCAATCTTTCACAAGAAGTTAAAACATACATGAAAAGACAGCTCTATGACAACTGGCATAGATAAGATTTCTTTATTAGTCACATGTACATAAAAACACAGTAAAATGCATCTTTGTGTAGGATGTTCTGGGGGCAGCCTGCAAGTGTCACCACACTTCTGGCGCCAACATAGTATGGCCCACAACTTCCTAACCCGTACGACCCTTTGGAATGTGGAAGGAAACCAGTGCACCCAGAGAAAACCCACGCAAACACAGGGAGAATGTACAAACTCCTTATAGACCGTGGCCGGAATTGAATCTGGGTCACTGGCACTGTAATAGCGTTACGCTAACAATTACACTACCGTGCTCCTAAACTGAATGAATCTGCTAATTATCTGATGTTGAAGGCCAAAGACATCGACAGTGACTTTTTAAAAGCAGTTTTTAGATATTATAGTAATATAATAAACTGACAACAGTACATCAATAAAGTAAACAAATGGTTAATTAGCTATTTAATATTATTAGGTTCTCAACAGCCAAGACGTTGCACTTTTTTTGTAAAGTCTATAATAAAATCACTCTAGGTTTCTTCTAATCAATATATTACAAATTCTATTTTAATCTGGGGTTAAAAGAAAGTGTCCCATTGTACTGGTTCATAGAATGAGAGGATTGAGCGTTTGAGCAAAACCTTGAATCATAACTTCAGAGTTCAACATTCAAAGCAACATGTTGCCTGATGGACGCCATCATCATTTTTCACTAACACTCAGGAAAATCTAAATATGACCGTCTATAGTGCTTAAGTATAGCTTGTACATTTCTAACTTGAATATCTGAGTTCCTTATTCGCTGAGAACTTCGCTGCATTGAAATCTCATTCAGACTTCCCCAATGAGGGCTTTTGTCTTTCAGAAGGGATTACGACAGGAGGGCATGTTGTAAAATGCATCTAAAAACTCCATCCACACAGCTGATTCAAGACATGGAGTTAAGTCATCTGACCTCATAGCTTAATGCTAACAATGTGGCATATATAATGCAACCCCTTTCACTTCGATAGGGTCCTTGACATGCTTTGAATCAGCTTGTGGTTCTTCCCCTCTTTATTTTACCTAATATTAATGTGCATTTTGGTTTCTAGCACTTAATTGTACTTTTAAGTAAATTTATTATTCATTTTATTTTAAAATCATTTTTAATTTTTAAATAATTATTTAAAGCCTTTCAAACTGCTTTTAAATATTTCTATTCAGAGCTAATTAAAAGCAGTTCAATAGAGCAGGGAGCTGTCAGAGTGGTCTGGAAGCATGGCCTTGGGATCTCCCACCAGAGGCTCCACCACTTTGTGGACTGTTCTGCTCTGGGGGAACAGTTATAGCAACAAGCCCTAGAGATCAATTTAAATCTCTGTGCCACAAGAGGTTACTACAGCTGAAGATAGTCATGGGAGAGGGGGCAGTAGTTATTGTGAGGTGCAGTCCAGATAGAGCATCATCCTACCCGTTTCTACCTCCATGGATGCTACCTGACCCCGTTCAGTACTTCTAGCATTTTCAGATGTTTTTAAAATTTCAGTTACACAGTATTTAGATTTTGTTATACCAAAGATCTGGAAGGACAGAGCATTTGTGAAAGCCAAACGAGTCAGAGTGACAAAACTGGTACCACCAGGGTTACCATTCTTAGATCCTGATGGAAAATAAGTAAAAACTCATTACCGTAGAAAAAACAGGTTTTACTGAAGTCTCCAGGTGCTGGACTATTTCTTGCAGGAGTGAGGAGCCAGGATTTAGCTGATTTCGGTCAAAAGGTGGTTTTAAGCAGCGACTGAATTTCTCTCGAGCTCCAGATAGGTTCCCCACTTTGAGGCAGGCTAATCCCCAAGCCTGCCAGACTCCACCTGGATCCAGGCCACTCTTGGTTGAAACCTGGAAAATAAAAGCCATTGATGTCAATCGACCTCGTGCCCCGATACAAACTGAGCAACGGAAGTAATCAAAATAATGTTTAGAAAATTAAAATGCTTAAAATAATGCAATGAACTCCCAAAGCAGAACAGACCTCAAGATATTACTGTAGAAATGCATCTCGAAAAAGGCACAAGTTATTTGCAATATCAGGAGATGTTATAAATAAAAGATTCTGGAACTTGTTTTACTTATTAAACATAGGAGCCATTCAACCCATTGGATCCACAAGAGTTTCAGCAGAGTAACCCCATCAGCCCCATTTCCCCTCATCTTCTTTCCCCTGTGGCCCTTCAACTTATTCCCTCCTACATGCACATTAATTTCCAGTGATTCTTTTTTGTCACTTACCAGCACTAAATGGTAATTTACAGTAGCTAATTAAACTACCAGCACATTCTTAGCATGTAGGAGGAAACCAGAACATTTGGAGAAAACCCACACAATCACAGGGAGAAGATGCAAACTCCACACAGACAGTGCTAACGGTCAGAATCAAACTTGGGTCCTCAGAGCTGTTAGGAGCACTAACTACTATGCAACCAAACCACTCCTTAAGGGCGTTTAGTCTGCATTGACAAGCTCTGGATTAATAAACTAAGCTCAGAAGCTAGACTTGCACTTTCCCTACAGCAAGTGTCTGGTGTGCCATTAACACAATGACTTAGTTGGCAGCTTGCCCAACCTTAAGTTAGAACTTTGCTGACTCAAACCCCAAAACTGCCCTAATATATGGTCAATGTCATTCCAACAAATAGCAGCCAAATTATATTAAATAGTTACCATTGCAAATTCTCACTGACAATTCTCACTGCCCGTTCTTAATTGACAAGGGGGGGTTAAGGTTTATTAGGAGAAGGTGGGAGAAAATCAGCCATGGTTGAATGGCGGAGCAGGCTGGGTGGGTCGAATGGCCTAATTCTGTTCCTTTGTCTCATGCATGCATATGGGTTTCCGTCATTCCTTACATAATAATGGTGACTACAGTTCTGAAGTCATTGACCAGATGTGAAGCTTCAAAATACTATTGAAAGAACCTCATCTTCTAGAGAGACGATTTCCCAATATTACCACACCATTACAGTTACGCCAGATACTAAATGCATCCCTGATTGCAGAAATTGTGTCATCGAAATAAAAGTTTACACTCACCTCAACAGCCAGTGCATAGTATTCAGTTTCTAAAAGCTTATTTCTCAATCTTGTGATGGCTGCTGGTTTAAGGATTTGTTCAAGGGAAGGCACATCCTGGTAGTTAGCAGCAACTAAAATCTTCACTACATCCACCTTGCTGATATAACTGCATTAAGTGACAGAAACCATGAAACAAAGCTTGAAAAAGAACTTCTATAAGGAATACAATGGAGAGCTTGTTTAATTTCAACTTCTCTGAAGTAAAAGAATGCCATATATTTTCCCACACATGCAGATAAAGGAGCAGTCATTCAAGTACTTCAGGGTCACCATATTGCACATGGAAGACTAAGCTGACTACAATGAGATGAGCATAATAGACTGAGCTCTTTGGTTCACAACATGGCAAGCTACCTCACTGTGATACCACAGAATAATCAAAGAAAATGTGGCTGAGATAAAATGTGCATTTACATTGTGTTATGTTTGCAATAAATGAACTACTTCTGATGTAGGGAAATACTGATGTCACTCTAAAAATAATTAATTGAAAGTAAAATGCTTTAAGACATCTGAAAATACAGTAACATACTATGATATTGTAAGCTTTTTCTTTCAGCTGCATTTTATTCAGTTATCATTGAATGAAATACTTCAACTTAGTTGACAGATATTCAAACATTAAATTGTGACTTCAAATAAGGCTAAATTTTATCTGTGATCAAATAATACGTTTGCAGAGACTGCTGCTTTCTCAGCTGTTCACCATTAATAATTAGGATCAGGGAATCAAGTGTAATATTCAAGTTTGCTGACGATACAGTGGGCTGTGAGGAGAATGCAGAGAGGCTTCAGGGCATATAAACAGTCTAAGTGAATGGACAAGAACATAGCAAATGGGGTATAATGTGAGAAAATGTGAGGTCATCAACTTCAGTAGAAAAGTAGAAAGAAAGAGTATTTTTAAATGGTGGGAGACTGAAAGGTGCTGGTATTCAGAAAGACTTGGATGTCCTAATACACAGTTACTGAAAGTTAACATGAAAATACAGCAAACAATTAGAAAGACAAACTGTACATTGGCCTTTACTGCAAGAGGATTTGAGCACAAGAATAGAGATACATTGGTATTGGTTTATTATTGTCACTTGTACCAAGGTACAGTGAAAAAGATACAGAGAAACAGAACAGTACAGGTCAGGAACAGGCCCTTCGGCTCACCATGTCTGCGCTGAAACCACATCTGCCTTCACGTGGTCCACACCCTTCTATTACCTGTCTGTTCATGCGTCTGTCTAAATGGCTCTTAAATGTTGCTCTTATATCTGCTTCTACCACTTCGCCTGGCAGCACGTTCCAGGCACCCACCACTCTCTGGGTAAAAAAAAATTTGCCTCGCAAATCTGTTTTAAACTTTCGCCCTCTCACCTTAAATCTGCCCTCTGGAATAAAGACTCTGACTATGTACCCCTTATTTATGCCTCTCATAAAAGGTCTTGCTCCAACAATATGGAGCCCTGGTGAAAGTGCATCAAGAATTATGTATAGGTCTGGTAACCCTACCAATGTGAGGGAGTGGAGCAAAGGTTCACCAGATAAATTCTTGGTTTGGCTGGTTTGTTATCGAGATTAAGCAGAATGGGCCTATATTCTCTTCAATTTAGAAGAATGAGATGTGAATAGTGCAAAGTTCTTATGGGACTTCAAAGGGTAAATGCTGAGCTGATATTTCCCCATCTCATGTGTCCAGAACCAAGGATCACAGTCTTAAAAAATGGAAGCTTGACATTCAAGGTAGAGAAGAGAAAAAGTGAATAACTAGAATCCTCTATTCAAGAGAAAGGCGCTGTGATTTTTGGGTATGAAGGGAATCAAGAGACTAGGGATTCAGTGCCTCTTAAGAACCGCTTGGCCAAAGAGAAAACTCCGCATCCATATTTGCATAAAAGCCTCTCAATCACAAAATGTGCATCATCCAAGGAGATCATGAGTGGCAATGGTGCTTTGTACACAGAGTGTGCTAACACTACAAATGATACTCAATAACATTATGAATGTATAGACAGAATGACACTATGAATGTAAAGAAAGCCATGCACTATTTCTGTATTTCTTGTATACAATTTTATGAATAACATTTATTTTTGAAGTAAAAAATGTTGCTCCACGAGAACGCAAGTCACAGACGTCAGAGATAAAATGCGTCATTTTTCTTTTCCAAGGCGGAGTTCTTTTAACATTAAGAGGAAATCAGTCTCCTGTAACAGTACTTGAATAATGACAATATGTCTCACCTGTCACAAAGTGCCAGGTCCTGGCTCCTTCCTGCTTTCACAAACATCATTTTAGCACTGAAAAGGAGTTGCTTCATGATGTCCATTAAGAGGCAAGCATCCACTTCTGGGTTTGTTAATGCTTGTGATAGTTTGCTGCAATGGTCTATCAGTTGATGGCCACACACCATACTATTACTGTGTAAATTCAGTATGGCAATACACAAAGAAGCGCTGGGTGCCTGTAAAACAGAAACATAGAACATTATAGTACAGAACAGGCCCTTTGGCTCACGATGTTGTGCTGACCTTTAACCCACTCTAAGATCAATCTAACCATTCCCTCCCACATATCCCTCCATTCTTCTATCATCTATGTGCCTAGCTAAGAGTCTCTCAAATGTCCCTAATGTACCTGTCCCTACCAGCACCCCCGGCATTGCTTTCCACGCACCCACCGCTCTGTGTAAAAAAAAACTTGCGTCTGATATCCCGCACCCCCACCCCCCGCGTAATTTCCTCCAAACACCTTAAAATTATGTCCCCTCATGTTAGCCATTTCTGCCCTGGGAAAAAGTCTCTGGCTGTCCACTCGATCTATGCCTCTTATCATCCTGTACACCTCTATCAGGTCACCTCTCATCCTCCTTTGCTCTAAAGGGAAAAGCCCTAAGCTTGCTCAACCTATCCTAAGACATGCTCTCCAATCCAGGTAGCATCCTGATAAATCTCCTCTGCACCCTTTCTAAAGCTTCTATATCCTTCCTATAGTGAGGCAACCAGAACTGATCACAATATTCTGAGCGTGGTCTAACCAGGGTTTTATAGAGCTGCAACATTACCTCACAACTCTTGAATTCCATCCCACGACTAATGATGGCCATCACACCATACACTTTGTTAACAACCCTATCAACTAGCACGGCAATTTTGAGAGATCAATGGACTTGATAACAATAGTAATTTTTGCAATTTCATTTACTGCCTTCATTTCTGTACATTTCCTCCTAGTTTTCACCACTCAACATGTTCCCAAGTCATTTTCAATGGCAACAACCTGAAAGGTAGTGAAATTATTTCAGTCTCAGCTTCTCTGCCATTTCCTGTGCCTCCTTTCGCTGTCAAGAAATTGCTGATGGCCATGATACAAGAAGGAGCCCAAGCTACAAGCAAGGGCTTTTCAAGAAGGGTCACAACGGTAACCAGGAACAGAAGCCATAGACAATTATATCCACAACTATCTCCTGGATCTTGAGGACAATTACACTGTGCTGACTGCTATCCCAGTTGAGGTATCAGCAAAGACTAGCAACTATTGCTGGAACTATACACATGGATGGATTTAATGTTACTTTATTCATTACTTAATCTATGGGAAATCATAGAGGCTTTAATTATTTCTTTTCTCTGGAAAAAAATGTCCATCAAATTCTAATCATACATTTTAAGTTCCAGCTCAAATGGTAATACTTTAACGCTTGACTCAGATGGTGGTGGATATAAACCAGATTCCATGAATTGTGCATGTAATTTAGGCTGGCATTACAAAGCAGTACCAAATGAATGCTACAATATTGGAAGTGCTGTCTTTCAGGGAACCAAAATAAAACAAAAAATCATGAGTACTGGCCATCTGAAATAAACACAGAAAATACTGGAATTACTTGGAAGGTCAGGTAGAATCTGTGGAGAGAGAAGCATAACTAATGCTGCATTCAAAAAATGTTTCCAGACTTGTAGGTAAATATATGACTTGAAGGCACTACACAAAAGGCAGCAATGTGTTCACTTAATGAGCCAGCAAGAAATATAAATGCAAAAAGTAACAGCTTCTACAAGTACATAAAAAGTATTGGTCCCCAAGAGGATTATACTGGGAAATTAATAATGGAAAGTATAAAAATGGTAGCGACTTTTTCAAGGGAGGAAGAAGCTCCCTTAGAAAAGTCTCCAGGTAAACTAATAGAACTTGTCAACTTGCAGTCCTATTTTTTCTGTTCTTATGAAATATTAAAGTTGTCTAGTTCAGCACAATTTAGTAGAAAATGCTTTTGGATTTTTTTTAAAAACTGCATGAGAGATTCATGCCACTGACTTCTTTTTGGAGGCACACTGTGAAATGAGCTCACCAACAATCCTTTATGTTGCCACACACTGAAATATGACAACCAAGAAATCTCGAGACATGAATTGGGGACAATATGGTTGGATAAGAAACATATTCACATCCGTGGTCTTCCAAGTCCATTCTGGGAGTCTTGGCTGCATTAATGCCTGCCATGCCATAATGAATTAACAAATGAGGTTTTTGTGAGAGGCAGCCTCTCACAATCTTAAGCTATTATGTACAATCTGTAGAGTTGGGACCGAAGAAGGAACAACACTAGTTATCTCACTACCTAGGGAAAGTGGTAACATTTATTTTTCTGAATGTCCACTACTCATGTTCATTGCATCAAGTCACACTTTGACTGCAATAAATGGAGTGCATTACAAAACATACATGTTATTCGTACTGGACTGCTTACACAGGCTGCAAGATATTTTTCAGAAAGGTGTGTTGCTTTGTTTATTCTGAAGCAACCTACAGCTTGCTGTGGTTGTAATTGTATCTAGTGTACATTAAACAGAAATTTTAACTATTAAACTGTCCTGCAACAAAAAATAATCAAGGTACAAGAAACAGAAGCCAACAGGTTTCCATTGCTCACCTGCTCATAGGAAAATTCACTGCGCTCAGTTTCATTCTCATCCTCATTCAGAGTCAGATTCCAATGTGTTTCTGCCACCCTTGGCATCTGTAAAGCTGCAGCAAATTCCGTGCCAGCTTCAGCACAACTTGTGGCATCTGGCATATAAAAATGGAGTTGTACACATCCATCATTTAGATAGGAAAAGAAATAAGAATATTTTCATGATTTTTTAAAAAAAGATTTGCTCACCTTCTCCTTCATCTAGTTGCTCTTTTTCTCTATAGAAAATAAAATTAGATACAGAGAAAATTATAAATTAATGCATGGAACTGAATTTTAAAAAGTACCTGCAATTCAAATTTTATGAAGCAAGTGACTCTTCCAGAAACATTTATGACAAGTTAACACATCAAATAAACAAATGCAATAATTTTTATATAAGCTTTAGTTTGCTTCAGAGGACACACTTGCTTCTAAAGCATAATATAACATACAGTTAACTTATAAAAATAATATTAAGTGCACAAAAGCACCATCCAATATCCAAATACTAGTTAGTCATGACAAATTCAGATTGGAGATCTTCTACCAGTATGACACCGAATGTAGAATAACTGATACATTACAATGGTACAGCATTTAAAAATCCATGCCTTTATAAACTGTAAATAAGCTAAATTCACAAAAGAAAAGCAGTTATTAAAGAAAGAAAATACTTACTTTTAGTAAAATAATTAAAAGTGCCCATCCACAATTTCTCCATGTTGTATATATTAATTTCCACTCATACTGAATTACTGGTTCCGAGAAACACTGTACCTCAATTGTAGTTGTTCTTAAGTATTCTGGCATATCTACTGTATAGGACATTATTTTTCAAGGGGAACACTCTTCTGACCAGGCAAGCAAGAGCAAATCATCTTGGAAATGTCAATTCCAGAACCTTAAACACTATAAGCAAAGCTTGCTTTTCAATGGTGATCTCTACCAAAGTACATACATGGTGTCTCTACACATACAATCCATGTCACACCAGTCTGAGTGAACTTGCTCAATAAATGATTAAGAGTATGGCATTGAAAATAAAATTTCATTTTATAATTTTAAAAGTATTAAAATGTCTTTTGAAATATTAATTTACTATAGCTGGTTCTGTGATATTTTTGAGCAAAACTGATTTTCATCAAATTCTAACAAAGCACATATGACAGCATACTTGCCAGCAGTGGAGTGTTTCCAGAATAAACACAGTCATCTCCCTGCCACAATATGTATTATTGCTGTCATATATGAAATCAAGTCCATAGTGAGTTAATGCTTACTTTGTATGATAATAATTGTAACACTGGTCGCAAACTCGTACTGGGTTCTCCCTGCAGTCCTTAACCACCATTTTGTTGGTTGAACAAGACTGGCAAACAACACGACCACAGCGCCTGCAATGATGTCGACGATTGAACTAGTCAAGAAAGAGAGCTTTATGTTAAAGTATGATAAATGCCACCTTATGATTTAGCACACCAATAAAAGTCACATTCAAAATTCACTACAGCTTAGAGCACAATTGCTTAATTCTTTTGAGACACAAGAAACTGCAGATGCTGGGATCCAGAGCAACAGTGTTTGATGTAGGCCCTGATGCAGGGTTTCCACAATTTCCACCACCAGGGCATGTCCTCTTCACGTTACTACCATCAGGGAGGTGGTACAGGAGCCTGAAGACCCACACTCAACATTTCAGGAACAGCTTCTTCCCCACCGCCATCAGATTTCTGAACAGTCTATGAACACTACCCCGTTATCCCTCTTTTGCACTATTTATTTATTTTTATAACTTATAGTAATTTTTCTATCTTTATGTCTTGCACTGTACTGCTGCCACTAAACAACAAATTTCATGACATAAGTCAGTGATAATAAAACCTGATTCTGAACTGCGCCAACATTTCCAAGGCAGGATGGTGTGTGACGGAGGGGAAACTGCACATGGCAGAATTCTCATGCATATGTTGCCCTTGTTCTTCTTGGTAGTAGTGGTTGCAAATTTGGGAGATGTTTTCAGGGTAGTTTGGGTGAGTAACTGCAGTGCATTTTGTAGACAGTACACACTTTGGTCACTGTGCTCCCATAATGGAGAGAATAGAACATCTGGATGGTGGAGGGGGTGCTAATCAAGTGGGCTGCTTTGGCCTTGATGCTATTGAGCTCCGAGTTGTTCGAGCTACATTCATCCAGGTAAGTGGAGAGTATTCTATCACGCTCCTGGCTTGGATGATCGAGAAGCCAAAACTGGAACATGGCCATCTCATATGGCTATAGGGCTAGAGAAGGACTTGAAAACAAGGACAAGAAATTTAAATTGAGGCACTGTTTGACCAGGAACTGATGCGGCTTGTTGGCACAGGAGTGAAATATGGATTATGAAAGGGTTTGCAGAATGTTGGACAAATAAAACACAGAAGGCTGGCCAGGAGCGAGTTGAAATAGTCAATTCTTGAGGAAGCAGAGATATGAACAAGGGTAGCAGCAGCCAGTTAGCTGAGGAAGGGTCCCAGTCTGGCGATGCTGGAGGTAAAAATTGGCATTCTGAGTGATATGCTAGAAGTTTATTCAAAAGTCATCTGTGGGTAAAATCTGTTGAGCATGGTAGGCAAAAGATGCATAAAACAAACATCAGATTGATAATACAAGAAAGAAAATGGCTCAGCACAAAGTTCAGAGATCAAGTGAAAAGGGAAATCTAGGTAAAGACAAAACAGGAGGATAGCCTTCTTTAGTGGTACAAGTAGTCAAATGGGTGGTGCTAACGAGGAACTGAAAAGTTGATCATGCATGGCAGAGGTAGTAAATGAGTACTTTGCATTTTACCAAGGAAGGTTAGGCTGCACATTGAAAGTGTGGGTGGCTGAGAAGCGGCTCAGGCTACAAACTGATAAGGTAGAGGCACCAAGGAAAGCTGTGTGTACTTAAAAGTGGATGAGTCAACAGGTTTAGATGGGATATATTCTAATTACTGAGAGGAGGAGAATGGCATGGATACCGGCTGCTGACACTATTCCAATACGAAGGGACAGGATGTGGACTGAGCCACAACCAGCTCCACAGTAAAACAGAAGACCCCAAATTGTGTCCCATAGCAATACAAAGTGTGATTAAGTGAAAGAGGAAAACACAGAAACTGGCAGTTCTCTTTTCCTTAAATCTGACAGATAAACTCTGAAGGCAACAGGATAGGGCATTCAGAACTAAAATAGAGTCACTGAGTTGAACAGCACAGAAAAAGGCCCAACTGGCCCACCACATTCATGCTGACCTTTTGCCCAAATTACATCCATATCCTTCTATGCCTTGCGTATTCAAGTGCCTGCCTAAATGCCTCTTAAACGTAGTGATATTATCTGATTCTATCCTCTTCTCTGGCAGCACATTCCAGATATCAACCAGTTCTGTGTAAAAACTTACCCCCAAGGTCCCCTTTAAAACTCCTTCCTCTCACCTTAAACCAATGCCCTCTTGTTTCTGACACCCCTACCAAGGGAGAAAGATAATGACTATCAGCCCAATTGATGCCTCACATAATTTTGTATACCTCTATCATGTCATCCCTCATCCCTAGGAAAACAAACCAAGCCTATCCAATCTCTCTCCATAACTCAAGTCCTCCAAATCAGGCAAAATCTTGGTGAATCTCCTCCACACTCCCTCTATCGCGATCAGATCCTTTCTAATAGCGCGATGACCAGAACTGCGCAGTCCAGTATTGGGAGAACCTCTCGAAGCCTAGAAATCCCTGTCTAACAAGAACATGAGAGTACCTTCCACTGCGATTTTGCAGCAGCTCAAGGCAGCTCACCATTACCTTCTCAAGGGCAACTAGTGACAGGCAATAAATGCTGGCGTTGCCTTTCATCACCTACATAGCACGAAAACATAATGAATACTACAATAGTGAAGTCTTGCATCTTTATCATGATATAATTAGCTAAAAACATGCTCCCTGAGGTTAAAGATTTCCCCTTCCCCCTCTCAACTGAATCCATCCTCTGAAAGGCGTATATCCAATATACATTCTCCTTGAACTTCCAGTTGAAAGAATAATCAAAGAAATGAGCTGCTATTAGCTGTGATCTCAACGTATAAAAAATGAATCATTGATGTCAATACATGAGCTTCAAGGAATTTGTTTTAAAAGATTTTGTGCACATTTCCAACAATGTCAGAAGTAATAAGCTCTGAAAAGCTATATTTCACAGTCCCTCAGACACAGATTAGTCAGGGTTAGCCACTGCTAATTTTAGAGCATTCTTCAGCTGTTTTTGCTAAATTGTTGTTTAATCTGTCTTGGTGGAAAAGTCCTTTGAAACAGGATCACTCTACAAACAAAGAAGTCATCTGTAAGCAAGAACTATGGGCTGTAGAAGGAAGTACAATTCAAACAAATGGTCTGGACAATCCCCTTCGGATGCTCCGTGGACACTCGCAATATCACTCTGGTATGGTTATATTCTTCTCCGTTAGTTCATGTGTTTAGACATTGGGTTCTGGACCTAGGTTGCCCAGTTAAATTTTTTTTTAGAAAAGGATGAACTGAGATTAAAATAACACAAAACCTCTAACACAATGGAATCATTGTACAGAGAGAGAAAACCACTACAAAGCTTGATTACAACTGTCAATAATGCAGTTTTGGCAAACAAATGGTGAGATTTGTTGTTTTCCCATTATGAAAACAAAAGTGAATGATTCACAGATCCATCCAGATGAAAAGGTTTTAGCAAATCAATTGCTGTAGAACTCGTGTTCAACAGCATGAGCCTGCAAGCCTACAAGATATGAAGTGTTTAGAATTTCAATTATAGTTGGTTAACGTATTTATTAATTTCCTGGGACATGAGAGCAATTCCTTCTATGGAAGAGCAAAATTCCTTTGTTTGATAAGTCTAAAGTGCAAAGCTACTGGAAGCCAACACAATCCATAGCAGAAAAATATGTTACTGACATTTCGCTGATCCTTTCCAAGTCAAATAAAAGGGGTGGAAAATGTTGCAAACATTACCCATGTCTCCTTACCATGGTAAACCTTTCTTTACAACAGACCAAGCAAAACATTGCCTTGCTGTCAGGTACCCAGTCTTTCTTAGCAGGTGGGCTATCCGGAGGAACAAATTCAGTGATTGATTTAGACCTTCGAATAGATCCTTGAGCGGTCGATGGTCCGTGAAGAGGGGGATTAACTGCAACATGAAATACAATGATTTAGAACTAAACAGAGAATCTAGAATAATTAATATCCAGTGAGTAATATGGTTTGAGAATAGCATGTTTGTTAATCTACCTGTTATCTAACAGTGAAAATTCTTGGTTCTAAATTATTCATTGATTCTGCAGCAACAAACAAAAACTGCTGGAAGTACTTAGCAGGTTAGGCAGCATCTATGGAGATAAATGAACAGTTGACGTTTCGGGCCAAGACTCTTCATCAGGACTGGAAAGAAAGAGGGCAGAAGCCAGAATAAAAGGGTGGGGGGAGGGGGAGGAGCACAAGCTGGCAGGTAAAAGGTGAATCCAGGTGATGAGGGGAAGATTGGTAGGTGGGGGCTAGGGAAATGGGAATTATTCGAGAAGCTGGGAGGTGATAGCAGCAAAGGGCTGAAGAAGATGGAATCTGATAGGAGAGGACAGTGAACCATGAAATAAAGGGAAGGAGGCAGGAAACCAGAAGGAGGAAGGTGTTGGGTGATGGGCAGGTCATAGGGCAGGTGAGGGGAAACAGAAGGAGTAATGGGGCCAGAGAGATAAGGGAAAAACAAAGGGGGGGGGGTGGAAACAGAGAGGAGTGGTTACTGGGTTAGAGAAATTGATGTCGATGCCATCAGGTTGGAGACTACCAAGACAGAATATGAGGTGTTGTTCCTCTAATCTACACCTTACCTCAACTTGGCAGTAGAGGCGGCAGTGGACAGACATCAGTGTGGGAATGGGAAGTGAAATTAAAATGGCTGGTCACCAGGAGATCCTGGCTGTTACGGTGGACAGAGTGAAAGTGCTTAACGAAGCGATTCCCCAATCTGCGTCGGGTCTCAATGATGTAGAGGCCGCCGCACCGGGAGCACCGGATGCAATAAATGACACCGGCGGATTCACATGTGAAGTGCTAGCTCATCTGGAAGGACTGTTTAAGGCCCTGAATGGTGGTGAAGGAGGTGGTGTAGGGGCAAGTGTAACAGTGCAGTTGCAGGGGTTAAGTGCCTGGAGGGGGATCGATGGAGAGGGACAAGCAGACAAGGGAGTTGCGGAGAGAGCAATCCCTGCAGAAAGCAGAGAGGGGAGGAGAAGATGTGCCTAGTGGTGGGATCCCATTGGAGATGGCGGAAGTTGTGGAGAATGATATGTTGGACGCAGAGGCTCATGGAGTGGTCGAGAACAAGGTGAACTCTATCTTTGTTACGTCAGGGGAGGGGGAAATGGGGTGAGGGCAGATGTATGGGAAATGGAAGAGATGCGGGTAAGGGCTGCCTTCATAGCAGTGGAGGGGAAGCCCCGGTTTCTGAAAAGAGGGGACACCTCCGACGTCCAGGAATGGAAAGTGTCACCATGAGAACAGATGCGGCGGAGGTGGAGGAACTGAGAGAAGGGAACAGTATCCTTGCAAGTGACAGGGTGGGAAGAGGTGTAGTCATGGTAACCGTGGGAGTCACTGGATTTGTAAAATATGTTGGTAGGTAATCTGTCTATTACAGATGAAGACAGAGAGATCAAGAAAGGGGAGAGAGGTGTCGGAGATGGACCAAGTGAACTTGTGGGCAGGGTAGAAGTAGGTGGCGAAACTGATGAAATTAACGAGCTCAGCACGGGTGCAGGAGGCAGCCCCAATGCGGAGCATTTGGTTCTGTATATGCATTTAAAACAGAGCAATGAAACAAAGTGAGAATGCAGAACATTAAGATCATTATCATTTCACCTATCGGATTGGTATTCAAACTTAGCAGAGAAAGACCTTTGTCTGCTGTATCTCAGACACTAGACAGTTCTTGGGGGCCATGAATACTAAGCATTCTATAACCCAGCCTTACATCACCTCAAACACAATGACACAGGCAAGGTAAGCCATCATGATTTTACTCTGTGGTGTGTGCCCTCATTGTAATGGATCAGAAACATGATCAATTTTGATCCGTAACAGAAATAACTACCTGACATTATATTGTAGTGCTTTCAAAGTTATTACAATTTACATATAATGTACCAATAACCACCTGGATTATGCAATCATATTCAATTTTCATAAAGCATTTGAGAGGGGGCTTCTTTTTTTTTGCATTGTTAAGAAAGTTGTTAATTATGAGTTGCAAAGTCTTCAAGGATAAATGTAAGAAAATGAAACACTGCTACCCTGTATGTAGCAATATTTCACATGTATCTCGTGGCACTCACAAACATTCAAAATCATTCAGAACCTGTTCAATTTAAAAATAAATACTTAAAATTAGAAGTTAAAAGACTGAAATCACAAGTGAGCACACACAGACACACTTAAAACAATCAAAATACTTCAACTAACTAAAGTGAATCCAATAACATTCTTCAATTACCTTTCTCCTAGCAGCCAACCTCCAATTCAGGCAGCAACTGTGGGGAGAGAAACAGTTAACATTTCAAATCGATGATCTTTCGATCTGAAACAATAACTGTTTCTCTCTCCTGAGATGCTGCCCATCCTGCTGCGTGTTTCCAGAATTTTCTGTTTTTATTTCAGATGTGCAGCACTTGCAATTTTCTGTTTTTCAACTTCTCCAATTCATTTGAATGTGGCAGTTATACTTAAAGCTGGGCTTACTGTGTGCTCAGCTGGTA